>NW_024104798.1:2654305-3267407 GCF_003945595.2 Pipra filicauda | reverse complement strand
AAAGCATATTTTTTCCAAGCAGCTGGGCTAGATCTTCTACATCACCTTCCAGAGCTACTGAGGAGGCAACTTAGCCTGTGTCCTACTCCGTGCTTTCATGGGTGGGCAACTTGTGGTGCTGGGACAGGCTGGATTTGCCCTGGTGCACAGGCACCACCTTCATTTTGTCAGTGTTTTCGCAGCCCCAAAGTGGGGTCAGTGATGGTCCCATGAGGCTGCTGTCAAAATAAACAGCAGGGTGTGGGGACACTGGGGCTGCAGCTGGCAGGTACCACTGTGGTCTCTGACAGATGGGCTATGTCTTTCCAGCAGCAGAAATCCGACCTGTTCCTGCCCCACAAATGCCCTCTCCTTCTCAGGCACCTCTCCCAGAGCTGGCATGGCAGGAGTCCTGCTGTCTGTCTGCTGCCTTTCTATCCAGAGGGGCTGTCTCACCCATCTTCTTGCACCCCTGCAAACTGGTTTAAGTGGGTACAAGACTGCAGAGCACAGAGGCAGGTTCCCTGACTCCCTCCTGCTCTCCTTGCCCAGCATTTCCACCAATCCCTGTCATGGACTGATCCCCCTGCCTTCAACTTCCCATGTAAAGCCCAGTTCTTCTCCCACAGCCTATTTCTTCTTCCTTTTCTCCTTTACTGTTGATTGAGGCCATAGGGAATGTCCCTTAGGCAGCCACTGGCCTGATAATATGGAAAGTGGAAACTACTTTCTCCATCTTCACAAAGGGAACTTTCTCCATCTTCACAGAGGGAAAAGTTTCTGATCACTGAGATAAGAATGTGCCCCACACTGAAGCTGGGCTGATGTGATCAGCAGTAATTAATAGAGGGCCTGAACATAACAAATGGCACCAGTTCCTATGAAATCCTCTTGTCAAATACCTGAGGGCATTTGGCAGCACTGTAGCAGTCCCCAGCAGTGGCATAAGGAACAGGTCGTCCATCGTGTGTCCTTGCAAACTGTAAGTCAGTTGCTGTGGAGAAGAGTTGGTGAATAACATGGAAAGAAAGATGCAGGGAGAGAGACAAAATAAATGTAAACGTGTTCTTTGCCAATGTTTAAATTCACTAAACCTGGTTTCACACATTAATCTTGAGAGTGAAGACTACTAGGTCTTTAATATTTAATCTCCCAGTTCATCCCACATGTGACTCCCAGCACATGAACACTGAATTTAACAGGAAACTTATACACTCAGTGTTTACAATTTGGTTTAAGTCCATTGGTGATTTAAGAACAAGGTATAAATAACAACAAAACTCGAACCTATGACTTGGGATTTCTTTTTCTATCAGAAAATTCCCCACTTTCAAGAAGGCTACAGGACCTCCTAAATCTCTCTTTTAAACAAAAGCAAACAACCATCTCTGCTCTCCTGGCTGCCCCAGCCCAGGGGTCGGGTTTTCAAAGGGAATTGGGGTATTTTGCTCTGGAAGGATCTGAAGTAACTGAGACTCATTTAGATGGGGATGTGAGATAGCTCCTGCCCGACAGAGGAAGGTGCCCAGATCCTTTTGAAATTCAAAGGGAGCTGGTATCAAATTCCCCGAGGGTGGTTCCTTTCAGATCTTTACCTAGAAGCTTTTACAGATTATTAGTAGCTTTTTACAGATTAATAGACTGGGAGGTCTTGAAAATTAAGTGATAAAAACCACTTATCAGATAAAGAGTCGTTTTACAAGGAAGGATTTTGATTTGTTAAAAAACCCTCAGCTATTTACTGAATGAACTCCCAACAATATGTTGTATTTTTAAAACATTTGCTGGAAACTGATAGCATCCCTGGAGTCAGGGAGACTGAAACTGTAACCCTATGGGATGCTACAGGCTCTGTGGTGGTGAGGTGGCTTCCAGCTCCAAGGAATTACAAGAGAGACAGGGTATCACTTATATTGCACAGCTACAGCCCTCTTCTCCCCTGCTAATCCATCTCCCCACCTCCATCACTAGCAACACAAATTATTTCCCCATGGTCTGGCTCTGCCAAGAGCCTCCTCTGCCCTGGTCATAGAAAGCAGCATCCCCACCCTGGTGGAATTCCCTGCACTGGGATCTCCTGACATCCCTCTGTGCAAAATGGGGGGGCAGCTCCTCCCTGGTTAAGCTTTGTGTCTGAGTCCAGTCTGAAAATAGGAGATCAAATGAAATAAAATCCTTCAAAAAATATACTGGCCTGCCAGGTGCATGCAAATACTCATTCTGCAGAGCAGATGTACCAGCAATTGTCTTAATATTTTCCTGTTTTACAGAGAAATAATACGAGCATCTCTGATGTACTCAAGTTGCAGTCTCCAAGAGTAAAGCAGCAAACAGGTGACCAAGTTTAAAAGCAGCTTTTAACAGGAAAGCTCAGGAATATTGCTCACTAGAGCACTACTGCTTGCTTGTAGTTACAGCTATATTTGTGTAAAACAAACGTTTTGTTTTTAATGGCAAGGCCCTGTTTTTACTCACTTATTATTTGCATAGTGTTCAGGTCCAGCCTTACTTTGCTGAAGGTGGAAAACCCAGCTGCTGTGTAATCTTTCCTACACTGGCAGTCTTCTCGTCTGCTCCCGTTATACGGACACTCGGTCGGGTTATGCAATCTAAATCAAAAGAAAACCCTTTCTACTCATGACCGGAAATATTGCCATGGAAAACAAAAAACACTGTGAAGCTCACCATTACAGGATTTCTTACCTGTAACCATACACCTCTGAAAAATTCTCTGCATCTCCATTTACAAGGGTCACATACTCCTTTGGGCTGTCAGTCTGCATCCCAGAGCAATACACCTGAGAGAGAGAAGCCAGAATTTTGTCACAAAGGCAAAGGCATCACTGAGAAAACCAAAGGTAGAAAATCCAAGCGTGGAAGTGAAGAGCACATCCAGGGTCCCCTTGCACCTTTGGAAAATACATTAACTATCATTCTGTTGCTGAAATGCACCTTTAACGTCTTTCCTTTGACTTGCAGGAAATATTCACCATCTTCAGTGACACCTTTGAGATTTTTAACATCTTCGCAACTCCTTGGTAGTTCACCTGAAACAAAACAGAAATACTTGTAGTTACTGAGCAACTGTACATCAAAATTTCTTTTGGAACACTGTGAGGCATCCAAAACATCAAAACATCTTGTTTATTTTTCAGAGGTTTCCCTAGTGTGCCTTAGTGCTTAGTTGGAAGGCTCCCAATGCTTGGAAATACTGCAGATCTCTAGGAGTTTGATGGGAAAAGATGCTGAAGCCATGAGAAAGGCAAAGGAAGGTGCAAATCTGCAGACTTACAGTCATGGACATTGTGGCATGTCCTCCTCTCCTCAGGTTTCAGATCCACATGGCACAAGCTGCTGACCTGGTCGTCGTTCGTCAAACACTGCACTGACCGGTGCATGACCCCAACTCCACAGGTGACAGAGCACTGCAGGACACAAGACAGAGATCTGGGGTTTATCTCAACAGTTTCTGGGTTCCAGAAGAACAGAGACAGGATGTTTCCCTTGTATTAAGAGAAAGATTCCAATCCTGTAAAGTGTTCAGACACAAGTTTAATTTTAATCAAATGAGTAGTCCCTTTGATTATTAATCCCTTCATTATTATCATCATCATTGATTACTTCAAGAAGACTATCATACTTTGCTTAGCATTTGCATGCTTTGCTGGATGAGGCAGTTGGTTAAAGTGAACCATGTGCTCAAGTGAAATGGTTTATTTTTCACGTTAGGAAGGTCATACAAGAGAGAAATGTTCACCAGAAGGCCTGCATGGTAGAAATCCTCTCCTGGTGGCTGAGACATTGCTTGGGTCACTGCCAGGGGCCTCTGAACAAACATGGCTGTTGTTTTCTATCCAAATTGCACCAAAAAAATGGAGCCTCAATCTTCTCTCCCCTCACCCACTGGAAAAATAGATAAATCTGTGCAAATACTGGGTCATCCTCAAACAGCCCAAATCAAGGGCAATCTGAAGTTGCACAAGTTACTAGAGCTACCAAACAGCAGCTCATCCTCTGCACTAACTCACAGGGAGGATCTGAAGCTTCCTGTGGGGCAGGAGGAACTTTGGTTTCAAACAGCTTTGCCAGTTACTGTGACAACTTCCACTACATATTGCTTGGCTTTACCCTCGTTGCCTTGTAAAGGTTTGACAAATTCCTACAAATGCCTGAGCTGGGTTAATAAATCAAGTTTATGGGAGAAACGTCACATTTCAAAGAATGTCAGAAGCCCAAAGAAGTGAAATGTTATCACCTTAACTAAAATTTGATCTTGTAGTTCAGTCCCCAGAAGAGGCTCAACCCAAATAACTTTAGCAGAAAGGCCAAATTCTTTCCCCTCCCCTGTCCCAGTATTTGCAAGGAGGGAGAGAAAAAAAAAAAAGAAAAAAAAAATTTTAAGGCTCAAATAACCAGTGTTTTAGCCTACTGGTGGCTCCAAAGTCTTGTTCATACATGTGGCTGGGTGGGATCAACTGCAGTTGCCAGCGATCCATCAATTTTTCCAGCACAAGACTTTCAAATCCTTGTTTTCTGCAACGACCCCCCTCTTCGACTGAGCACTCAGCATGACCATCAACACCGCCACAAATTTTGGTTACATCCAAATTTTCATGGAGATTACGACTCTACTTGTAGCTGCTGGGACTCCCCCATACGATGGAGTTCACTCTGGAGCATGGAGCCCTACACACAGTGAGGCTGCTGCTCCACCAGAGTATTCAGTGCATTTATTTATGCAGTTTTTAAACATTCCCCCTCCAAACCTTCAGTCTGTGTCCCTGACGTAAAAAAAATATCAGTTTGTTCCAATCTTTTCAGTTAAAAAAAGAAGTTTTCCAAACTTACGCTTCCCCAGTTGCCGACGCGCCAGGATGCCGAGACAGGGCATTCCCCGAGGTAGCAGGGCTGGATGTTGGGTGGCTGAGTGCCAGGACAGTTGACCATGTTCTGGTACCCGTACTCATAGTGGTCCTTCCCGGTGTAAATCTCACTGCAGGACACGAGGCGCTGCCTGTATCCCTTCCCACACGTGACCGAGCACTGTGAACAGAGGAAACACCAGTGAGCACCACATGCTTCAGTAAGGCCACCCAAAACGGGGAGGAAAGGACAGCTTGTCAGCTTGTAACACAGCAAGCTGCTCCAGGGGATCACTACTATCCAGTTAAGCCAGTCATGAGTATCGTGAGTGGCTACTACGAGTGAGCTGGTGCCTGACACTGTCTTTGAGCACCCAGTTCCTCTCTGGAATGGATCTACAGGTGCTCCAGGACTCTCTATGCCAGGCTGGCTCCTGGGCACATGTTATTTCTTCCCAAGTGCAAAGAAAGGAGCAGAAGATCCTTGGGAACTCAGAAATGCCTCTATTATTTAGTTGGTTTGGTTTGTTGTTTGTTTTTTTTCCACGGGATACACAGAGATAGAAAACAGTCAAGATTGACCCTGAATTGCAGGTATTTGGCACAACTGGAAGAACGACAAATTTTTCCTTGTAATTAGAAGATAAATAGTGTTCTGCCTTTCTCAAAAGGCTGAGTGGGAGCTGAGGAGAGACAAGCTCTGGCTCTGAGAGCCCTATCCCACCTCTCTGTTTTCATGGGCCAGAGTGCTCCCAGAGGGTCAGAGATGCTGGGAGTGGGTAGAGGGTGTCTGAGCAAGGGGCAGCCAGGGCTTCAGCCTCACAGGCAGCTCAATATTTCTCTTAGGAAATCACTCAGGAGACCAGGCTGCTCTGAGATATTATCATGTCACCACGTTTTCCCCTCCTGCTCTATCTTGGGTGGTTTGTCTCTCCTCCCCCTCGGTCCTGGCATGTTTTCTTTTTTCCCTTTTCTTGTTCTTTCTTTTTAATCAGTGCTGTGTCAGCAGCTGCCTTGTCATTTCCCTCTCCTGTTCCTCCAACTGAAAGTAATCCTTCACTGGCTGCAGGAGGAAACAGGCTGAGATTAGCCCAGGTCCTCCCGCATGCGGTGCCTGCCGCAAGGAAAACTCATCTATTTTCCTTGCCGAGCCCTCTCCCAGCTGCGAGGGTGAATCTCCTGCCTTTGCTCACTCTGGGTCCTTGCTCCTGCCAAAGACAGCACTGAGGAAGGATGTGTCCCCATGGTCACATCCAGGCTTGCCTTTCCCCCGTGATGCTCGCCTGGACCCTTGCACAGCCCACGGGGCCCTGGAGCCGTCCAGGAGGGGATGGCAATAAAACCACATAAATAAATGAATGAATGAAATAAACCAGCAAAAAACCAAAGAGGGTGCCTGCCGAACACGATGTGCTTTGGAAGGAAATTGCCTCCAGATATTAGCTAGGATCCTGAGCATGCTGCTTTGTCTTTAATATCCTGGTCATCTCCCACAGCCTTGTTCCTTTCTCTCCAACAGGGCGATTGCACAGAGAAACAGCCCCAAAAATAATAATTAAAGCACGAAGCACTGCCCTGCCAGTGTTGATTTGGGTTGCAATACCTCAGCAAGGGCAGCACTGAGAGAAGGAGAGTACGGCCCAGTGCCGAGTGGCACAGTCCCTGTGCATGGACAGGGATGGGGACTTACCTCTGACCACTCCCCCGTGATCCAGATGTATTCACAGGGTGGCAGCCCACAGCTCTCGATTTCGGGGGGGCGTTTGCTGGTGTCGCAGTAGCCGCTGTCCTGCAGCTGCTTGTTGTTCTCATCCACACAGACCACCTTGCGGTACCGGGACGTCTCCCCGCACGTCTTCATGCACTGTGTGCAAGAAACAGTGGCTCATGCAACCCATGAGAGACTTCAGAAAATGAACAGCCATCTGGAGGGATCCCTCTTCCCAGCAGCCTGCCTAAGTGGTGTCTCTGTGCCTCATGTTGGCATCTGCCATTGGTATCACTTGGGGGCAAATTTTCGACCAGGGCCCTCCTGTGCCAGGTGCTGTGGGAACATCCAGTGACAAACTGTTCCTGACTTCTGGAGGTACTAACCCAAATCAAAGATGTAGGGAGAGAGAAGAAACTGAGGTAGGAGGTATTGGGAAGGGGCAGATATAGGGTCCAGCTGTGATGGGACCAAGAGATGCAGGAACGGGCATGCTGGGCCAGGAGATGGGGCAAGGGGACAAGAGAGGGGCCAACCCCCATCATTTCAGCCTCTAGTAAATACAACTGTTTGAAGAATGACAACTCAACCATCCCCCTTCCAAAAAACACACTGCTACACCTTTGGCAGTGGCTGGTGTTGGGGACCCCTTCCCCAGTCCCCATCAGCAGGTGAGCAGCAACGCCCTGCCCTGGCATGGAGTGGGGGCCCATAGAATCATCATGGAATCTTTTGGATTGGAAGACACCTTAAAGTTCCAACCCTCTGCCATGAGCAGGGACACCTTCCACTAGACTAGGTTGCTCAGAGCTTCTTCCAGCCTGGCCTTGAACACAACTCTGCAGCCACTGCACTGGAGGCAGCCCTGTGGGTTTATTCTCTTTTAAACATTGCCCTGCCTGATATTAAGAGCAACCCATGCCAGCTGAGCACAACTGCTCCCCAGGGACTTCTGGAGACTTTAAGGACTCAGTTCTTTCTCATCTTGGAAAGGCCAGCCCGACTGTGAGGCTGTGCTTGGAGAGCATCTTAGAAAAAATACACATAAAGCAAAATAAATCAGCGTAGGAGCAGCTGTCTGGATAAAACCCTTTATATTAAAGTTATTGCCTGTAATAGACTTCTAACACTTTCAACTAACTGGATTAACAAGGAGAAAAATGCATGAAAATAATAATTTTATACAACATGTAGGAAATGTCTTCCCCCAAGGAAAAGGATAAAACATTCAATCAGACCATCCCTATTTGTACAGAAGCCCTGTTTGAAGTCACCTAGGCTTGGAGGACTGTGCCAGTTTAATCTATTTAGGGTCTCACCCTCCAAACATCGTTTCCAACCTCCCTGAAGCAGCTCCTGCTCCCCTGGCTGGCCCACAATTAGCGAGATCTTAGTGGGTTCAGCTAATTGCAAAATGCAGGCACTGTCGGGGCCCTATTTCTGTAATTAGCTGTCAGAACCAAGATTGTAAATTATGTGAGAACTCCGAAAAATCAGATCAGTCCATGGCAGGAGCAGCAAACCAGGAGAGTCGCAGTGAGTGCAACGTCATGTTGGGTGTAAATACTTAGTACTGGGGCAAAGTGGAGAGTGATGGGGAAGGAAAGGGAGGCCCACAAAGCAGCATTTATTCCAAAAGAATAACTTAGGAGCTCTTAGGCAACAGTCAACATTGCAAAATCCACAGTCTGCCAAAAGACCCCAAGGGCTCTGTGTGCTTTCAACCTTATTTACTCTCTTGCTTTGAGTCCTTGGAGTGGAAGCTCCTTTTAGGTCTTTGCTGAAACATGGCGATCCTACAGGGGGTGGAGGAATTTGCTGGAGTGTGATTTCCCCAGAAAGCAAACAAACTGTGCTATATCTGCCCATCTCTGATTATCTCCCTATTACATAAGTAAAAACTGAAAGGGGGGCATTGCATGTGCATGTGGCATCACTCGTGCTCCATCTGGAAGGTGCAGCTTCCCTGAGCACCAGGCACCTTTTGGGGCAGCCTGAACCCCGACCTTCCTGCTCTCCCCTAATGAGGGACTCTCTAGCACAGTGGGAGTGGGGCCATGGGATGCTCAAAGCTCCCCTTGTCTTTGGTTTGCATTTACCAGCCTAGTAAGGGGTCACCAGCACGGGGTGAATGGTTCCAGCCCTCGGCTGCTGGTGGCCACAGGAGGTACCTTGCAAGGAGTGGGAAGAAAGGCTGATTTTGTCTCCTCCCCTTAAGGTATACTTAAGCCTAAATTTGCAAAGTTCATTTGCTCAGGCTTAATTTTAAGAGGGTGAACAATCTCTATGCCATCAACGCATTTTCTGACTTTGGTGAAGAGCTATCACATCAAAAGCCCATCCTTGTTTACAGCACACCAAAAGCCCATCCTCTCCTCGTTTAAAGTCATTACTTGCTGATGGGAGATTGACACTCTCAAGCACGTGCCAGCCTGCTTTGGGTTTCTCTGCAAATAACAGCTGTATGGCCAAATAAACCTGAGCCAGCTCTGTGCATTTTGTCATAATCAGTAAATTAAAGTTTGATTATTTGTATTTTTTAGGGGTAACCGGCAACTAAAATAATCCCTATTAAATGTGGCTCAAAGACAGTGAGGCTGTCATAAACTAAATCAAAGAGAAACACTGCAGAGGTTCCAATCAGCCCCCACAAGGTTATAAAACATTATTCATGTAGAAAGCGGACAGTCCAGATAGCATGGAAAGGCTATTATTCCTTTCAATACAGTGATAGATTTTGTATGAAATCTCATGTTCAAGACTGATTTAAATCTCACATAAAAACAGTGGGGTCAGGGTATAACAGCTATTGATAGCAAAAGCTGAAAAACAGGTCAGGCATTTGACAATATTTGTCTCTTGCGTCTCATTTCCCAAATTCTGAACTATTTTCCTGGCAGTTCAAATTAAGGACCATTTCAAGCACTTCTGCAACTGTTTTAGAAGAGTAATAACAATAATTAAAATAACCCCAAAGGCATTGCTTTGCAAAAGCATTCATTGTTTTCTTCTTTTTTTTTTTTTAAATCACCATCTGACACAGAGAAGAAATGAACTCCCCATGCCATGAACACTTGGAACATGCCTTGGGTAACTCTGCAATTCAAATCAGGCAAGGATGGCATAATTTCACCCCAAATGGCAAATGTCAAAGATTCAAGAATTGCATTGCAGCTTCGAGAACCATGCATTGTCCTTCCACAGACGCTCATATCAAAGAAAAAACCCTTCTCTCTCCCAATTTTCTCTTTTCCTTCATGACTCTGGTCTGAGTTTCACTTTGACATCAGCAAGGCTCTTTCTATTGACTTTCTTCTCCCCGGTGTGGGCACTGAGAACAGGTAATTAATGGTGATATACCAACAGAGCAGTAAAGGCTTTCCAATAAGTTCCCTATTCCTTCACATTGGCAAGACCAACTTTTTTCTAAACAACAACAAAAAAGAACAATAAAAAAAAACCCAAACCTCTTGACAGACTGCCTTTAAAGATAAGAAATCAAGAACAAGACAGCGCTGGGATGTTATTTTACATCCTGGCTTTCATGTCAATTAGGGATTTCATTGCTGCTCCCTGCTCAGAGAATACTAATGCAATCTGTGCCTCCTCACTGTAAATAACACACAGACAGTACTTAAAGGCTGGGGAGAAGGGGCTATTTCTTTTTTTCACTGGGTACATCAGAACAAAATGAGAAGAGCTTGAAAGAAGAACTGCCTGGAGTCAGCCAAAGGGGCGAGCTCACATTGGGCATCTCTGGTGTTCTCCGATTAATGGTTACCTATGGGTGAGGAAACTTTCGGCCCATCCCCCTAATAAAGCTTTTCTGGGGAAAAAAAGTATCTCTATAATATGTTAAAAATTTCCCCAGTGCAACTGGGGGAGCCCTGGAAAACGTAGGAAAACATCAGCATTCACCTCTCACCAAGGGCTTGGTAGGGTGGAAGCAGACAGAGGCCTCTCACCACTGGTTTGAAAAGTTGCAAAAATAAGGGAGAGAGGGCAAAATTTGGTTGAAAGTCGGACTTGATGATCTTGGAGGTCTTTTCAAACCTTAATGATTCTATGATTCTATGAAAGGATGGGGCAGGAGCTCTAGCTTTTCAGGACTAATTGCACCACTAGGTAAGGACTAGCACTGCATGCTGTTTGGTGACCTACTTTGCTGACTGTAAATTTATTAGCTGAAGAAATTAATGGGCTCTGTAAATCCAAAAGTTCATTGCAAGGAATTTGCTGGAGCCCCCTCAGCCATTCCTACATTTCTTTTTCAGGCTGGGATGTTTCCATCAGGTACCACTGCATGGCCAGCTCGGCTTTGCCTCCTGCTGCTTCCCATCTCACCTTGGCTACCCGGCAGCTGGGAAAGGGCACAGTCCCCTCTGGCCTCCTGTACTTGTGGCCAGGTTACACAGGATTATAAAACCAGCTTCCCAGCACTACTGAGACTGGGGAAATGAAGCTAAACTTGAAGCCTGTGAGGAAGGAGAGATGAGAGGAAAGCAAACACTGCCTTAACCTGGAATTTTTTCTTGCTGTAGAGGAAAAGTTGCACAGCCTCTGCATGCGTGAGCTGCTTTTTCTCTCATCAAATTTGCTTTTTCTAAAGTCTTGCCTTTTTTCTTTTTTTTTTCTTTCTTTCTTTTTTTTATTGACACCATAAAGGCTCTGGAAGTATCTGCAAACACCAAAGCTCTGAGCAGGAAGCTGGTGGCTCCTCTCCATCTTTTTGTTACCGGAGCAGGAGGCCCTGCTTTCCTTCACACCGTGGCCTCTTTACACTGTCTCGACAGCAAAGGGACCTGGACCAATTTTATCCCCCTTCAAGACCTCTCTGGGCCATGCAGGAGCACTATAAAAGCCCCCTGACTGCCAAGGAACGCTGGGTCCCTGTTTGATTAATATTTTTCCTGCTCCCTGAAGTTGTGCACTGCAGGATTCCAGGTGGCCAGGATCAGGCTCTGATCATCCACCTCCAAAGTCAGTGAGACCTTTGCTGTTCCAAGGGTGAAGGGTTGAGCTCGGGCTGCTCTGCCACTGGAGCCAGCAATAGTTTTGCAGAGAGGCTGACTAACCTGGGTGAGGGTGTCTTCTGCCCCCTCCACCCCCTGCATCCTGGAGGGCCCATGATGGGCAATCCCTTTCTCCCTGTGTGATGAGGACACCCTCTCCCTAGTAGTGGTGGCCCCTCCTGTGTGACACAGGAGTCAGCTCCCCAGAGCTGCCTTTCCCATTTCCAAGGCTGGCAGACTCTGCACCGCAGGGAAGAGCCTGGGACAGTGGGACAGGGATGGAAGAGAACTGGGGCAGGACTCTTACCCAGGTTTGTCTAAAAATGGAACAAAAGCAGAATGCAAAGAATAACTTTGGTACCTGGTCTGAACTCTCTCAGCCAAAACCTGTTGTGCACTTGAAGGCTGACACAGCACCCTCTCGGCAGCGCATGGGAAGGCTCCTCCTGCTCAGAGTCCCCTCATTCTCCTACCACCCCTCAGCCTCGGGCCCCCCCATTGCCCACAATGCAGGAGAGTTGTAGTCACTCCCTGAACCACTGGAGCAGCAGCTTTATCCCCTGATCCAGCCTAAAGGGTTGTTTTTGCTGGGGACTGATCCTAGTCGCTCAGAAAAGCACCGTGTTCCTTGGGAGACCCCATCTCGGCACTGCTCATGGTTTGACAAAAGAGCAGGGACGGGGAGCTCAGTGAAAGGAGAGGGACATCAAAGAAGATGGGGTGATGGTGCAGGAAAATGGGAATTACCACTGTTCCCTGATTCCTTCAAGCCCACAAGCACAAAACTCAAGCTGCAGCAGCACGGCAGGGCTCTGCCTCCGGGAACAGACCCAAATCCGCCCTACCCAAAACCTGCTCAATATTTGCATAGGTCCCAGCCAAACACAGGGCAGCACGAAGCAATAAATTAACCCTACTGAGGTATTTCTCCTCTCCCCCTTTCAGCTAGCACGCATGAGCATTCCCTCTGCTCTTTTTCTGTTTTGGCAAGCCCTGCTTGCACCCCCCCAAAACCCCGACCCTCCAGCAGCAATCCTCGGCCTCCACCCCGTCTCCAGCATCATCCCGCGCTTGAGAGCACAAGTGCCGTGACCCCGGGGATGGGTGAAGGGGGGTCCCCGCTTACCGGCTGCCATTCGCCGGCTGCCCAGCGGTGCGTGGGGCACTCGGGGAGGTGACAGTCCCGCTGCGGAGGGGGACGGCTGGCCGGGTCACACTCGGCATCCTCGGCTGCCTTCGGGGCGCCGCTGTGGCAGTGCACGGCGCGGCGCTGGACACCCCGGCCACAGGACACGGAGCACTGGAGGAAAGGACAGAAGGTGAGTGTCGGTGCCCATCGACTTACCGTCACGGTAAGTTCGTGGGGTTCACCCTCTGCTCTGGGCTCGACAGCAGCGATGCTCTGTGAAACTTCCAGGTGAGGCTTTTCATTGCACAAAGGGGAAATTATTGCAGACAGGCTGAAATCCCTGCTCCGCTGAAGCCAGCGGGAATTTTTTGCCACTGGCTTCACTGGGGTCAGGACTTCCCCGGCCAGGATTTTTATTGCAAAATCCTCTGGAGACAGTGGCACTGCTAAACCATCACGACACGCCAGAGGCGGCTCAGGCGCTCACTCAAAAAAGTAATAGTTCAAAATACATCAAATGCCACAAACAGAGTGGACTTTAATGGAAAGCAAATTTGGATTGTATAGAAGAAAGTCTGTAGCAGTAGAGGGGGAAAGGTGTGATACAGCTGGGATTTCTTTCAGCAAGCATCTAAACATGCACTTGCACACAAGGCAGGGAATAATGTTAGTTTGTGAAAATAAATGTCTTTTTGAAATTAACTGCATTTCATATTTCCTCCATTACACTGTGGAGTTTTTCTCAACTCCGAACTTCCAGGCACAGCAAGAAATGCCTGAATTACCCTGATTCTCAGACATCCTCAAATTATTATCTATACTACAATGCTTTTAACAGCTTATTTTTTCTTTCACGCAACATTTCTTAGTGTTGTGACTGCTCACTAATATGTTTAGCAGTACTTAACATCCCTCTGATATAGATTCTTTCTGGCTAGAGCAGTATACTGTGTAGATTTGAAATAAAGAGAATTTGCATTTATAGAAGAAAGCATATAAAAATCAAAGGTACATATTTAAAACACAGCTGAATTAAAAGCTAATATAAGCAATCTTATTAATATATCAGGAACTAAGAAAACAAGTTCACAGTCTGTTATTGCAGTACCAATAAAACCGAGCCTTCTTAAGGCAGGGAATTAATCGGTGCCTAATGGGGAAGCAATTCCCTCTTCTGCAGAGTGTTCCTCCATAATGCTGTTTGCTTTACTATCCTAATGCCCCATAAAGCCAAGAGGACCAAAGAAAAGCTGAGTGTGACTATTCCTCTCGCTTCCGATATTTCTAAGAGAGTGGGAGTATCCTTGTGTAGCTTTTTGAAAGCTACAGGGATTTCTGTCACTGGTGATGCAAACGCTTCCCATATGCTGCCCTGGGATTAACAGTGCTGTTTGTCCTATGCATTCCATAGGGGACAGTAAACTGAATAATGGCCACAAACTTGGAGAAACGTATACACCAGGGTGCCTACCATGCTCTAAAATGCCTTTTGGTTTGCATTTATCATCAACCTAAAAAGCACATGCCCGGGTATGCTAGTATAGAGGAGCACAAGTGACACTGTGGCTCTTTTACTGTGGCCTGTGCTGTGTGTGACACCCGGGTTTGGAGAGAGGGAGGATGGTCCCTGTGCTGTGCCAGAATCATTACCTGATGTTCTATCCGTGTTTTTAAACAAGGCTGAATTTCAGCCTGTAACTGAAATACATAAATACCAGAGAGCAGAATAAATATTGGTATTTTTGCTAAGTGAAAGGTAAATGGCCATAATTGATATCACTTAGGAGAAGCAAACACATTAAATCTGACATTTCAGTGCAGACACAGGCACATTTAAAACTTGGAGAAAAAGCCTTTTTCCTTCCCTTCTGATTATTACAGGTATATTAAAAATGCTTTGCTGCAGGGAGGTGAGTTCATAACAATCTAGAAAAGAATTTACCACCCACTGAATATAAAACATCCAAAGAGAAAAAAATCCGGGAGCGGAGCATCAGCATAGCCAGTGTCCGACTGGGATTAATTTTTAACCCTTCCTGTATTTTTTAATCCTGATTTTCTGAATAATTCCTTTTCCCAAAAGGAAAAGAAAAAAAGACCCTAAAGGTATAATGCAACAAGTCCTGTGCATATATGGCAACACAAAGATGCATTTTTATGGGAAAACCTTGGCTTGGTTCTCATGCAGACTTTTCTGATTTACCGAGGAGAAAAGGCAGCCAGCTCACAGCAGCTCAGCTTTGGGATTATCTTTCTGAGGCAATTAGACCTTCAGAAAGCTTTATATTTTTTGATAGTATCTGAGTGCAAACTGATCACGGCTCCTATTTGCAACAGTGGTACTGGTGACAGGGAAGGTGACAAAGAGTTTCTTTGCCCATTTATACCCTGATTTCCTGGATATTCAGAGTGCCAAACCCCCGTCGGTTTCATGGTCTTAATGAGAAATTCAGCACCTAAATCCAGCTCAGGTCTAAAGCATTAAATCTTTGGCAAAGCCCTGCAATAGCCAGGGACCCACAGCCAGTGCTCCAAACCTATGACAGCCCCAACTCTTCATCTGTCACAGACAAAGAAACGCTGCCAGCACCAGTGAGGTTCAGAGATCCGTGTCATAGCATTTCATGTGGCTTTAAAAAGCCCAGTTTGATATTGTAGAATAAGTATTTCTATCCCTTAATTTTTTCCCCAAGCAAGGTCCTGGCTGGCTGAGCACATCCAGCATCAGGGACTGGGCTGAGGAGCTACTCCTGGAAATGCCTATTCTTAGCCTTATCGTTACCATACAAATATTCCTTAATTGCCAAGTCATGAGAGATTACCTCAGGCCATAAATCACCTTCTCCTATTAACTTGAGTTTCTTTCTCCACTTGCATAAATTAACTACCATCATGCAGTGGAATGCTGGGAATTTTAGAACACTTTTATCAATTAATATTAGTGTATTTTAATGCAATCGACAGATCATCACATTATTATGTTTACAATTATTAGCTGTAAAAAACTGCTTTCAGGAGCAGTCACTTTAAATAAGGTGCAAATCAGATGTGACAAGACTATCTAATTTCCTTTCATTTCAGTCCAGCTCCTGTATAAAATTAAGGTTTCAGTCCTGAAGGTAATAACGGCAATAATATTGACTTAATTTCCAATATGGAAGCAGCACTGTGGATTTCACAGGCTGGATGCTCCCAGCCATTCCTCAGGTAAAGAGCCCAGACCTCAGTAACTGAACCTCCATTCTGAATGAACACTTAGCGCTTCATGCATTTAACAACAAATAACTCTTATCCTATGAATTCAAAGGTAAGCGTGAGAAAAAAAAATAAGAGTCTGAAAACAATCAAGATCTTCAATGGGTTTATTGTCTTTTTTAGTAGTGTACATTAAACAACAGCACGCTGTCTCAGCCCTAACATTTGCATGTGTGTCTGTTAGCAATGTTAATGGTTTGTCTTTCAGGGAACTTGCATATATCAAAAACTGGTGTTTTCTACCTTAATTTGGAAGACAGAGTGCAAGGGAACACGATGTTTTACAAGTTAACAGTTCATTTAGTCTGGGATTTTCAATAATTCCGCTGATTAGCACACTAATGAGGTAGAGGGAAAAGCAAGGCTCAGAGATAAAAATGTGATGCAGCAGATTCAAGGTGATGACAAAGACATTATTTTCAGGAAAACAAGGACTCAAGGTATGCTTTCAGCAAGCAAGATGCTTAATAACTCCAAGCACTTTCTCATTTCCAGCAGACTCTGCTCTATACATCACTGTCTGACTTTTTAATGAGGAAAATCAAGTGATGAGTTTGTTAAGAAACAAAGGGAGTGAAAAGCAGTTTTAATGAACAGCTCTGATTATTCTTTAAGCTTCCTCAGGAAGCTGATAATAAATGAGTTTCAGATTTCTCAAAACTAAGGAAGATTTTGCTTGAGATGTGATATTTACATAATGATATTAAAAACATGAATAAATAGTAGATTCTCTTTCATATTATATACTAATGATGTTTCTAGCAGAAACTTATAATATACAATAAGGAATTTACTTTCAGATAGACACCAAAAGCAAATTTCCATGTTTTCAGCTGGTACAAATCAGTGCTACTCCATTGCTGTCCATGAAGCTGCACTATTTTATGCCAGGATCTGGCCAAAAACTTTTATCCTTTAATAATTCAAGAGGACAGAAGTGATCAGAAGACCAAGTTCTAACCAATTTGAGGGAGGAAGAATATCAAAGGGTGCAAAAGGGTACACAATGTGTCTCACCTGTCCCCAATCTCCTGCTTTCCACTTCGGACATCTGCCCCCTCTGCATTTCTTTTGCACGTTTGGCTTAGCAAGGTGTTTGCAATACTCTTCTTCTACATGTCTCCCTTCCTTTGACAAACAGTACACACTGCGGTGCTTTTGGCCCCTTCCACAGGAGACAGAACACTGTAAATATAAAGTAACAACAGATCAGCTTTCACACAGGGCTGTCTACACAGTCATACAGGGGCCATGGTTATACAGGGCACTTTCCCAGGTCCCAGGCAGCCTACACAAAACCTTGAGGTGGGTACAGAAGGGCAGCATTTAACCACTGGAAATGCTACCAATTACACTTAATATTCCATGGTATTCTTGGTCAGAGCCCCCAAAAATGCCAATATCAAAACAAGAGAAAGCAGCTGACATTCAGCAGGGCTAACAGGCTGGATTCCTGGCATTGCTCCAGTGGTTTCAAAGGAGCAGAGTCATCTTACAGGGATCAAGGCAGGAGCCCTCAGTATCTACTTAGAAGAACTTGAAAGGAACCATTTCCATTTACCTTGGTACAAAGGGATGTCAAATGTTGGTAAATCGGGAGGCTAAAGTGTGATACTGCACCTTCACAGAGGGAAATAACTGCACAAAAGACAAGGCAGAAGAGAAAAGGGCAGCCTTTCCATGTCCTTGGTACTAAAGCTTGTGTTTGTTTTACCACTGTAGACTGACTTTTTTTTTTACTTTTCACTAAATAGACCGAAACCAGGACATGCTCATCCTTAAGATTTATGCATTTTGAAAACAACTCGGAAGGTGGCAAGAAGGCAGAGCCTGGAGAATCAAAGCAAAAAGCAAACCAGCAGGTATGTTAGCTGTAAGCTTTGTAGTGAAGCAACTAATTTCAACCTCCCTCTGCAGGTTCACTGAACTTTTTCAAATGTGACCACTTCTGGCATGCAAACCCCAAGCAACTTCACTTTGATTTCAGATTAGTCTCCTCCAAAAGATTTAGGAATCAAAGGGGTCTGGAATCACGACAAGAATTTAATATGACAGTTTCGTGTAGAACAAGCTTCTTACTCAGCATGATGCACCCAGAGACTCAACTTCAATTTCTTCATTACATGCTATGTCATAAGCATACTGGTTTAATCCTTGAGTGCAAACACACTGTTTTAACCATCTCTCCAGAGAAAATGTTCTGTTTTCTTTTCAAAATGGAGGGAACACACAGAAATGAGGCTTCTACCTTCATTTTGGAACCACTCCATCAGCATATTTTCCAAGAAATATATTACAGCTCAAGCTCTTCCCAGCCTATGAATACATTTGAAACCTAAAATATTTATATATGTAGCAGCTCTGGAAGATCCACTAGAATAGAAATTGGCATATACAATGACACCTGTGAATATTTTATATTACAGCCCTACTTACAACTCATTCAGCCCACAAAGAACCAGCAAGAGCAGTAACTTGCTCCTAAATGGAAAAGGTCAGACCAGCGTGGAGAGAAATGGATATAACTCCTAAAATCAGACATTGCTGCTTAAAAGCTTGTACAAATGACGCCCTGAAAAAGGTTGTTTCCCTGCTGCCAGAGCGTTACAGATCAAGGAAAGATGGCTGAGGTCCCTTGTGATCAGCAGGGTTTAAGAGCCATTAATGGTGCTCCTCTGAGAGGCAGGGATGGCTGACTCTGAGTTCTCCTGAGCCCAGATCCAATTTCAGGATAGGCCAAAAAAATCCAACGAGCAACATTCAATCTTGCACTGAGAAATAGAGGAAATGCTGTCCCTTGTAATAAAATAAAACTTTCATGAGTTACCCATATCCATAAACTTCCCTTTTTTTTCTTTAGCATCAACAGAAAAAAAGACTGAGCTAATGAGCTAAATTTTTATAAGCCTTTACATTTCATCTGAAGTTCATTTTTTCATTCTCTTCCCAGGCAATGAATGTCAGTAAGAAGGAAATGTCAAATCTTACCAAACCCAGTTGTAAACTTCTAATACTTTCATCCATTTACTGTCTTTGGTCTAAACACCAACACTGACACTTAGGAAAAAATTCAAGTGCTCCTCTGTTAGTGCTCTCCTTGCAGGTTGATGCCACTTTACTGTGACAACCAATGCTAAACAGTAAATTTACAGCCTTCATCAGGATTCTGTCTTGCCCCACATCCTGACCTGGTACAGCCCAGAGCATTCCTCAGGTTAAAGAATACATTGGATCCACTACTTATCCTAAAGGAAGACTAACCACATTGTGCAACAATGCAAGCACATCTCTGGGGATCTGAAGCTGGTTGATAAATATTTGATATCACAAATAATATGATGCTAGTCATTTCCAAAATTATTATTCCCCATCTACAAAATGTTTAACTGTGGCACAGAGCCTGATTCTGACATTTATCTTGTGATCCCATGATCAAACAACAAGTCTGCATGAACACCTTGGTGCACTCAGAGGTTGAGGCATAATTTGCCTAATTTTGTTAATACTTAAATGTAATTCCCAAGATGCTGGAATTAATCATTTCTATGTCTGCCTTTAATATAAATCAAAGTTAGGCAGCTGTGCATTTTCAGATCTAAACCACCCGTTTGCTTTCATGCACATTTGAGTTATGATCTCATTTGCACTGACAGAAAAGAAAGGTTGGATAATCTAATGTAACAAGTATCAGAGACTAAAAATTCCTTTGCAAAGAGTCTACTTCATAACTGCCATCTAATTCGTCTCAGGTATTTTCAGCTTTTATCTAGCACACAGATATGAAGCATATGTGAGCCACATGCGAAGAATAATTTAATAGTGGGCTTCATCTCAGTGCCATATGAATCAGAGAAGTGCTACACCTAGCTACCACCATTAGTCTCATCTATTTGAGACCCTGGAGGAACTTTTCATTTCATTATCAGGACTCTTCATCGCTGCAAATGCTGCTGCTGCTTAAGGTACCCATCAATAGCAATGCCATAGTGAGGTAAGCTTGGATCGTGCTTTCCTTAAACATTTGACTAGAACAGACAAAACCACTCCCTTCATATTTCTCTTTTTTTTCTTGATTCCTTTCCCTCACCCCTATAGAAAATGCTTCCAAGTGCCGGGGATAGACAGGTGGAATACCAGCCTCATCCAAGGCTCTTTGCAGACAACAGAAAAACTTCTACTGGCTTTAAGCACCTCTGATGCAGCTCTGAAGGTGTAGCCAGGTACTGTATTGATTTTTTTTTTTTACTAAGCAGCCTCCTAGAGTCAAGGATCATGTCCACTTGGGTACACCCGTGGTCACCCACCTCTTCCTCCACTCGTGTGGGAAAATGTTGCTCTGAAAGGCTGTTTGCAGCCCGTGATTGAGGCACAAGAGCAAATAGCACCCCTGGGAGAACCTGGGAGGGCAGCCAGGCATGGAGGAGGGTGTGAAAACAACACATTGTGGTGTTTCTATTAAAAATCCACCAAAATGTTTGTGGCACATAAAGTAATAGGGAAATACTATTTCAAAAAATCAACTATAGCCATCACACTAAAACTCTACCAGACCTTCCTCTGGTTATTATCTTTACTATCTCCTAAACCCACCACAGTCACACCTGGTACTTTCTGTAGAGAACAAAAACAAAAGGACTTCCCTAAGAGCATTAGGATCAAAGCATTCAGCACAGATTTGAGGGGTTTATATTTATTGCATGGTTAGTGTTGTTAACATGCCAAGAACTAGAGATTGGCATGCTGCTAAGTTTTTCAAATAAGTATACTGCCTAGTTTAAATAAATGAAAGAAAATAGTTTAAATAAATATGACAAGAATATTTCCATATCAACTGTTTCCATAAAGGTCAGAACATGATGCTAAATGTCTCCTGCAATGCCTTGCTCTGCTCCAGCACACAGAAAAGCTTGTGTTTTTGTTTCCACAAAAAAATTTGTTTTCTGTTTCAGAGTTCAGGAATGACGACGCTTATTCTGTTTTTGACGACGCTTATTCTGTTTTACCAAGTACGTGCAAATTGCTTTAAAACAACCCTTGCTGCATTTCCTACTCTGATTGTTTGGAAGATGAGGGTATATCTTGTTCATTAAGACCTCTCTAAAATAGAAAGGCTGCTATTTGATTCACTGGGCTTGTAGCAGGAAAAAAAACAGAGTATGTAACCCAAAAGCTCTTAAAAATTTGTACAGAATTTCAGGCTGGTTGGGGCCAGTTTCTGAGCCTCTTGCCAGAGACCATGACCTGCTCTTCTGCACTGGGAGCCCATGCTATGGCTGTGCTGCTGCCAGGCTGAGGGCTGGGAACGAGGTCAGTCCAGCACCAAAAGGACTCCACAGCCCTGGGCACAAATGAGCAAATCTTTGTGAGAAGAAAGAGGCAGCACAGAGCAACCAAGAAGAAATGGAATGACTCTGCTTCTTTTAAGCTGTGCATTCAAGGGAAGATCAATACAGGGCAGAAAGGCATATCCCCAGCAAGAACCTGGGAACACTCTCCCCCAGAAGTAAAAAGTTTCAGAAAATGCTGTCAGACCACTTTTCAGGCCCACCTCGCATCAGCCGACGATTTGGGAGGTATTTGAGATAATAAATGCAAGCTGTGGTGATCACCAAATGAATTCCCAAAGATAGGTATGCTCCGATAGCTCACCAACAGCAGGGCTGGGGGCTGGGAAGAATTAAGACCAAAAATGGCTTTATCAGATTCTGCCAGGAGCAACTTTTTGGAGGAAATTAAAATCAACCCTTGTAGATTTAGATTTCCCCACATTAAGTATTATATGGAAAGTAAACACTCATAAGTAAGCCATGGTTCATCCTTTCCAACAGTCTGAGACAAAACATGTGCTGGATGAGATAAAGCAGAAAAGCAACAGCACCCTATGATGCTTTACACCCCCTTTCCATGAGGGCTGTGCTCCTGGATGTCAGCAAACTTCTCCAACTATGAACAGAGCCCAACTATGCACCCTCATAGTTACCTTTCAGCATCATATTAGTCTATGTCAGCTCTTACTACAACTTACACTGCTCCTCTCAGATGCTGAAACCACTGCCCTGTGACTTCAGTACTTCTGAAGTCTCTTGAGCACAAAGGACATCAGTAGACACACCACGAAGGAAAGCCTGAACCCTTCCTCACCAGCTGAACCTTTACTAGAGTCTTAATATGCCTGAACCTATCTAGCAACAGAGGCATTGTGGCACCCAAACCAAATTAGCTTCACAACAGCAACGAATTTTAGCAGGTAACTCCCTTGGCTTCGGTGAGAGAAGCAACAAGCTGAAAGCAAGGGTGCAACACTTGATACTTAGGAAATATTTATCGCTACTTTGAAGTCCTGTTCCTTCCACTGCTCTGTTTTAGCATGGTCTCACACCTGGCTGCATCAGCACGGTGAGAACTCTGTGTCTCTGTGGGGTAGCAACATGTGTGCAGGGCAGGAGTCACCCAACTTGGCTTTCCTTTCCTGACAAACTACAGAGCCACACCTCAACGCACGCAAGAGCGTATGGTCATGGTGATTTTAGCTGGTATGTGGCCAGAAAATACATGTGATTTCTGTATATTTAAAAGGGAAGGGGGGGGTCTCTACATTCAAAGGAGGGCAAATGGACCAGAGAGCTGAGCAAAACACACTAAAGCACCGCACTGCAGTTTGAAGGAGGCTTTGGGAATGTTTAATCCATGCTGACTCTCCAGAGAAATGGGACAATTAAAAAGAAAAAAGACATGAATATTAGGGATTTTGGAAAGTGTAGTCAGAGTATGTTTGTAAGCATTGTCCAGAACCCCTGTGGAAGTGTCTTGAGGAGCTGCATTACAGCCCTTGGTGTGCACAAGAGCAGGGTTTGCCCCATTGTCCCTGAGGATCACTCCTTGCCCCGGGCACGGGCGAGAGAGAACATCCATGCTGGCCTGCCCTGTCCCTCTAGTGCACTCAGGGTCTCCATCCTCCACAGCTCTGTTCCTGGCTCTGAGCAGAGCTTCCAAGTGATTATTTGCAAAAGGGAGAAATAACACAGTCCACTAAATCTTCACCTTCCCACTGACAAACTCAGCTGCAGGGACCGGTGAGTGACCTTGGATGATGTCTTTTAACACGTTAAAAAAAAAAAAAAAACCAGGAAAAAAAAGGAAAATTTCTCAAAGAAAAGGGTCCAACTTGATGTGTTGCTGCAGCAGAGGGAAGAGGCTGGTGTGTCTGGAGCCCATTCCTCCAGCACAGATTGCCCAGCAGAAAGGATGCTCTTGGTCTCTTTAACTTCTGCAAGATTTAAAGCCCTGAGCGCCAAAGTCAATACCATAATTTCCCTGGGCTTGGAAACCTCACAAGATATATGGGGAAAAAAGAGGTAACTACAGCAGGAGAAGCCATGCATTCTCCTCTCCTGCAGCATCCACCTAGTAAGCAGCACCTTCTCCCCCCGCCCTTTCCCCTGCCCTGTTGCTACACCATATACAAAGACTTCACCAGGTATAGAAATCAGCAGGGCTGTGAGCACACAGAGCTTCCGTAAAAGCTTCATCCCTGCCCTGCTCCACACTATTTACCTTAGACAACAAAAAAGCAAAAGCTCCCTTACAGCCACTGCAGGTCTCTCAAGGGGGGGAGGTGTTACGTGGCATTTCCTCAAATTAGGAGATGTGTGAGCTACCCAAGGACACCAGTATAATGGGATGTGGAAGGCACTGATGAAGCCTATTTTCCATGCTGTGGCACTTCTAGGACAGTACCAACTGAAGCAGCAAGGCGCCTCGGCTAACTGACACTTCATATTTTTAGTGAACAGTTGTATTATAATGCCATTTAGATGTTCCATTCAAGAATAGAATTTCTCCATGTTGGATGGAGTGAAACACAAAGTAAAGAGCTCTCCAAGGATCGTTAGCTCTATTTCACAGGTGTGCATCACACCGGGGGGCTGTAGGAGCATTGGGCTGCTGCTTACTTCCCAGTTTTATAAAGAAAAATTTTGGCTTAATGCAGTAGGGATACTGTCAGCCTGCACATGGTCTTGGGCATCAGACAGATTTTCAGCCATGCTGCTGGCTCACTCACCTCCCCTGTGAGCTAGTAAAATTAAAACATGAACAGAAAATTAAGTGCCTTTGGAACAGGACTGACTACAACATTTTCCCTTAATAACTGAACAAATCAGTCACAAGGAAAGTTAGAAACACAGTAAATCTCTTTGTGCTTGGTGTCCCTCATCATTACACATCCTTGTTTCTAAATCCCTAGCATCTGAGCAACAGCAATTATTGCAGTGAGGGGTATACAGCTTGACTCTGAAAAATGAGCAACACTGCACACAGATTTCTCAATGCCCAGCTCAGGGATCTGCCTGAAGATGCTCAACTTCACAGCTCATCCTTGAAAGTGTGTTACTGTTCCAAAGTGTCCCCTGCAGCCTAACACACACTGCGATTCCTGCACTCAGAGCCAGTGCTTTGGGAGACAAATGTTCCCAGCAATTGCCATTTTAAGTATTGCATTATTTCTCCTGGGTGTGAGCGTGTGCAGAGGTGCAGGTATAGGAGGTCTGCAGGCCTTATGGAGCCAGAGCCACAGATGGGCCACCCATGACATAGAGACTGAAACCAGGCATTGCTGAACAGCAGCTCCACCACTTTGAGTTCAAGTCATGCACAGCCTAGAAAATGACCATTTAGCTGAGAAAACGTGTAAGAGGAGGTGTAAAAAGGCACAGAGGCACACCAAGTGCAGCCAAACAGCCACTGCACTTCTCTGGGAGGAGAGAAGCATTTTACAGTGTTAGGACAGAAGCATGGGCTGGACAGAAGCATGGTAAGAAACATCAGTGAATACTAATGGAAGAGAAGATTTTGAAGAAAATAACCTTCCTGAGTCTAACCACTGGCCCAGCACGTCTGTCCTGGCAGTAGCAACAGGAGAGGCTAATGAAGGAGAGCAGATGAGATTCTCTGCAGCTCATTTCCCAGCATTTAGTCACTGGATTAGGGAGGTTAAAGAGGACACTGCTGCCCAGTCCTTTTACTTCTCCATCAGACTAAAAGACCCTCGATTTAATCACCAGGTCAGATGATGAGGGCTGCAAGGGCCAATAGGGGCTTTCAAGGGAGGAGTTTGGATTGCAACAGCTGAGCTTTAAGTTGCAGGAAATCAGTCCTCGGAAGGGTGGATCCAGAAAAATCACTACAGGGCTGGCTCAGTGTTAAGCACAGGGTGGTCCCTCGCCTGCAGGTTAGCAGACAGAATTCCATGGTTGTTTTCCTGCTCATGGAGCATCAACACTCGCAAACAGGAGACAGAGAACTGATAGAAAAAGTACACCTATATAGTTCTCCTTTTTTAAGGAGAAAGAGAAGTATCAATGAAAGATGGTGATGGCAGACAAAAAGTAAAACTGGAAAGGAAAATAAAAATGGGAGATTTTAGGGCAGCAAGAGAGGAATAAAGGGATGTTCCCCTACCAGGCAGCTGGGTACCAATGGCTTTACCCACCTGTGATTGGCTTGGAGCCATCAGCTGTGGGTCTGAGCCTTAACAGGAACAGCAGGCATTGAGCTGAGGAAAGAGATGCATGAGCCTCAGAGGAGCAACAGGCAAACACTTCACACAAAAACCCCAAGTGCATTTACCCTCTGGGACAAGCTCTGAGAAGGGCACAAGGCAGCAAATTGGTGAATTCCCAGTTATGGCCCAGGGATGTGCAGTTTTGGAGGTTGGCTGAAGCTGGGCACTGGTGGTGGGATGCTCTGGATGAGTGTCACACTGCAGGGAGTACAGGAAAGGGTCTGGTTTGCTTTTATAAACAAAAACAGAGAGGGCTGCGCTGTCAAAGGCCTATTTTTGACTAGGGAACCAAAGCAGACAACTTCTTGCCTTTCATCAGCACAGCGAACCGGCAGTCCCTGGAGTCAGTCAGTCTGCGAGATCCTAGAGGGAGGCAGCCAGGAACCCAAGAGGGACAACAGCCTTGGTGGGCCAGCCTAAGCACACAGTAAACAGCTCTGAGACAGAGACAGCTTCAGACAGATGTCTGGGGATATCCATGGGCTACCAACCTCTCATTTTGGTCAGGATCAGCTTTATTAAATCTGTTTCTACTTGCTTTCTGAAGGCATGCAAGTCACCCACTGCATCCCTCTGCCTGGGTTATGGGTGCTGGGGCTATATGTGCAGCCGTCCTCTGCTGCAGCAACATTTGTGCTTCCCCCACAGGCTCCCAGGGTAGGACTGTTTTTACTAGTTTTCTGATAATACCTGGCACTACAGAGAAATACAGATTTGTTGCTGCAGTCTTGGAGCCCAAACCTTCATCGTATGAATGAAGGACAGAAAAAGCAATATGAATCACTGAGTGACTGGAGAGTTTAGTGTGCCTATCACTTCATTTTCAAGGATGGCTTTGTTATTGCAAAACATGTGTAAAGAATCACACAGCAGCTTAGTAGTGCTGCTGTCACAGCAAATTCATTTTCTGCAGGAGAGAGGAAGACAACAGCAGAGTTATATACACTTGCAACCAAATCTGTCCCTGGTTATCACTTCTGTCTTAGCAAGAGCTGACATCCTGCCTGCTAAGAACATTATCAGAATAATGACACGGAGAATATTGCTGTTGAACAGCCTATTTTCATCCAGCTGCATGGGGAAGGCATTTTGTAAACAACATGTTGG
This sequence comes from Pipra filicauda, assembly GCF_003945595.2. Classification (NCBI taxonomy): domain Eukaryota; kingdom Metazoa; phylum Chordata; class Aves; order Passeriformes; family Pipridae; genus Pipra; species Pipra filicauda. Next base: position 3,240,793 of record NW_024104798.1, on the reverse strand, counting down.
GGCTTTGACAGAATTAAATACAAATAACCTGAAGTTTCCACTGACACCAATGTTAAGATTAAAATTCCTGAGCGCCAGCTGCCTGAAACAGATGTTGGCCAGGCAGTTCTCCCACTTCCCACCCAGCTCAGAGACCCTTTGCTGCTACCATGTCTCTGAGTGCAGCCAAAGAGCCCTGCAAAGCCATCAATGCCACTAGCTTCCTGCTAAGGGGATATAGCAGTGCTGTCCTAGCCCAAACCTGAATTCACATCCACAACAGAGTCTGGAGCTTAGCCAGCTAATATTCTAATTATTTACACTAGGCTTCCAATTCTTCATTAGAGCAAAAGGCCCTCAAAGACTTAAGATACCAGCACCTCTGCCTATGGGAGAAGCTGGGAAGGACACACTGCTGTTCTGCAGGCAGTCAGAGCTACACAACCATCACATCAGCAGCTCAAACTTTAGATACTCAAGAGTGACAACTACTTGAAAAATCAGACTACTTTTAAAATTATAATACTTTTTAGGAAAAAAAAACAATCTAAAATCCCACCCACCTGTTTTACACAGTTCAAAGTCAAATGAGTCACCCAACTGAACCAGGGTGCTGTGAGATATAATTGTTTTACCTTTTCTGTGCCCATTTCCTAACTCAGAAAGAATGAGAAACACACACCAAGTTAATTCAGCATTACTCATAAATTGTATCAGGATACAGTTGGATATTAAGGTAAACTTAGAATTTCAGAGATTATTGCAAGGAACAAATCTACTCCAAGAGAAGTGTTTTAAGTGAGGTTATGGGTATATTTTACATATGTGATATATATATATGGGTATATATGTTAAAAACCAGACTTGGGTTTTAAGTGAAGTGATGGGCAATTCTCTCTTTGAACATCTCCCTCATTCTGGAGAACATGGCAAGATTTCCTCTCGATATTCGAGAGCGTGTATGAAGATCTGTGTTCATACCATAAGGCATTCAGAGGAGAAAAAACACTCTCTATTCTGGTGACAATCTGTGCATGTTTTCTAAAGCATGGTTTTAATAAAAAGGTCAGTTCTATCACATGGTGTACAATTCTGTAGTGTGTAAATACATGTTCTTAAGGAAGCAAGGAAATAAAAGTGTCACCTCCTCTTAGTCCTCTTTGAACATACATTATAATGACATGACATCTCACCAGTCTCCTTTTATAAAATTATCATTTAAACACAATCTGTTTATCCATTTAATTATCTCTTCCAAACCTGGATTTAACCAGCCAGATAAAAATTACTTGTTTACTGTATAAAATCCCAGTGGAATTCTGCCCAAGGACTGTGGGTTGGACTCTTCAGACTCCCTCTGCTTTAATTTGTATGTATTTTATAGTACTAATTTCACTGAAACTTGAGTAAAGCCAGTCAGATGCTTGTGAGAAATTAGTTATCCAAACTTCGTAATTCATACGATTTTAACTGTGTTTAATTGTTGAAAATAACAATTTCTGTTGGAGAACAAAGCAAGTAAAAGAAAAGCCAGTAAAAAATGGAACGTTGCAGTACCATTTCAGAAAATTTAGCAAAAGTTACCAAAACTAAGTATATGATCTTAATTTAGCAAAAGACTCAAGAAATCATTATACAAATTCATTGTTCATTACATTCTACTTGTCTTTAATTTTCACTGTTCAACATTAACATTAGACATCGTAAAGGTATGCAACATTTATATAAAATTAAATAACAATATTGGAAAAATAAATACACTTTTACATAAATACATAAATCCATACTGCTGAAAAGTTTCAGCTAATACTATACTCTTGTTTCAAAAGTGACCAAGAAAATATGGTAGTGACACTCCATCTCAACAGATGAAGTATGTACAGCTACAGGATGATGTTTGCAACCAATGGCAGAGCTAAAGCAAATCCAGGTGACACCACACTAAAGGAAAAAAGTTTGGCCGTTACTACCTACAGTAGTAGCACGAGGTAGACATACACATGGAGTGTTCTGCTGGAGGGACACGAAGCCCTGTGGACCCTATAGATGCTTCTCAGTCTTCAGACAGCTCTGGGGTCCCCTAGGTCAGAGCCCAAGGACACCTCGGTAAATAAGACTGGAAAATCAAGTCACTTTGTGGCAGCAATTGGGGCTCAGCCCTGCAGCACCTTCCCATGTGGAGGCCAAGGGCTGTGAGCCCTGTGGGTAGCTGGGAAGAGGTACCACAGGCAGGACAGGATGTCCCTGCCCTCCACCTGTCTGCCTGACACCCCACCCGCTCCCAGGAGAGCGAGGAAGGACAACCCACCGAGGTTAGTATGACTGAGTCAAGGGAATTTTTTCCTGGGTAAAAAGAAAACAACTCAAAACCAAGCTAGAGGACTGCACCCTGCCTCTCCAACAACGAGGAGCAGGCACAGACCTGGAGCCTGCTCCTGAAACAGCTGTGAAGAATGCCACACAACTCTGTCCACACCTTTGGTTCTTGCAAATGGTCCAGCACAGGTAGCCAAGGTTGGCAGCACCTCCCAGCTGGTAAATCCTGCAGAGCAGTCAGTGCACACGTCGCCAGCTCTGCTTACCTTCCCTCGCTCATGGGTAGCACCAGCCAGGTCGGCGGACAAGGGACACATTAGCACCTCAAATGAAATATTTCATAGCACTGTTGCTTGTACTGGTGAAGCACCGGATAAACACCAGTTCAGCAGTTTTATGGCTATTGCAGAACTCACTGAGGTATGGTAAAAATACAGAGGAGGATACTGAAGGCATCCATGTCACTGAAAGCACCCGCAGAATGAGAGGTGGTTTTGGCAAGATGACTTTTCAAACTGTGACAATTAAGGAAGTCCAATACATTACAAACAGGCCTCTTTTTGATTTTCCTATAAAGTGCTTTTGAGTCAGATTATTTTTTTTAAACTTCTTCAAATGCTTTTATAACAACATACACAATAAAGATTGACATTTGTTTAAAGGCCACTTCAAAAGAGACAGGTCTGTGGTTTCCAGCGCTCCAGAAGCACCCCAAGTGGCACTTGCCTTGGTGCAGGGCTCAGAGCAGAGGGTGCTGCTCTGGGCAGGGAGAATTTCAAAGCTGTGGCACCCAAAATAGCACCCCAACCCTGCAGTTCAGGGCTGCTCGGCCCTCATAAGAGCATCTCTGTAGCAGAGTCCTCCAGCAGCAAAGGAGCAGTATAAGAGAACCTCTGCTCCAAACACTATTTTGTCATTGGAAAACTCCCAGGGTTTTAAGCCTTCTAGCACCTTGCTGATCCTTTGCTGACTTAATGATAGAGCAGCAGCTGGAGATCAGGCTAGACAATCACTCTCCAGAACCAGAGCGATGCACAAGGACAGCTTAGAGGTGCCTTTGCACTGTACATCACACTCATATTATATACACAGGAACAGAAATTAGAGCACGGGTGTGAATGCACACGTGTTTCTACATAGGTCTATGTGTGGGCAGGTAGGGACTTGCACACACATCTGTACACACTTGTACACGGCTGGGAATTGATGCAATTTAGTACATTCTACCCAGTCATCTTGCTTTTGGCAGAGAACACGCGACTGGTAAACCAGTAGGTGCACAGTGCACTATTACCATTAAAGAGCAGAACAATTTAACTTCAATGGCAATGTACTGCTTGAATGCCAGGTTTAAATTCATATGCAAAGAACTCAGAACCAAGATTCACAATGCACAGCGCTTGCACGGTGTAATAAAATGGACAAAGGTGGCTACTTAGCAGAAAGTGCCTTTTAAATTAAAAGATTTGAGCTCCTCTAATGTAAGCTCTTCCTGAACAGGTGTTATTCTGAATATATTGTCAATAATCCTCTTTAAGTGCAGTTTTAAGACATGAAGCATTAGCACCTTGGTTCGAAGCAAATTAAATCTGTTGTTATGGGATATCCACAAAACGGTTCACAAAGAGAAAGAGTTTATGGTCGTACCGAGCTCCAAGGACCAGCGCTCCAGGCAGCATCTCTAGGACAGTCCTGCACATTGCACTGCTCTCTGTCCGGTGGCTTGTCAAGGATTTCACAGCTCAGATCCGTAAACCTTTCTCCATTGGGGCGCTGGCACACCACCAGCCGCGTTCTTGTCCCTCCCCCGCATGGCTTCGTGCACTGGAAGTCAGCAGAGGACAGAGCAATCACCGTCAGGGCAGCAAAAATACTGCTGACCAGCTGCTCGAAGCATTAGCACCTCAGAAGCCCAATGGTTGTTTCTGTTCCCAACGAACCCACTCCAGCCAAATCCCCCCCAAATGCCATGTGAGACTCAGAAGGGGTATCAGCTGCTTCAGCTTCTCTCTTCCTGAAACTGTTCATGCTGCTCCACCATGATCCTGCCAGACCCAACAAGATACTGGATGTTTACATCTCCAATTGCTTATCTCAGATGAATTTTCAGAAGGGAGCAGTGTTTTTATTGCAAAAAGAGGCCTTATATTAAACTAGGCTTCTCTTAAAAAAAAAAAAATCTCCATCTTTGTAGAATTTGCTTTTGCTTGGGAGGAAAATTTTCCCATGACAAATGGAAAGGAGAACAACACCAAACAGTTGCTAGGGCTCACTCATTTATCAGAGGCTGCCTTTCAAGTTCCAATCTTTCTAATAAATGTCACCACAATATCCCTCTCTTCTTCCATTTTTCAGCTGCCCGCTAATGAAAGTCATCCCCTGTGCTGGGAGCCCAGGATGGATGGTGCACTCACCTCTCCCCAGTTGCCATAAGCCCACTGCGGACAGGGGCCAGATTCGCACGATCTCTGCTCCATGGGTTTGCTTTTCTCATCGCAGTTATTTGCAGTGTATCCGTTTTCATCCTGGCACACCACGACCCGCCGCTGGAACCCCCCCGCACATGTGCTAGAGCACTGCAAGACACAATTGCCCATGGCTTCGTTGAGTCCAGGAATAAGTGTGCATTCCCAGCTCCTTCCCAGTGCCTTGCACCGTGGGAATGCACTGCTAGAAATTTAATACAGCTAACAGGCATTATTAAACTTCAAACCCCAGCTATTATTAATAGCAGCGCAATGACTTAGGTGCTGACTAAGCAAAGAAAGTAAACACCAGCCTAGTTTTAAGCAGGTGAGTAATCCCCACTGACTTTAATGCAGTGTTTGACATCCCATTTGTCCTTAATTCCCTTTAGGGACTTCCATGCTAAAGCACTGCATACTGGTTGGAGTGAGACGAACTGGCATTGAGGCTCCGCTGTGCTTTGGCAACAACTCTGCACAGCTGTAAACATCCCGGGAGACGGCCAAGAAGCAGAGGTTGGCCTTTGCCTCACGGAAAATGATGCTTTCAGCTTTCTGCCTAGAGAGTCTTGGAGATATGAGGTGTGAGAGGCTGAGAGGTGAAGCCTGAGCGCTACTGCAACACTTGCTTCTGTGAGCAGAGAGCGGGAGAAGGGTCCCTCTTTTCCCTGCACGGTGACTAAAAGGAAAGACTGGACTAGTCCAGAAAGAAAACCAAAACCAAACAGCAAAACCCAGCAGTAAGAAAACCAGGGCACTTACAGCACCCCAGGGGCCAATCCTCCACTGATTGCCTCCCGGTATATGCGCACGGTTTCGGTTTGGGCTGCCCCCCGGGTGCACTTTCAGGCGATGATCCGGATAGAGGAAAGGGTGGATGGGCCTGCCGTAGTCATGGCTGTTTGGATGACAAGGAGACATGGAGCAGTCTTGCTCGGTGGCAGGGAGGTCGTCTGGGTCACACTCACTCCTATCCACCAGCTGGTCACTGTAATTGATGCAGATCACTTGTCGCGTTGCCTTACCTTGACCACAAGTCACCGAGCACTGTGTTACAGTGGGAAAAGGAGACAATCACATTTCCAGCTTTGAAAACCAGAAAGACAGCTATTGCTAACAACAATCAGCAGAAAACCTTAATATCCTCACTTATAAAAGTGCAAGTGTGACAGATTAATGAAGCACATTTCCAGCAGTGAGGTCTATAAGGCTGTCCTGCAAGAGACAGCGTGATGCTTACAGAGCTCCACTCCAAGGCTTTCCACTGCCCACATGGTGTCACGGTGCACATTTCTGTAGCTGATGGCTTTGGAAGGTGGAAACAAGCTGACTCGTCGGCCACGGAGCCCTGGTCATCCCGACAGCTGACGTATCTCATCCGGGTACCCTTCCCACATGTTGCGGAGCACTAGGGAAGAGCAACAAGCACTCTGCTAGGCAGTTTCCTGATATACATTGCAAGGACTTTGGAATGAAAAGTTGCTTAAACACACTTAAAAATATCATATTGTCTACTGTAAAATAATCCTGAAAGTATTATGACACGTGCTTACCGGTGTCCAGGATCCAAATCTCCACTGTGTCCTGTGAACGCCTGATATGGATCTCTTGGCTTCGGGACTATTTGGATGGGGAGGACATACAGCTATTTCACAGTCCTGTGCAGGAAATAAATGAGGGAAAACTGGGAAATAAAGAATTTGCAGATGTTTTGCTTAAACCACCTCCTCTTCAATGTAATTATGAATAACATGCAATATCTTGAAACTCTGGGACCTGCGTGCCTGTGTGGAGGCAGGCTTCCTCCTTGCATCCTCTTGGTGAATCAGCAAAACTCAGTATCAGCATCCCAAGGCCTTTATATGCAGAACCCTCCGTGGACTTTTGACTTATTAGGAATTCTACATCAGGGATCCCCATAACCATGTGCCATCTCCACGCATTAAAACCAGATGTTTTTGAGGCAAAAGATGAAAGTTCATTAAGAGTTCTGGTATGAACACACATCTGCAAAGCAGCAACTTTATCTCCCTTCAAAGCTCCCTTCCTTCAGCACAAGACCTGCAGCCCACACAATAAAGGTTATGCTGCTGATTGCAGCCCTTTGATTCCCTGCAGCCCACCAGACCGCCTATATCCATGTGCTGATCTTCACCACACACCAAGCATGTGAGGGTTTGGGGACAGGCATGTCATTCTGCACAGTCTTGGTACAGCGCCTCACAGGAGGGCTCTGGTCCTGTCTGGGCCTCCTGGGAGGTCTGGCGACAGAAATGATGAATAGCCATGACTTTACTCCATGAGTAGTCCTTGCCAAAAAGGAAATTAATACTGATTGTCCCCGCGAGGGAGAGCGCGGCTCCTGACAAATGGCATACATGATTTCTGGATGGTTGTGATTTCACTGACACTGGAGACATGCATGCCAAATGATGGCTGATGACAAGTGGGTTTGTTACCCCTTCACTGTAGTGCAATTGGTCTCCATACATGGGAAAAACAGCCCTTTCCCAAATGTTGTGGCCTCAGTTAAACTCTGCGAGGTCATGCAGGACTGAAGCTGGGCAGGGCATCAGCACTATGACTCTCCTATGACAGACAGATGGTAATGTTCTGTTTTATTCAACTCCTTCAGACACCTTGGACACATCCTCTGCTTGAAAGGGGAATTCATATGTTTGCTTCCAAGTACACAGCATGGAAAGCCTCTTCAGCAAATTTGCAACTTGTACAACATTTCTCAATTTATCTAGCCAGGGAGGATGTCCCTGGAATTGTAGCTGCCACAAACACTACCATGTCACACGCAGCAGGCAAGAAATTATATCCCCTCACCATCATTTGTATCACACAGCAAAAATGCTGCAGCCACGTGAGCCCAGACTGCAGCCAGGCATCCTCAACTCCATGCAAGTCAAAGGAGGTGTCTGCTGTGTCTGAGAGGCCAGTGAATACTGACTCAACCTTATGGTCTCTGGTTGTTTTCCCATATATCCACTGTGGCTTCTTTGGCTCGTGAGCTCCTAGAGACCAGCTTTAGCTCTGCATCTGAACGGCCCCTCTCACATCCCATCCTATGGCTAGAGCTCCGTGGACATAAACCATAAGCAAAGGTAATTAATCTTCACCCCATGAAGTCCTGATGCCCTCATAACAAGTTGTCCATTGCCTTTTTGGCAATTTGGTGCTTCGAAGTGTAAGCTCAGGCACACATGGAGAGAGTCTGGATGGGAAATCCTTGATTATGGCTTCTCTGCCCCACTTCTACCAAAGCAGGGTGCTGTGCTACACCTTTCCAACAGCCATGCAGCAGACCAAAGCACTGTCCTGCATGGGCTGGTGTTCAAGGCAAGGCTTTGCTGCAGAAAGGTGTCCCCTGATGCTACAGCCTGGATGCCTCCATATGCATGCTGGCAAAAGATGGAGACAGGGCAGCAGGATTTACCTGGGTATCTGTTGGCCTGGTTGCAGCGTTACACTCATTATCATCCACCACTGACACGTAGGTGCCCACAACACACTTCACTGCTCTCATCTGGTAGCCTTGGCCACAAGTCACTGTGCACTGGGAGAGGAGAGACGGGAGAAAAAAGTGCTGGGTCTGAGTAGCTGCTTCAGTTAGAAAGTATTAATCAGTCCAGTCTGTATTTAGGCACGCAGCAAGAGCAGCAAAAATAAAACACAGCTTCCTTTCTGGTTTCTCTCCACTTCATGCATTTCAGCTTTAAATTAGGTCAAAGTTTTAACTCACTGCGCCCACCAGTGCCTCACACGCTTCACTTGCTTCCTTGGGAATGAAGGTGTGAGCATTGAAATGATTTACTTTGCTGCACACATTAGAATCAGAGTCTGGGGTAGAACCTGCATGATATCCTTCTTTAAAACTGGTTGTTCAGCCCCATGGTAGCACGAGCAGCTAATGAATAATTTTGCTGATGGGAAATATGTCTGACTGGGACAACTGGTCTGGGTTTGCTGCTGTTTTTTTAAGTCAAGAGCTAACAGCTTCGTGGAAAAGCAGATGCCAGAACACTCTGGGAGAAATGAGCAACTTGTATTTTAACAGAAAAAACCCCCTCACCAACCCAGAAACTGGAAAACATTAAAAGCAACAAAAGTTATTCAATGGGGGCAGCTTTTCTGTGAAAATTAGGCCATGTATTTATATGCCTAAATATGGATTTAGGAGCGTAACCTTGGAAACCCCTTTTTTGAAAATCACAGCCAATTTAGTATGACAGAGATTAAATTTAGCACAAAGGGCAGGTACTGTTATTGCTGCCTATCCGCTGAACCCAAGCGACCAGAGGGCTGCTTTGGTGTGCAAATCAATTAGCACAGTTATGCTGCTGAATTTGGATGAAAGGGCAGCGCCCAGCCTCAGCCACCCTCGCCCAGGTCCCACTGGCTCGGAGCCCCACGGGGCTCTGCAGTACCTGGCCCCACGGCCCCACTTGCCACGATGCACACTCCTGCTGCTGGCACGTCTGCACCGACTCCGGCTTCGTCTCGGGATCGCAAAACCTGTCATTTAATCGATCTTCTCCAAACTGGCACCAGGTCTGGCGGTGCTTGTGCCCTTTTCCACAGGTGACCAAACACTGCAAGGAGAAAAGTGCAAGCTCAGGTGGTGCCGGGGATGCGCAGCCAGCTCAGCACCTGCCCTGGCACTGAAAAATAAACCTGGAGACCCACTGCAACCACTGCTTAAAAAAGAAGTGGTGCTAAGAGGCAATTCTTTAGCTAACAGTAACAACGTCCTGGAAGACAGGCAAGTGTCTTGCAATGAGAGAGGATTGCTCTGAGGAGCTGGTCTGGAGCAGACGCTGGAGCATGGAGCACAGCCAGGCTGAGACCCCTCAGCACGGGCAGAGTGAGCCCACAAAGACTTGTCTTCCAGCAGCTGTGAGACACAGGGCAAAGGCACAGCACTGTCCTGTGGGGTTTTAGCTGTGCACAGTGGGGTGACAAAGGCTTCTGAAAAACTTGCTCAGCTCTGGGTGTGTATGTTAAGGGTCTTGACTTCTGCGGGCTGCAACAGCCTCTTCTACTGCCCTGGAGTGGCTTGGCCTGCCAGCAGCTTGACTCAGGAGACAGATGTTTTGCAGAGAACAATCCCTGTTCCACTTAATTGGTTTCATTATGTCCTAAAAGAATACAATTCACAGAAACAAGAGCAATTTGGCCACAAAGGTGACAAGCAGCCTTTGAAGACTGTTCTCCAGCATCCCCAGTCCTGCTGCAGGAAAATGCCTATCAAGATACAGTTTTGTTGCATTGCAAAGGACACCAGCAGCAGCAGAAGAGGCAACAAACAGCAGGGAGAGGCTGAGCAAGACATCAGTAGGGTGAAATCCTGCCCTCCAGTGACAGCCAGAGCTGCCAGGGCTTTTGAGGACAATCTCAAGGGAAAACGAGGGCAGAAGGTATTTTTCTTCCCAATGTTATAGAGGAACTGTGGAAAAACTAGGGAGAAATTACTGCAGGATTGGAGAGGAATTAACCCCCTGGTAGCTTTGCAGGGAGGCAAGTGGCCACTTGACCAGTGGCAACAAGGCCAGTAACTTTGCTGCCTGTCTGAAGCCTCACTGTGCACAGGCTCAGAGAGACCTTCTGCAAGAGGCACAAACAAATCACAGGGGACGAGCGCGGACAGAGATATCCCTTTGATATCTCTGCAGCCCCTCAGGGTGGAGGACCGGCACCCACCTCGGACCAGTCTCCAGTTTTCCACTGGGGGCAGGAGAAGTCGCTGCACCGCTGCACCGTCAGCTTCTCCTGCTGGCTGCACTTGCTGTCGTCCAGGACGTCGTTGTAGGTGTTCACGCACATGGCTCGGCGCCGCCGCGTGCCCCCGCCGCAGCTCTTGGAGCACTGCGAAGGACAGACAACGACTAAGTATTTTCTGCCACTCTACTGCTGTTGCCTTTCTCCCTCCTCACAGCCAGGACTGCAGAGTGACTGCAGAAAACCTCCGGAAGAACAATTTGAACTTTAAGTAACAGGTTTTTACTTTATGTATTCCTTTAAAAAGCCAATCTTGCTAAAGCTTAATAAAATGTCACGGCAATGCATTTCACAAATTTATTTCAGGTTATAACCCCATTATTACTTTTACAAGTGTTGCCTTTCAGTTCTCCTAAATAGCTGCTGCTCGTTCTCATTTTAGGAGAGATTAACTCCGTCTGACCAGCCAGCCCCCCTTCACTATGCCCTCCCTGGAAAGCCCCAGGCTCGTCAATATCTCAGTGCCAGGCCTGCATTCAGGAATTTTCTTGTTCAAGCGAAAACTAAAATGTGTTAAGGAAACAAATTTCAGAAGTCCTCTGCTGATGGCAACGCGTCCTCAGCAGCTCCTGGCAGTGGTGATGGCTTTGATGGGAGAAGACAGCTAGCAGAGCTTAGTGTAATGAGGACTTTGGGATGCTTAAAAGCATAAATTAATTGCAGGGGAAAATAAGGAGTACCAGGCTGATTTAGACTACAGTGTCCTCCAGAAAAAGCAGTCAAAGAAGAATCATGGCCAACTTTTGTGGCCAACTTTTACATATGTGCTGTTTGCAACCTAAACAGCCCGACGTACCCCTGTGCAAGGGGGAGACAGTGTTTGCCGTGCGATGAGCTTCCCTTACCTCTGTCCAGGCCGAGTACCGCCACCCTCCCACGTTACAGTCTCCAGTGCACTTCTCCCTGGTGCTGGGCTTGGGCTGGCTGCTGCAGAAGCGGTCATCCACCTTCTCTATCTTGCCCTCCAGCCTGCTGTACTTGGAGCAGTAGATCTCCAGGATGCGGTAGCCCAGCCCGCACTGTGCTGTGCACTCGCTCTTCCTCGCGATGTGCCACCTGCGCCGAGGAGAGCAAACATCAGCTGCGGGGTTCCAGCGCTCTGCAGGTGACGTGCTCGAGGGTGTTTGACATAAATAGGGAATATATGCTCTTGAACTGGAAGTTCTGGCTTTTTGTAACACTTCCCAATGCTTTGTGACTTCCAAAAATCAGAGGCAATTAATCCTGGCATTGCTCCTTGAAGGGAAGGAGCTGTCGCCAGGTCCCTCTTGCAGACAGTGGAGTCACACTGCGACCCTGTGGGACCAGCCAAAGTGGTGAGGGGAATCTGTGGCCAAGCAAGGAGCAGTGCTTTGAATGCTTTGCACCCCACATTCCTCTGCAGGAGTGCCACCTCAGCCTCTAAAACTAAAAGTTGGAAAATACAGCATCAGAAAATGACCTGCAGAGGCTCGAATTGTGTTCCACATGGCAGGACACCTGCAAAACAGTCTCAGCTCTCCAAAGGACAAGCAAATGACTTGCTACAAGACACTTGAGCCCCAGTGGTGTCAGTGGGAATTAGAGGTGTTCCCTCTCAACAGACAGATTTCCACTCTGCTGCCTCCTTCCTAGGATGGACAACAAGGATTGGTGCTGGTGGCCCTCAAGGACCCACCTGGGGATACACCCCTGCTTCCTATCAGCCCAGCCCTTGCAAAAGATGCTGGACATGAGGCCTGATCCAGGGAGGTGCTGGAGACCCTGAAGCCAATAGGAGCCCATTGCCCCTCAAACCTGGCAGGGGTTTCCCCTTGGGGACCTGGAGACCCCCGGGCTGTTGCCAGTGCCCGTGCGGGGAGTGCAGAGCCCCACTCCCAAGCCAAGAGAGCAAACTTGAGCACAGCCCAGAGAAGAATAAGATCAAGGGGATTTGGAGTCAATAGTTCCTGAGTGGTGGGAGCCTCACATCCCTGCCTGCTTTTCAGACTCCTGCGTTTGCCCTTCTCAAGTTTCCAACCTGTTGCAATGGCAACAGCTGTTACCGCGACAACCCGACCCTACACAGCCCCTGCACGGCCCCGGTTTAACAGAGCCAGAGAAACCCCTCGGGAACTCGGCCATCTGAATTGCTTCACCAGCAGCCGCTTAATGCCACCATATTTAAGCCCCAGAAAGGAAAACAGATTGCTTTTTAAAGGAAAATGGGTTGTGATGATTTAGGCTGTGCTCCATCAATTCCAGCACGCCAGGAATTGTCTGGGGACAGCCACAAACCCACTCTACACTAAAGCCTATTCTTTGCTTTAAATAAACGATGATAAATTCAAATATTAGTTACTTCTTTGCTTTAAGTATATGTTTTTCCATCTTTGCAGGCTGTTTGTAGGATGGTGCTGAGCATTTCTGACAGAGGCAGATGCAGATTTCAGGCACTGTATTGCACAGGGAGATTTTTCAACATTAGGAGCATTTTTGTTATAGTTAGTCCTAATTTAATGCAACAAGAGAAATGTGAAAATGTACAACTGTGCCTTTCAAAACACTGCTGGTTCCCTCTTGGTTGACAAAGAGGCAACTACTAATCCTTTTCTTTTTTAAAATCTAATGCAGGCTGGTGAGAAAAGGAATTGTGGTGAGAGGTGAAAGGAAAGAGTAAACAATAAATACACAATGTAATGTATATACGCAGCTGAGCAGAGTGCACCTTAATTCACATTCAGTGTTACAAGGCTCAGTGGTGGGATCAGGCTGTGGAATTCGATCGCATCGCTGGTCTGACACCGTGAGCTGATCTGACTCTCTCTTACACACAGGTTTCCTTTTTCTTTCTCCTGCACAGAGAAAACCATCACATTGTTTGCCATGCAGGAAAGTGATCAATTCAGTTATTTCTTTACCCCTTTTATGGTAGCATTTAAGAGATGTTCAAATGTGCTTTTCCATCTCTTTCAGAAACAGGAGGGGGTTATGACTGAGCGGAGCAGAAGGGGTTTATTGCAGAAGGGATGGACACAGGCAGAGAGCTGCAGCCCCCCCTGCGAGAATGGGCTCTGAGTGTTTAGCAGGGTGGGCACTGGCAGGTGGCAATGATTGGATATCAGACCCCAAACCAGACACTGATGACTTTTGCAGCCTTAGCAAATGTCATGTAATGTTTTCTGTGCTTCAGCTTCCTCATCTGCAAACCAGGTCGTGAGGCTCACCTTGCTCAGAGGGGCTGTAAAGTGCCCTGCTCTGAAACCCATAAGCACCTTGTAAGGTGTTATCTACTACTGAAGCCCAGTGAAACGATCACACCCATAATGTGGGAATTCAAAGAAATCAAACAGAGAGGGATCTCAGCCCTGCCCAGATCCCAAATGAATCCAGGACCAAACTTAGCCTTCTCAAACACCCACCTTGACAGAGCTTACTGCAGGACTGCCATGGGCCATGCTCATTCCAGTAAAACTGCTGAGGTTTGTCCTCAATGGGGATATTAAATGTGTAACGAACATCAGGATTGTACAAATTGCCAACTGATAAAACCTGAGAGGAAGAAAAGTGAAGCAGAGTAAACCAACAGAAATCACTGGCCACTATTTTCAGCACAATTATGCTGGGCAGACTTTTCCATACACACAACATATACTTCACCTGGAGCGTTATTTCTTGCTCAATCCGATCTGTAGAATTAATCCTTTCAACAGTATTATCCGATCCACTGTATTCGATCACAGCATTCCCAACTTTGATTTCCCTTTTAAACATACTGACGACAAAGTCTCCATTTAATATAAAGTCTCCTTGACTGTTAGATAAGGCTGCATAGGTGCAAAAAACAAGAACTAAAGAAGCAGAATTAACTCATACGTACACAATAACGTGGGTCATGTGCTCTCAGTGCTCCTTTCCTTTGGGGCTGGGAGGAAAAGCCCACTAGCACTCTCAAACAGAAAGGATGTAAAGAGAGCAGCAGAGCTTTTGCAGATATTGTTCCTTCTCCTTTTTCCACTGGAAAGCCTCATTAAAATGAAGGCTGAATGCCTGAAGTTGTTGTTGAACAGTTCACCCATAACCCTGGGCAGAGATATCCAAAAGGCTGCTGTACGGAGCACACACAGGCTGTATCCCCTCATATACCACAAAAATAATCCTGTCCAAACCTTTTCATAAGCCATGTGGATAGAATGGCTTCCCTGTTGTTTCCAGGTGTATTCTTAGGGTAAATGTTTGTACCCTAATTGTCTAAACATCATTTTCTAGTAGATAATTTCAGGAAGTTTGGTCAGTATCTCCCCCTCTCTCTCCATCTCCCTCCTCCCCCCATACTTTTTATTATTCCAAATCTTAAGGTATGTGAAAGCACTGAAGGCTTAAAGCCTAAATGCTTTATAAAAGGAACAGTTTCCTGAAAACAGCAGTCTGCTGCACAACTTCACACTAATGCGATTATGTAGCTAATTTCCTAAGTTAGTTTCCCCACCATTTCACCCATCACAGCTACGTTACTACAAAGCCCCTGTACTGAAAAATCCAAACTTAACACCAAAACACCAAAGGCAAGGTTTTTCCATCGAATGAGGAGAGATAATGAAGTAAAACACTGCTCTATAGCAAACAGACGTAGATGGAGAAAAACTCACAAAGCAGAGGCTATACTCAACCAAATCCCACACTTTGGAGGCTTTAATGTTATTAGGCAGTAGTAAAACTCACTAAAGGACTCCTTCCTGTTTACTGTATCTCCTACAACAGTAGGTACATGTCTTGGACTTGATGACAACATCAAATTCCTCCTAAATTGTTAAGCAACTACAAGGTTCACAGTACCAAGGGCCTAAGATTTCACACTCAGTGAGCTGCAAAATAAGTGGACACATGCACACTTCTCATTTGCTTCTAGTCAGGCCTAATGTGAAGAGATGCTTTCCCAGCAATATTAAAGCAACATTAAAGAAGATTTGACTTCATTGCTTCCCAAGAAGATTAAAGGCCCTCCAAGAAGAGCTGGGAAGTTTGGGGTTCCTTCTGGGATGAACCAGTTTTAACAGGCACAACATGGGGAGGATTGCTTTTTCCAGGAAAGAGGAATAATAAAACTTAACTCCCTTCCACAAGAGGGAAAACAATTACACCACAGTATGTTTTTTTAGTGCTGATGTGCAGTCATGCTGCACCATCTCATTTCACTGATGTGAATGTGCAAAAATTATGTGACACAGCTGCAAATGCACAGAGAGCCCTGCACGGCGCCCTCCTGGGAATGGGGACAGGGAACACCCACTTAGCTTTTTGTCTCAATAAAGGGTCCAGCAACAGGATAGTATTTCAGAGCAACAGCCAAAGCTGTCAGCATTATTTCCCTTTGGTACATGGTAGTCTCCTCTACTTGCTCCTCAAGTGAGTCCTCTTACCTTTGATGGGGACCACCAGCCTCGTCATGTTTTTAACATTCCCAGTTACAGGAATTTTGCAAGATAAAACAAGATGAAGTGCCCTGTTCACAGATGTAAATACAGGACCCTGTGCTATTGGAGCACAGCTGGTGGTGCCAGGCACAGGGCATGTAAAAGAGGAGAACCAGAGACTCTGAGAGACCCCAAACAGGACTTAATGGCAAAACCAGCCTTCAACTGGCAGGTGCAACATCAGTTGTAATGTGCATTTGTGTTACCTCTGCTATTGAGCCCAAACAGAACTATGGGGTGAATTACTGATCAGCATAGTGGAAGAGAGACTCAAGCCCATGCTAAAGTATATGTGTGTGCAACAGAGCGGTCTAACAGAGCACCACAAGCACACTCATCTGCCTCTAGAGGCATACCCACAGGTTAAAGAAAACAGTGACTACGGGAGTCCAACATCTAAAGGTTGGTTTATATCAAAACCAGTATTTTTGGTGCAGAGTATTTCTTTATGGTTATGTATCACTGTCAAGGGCTCAGTCTAAGTGACATCAGAATTATTATTCTCAGAAGAATAGAAAATAATTTCTCTATGTGTTTCTACACACATCTTTCAGGGCATGGTATATTTACTCTCCAGCCAAAGAATGGTGACAGCAGAGATAAAGTCGCAGTGTGGAGACTCCAGCAGAGCTCAGAAGCCTGTTTGGTTCACAGTTTTGTGCCTCAACTCCCATCCACAGTCCAGGCTCAACAGTCCTTCCCAGCCCTACACATACCTTAAGGGGGTATTTCTTATAATCTGTGAACCTCCCAAACTTTGCATCTAGGATGGCATGCATGAAAAGAAGGAAGAAGACAAGGCTGAATGTTTGGCAGACATAGATAAATTCTCGCCAAGAAAACATTTTCCTTAAATGAATTCTTCATCCTCCCAAGCAAAGAGCAGTCAGTAGAGATATCACCACAACCGGACAACAAAGCAGATTTCTGGACCAAAATAAGGACTACAACTCACCCAGGTAGTTGTCATCCTCTGGTTTCCCTGAGTAACTGTGCTGACGCACATCAATATTAGTTGCACCAGCTGGGATGCGAACCACAACGTTATAGCCTAGGAAAGATTTAACAGAAAGTCAAGGCCATAACACAGACATTTCATTTGCTTTCTAGGGGGAAGGGAAATGAGCAAAATTACCTCACATTACACAAGCCGATACTTTTCATTTAGGGATAGCATAAATAGTTATAAAATGGAATATACTATAGCTAGAAGGGTTTTGTGTTTTACATCAATGTTTTTGTAGATTAAGTGTGGTAATGGCTTTTATGGACCCACATTTTTCACTATAAAGTTTTTAGCAACAGATTCTTACCATAATGCACCGTGTTAAATGTGCCTGCAACCGTTTTACATGAAGAATTATCTCCACCACAAACACCACATTTATCTCTTCTTGCTTTTGAATTCAGCACATGATCGCATCCAGCTTGCTTTAAGAGAAAAATTGAAAAAACTAGTTTGAGCAAATACAGACTAGAACAGCATTTACAAACCTCCTAATTAAGGCACACAAAAGCTGTGTATGCAAAAGGCTGCCATGAGACAAATTGTTTTGCTTCTCCACATTTTTCCACTGATTTACAGTGTGGCCATCCCACAAGGTTTTCCAATAAAAGGCTTTTTCGAAAAGCAAGGATCAGAACTGCTGTTTGCACCAGGCAATGCCTTCACTAGAGAAAAATTCTTGCATCAATTGTTCACATAGAGAAAAGTGTGAAAAATAATTGTGATGGAAATGTAAAGGGCTCTGGGGCCTGAACAGGAGGAACTGTGGCAGAGCACAGAAGAAACCATCATTTGGATTTACGCTCAGACCCCCACAGCCCTCACTAACCTAGGGCAGATGTGTAAACAACCTCCACTTGAGTGTGTCCCAAGAAGAGCTGGTGAATGGTCTAGAGTACATGTCTGATGAAGTGCAGCTGAGCGAGCTGGGGGAGCTCAGCCTGCAGAAAAGGAGGCTCAAGGGGAGACCTCATCGCTCTCTACAACTCCCTGAAAGGAGGTTGTAGTCAGGTGGGGGTCGGTCTCTTCTCCCAGGTAACAAGCAACAGGAAATAGCCTCATGTTGCACCAGGGAAGGTTTAGATTGGATAGTAGGAAACAATTCTTCACCAAGAGGTGTCAAACATTGGAACAGGCTGCCCAGAGCTGTGGTGGAGTCACCATCCCTTGAGGTATTTAAAAGATGTGTGGATGTGACATATAGGGACATGTTTTAGTGGTGGACTTGGCAGTGCTGTGTTAATGGTTGGGCTTGATGATGACTTAGAGGTCTTTTCCAACCTAAATAATTCCACGTGTGGCTCTTCTGCAAATCTGGTGGTTGGCACAAGTTTCAGACCAGCTGGGGCTGGCAGAGCCTGGTGATAATGTTGGCAGCCCACGGGTAAAGAGGACACGCCAAGAACTGCGTGGAGCACAGTGCAGAAGTGCCACCCTGCCATGCAAAACTGCAATTCCCCCTTTGCTGAAGAGGGTGGGAGATAATTACCCGGCAGAGGCCCTGCACGCAGATGTCGTTGGTGTCGGGGCCGCAGGGCGTCCCGTCGATGACGCGGTCCCGCAGCTGGTAATACGCCGTGTTTCCCGCCACCCGGCAGAACAACTTGCACCGGTCCTTCATCAAGACTGGGCGTGGGAAGGAGGAAAACCAGAGGCATGTTATCTGAACGTCATCACCCCGAGGTGGCGATGCAGGAGGCAGGATCTGTATCCCCACCCCGGCCACTTACTGCCGCTGTATTTGGGAACCCAGCGCACGTTCGTGGGCAGCCCGTTGATGTTAAAGTGCTTCCCGTCGAAGTCAGCACACTGCTCATCCCGGAAATCCTTCTTCAGCTTTGAGCATGGTTCGGTGTTGCAGGATTTAAACTTCATGCGGCGACCCACACAGTATTTCCCACCATTTTTGGGCCTGCAGAG
The DNA here is from genome assembly GCF_003945595.2 of Pipra filicauda. Taxonomy (NCBI): domain Eukaryota; kingdom Metazoa; phylum Chordata; class Aves; order Passeriformes; family Pipridae; genus Pipra; species Pipra filicauda. Next base: position 3,221,888 of record NW_024104798.1, on the reverse strand, counting down.
ACAAGATCAGGCTAGACATGAGATGAAATTGCAGTTCTGCACCTGCTCAACACAGTCAGGATTTGCAACACCATTTTGTGGGCTCTGTCTCAGTGCATACCTTTAATTATTAGCCTAGACTGACAAGCAGGAAATGTTATGCAGGTGTCTAACAAAAAGAGGTCGTATATGTGATGCTAAAAAGGGATGAAAAAGGGAGTAATTGCTTTCTGCTGAATGACAACATAGTGAGAGAAGCTAGAGATGAAGAGCAACATCTTCCTCCTCATCTGAGGATTTATTGTCACACCAAGGGATTCTGTCCAGCACCATACTTCCACAACCCCTTCGGTCCTATGAATTTGATGGCTCAGTTTGCATCTGATCTAGTGGTTTGCAAATAACTAACTACCACATGAGAAAGAAGAAAGGGCTTCCTTCCCTGCAGAGGCTGAAAGGCCAGGCAGCACTTAGTCCTTCAGGATTTCTAGCCCCAAATGTTCGAAATGGTAATGTTGGACACTTCAAAACAATTTTATCTCCATGTATTCCAGAAAGCACCAAACATGGCCAATAAATACTTTACCTCCATTTTATAGCAGGATGACAGTGGTATAAACTGGGGAGAGAGATACCATCCAAGCCACATAAAAGCCAGTGGATAAGCCTAGGAGAAACTGTCATTTTGAATTTCCTGACTCCCAGATTCAGGGCTGTAGTCATAAAACTATTTTTGTCCTCATATGTAGACGGAGCCTTTGCCAGAAAACAGATCACTCTGGGGACTGAAAAAGCCTCTACCATTCCAGCTGCTGTCAGCAGTGGTGCAGGAGTGAGCCGCACATCAAAATAACCACCAAACCTACATCTTCTACCCATCTCCAAACAAAACGAGTGCCAGCGCTAGCAAGAAGTGCAGATTAGAAGAGCAACTCACTGGGCTCTGCTATCCTGGCACCCACACCTCCTGCCTTCCAAGGCTGTTTCCTCAGGATCAGCTCTGCCTTACCTTGGGACCAGACACCCATCAGTGCCCCAGGGATGCTGTCAGAGTGCATCTTCCCTTGGAAGGGAGGGAAGCTGTTTTGCACACTTGGAGACCCTTTAAGATGCAAATGAACGAAACGGAAACGGGAACTACCCCTGCCCTTAGCAGGGAGATGCTCACTGTGAGCTCTCCACTTTGCATGCAGCCAGCACCTCTAACAAAAGAGACAGCACCCCCCTGCACATGGAAGACAGCCTCTACACACAGTGAAACAACAAGTTCCTACAGCTGAACAGAATTTTTTAGCATCTCTACACATCCAACACCTAGGAAGCCCGGCAATGCCTTTTCTCCCAAAAATAACAATTCTTCACTCTTATGCTTGAAAACTCTTTGTGACTCAAGTAGCAGAGTTCCTGTAAAACAAACGGGGAGACAGAGGCACAGAACAGCTTGCCCTTGCTGAAAGATTGCCTGCAAAGCAGGGAAAGGCAGGCAGACTTCCCACCTCTCCATTAGCACCACACTAGGGATGCTCACTCGTTTGGCAGGAGTTGCCTCCTTAAGCGGTTCCAGATGAGATGATGAGAACTACCAGCTACAAACGTGGGATTTTTCCTGCCAGCATCCTCTCCTTGCTGAGATCCACACTGCTGTGGTGCAGACCGTTCCAGTCCTATCCCAAATGCCAAGGGGTATGATTTGTCTTCAGGCACAGCCTGGAGCAATAGCTGGTAACATCAGCTCTACCTGCTCCAAGGGCAGCTCTCATGTGCCACCTGGAAATGAAATGTGTGCCATTTGCAAAGGTTTATGATGCTTCCAATTAAAGCAAGTGCCCGTGATAAAAAGCCCAAGCAATCACACAGTGCCCAGTGCAGATTTCTAATTACATACTGATTTTACACCAGTTCCTAGTGGAGCAAGTCTAAGCCTGGTTTCTACTGATTTAGTCTATTCTCCACCTTGTTGTGTCACACAACTTGAAATAACTTGATTACACCTGGGACAACTCCAGAGCTAACCCAGTGCAGCGGTCCCTGTAATTGCTGGGGTTTTCCCACCACTGGAGGCTATCCCAGGGACTATTCCCAGAGCCCAACCTGTAGACTACTCCCATGCAGGCACATTAGCTACCTCCAGCTACAAAGGGACATCTCAACAATCTCACTATACAGCACTTAGGGAAACTTAGTTGTGGCAGCAGCACACTCTAGATCTTGGTGAGTCCATGTCATCCACGGGGATTCATTTTCATTTCGAAAGCATTTAAACCACAGCAGAACTGTTGCAGTTTGACAGAGGCTCTAAGTTACACAAACCTCTAAGAGGGCATTTCTTTAAAAAAAGTTGCAGTTACAACATTGTTATGGTAACCACATTGCTTCCAATATAAATCAATTTAATTAAAATGAAACTTTTAAATATTAAGTTAGTTACGAAGAACTTGCAGGAGCATTTTCTTTTTTAAAGGGTATGTCTAACAAAATCTAAAGATTTTAGTTTCCTCTTCTCTAGACATGACCCCTGAGACTGAGATAACATTGACACACCATGAACTGAAGGATGCTAAAACTTGCCATTGTGTTGCAAACTGTCAGCGTCATAACTGTGGCATTAAATCTCCCCTCAGACAGAGCTGGGAGTCGAAGCACACTCACACTTCTGACATTTCAAAACTGCTCCAAACCACCCTGACAGTTTTAGGGTGTTTTTAAACCAACACTGCTTTTCACAGTGTCTAAGGAAACAGAAAGAGCTGAACCTGAAAAATAAGTCAACCTTATGTGACATTGATTTTCAGTGTCACTGCATACTTCCCTCTACGTAATATTTTTATGGATAAACAACAATGTACCACAGAGACAGAAGGGAAAGTAGTACATGCATAGAAATCTCCTTGTCCACTTTCAATCCAGTATCACTCCCTTACAAGCTGCTGCACACACTCCAGCCTCACTGCACTCCTCCCAGTAGCCCAGAAACTCTTAGGCCCAGGGAATGGTGGGGTCTAATCCCCACTCCCACCCCAACAGGTCTTAAATATGTGATGTTTAGTGCTTCACCTGCAATCATTAACTTTGAATATTTTCACTTGCAGACCTTGTGGCAGCACCCAACTCCCAGGAGTCCAGGAGCACCAGGTACAGGCACCCCTCCAAGAAGTGCTGTTTTGGGGCTGCTTTGCACTTGCTCACCCCCATGGGTGGTACCTCTGCCTGGGAGCACAGGCAGCCACAACGAAAGGCCCCTGAAGAACTGCAGGGCACGTGTGTTCATCTGCATATCTGCCAATGTACCTGTCCTGTACACGTACCATGTACCTGTGCGTGACTGCAGAAAAATCTGCGAAGCTCTAGTGTGCACAGATCAGTTTGAGATATCCTGGGAAGCCCTGGGACTGGGAATTGGTTGGTGTGCTGCCAGTGGCCAGCACAGTCATCTATAGATGTGTTTACACGTCAGGCTGAGACAGCTTTCAGCACAGGTGGATACTTTTGTGATGGACTAAAATGCAAATGTGATCTGACTCACATCCAGAGATAACACTCCCCCATCCAGAGAGCCATTCCTGAAAACAGGGCTCCTGGTATTGACACCTTATCAAATATATCCTTTCCCATAATTCTGCAGCTATGTCTTTCTGTTGAAACCAGGGCTTACACCATGAACCCTCTAACATGACACACTGCAGCCATAGGCTTTGTCTACCAGCCAGCCTCGAATTCCCAAGTGGCCAAACTCAGTGGAAAGGGTCTGGTCTGGTTAGTGAATACATTCCTTCAGTGTATGTCAAAACACAGTCTGCTGCCATTCCAGAGGCTTATAGCTCTTCCTGTATCCCTGCAAGGTATTCATCCAGGTAGGTGTCAGAGCACTTTACAGAGACAGAAGCTGCAGCCTTACTTTCTGCACTACAGTGGGAATGGGTGTCATTTTCAATGCCAGATTTTACTGGATGCAAGATCTGACTCCAGATCCCTGTGAACAGAAAAAGCTTTAAAAAGCTAAACCATCTTTGAATATAAAAGATTTACTGAGAACTATTTCAGACCTTAATTGAGGTTTCTGGGTTGGGTTTGCTGCCTTCTACAACAGAGGAGAAACTCTGTATATTTTTGAAATACTTTGAAAAGCAAGTGAGGTGAGAGAGCACCCAGGAGTCTCATCCATTTGCATTGTCTCAGCAGTCCCATGACGACACAGATGGTGGGAGCTCACACTGTGATGTCAAATTACAGGCACAAAACAACAGCCAGTGTAAAGTTGTGTGGATGGTGCTGGGACAGACGACTCCTTGTGGAGACCTTGGGAGGAGTTGGAGAAGAGAGGCCATGCCCAGCACATGACTCATGAAAAGGGGCCTGGAAAGAACCACTATCAACAATAAGCACAGAGGATTTCTCGGGCAGGTTGGTGCCGCATGTATTTAGGTGCTCTTGCAAATCCCAGCCAAAGCAATATGCCTCCCAAAGCACCAAGAGACAAAACACAAGCTATGAGAGAAGATGGAATTTAAAATCCCTCGGCTAGCCTTCAGGATAAAGGAGATTTTCTATCACAAAAAGCTATCAGTCCAAACAGATGCCCCTTCATAAGATGGGAATACATCTCACTGACAGCATCCAAGTTTTGGCAGCAGAGCTATTTTTGATCATGGAAAGATACTTTATTTTTGTCTCTCCGTGGCTACTGGAAGACCATATGGCATGTGCTGACTCAACACAGCCAGAGGAGAATCCCTTTGCACTTGTGTGTTTCTTAGCATCGTTTTAATTAATGTGCTGGTGTCCTACTCCCTAAGCTTTGACCCTACTCTTTCGACACTTGCCCAGCCGTGCTGAGCAGCCTCTCCTGTCACTACACCACCGGTGTCACAGCTACAATCTCTCTCCCTTCTCCCATTAGCAGTGATGAAACTGTCACTGGCACATCCCTAATGGCAACTTCCTTGGCAGCAAGCCATCCAACACCAATGATGAGAAAGAGGAGTTAGCCTGCTCAATCTTTTCAAGACCCTTCAGTGCAACCAGCCCTGCAGACCCCCTGTACTCTCTGTCTCAGTCCCAAACGAGAGCCCAGAAAGCCTCCTGCCTACCACCCCTTCTTCTGAAAGAAGGTAGTTCAACAGAAACCAACACAATTCACAATTTATGTAAACAGGCTGTTTTCATACCAGTTGCTCAAGCTATTACTAATATTTCGTCAGCCACATATTTGTCTACTTGAAGCCCACGGCAAAACTCCCTGCCATTTCAAAGAGTGCAGGATTTTGCATTCCAGGCTGACAGCAAACATTTTTGAGGGCCACTTTTTAATGGGGCACAGATTTCTGCTGAGGTTTGGCTAGTCTGCACCAGCTGAAATGTAACTGTATAAAGGATCAGATGCAAAAGGAGCCAAAAGCTGCAAAACCAGTCAAAGCAGGAGTAAAATGGTAGAAAACTGTATAAAAGCCGGTAGGAACAGCTGCAAAAGCAGTCAAAGCAGGGATAAAATGGTGAAAAAGGATAAAAACATGGCTCCTTCTTTTCTCCCTCCTTTCTAAATCACAACTTTGGAGGAAGAAAAACACCTCTGGAAGTGGGATCCCAGCTGTGCCTCCACAGGAATACAGGAGGCAATAAACCCATGCAGAGGTATTAGATTTTTCCTTAGCTCACTGTTGAATGGATGCCTTTTAGAGCACTTTGCCCACAAACCAAACCTGTGCCCGGCTCCTCCTTGGTTCCCATCCTAGCTCATCTATGCCAGGCAAAGCCACCCATCCCCAGAGCAGAGTCACCTGTCCCTAGGGCACACAAGGGTTGGGGACAGACAAAAAGGGGATTTCAGTCCATTTGGGCAGCCCAGCTGCTTTTCCCCATTTCACCCACTGGCACTTCCCCTCCGTGGACTTACTCGGGCCTGTTGCACTCTCGTATCGCCGTCTTTATGCCGCCACCGCAGGTCCTTGAGCAGGTCCCAAAAGGGCTCCATGTCCCCCATGCTCCGTCTATCACCGGCGCCTCTCGCTCTTTGGGCACACACATCCCAAACCGGCAGTGCTGTGTGCAGGGAAACATGGGAAAGGTGGGTTTGCGTTGCTTTTGCACCATGAGCCGACCAACAGCCCCCAGCCCGGGCGACGACTCAGGCTCGCTCATTTCCCAGCCACACACAATGATTTTGCAATCAAATAAAGCTGAACTTCTCTATATATCTTTTCCATCACCCCCGTATTTTAGTTTCTCTGCACCCTTAAATGGCAAAGTGAAGGCAAGGTGCTGAGTCCATGGAACGATTTATGGGATGAAGACTGAGGACAACAGCAACCACTGAATATTCCCTGTTTACTGGTGCTGAACAGCACGGCAAAGCTCATGGCACTGGCTTTTCAAAAAGCTGCTTATCTGATTTCCTGGAGAGCTGCAGGAACTGTGCCGTGTCAGGGGAGGAGACAGGCAATAAGGACAAAACACGAGGGAAACCTCAAACCTCCCCACAGCTATCCAAAGCAGGAAAGGAAACTTCCAAATCTAAAAGGCAATTAAAATAGAAAAATGAATTCCTCAATCCAAAGTCTTTTTTTTTTTTCACTCAGTCATAACATGGGACTTGCCAAGACCTGGTCAACACTTTTGTTTTTTAGCTATGACTCTTGTTTTCTTTTGTTTGGAAAACTGCATAAAGTCATCATGGCAAGCCCCCGTCCCCGTTCTCATGGTATAAATTGTGTCCTTTGGGGTATGTTTGCTAGATTGACTATACAGACTTCTGGAGAGGTGAGCTCTAGGGGAGAGTCACCTTCCGGCCCCACCAGAGTGGATGGAAAAATGTCCCCAAGACCCGCGAGAGCAGGACTTCCCTCTCACTGAACAGTGCTCACTAAAGTGGATTTAAACACAGAGACATGCAGATACCTAAATCTTTGCAATTATAGGAAGCCCAAACATTGCTGATTGCTCACAGAATAGAAGAGGCTACAGACTTACAGAAGAATATAGGTAGAGCATCATTAAAATATTCCCTTGCAATATTTCGCTGGATCAAGCAGGGAAACACCTGATGATCTTTATGGCAACAGGGTCAAATTTACTGATGTACAGTGTTTTTCCAGCCCTTTCACTAATAGCACAAGGTTGTGTCACGACACACACACCATGAGCTCATGCCCCTTTTTTGGACATCCTTATGAGCTGCTTTAGATAAAGCTGTTTAGGAAAACACAGCAAAAGCAAGCTGTCATAGGGCTGTGCATCCAACAGCCAGCTCTGCAGCATGCTGAACACCTTTTGCCACGATGGCTGACCTGTTGCATTGCTTTGCTGATGAAGAAAGCTGATCTCAGGTGCATTTGCCCTCCAGGCGTGGTTTGCAGGACATCTGAAGAACTCATAGCTTGAGTCCTACATGTGATGTTTGCTCAGAGACGAGCATGGTCTTTGGGCTGCAACATGCCCTAGATTTGCTTCCATCTAAAGATTTGATTCCCCAGACAAAAAACTGGCTAAAAACCATCTGCTACAGTAAAGGACAGCAATAAAATCAGCTGCAATGCCTCTTTCTTTGCTGCAGGACAAACCCTTATGATACACAACTCCTCCTGGCACTAGAGGTTGAAAACCTGAAAGCTGGGGACCCCTAGGCCAGCACTGTACAAGGACAAAGAGGTCCCACAACTATCATCAAAGTACAAAAATACATGACACCAACCCAACAGAGCTGTCCCAGAGGAGAACTTCTCGCAGCAACGTCGATGCTCACAGCTAAATATATAACCAGAGTCATGCTTGGCACCACTGACCCAGAGAAGATGACTGAATAGCTAACTAGTGAATGAACACAGCTAACAGACCGTGACATGACCTATATGTTTCCCATCCCATGGTTGAGAATTAACCAGGAAATCACCTGCATCCGTTGATTTTATTAAAAATTGGGGGGTTGGAGGTGATGGCAATTCAAAGGTGGGGAAAAGAGCAGCTGTTTTAAATAAACAGCAAGATTAGCTTATGGAAATGCAATGGTGTTTCTCGGAACCACACTGTGAACAGTCTGGCTGCGCAACCTCTGTGCCTTTCGCATTTTAAAAATAATTTCTATGTTGAGATACAACAGAAAAACTAAAAAGCTTGCCAGGATTCTCTTTCCTATGAGCTTAGAGATCACAGAATGAAGAGAATAAAAGGGGTTTTGTCTGGAGCAAATTCAAAATATCTTAAGACACACAGCTGAGCAGGAGAGCACTGGCAGGGATGGGAGACACTACAACAGACTTTCCTTTCCTTTGTCTTGCCACTGGAGTCCCAGATAATTCACCAAATCCAGCTCCCATCCTTGGGCTGACTGGTTGAATAGAGTAGCAGGGGGCAGACAAGGGCTGTGAAGCTCCATGCATGCATAACAGATACGCTACCTGCTGCCATACGGCAGGAGACACAAACGATTACTATTCCTCTCTACTCTTCTGCTATCATTCTCTAAACAGCCCTGAAAACCACAAGAGAGAGAGAAAGGCCCAAATTTACAACCCTCTTTATTTTCTTTCAGTGATTTATCTCCACCCAACAATGAGCTGGTGCTGTGAAATGGTAAAACCACCCGATGGTGCTCGCCCAGCAAAGCCAAACTCTGAGCTGGGCTTATGGCTTGATTTAGCAAAACCAAATTCAGTGTTCTCACATGCAAAATATGTGTAAGTTAATACTCTTGTGTTGTTTTAGTGTCCTTGATTTAGGAGTAAATTTAGAGCCCGGTTAAATCTACATCCCAGTAGTTTTAGCTAGATTTTTTTAGCTATTCAGGCTCCCTCATTTCCAAAGATATCTCCATAAAAAATGGCATGGTATTTTCTCCATCTGCCAACCCATACATCACAGGCTTTAAACATGCAGACTTGAGGCATTAGTCAGCAAGCACCAGTTTGACGGGGCTCCTGGCCACAGCAGAGTACCAAAATAGCAATTTATTCCTAGGAAAAGAACTCTGGACTCGCACCTCAGCACTTTACAAGCCCAAGTAAACACCAAAGAGGAGAGTGTATGATGATCCAAACTTTAACATTGAATTAGACCAACACACAGATACAAGAATTACTCTGTAAAGCCCTTTTGTGAGAACACATTCAAATGCCTGAACACAAGTAGGCTGCATTAGCTTTTCTTAAGAGCCCATCTGCTCTCAGCTGAGAAGTTCAGGTCACACTTGTCTAATTTGTCTAAACTTGTCAAATTGTCTAAATTTGTGGGCTGAAATGTTTTTGCTCACACGGTCTTTATTAAGAGCCATGCAGCTGGACAGTGCCTCTAGCATGACATGGGGTAACTGAGGGAGTGCTAATCTGCTCAATTGCAGTTGTTTGCACATCACTCTGGTCACATCCAAGGGTAACTGCAGGTTTGTTGGAAGAAAATTGCAGCCCAGATTTTTGGAATTTCAAGAAAATAGTAATTTCTGACCTTCCAGCGGTGAGCAGACCCCAAGCTCACCAACAGAGAAATTGAGGACACAAGGTCTCAAGTCACAGGGACTCCACAGATAACTAAGCTTTATCCTGTGCCTCAAAACAGGGGGGATTTCACACAAAAACATTAGAGATTCCAACCACATCTCTAATGTGCATTCTCAACAATAAAAACAAACATGTTGACCGCACTTTTCCCTAAGAAAGGAAGGCAAATTGATCCATGATGCTCATTGTCCTGAAGGAAATCAGTCAAGTGTCATTGAACAATCAAGTTTTCAGATGCATGCAACACAAGATTAATTACCAAAGAGTTCCACAGCCTGTATGGAAAATTATATCTAAAATAGCATCCAGAATTTTTATTAAAATATATATGAAAGACTATGATTTAAAACTTTGACTCTTTCTAAAGAAAACTTATTAATATTATTATTATTATTGTTGTTGATTTTAAGAGCCAGAAAAGTAAAATTTTAAGCTGTACCATGTAGAATAACATCACACTATTTTTACTAGAACCAGATGGAGAATAGTTTTGTTCAGACACAAATGATGAGAACCAGTTAGCATTTTTATTCAAAAGCTTCAGCATTTCAATAAAAGAAAAAGAAAAATCATCTAACTACTTTTCTCCAGATCTGAACAACTAAAAATTAAATACTTACTCTAAAAACCACAATGCTAGCTGGAAATTAACATTGCACATGGAAATCAAAAGTTTCTATGAATTACTGCCAAAAATGTTCCATACAGAAAATGTCAACCAATTCTATATTTTACTCTGAAGTTGTCAAGATGAGAAGCCAGCTGACAAGTTTATGTTACACAAAATTACTAATTGCTCACAACACATAGCAGATTTCTAACAAAAGCTTAGGGAAGCTTTGCAAAAGTTTTGCTCAAAAGTTCACTCAAGGGCATTAATTTAAAAAGATAAGCACTCCAGAAGGAATACCTGCTTTAAACAATGTTATGCCAAGCAGTCAATTTTAATCACATTATCTGGGCTAGAGATGATCCAGGCACAACAGGCTTAAAACACACGGAGCTGCTTTGGGCTTCCACCCTTGCAGTCAGGGCTGTACCCCACACAGCTGGCTCTGGGATAGGATGATTTTGACTGATATGCTTAGCTGAGCCCTAGGAAATACAGCTACAAGGCACAAGCCACCAGGTACTACAGACCTTTCCAGGCTCACATTCTGTCCCATCGGCCCAAGGCGTGTGCTGGGTTCGACATCCCTTGTGAGCACCATCGACGTTGATACACCAAAGTCGTCGACACTGCATCTGCTTAAATGATTGAAAAGATCAAAGTATTAAGTATGAGACACAGGCCTTACCAGATAGATGATTCTTTATGAAATTATCCCCCTAGGATTTATCACTAACTCACAAGCTTGACAGTAAGTTGATGGATTGTGAGCCTGCCATTCATCCAACCCCAAGAGACCTTATTTTGCTCTGGCAAAAGCAGGAAAAAAAAAGGTGCAAAATTTCACTTACCATATAGGGGCACACTTGAGATCCGGGTCCAAAAATTAACTCACATTGCTTGTTGACATCATAAATCAGCCCCGGGAGCTGCTGAGGCAACGTGTAAGTTCTTGATGAAGGTTCATCAAGCAAACACTCTCCATAACCAGTGCTACAACACAAATCAGAAAAATGGTGTTAAAACAGGAGGCAATGAGATTAAATCCCATTGGTGTTTGCCCAAATTAGCCTTAGGGCAGCTGCACACCACATTTGCCATATTTAACAAGCACTACAAGAGCTACTGCAAACTCAGGCACAGGAGGGTATGTTACTCATCCACCACCACCCCTGTGCTGTGACAGCAACCATCCACCACAGCACAGTCAGCTACCCTGGCAAAAGCATTTCTGAATGTGCACAACCTGCATTTAGTTGCTGAGCAAGCACTGGTACATTTTTATAAAGAATTCAGAAAGAAAAATCATTGATTAGCAGAACTGCCCAAGGGACTGAGCTCCTGGATTTGCCAAAACACCATTGTGGCTCTTGTTCTGTTCCACATCAGCACACACAGGAAGACATCACGGCAAAATAGGTGATCACTATGCATCAAACTGACCCGTGGGCTCCTGGAACGGTGTTCCCACCATGGATTAGTGCCAGGGCTTTATCTTGACCTGTGGAGCAGAAAGGCAGATTCAATCTGCCTTCTAAAACACAGCTCCGTATCTGGGCCACGGGGCTTGGAAAAGTCACTCTTCAGGTTTGAGGGGCACACACAGTCCTTAAAAGCAATATCCATGTGGGAAGACTTATTCTTCCCCATCGAGAGGCCGGTCCTTGCCAGCCTATCAAGAGGCTGAACCGGCAGGGACTGGATGCCAGGGGTGTATTCCTGCTCTATGTAAAGGATGTGTGCACACACAAATCCCTCTGATTTCCTCTAAATGCTGCACTCTAGGACTTCAGAATTACTGAAGAACTCCACGGGACACATGCACATGTAAAAACAGCCCAACACATGCATATGCAAGGCCTTACTCCAGAAATTCAGTGATGTATTTCCTACTGCATTTTGACCACATCCAGGGATTGGTGTAGAAATTCAGTGTTGGTGCCATGACGTGCTGTTGATTTTTACCCCCATCTTCCTTGCACTTAAGATTGTCATCGTGTGGCATGTTAAAACTAAGAGAAAAAGAGCAGAGAAAAGTAGAGTCACTTAAGAGTGACTCTTAAGTATTTAGCATAGCAAGAGCAACACTGTGAACTAAATGTAAGCAAACCCAAGAATTTTTCCTAGATATGCTGCTGACAGATATTACAAAATAAAAGTATTAATATGCACATATTCACAAGTGTCAACAAACATTGCTTAAACAGGGTTCCCAGCACTCATGTGCAAAAAGCTGTGCAGCACCCTGCTAAGCTCTCCACACCGTGACTGCATATATTTAGCCAGACAAATCCTCAAGGGAGCCTGGAGCAAGACGCAATTCCAGCTGCAGTTTCCTGTTCAGCTGATGGTTGCTATCATGCAGACAGGCTGGAGTCTGGCTCCACCTTCATAAAAATGGCAAATACTCTGGAAGTGAGCCACAGAGCCAGGAGTTGATCTGAAGGAGTAAGTTTCTGAAGGAGATGAATGACTCGAGCCCACCAACCACTGCTGGCTGAAGACCCTTGGGCACACCGGCAATACCCTGTGTGGGATGCGAAATGTTTTCTAATGCTGTTGAATGCCTTGGGCCATGCTGTTGCCTAAATAGCCTTGCACCAGGGATAGACTTGGCTCTTACATTTATGTGGCAGGTTTACAAAATGCCATCAAGCATTGATATCAGCAGAAATCCAAGCAAAGTTTGCAGCACTTGACATCTTGAAGAATGTGGTAAATACACTAACGGAGACAGAACGGCTTAAAGCACTGCGCTGTTTGAAGTGGAGAAGGGGAAATGACCTGGTGTGATCCTGTATTCCAAGGCTGGGGAGTTTATATTCCATTAACATGACTTCCAACAAACCACCTTTACTCTCTATAAAAGGGCACAGAGGCATTTCCTGCTTTGGAGCACCGCTAACCCCTCCTGTAGCTGCCCTGCAGCTATGGGGCAGCATTAGTGAAGGAATTAGCCACAGGTTAGGTGTGGGGAATGCCAAACCTTTGGGGACTTTCTGTCAGGAAGTGTCATTTAAACAAATACTACTGTGGTTAAAAATAGAGTCTCAGCCAGCTCTCTGTGAAGAAAAACGGAGTTTAAAACAATGAGAGATCTGTTCCCAAGTACTCAGGCATCCCACACTTACAGACCCCCACTGCAAACCAGGCGTGAGATGGCTTGGGACTGAACCAGCTGCCTAAGGGTTGTAGCCACGGAGTAAAGGACTACGTGATCTAAGATGATTTTTCTCACTACCTGTCTCAAAAAATGTCAAAATCAGTTAAAAGAAATTTTCACTGGAGGAGGTGTATCTTGAATGACAGCATCTCTGTTGGGGATGTCCAGCAGCACAAGACTTTCCCTGGGAAACAGTTCAGGAGGTGGGTCAGGCTCACTTATACAGCCCCATCACCTCCTAGATGCCCTGGGTAAATTCCACCTTCACACACAGCTGCTGCACTGCCTTCAGCAGCACCACACGAAGCTGTGGGATGAGCTGTGGCAGGCTGAGGACCTGCTCTCAGAGGGGACTTCAGTCTCAAAAGGTAGTCAAAATGTGCCTGTGTCCCTCGCCCGGGTCCTCCCCAAGGCACCTAGCACCTCCTAGCTCCAGCCAAATCCTGGCTAGTCCCAGTGGCTTGGCTAGGACATCATGTCTGCTGAGGCAGATTCTGCTGACATCCACACGTAGATATGAGGAGACACAGTAATAAGGGACATTTTGTTGGCTCTCGTCCCTTGCTTAGGTGCTGCTTGGGGTACTCTGTCATTCATCCTCCCCAAAACATGGCCCTGTTGGTTTTGCTGCTCTCAGATAGGCTTTGGAGCACCCCACAGTTTCATCTTCCTCAGTGGTGCATCTTCTACCCAGGTACATTTATCTCCTTTCAGATAATTAGGCTCAGCAGGTACCAATTCCCAGCCTGGCTGGCAAGCCCTAGTTAGCACAAATCTTGGGCTATTTAAATGTAAATGTATTTACATAAAACATACACATGGCCAAGTTCATGTGCTATTGTGAAGGCAGTGCTCAGTCCATTATCTTCACTAATTGAACAGCTCCTGTATGGGTCACAGACTGTGCCCAGCTCTGCCAAACCTAGGAGAGAACAAAGAGGATTACAATAGAAAAAGAAATGTCACCCATGGTTCAACACAGGCAACTAACATTGTCACTACAAAAAAAGTTGCTAAAAGACAAAGAAAAGGTTTCTCTTACCCAGAGTATCACATTTGTTGTGCGCTCTACAAATATCCTGTCTGAAAGCAGAACAGACCTGACACATTAATTTTCAATGCAGCAGTGAGTTAAGGTACAAGTACAATAACAGCAGTCAAAAACAACTATTGGTCCTTCAAGGGACCTTCTCATGCAGGTTTGCCACATCATCCAGAGTCCAAATTAACCCTCTACCATAGTCAGAGTTTTTTCATCTTATGCTGAACCCATGGGCAGACTTTAGACAGACCTGAATCTCTCAAAGTCATCTATTGCTATGGTGGACACATCATCCCAATTCTGCTCACAGTTACACCACTCCCACAATTGGAAATGTCCTTACACCCACATCAAAACCTGAACATTTCCCATAGCTGGATGTGTTACACACTCACAGTCTCTGACACACAACTGGCTACAGTTGTTATGAGAATATTCACCACACCTGGTAACAAGCACGGCTGTATCATGTTGAAGGTGACTTCCTTCTGGGTGGTTCTGGGATTGCTGCCACTGGCAGAAGTTTTTTAATGTAGTTTGGGCGTTGTAAGATATTGCAGGACCATCCTGATAAGCAACACACAGAAAGCAGATATTTTAATTATTCATCACAATGCTCACTACAAATGCCATTGCCAAACAGAAGGTGAAGAAAATCACTTCCATTACCTGCTCATTATGTATCACGACCAATTTCACAATAACAATATTAATTAAATTTCCAATGCTTGGATCTTTGTAGATAGAAGCCACCTGTTGCAAAAAGCAATATTCGAAATTATTGCTAACATTGAAGGAAACAAACAATTAAGAGAACACAATCATGTTTTCCATTTTATAACTGCTTTTCTCCTGAGCTGCTCTTCTACCCCACTCAGCGCTCTGATGCTGTTTGGAGAGACCTCCTGCCAGAAGCACAATTTTAGAATGAAACAAACCTGCTGGTATCACAGAAACCCAGCATTTCCTTTTGCTTTATCACACATTTCACTAAATTACAGGATCATTCTGCTCTGACATTCAAAGACCACCAACCAAGACTGTCAAAAGCAACTTTCTCGAGTGCCTGATTTTGACAGGGACAGTTTCAGACCACATATTCACTGCACATCTACCCTCAAACAGGATGAACATCCCTCTAGTGACACAACTGTGCAGGATACCCCCTTCCAGTCACTCTGCATCTACAGAGCTGTTTATTTGGGGACTGCACTACTGCATCCTAGTACCAGCAGCTATTAAAATGCTTGTCCTCAGCCTGGAAAGCCAACTCTACAACTATGCCAAGGATCAAGGTGACCACAGGTTTTTTCTCTTTGCAAGAGCAAGGGAGGTGAGGCAACCGCATAACCTATGAGCATCAGTCCCCTGGAAGGGGACTAAATTCAGCTTTTTCACATGAATTTAAATAAAAAGAAGAGTACACTATGTGGACTAAAGGGCCAGTGATATTTCTCATGCTGCCTGGCATTCAGAAAGATGGGAGAGGTGTGGGAAGGATTAGGAAACATGATGGGTCTGGGAAAGAAGACTCCAACCAATATTTCCCAGCCAAATTTTACCAATTTTTACTGTAATCCCAGCATTATCTCCATGCCTAGCCAAGGCAAACTACTGGCGTTGCACACGAATGCAGCAGAAAGGGGCTCTGTGACCACTGGAGAACGATTTGTGGGTGGATCTGCTCCCCCTGGTTGAATACTCACTATTGACATCAGTGTTAAGACGTAGTGCTGTAGGTTGGCTCCATGGTAGGCGACCATCCTGCTGTCAGCCACCACCATCACCTCCACAAACCGCGGGTAGGAGAGGAACCGCTTCGTTCTCTTGTGGCTCTTCTTTTCACCGACGGTCCCAGTCTTGTTGCTATCGCCAGAAAAAGAATTCACTTCCAGGCTGTGTTTCAACATCTCCACGTCAGATAATATGCTGCTTTCTGCCCACTGTCTTCTCCAGTGTTTCCACTTGTTCTTTTTGTGACTGTGCTCATGATCTATGGTTAAAACACAGATAAAAACAAAGTACGTTCTGGAGTGAATAAAATACCACATGTATGTTATGTCAAAATACCTATTATTACTTCAACAAAGAGTTAGCAGCTAACTGAAAGAGAAGCATTCTGTGGAAGCTCACCATGTAATCCAACATCCAAGGCTTAAATTTTAAAGTCATCCTGGGGAAGCCACTGGCACTTAGAGGTGGACATTCCTGTCAAGGCTTCCCTGCAGCAGAGCTGTCTCCTTGCCCGTGCAGGAGGGATGGAGCCTGGTGATGGTAATTAGCCACCACAGCGGCCGTGTGAGGATTCTGGGCACGTCCAAGGTGGCCAGGAAACCACAGGAAACAAAGGTCCAAATCCTGTATTTCTAACTCAGGCATGAAGGACGGCAGGATTTGGCCTTCATAGCGAAGCAATTATATATGATTTATTTCTGTCTCTAACAATAACACGGCTGGGCTTCAGTTCCCCCCCTCCCTTTATTATTCTGTGCTACAGGAATGGTAAAGGTCATCTAATAGCACAGCTGCCACTGGCGAAAGAATAGAATTCAGGAAGTTTCACATATACTGCTTTTGATATTCAATTAGGCCAAACATAAAAGCAGCCTGAAAATATACTCCATGCTGATACAAAGACGACAAAGTGAAGAGGGAGAACAGGCAAATAAAACATATGGAACATGTACAATTAAGATTTACCATCTGATTAGTATGTAATTATAGCATTATTTAAATGTAAGAGCAAAATCAGTCTTATTTGATGCCACTTAATTTTTAATCAGTTCATCATAGGAAGTAGCTAATTGAATGTGATTCATCCATGAGAGACTGTTCGTTTCTGCATTTAATATAAAGCCAGATCTGAACTACTCATCTACAACTCCAGGCTACAACCCTCACGCTCTTTGTAGCTTTAGTTTAATTTCTTCACGGTGGTGAAAAATATCAGATTTCCGTATCTGACCCACCGAGTAGGTTAGAGGAAGCATAATATTAGGGAACAAAGGAATATTCAATGCTCAAACAAGATTGAAATGATAGGAAACTTCTTAGTTATTTTTCCTGGGTAGTTTCCTTTCAGGAATAGTTGTAATAATTTCCAAAAAGAAATACATTCTCTAATATCGCGGCAGGCAAAGGAGATCAGCCAGCTTCTACCTATGTGAAAAATACTATCCTTTTGCCCTATGTGTAAATAGGCAACAGAGTATTTAAGAACTAAATCCTGTTTACTGTGAACTACCAAAGTCCTATAAATTCTTCTTTCTTGATATAGTCCAGACCACCTTAATACAGCAGAGAGTCTGCAGTTATTTGAGTAAGAATTCGAGAAAGCCAATGGCATTTGTGGTTATAATTGGATTGCCCTAGTTCCTCTGCTCTAATCAATGCCCTTGTGTTGGCAAGGTTGTGCTCTCATGCTGGCACAGCTTCGTGGGCAACCATGACATTATCCTGACTCATTCAGTGCCAATCAGTGTGGGAAGCCAACTATGCATACAAATAACTTAAAGGTGAGAAGAGGACCAGACTGAGGAGAAAGCGCTAACCTCAGTCCTTCAGCCAGTTCCCCTCCTCTCTGCACCCTCAGCCAGCCACTTGACTTTCCCTTTTAAATAACTAACTTCCAAAAGGAGCAGGCGCTCAAGGAAAAATGTGTTAAGGATGAGGAGGTGCTCAGCGAGGCTCTGAGGACTGTGGTGTGAAGCCAGAGCTCTGTACTATCCTCTACCATGGCTCCACAGAGCCCCAGATGGGACAATGAGGCTCAGGTGCCTTCTTCTCTGGCCTGCCTAGCAGAGGGAGGTTAGATGGCAAAAGAAGAGGGAAACGCAAAGGATTCTTTGCAGACACCTATTACACAGGAGGTGTATAAAAGAAATTAACTGATATTCACTGGGCTTGCAATGAAAACCTGCAGCTGGTATCGCACACGAAAAAAACCCAACAAATCCACCCATAACCCAGAGAGACCCACATGAGATGCAATGTCTGGTTCCAAGAGCCCTGACCTGACCCACCATGCAGGAGAATCAGAGCCCAACACAGCCAGGTATGCCCAGCACAGAGCAAAAACTACCTTCCTTTTCGTTGCAGAGATCTGGCACAGTGTCATAGAGTCATTTAGGCTGGAAAAGACCCTTAAGATCATCAAGTCCAATCATTAACCTAATGCTGCCAAGTGTCGGTACAGTATCAGTGTTCTTCCCCCATCAGCACACAAATCAGATAAATCATCCCTTCAAAAACATCGTACTTTTTTCCAGGCATGATGCCACTCCAGCGCTTGGAGCATGTTATTTGGACAGGTCATGTATTGTGTGTTTGCCAGCCTGGTTACTGGAAAACCAGGCACCAGTGATGTGGAAGCACTGCTCATGAAGCCACTCCCGGACTTTGATAGTAGTGAGATGTTATCTTCACCCATCTTTCTTGCATATAACTACACTCAGAGACGGTGCACATTCACCTGTAAAAACCTGAATGCTAATGGCTGTGCACTGCTCTCAGCCCGTCCATAAAACCCCCACATTAATGGAAGCTGCACACAGGCACTGCCAGTACTCTGTGTACCTGATGCTGGTGATATCCCGCTCCACTACGATGGCCACAACAGCAATGCTCTGACTGAACGGTGCAATGTGCTGCCCTTTGATCAGACAGAAGTGAAAATCTCTCACATTACACAAGAAAACTGCAATTTTACAGCTACAGCTTCCTACTGCCACACACACCACCAAAAAAAAAGGGTGTGATATTTTTTCCAACTTGTTTTCCTTTTTTTTCCTATTGTGTTAACATATTAACAGAAATCAAGAAGAAAAATGGTTTGCTTGGCAGGCTCTCAATTCCTGCAATGACCTGAAAAACATCTACCTACACATGGCAGTAATTGGATGGGTTTAAGCAACAAAACATTTTTTTTAATTTGCAGAAAAATCAAACCCCAGTGAGTAGACAAACCCTTTAAACTATGCAAACTACAGATCAATAATTCAAGTATCAGAGGAGCCCATGCACTGATTCAACAGTTCATATTCATTTGAGAGGTGGACAAAGGCTGCTGGCATAATGTCCATTTTACTGCATGCTTTACTAAGACAATCTACGCTATTTCCACTGTCTTTAAAAGACCGGGAGGTATATCTTAATTCTTTTCTTGCTTGGTTTCTCCTTTGTAATGTGGGACTTAAAATAGAGACCAAATTCTGTGACAGGGATATTCCCTCCTGATGGCATCTTCCCACTCCTGCTATTTATTTTTGCTTGCGCAAGAAGCCTCAGCCCAGAACTCATTCAGCTGATTTATGGATGATTCCTGCTGGTTAATGTACTTTGGATCTATCACAAGAAAGAGGGCAGGGAAGACTCTGCCCCTACATGAGTACTTTGCCTGCATGAAAGGGTGACAGGGCAGAGTCAGGAACCGCTTTTGAAATAGTAACTATTGTTACATTAAAATCAAAGATTTAAAGAAGGAACAATACCTTAACCCAGCAGTTCTAATCCTTTCCATTTCTACGTTAACTTGTCCTTGGAATAGAAAGCAATTTGCTCAATTAAATAAGACATGTAACAATTCAAGCAATTCCAGTTCAGCTCCAAGTTCATAAGAGTTGCACATAGCAGGGGAAAAAAAAAATGTAAAAGAGAGAGAGAGAGTAAGCAAGAGAGGGGCAAAAAAAAATCTATTCCTTGAGCTAAAAACATTAACATCGTCTCCCTGCTAGAAAAGGAGTGTGATCCTTTCAAACCAACTCATGACAATAATTTTTCTGAATGTGTGACCTAGGATTTCTAACAAAGTTTGCCGCTCAGTGGTTGGCCCACAACACTCCTAGACCTGCTCTGATCCAGCTGGGCAGATGAGAAGACTATCATTTGGAAGCTAATTATTTATTGCACACCCCCATAAAGCAGATCAAAACTCAGCTGAGCTCCCTCAGGGCAATCAGTCAGCATGTGACCCATCTCCCTTGACTTGGGCAGGAGCCCCAACAGCAAACCCTGCCCAAATGCATCGGTACAAGTTCCAGCTACAGTGGCTGGCTGGAATTTACTGCCTCTAGCTGGTACAAAAGCAGCTGTCTAAGTGACTGCCATCATTTGGAAAACAGAGGGGAGAGGCAAAATGGATTTTCCTTCATGCAGAGATCAGACTGGTTGAAATCAAGCCAGATTTTTAGGCTCTTCTTGCCAGGAAAAAGGATGGAAGCTGGCTCCTCTTTAGGACACAAACAGGTCCTAAGCTGGACCAAAGGATTCTTCTAGCCCTGGCTCTGTTTTAGTTCTCTATCAGTATGTTTTATATCTCTATCTACCTTTCAATATATCTCCAGATATATCTCAGATGGATTTGCATGAGGCCAAATTCTCACTCTGTTACTGTGGGGGTGCTGTTGTAGCAAGCATAAGCCAGAGCTGAACACACCTTCTCTGACAGCAGCTTCGAAGACAACAGCCAGGGATGGAAACAATAACAGGGGACCAGCTGCTGCCTTACTCTGTACCACACTGATATGACCAGTTCTATGAGCAGGACTAATCCTGCCTTCCCTCTGGATAGCTCCTTGACTGTGCAATCAGAGCTGCTGCTATAGATGGAAAGGGAAAACAGATTTTATTGACAGAGATGAGATAATGGCCTACATCAGAAGGGAAATGAAGGATCCAGGCCAGCTGGGATCCAGAGAGAAAGATATTCTGCACTAAGGGTGTAAATGAAAGTTTGCTCAATTTCTCTAATCTGCAAACCAGAAAGTGTTCAACTTTTAATTAACCTGAACCCACTCAACAGAGACCAACTAGGGTTTCAACCTTTGTCAGCAAGAACTGCACAAAACTGCACAGATCAAGCTTTCATGGTTGGAATAATGGCAATGCAGTAAAATATCTGCACTTTCACGAGTGCCACTCTTAGAGCAATACAAAGGAGGGAAGCTGTGATTTCCCCATGTTGTTCATACTTTCCTTTGAATTAGGAAACAGTCTGGTCTCAGAAGAGTTCCCTCCCAAACTGTTACAGGAGGATCAAAATCTTGGGCTTCTAAAAAGATCTCTCCTTTGCTACCAAGAGAAATACTTGCATGGATGAATCATAAGCCCTCATGAACCAGGCACTCCTGCTTGTTAACTTTCTCACCCTTACTCCACTTTGAACTTTGCACATACTCTTCAGTAAGTGGTTTCCTAAGTGTCCAGATGGAGCAACGTTCAGGTTCTCAGACACGTCCATGTCTAGGAGCACCTGCTGCTGAAGTCAGTCCCACATGTCAAGCCTGGAATTTGTGTTTGCAATATGTAAAAATATTAAGGCCAGAAAGCATGGCTACATAGCTATGAGCAGTTCAGACTGGCATGAAGCATCACTGATGGAAAAATCAACAGTTCCACCCCTGTTCACCCACTGCAACCACTGGTGGCTTTGGCTATAGACACCTCAGCCTTGGAGGTGCCAAAGCACAAGGTGATGCTGAACCCTGATGTCTTTCAGGGTGACCCTGCATTTCTGCTTACTTGAACCAGAACACTTGAGAACCACGAACTTGCAGTTTGCACCAGTCAACTTTCCTCAGTAATAAAATATTCTCTGGTTTGTACCATGCAAACACCAAAGGCCACACATACTCTAGACACTTCCTTTCCTGATGATGAATATCAGAATGCATTCCAGCCTAAAAGACCTTTTTTCTGCCTAGGGTAAAAAGTTATACATGAAAGCTATCAATTTTGCACAGTAGACAGAAACTAGATTAATGAACAAAACAATAAATTGTGCCTTTAAGAAAGGAAATACTAACAGATGAGCTGAGCATGTGGCAGAAAATGATTCAAGATCATCTTATAAGCAAGATAATTAAATAAGTGCGCCTCACCACTGAATTGGTACAACATACAGTGCTGGAAATTACTGCAAACCAGTTCCATAATTTACTGGTTTAGGAAAAAAAATGAATAGAAACAACAGTCTTGTAAAATGGCTAAAAAACCACACGCCAAAATGACCTTGAAATTCACCCTGACCTCGTGAGGGACTGTTTTTCTAAAGTACATCCCAATGTTTTTACCTGTGAGCAGACATGTCTGAGCCAGGCTGTGGGTCAAACTGGCATGAATACAGGCACACTGACCTACTCTGGTGGCTTTTCAGCACATCAGGAAAACAGCCAGAGCTGCTGCCTTTGGCACTGCCTGGGCTAATGGGACCTATTTGTCTGCAGATCTCTAGAGGTGACACTTGCTGAGCCCTATTTCTGCCTTGCAAGGCGCCTGAGCACCCAAACTCCCACACTTGCTTGCTCTTAAGGCAACTTTCAACACATAACAGTCACAAGTCCACCAACATGTTAACCCCACTTGTGTCTAGTGATACCTATGAGGTACCATGCCAACAAGAACAACACTGAGATCACCACAATGTTGTACGGTCACTCAGTAAAAGGTAAGAAAAAATATCCCAGTAGAAAGAAAGAAAGAAATTGCCCAGCAACTGGCCACAGGAATGCTGGCAATGACAATACAGGCACGTGGGAAAAGAAGTCACAGAACAGTCAGTCTATTTTCAGTAGTATATGCTAAAGGGAACAGGCAGAAAGCATCAAAGTGATTCCTCCCTGCTTCTTCCACCTGCCCTTCTTCAGTGGATGTCCACACAGATGAGGTAAAAGTAGACGCAAAACTGCATGTATATCCATTTTGATTCCGGGAGGATAATATAACTCTGTTCAGTTACGACGTTTAAGTTGCAAAACAATAACCACTCAATAATAATTTGTTTGGTCACAATTTTAGTCTTACTCCTTTAGGGTGCCAGATGGATGCTTAACACATTTTCAATAAGGAATTTTAAACCAAAACCAGTTATGGGAACTGTATCCTTGACTGCGATCAATTTTTTTAACTGAAGTCAGTCTATTACCTTATTTCACTTGCCAACATCACAATATACCACAAACATTACAGACTGATCCCTTCCCCAGCTCAGCATGGGAAAAGCTTGTACTTGACATCCCAGGCACATTTGATCAAGTACTAGTTGGCTCTTACTGTGCTTTTACCTCAATAGGATGCCAGAAATAGAATTAATTACATTGGCATATGGGACTTGTGACATAACTCTCTCCTTTGCTGTTTTTGGGAGGGAAGGAAACCTGAAATAATTAGTATCTGACTAAAAATTACAATTCACTTCCTTAAGATGAGAAACTCTTCTGAGGGAAAGAACGAAGTCAGTGTTTTACCCTGAGGCCAAAAGCAAAGCTGACAGCTTAAACAGACTTTTGAAAGAGCTCAAGGATTGCTCAACCTGGAAGCAAAGGCTTAGGAAAACCTCCCTGCAAACATTCTGTAACCCTGGGGTTACGTGACACCCAGCAGTACAGAATTTGCCTGAAGACCTGCCTGGAAACCAGACACCTAGAATGTGAAATTCTGCTGGATGAAGGAGTTGAAAACAAAAAAAAGGGACACAGTTGGAACCAAGATAAACAGTCCAAAAGAAACAGCAAAAATACAAAAGGGCTCTAGACCAACAGCCAGGCTGCAAAGGATCTGTGATTTCACCATGGACCACTCACAAGAATACAAATACTGAATCCTGTGGAAAGGGAATTCAAAGTTTTTGCCTCAAAACTGCTATAAAATAAACATAAAGGGTCTGTAGAAGGAGTAGGAAATTTTCCACCCCTGGCCCCATTCTGCTCCATTGCCAATTCTGAGTACACACCTTGACCCACAGCAAGAGCTCATCCCCTTCCTGCACCAATGAAAGGCCATGCTTCATGAAGAGGCTTTAACCACGGTGCCAGATCTCCAACACATCCTACCCCCGGGTCTCCTGATAACACTCTTAACAAACCCATATCCTGGCAACCTCAACCTGGCCACTCCTTCCCAAGCACATGGGAACACAGTGACAGGACCATCTCCTGCTTGTGCCATGGGTTCACCAGTGACTTCCCATGCAGCTGGGTGGCATTAGGAGAGAGATGACAACCATCTGTATGAGCTGAGGGGGCTGGTGCTAATTATCAAGCAGAAACAGGATCACAGTCATTGAGATGGCAGCACCAGGCATTTGGTTGCTCAAGACACAGGACAGCAATCCTCTGTTCTGATGGTTTCCCAGTGTCCCAGTGTTCAGTGGGAAAGGTTGTTAAAGTTACTACGAAAGTGTAATCTATTACAAATTACTCATTAATGCAACTGAAAAATCAGTGACATATTACTGATTATGCCACTGGTCCATGTCTAGGAGTACCTGCTGCTGAAGTCAGTCCCACATGTCAAGCCTGGAACTTGTGTTTGCAATATGTAAAAATATTAAGGCCAGAAAGCACAGCTACATAGCTATGAGCAGTATAGTATAGTATGATTATGCCACTGGCATAATCATACTGATTATGCTAGCTCAATGGCAAGACTTGGTTCACACTGCTGGTTTCTCTAGTGCCTCTTAGGAACCCTTCTCAGCATGACTGAGACACAGAGCTTCTCTCCTTCTCACGTGGATGGGTACGTGGGGCTTCCCTTTGTGGATCTTCTGTGCCTTGCCACACATGTTCTGGCTCTCCAGTAGCTGAACTGCTTTAACACCGCAACTGAATGCCCAGCTGCAAATCTGAGACCCTTTTGCATCTGTTTCTGGCAGGTATTGGGATGTGCTAAGCTTGGAGCCTGTGCCTTGCAGCCACCTGTGCTTGTAGTACTTGGTGGTTTTTGGAGGCAACCTCAGCAGGTGAGTCACTGGGCTTTCCCACCTCTGCCGGCAGCGGTGGGGGCACAGCCAGCGCAGCGCAGGTAAGACCTGCTCTGTCCTGCACTCAAATGAGCCCATTTCTAAAACCTCACCACCTCAGCACATATTGCTGCAAGGCCTCTTTGCTGGCTACAGCTCCTTGGCTCCCCTCCAGAAACAGAAACAGCTCTAATCATCTTCCTACTAGTTTGGCACCATCAGTGTTATTGCTGCTTCTGCCTGAGGAGTTTTGCCCATGGTGGATATTCCTGCTTTAAACGCTCTCATTAAGGAACAAGGACTTTGTTCAAGATCCTCACACGCAGCCCCAGAGTCCACATCTAATGCCAGCCTCGGGACAGACACAGCTGGCCAGCAGCAAGTCATGGGAGCAGCAGGCACCCACTATACATTTAGTCCTTGGTTTATTCATCTCAGACCCAAGTGAGTCTTGAATATAAAAGAATTATGAAAAATGAGGAAAGAACAGGGAGGTATTTAACTAAGGAAGCTGGGAGGGAAATGGGAAGTGCAGATCAGCAAAATGAAGGCAGTGGGTACAAAGAAGGAGCTGCCCAATAACGTTCATTTGGGAGTTCTGCACCAGGGTCACAGAAAATGCTGCAAGGAATTTGCAAAGATGGGAGCAATAGCTGTGCAGGCAGCAGAAGTGGAGCAACAGAAAAGCCCAGTTCTCACAATTATACTCATGGACACAGGGGAATTGTGTCTCAGTGGATGTGAAGGCCATGTCTGTCTCAGAACAAGGGGTGGCTGACAGGCAGAATGATTGGGTAACATTCAGTAAAAGGCTAAAGCTATGATAAAACCCAACAAAACTGGAAGAGAAGAGCTCCAGAGAAGCCAACAACCAAAACACATATACAAATACATCAACAACAGAAAACAAGGAAAATGAGAGAAAGGAGAAGTAGCAGAAAGACACAAGATACAGAACAAGAGATGGCCTGAAGTAGTTTATTCAGGTGATGACCAGAGGCAGTGTCCTGTTGGCACCTGGAGCTGGACATCTCTCTGCAAGACCAAACCTTCAGGGTTTCACGTGGAAACCAGTGGGTAGGGCTCACTGGCCTGCTCCTGGCGGAGTGTCATACTGGATGGGGGGCTTGGAGAGCTGCTGCCAGCCCCCTGAAGGCGGCCGGCACGCGGACACGGCTCCCTTCGCGCCACAGGATGCAGCTCCGCGTCTTTTATCACTGGAGTCAGACTGTTCCTCTGTGGGGCGCAGGAAAGCTCCGTGCTCCAGCTTCGCAATGAGCCACTTCCTTTTTTTTCTTTTTTTAGGATCGCAATTTCTTTTCTCTTCCTCCTCCACCTCAAAAAGGCGGATATTTAATAACTGGGATCGGAAGAGCCTGCTATCGTGAAGCGATGGGTGGTAGCGGCGCTGCACCTAGTGACATCACACTGTCAGCCCGGCCAAGCCTTCATCCCGTCAGGGCTATTCAGTGCAACACAACTAATCACTCTGCCAGATCCTCGGCCAGATGACAAATTGATTCACAGCACTAACTAAAAGAAGGGAAGGAGAAGAAATTGCACCATTTCCTATGACTGAAACTACATTAACCTGTTACCCCAAGGAAAACTTTGTCAAAAGTTTTTATTGCGGTGGCTGAGCTATACGCCAGACGGCTGAAGTGCACTGCCAGAGACCTCAGTGCTGTGCTATGAAAGTTCATCTGCAGAGCACAGTTTGCATTCGATATCCATCAGTGTTCAGAGGAAAAGGATCTTTTTTCAGAACATCTGCAGAGTATCTTGTATGTCAGAGGACCTAAAGCTGTTATCAGAAACTGCTAATTAAAATGTAACAAAAGCAAATACCTGTTTTTCTAAGCTGACCTGAGGACGCTGAAAACTAAAAGTAAGACCAGGGAGACTGCTGGAAAGAAAAGCTTTTACTCAATCTGTCAATGAATTCACAAGGGAAAGTTTCCTGGAATACTGCAAGGAAGTCTAGAATTACATCATCATGGCAAGGGCACACCAGCATGTTGCTTATTAATCATTTCCAGGAAGCAGGAAGAAGACTATCAGAAAGTAATTTTTAATAGTACCACTGCCCGGCAATGTGGGCTCCCTTGCTCACTGCAGGGTGGGTACCTCAGATTTCCCGCGCATTAATTTCCACCCCTGCCAAAAACCTGCGGTGCAAACACACCATTTCACACGTTCTTCTGACAAAAGACTGGATTCACACAACATCCCATAGCTATGACTAATCCTAAACTCTCATGAAACCACTCTTCTCTGGTGTGAGTGAGAGAGGTACCCTGTCCCAAACAGTGAGTGCTGCTAGATTTTGCATGTTCACTGCTGCTCCAAAGACATGAGACACCCTCACTCACCAGACATAACCCCAGGGAGGACACCAAAGTTCAGCATTGCCCAAGTTGCCCTGAACTCACTCCTTAAACGAAATGACCAAGACTTGTTCACCATACACGTACGACCATAGCATCATTCCCTTTCAAAAGCTTGGACAATGGTAAAAAGCAGAGGCAGAGATGGAGGGAAAGAGAACGGGAGGACAAATAAGATCTCATGCCTATCAGGAACCTTTAAGCTTGTATTTGAGAGGTGAGACCTCCCTCCACTGCATGAAGCAACTGAGCAGAGCAAGAAAACAAAGGCAAATGAGCAAAGCATGTTGGAAAAGAGGAGGAAGAGATATACACCATGTAGGTAATACCACAGAGGGAGTATTATTCTTCTGGATCACGATCCAGAAGAATAATAGCCTAAATGGAAGCTATGATACAGTGGGGTGAAATGCAGCACACTGTTACAGCAGCACAGTCAAGTCCACAAGCCAAAGTCAGAGCCCTCCCAGCTACCTTTGATTCAATGAGTCCTGTGATCTGCTGCTCCGTTCCTCCAAGGGCTACTGATGCAATGTGCCAGATTCCGTGTTTCTTTCCAACTGTTCTGAGTCTCCTGCATCTGATCTCAAAGAAGGGAGCAGAAACAGCTGGAAGAGAGAAACCAGAATGGCATAGTCCAGCAGCAACCCTTGGAAGAACAAACAATGACAGCCTTGTGAGAGGTACCATTGTACCCCAGCACATATGCTTGCATGTGGACTTGTATCCACATGTCTCCTAGAAGAAACACGTTTTGCTAGTGCTCTGGCTGGTCACAGAGCATCAGAGCATCTTCTGACTTAGCATGATCAGTGCAAGCTGAACAGACTGACAGCTCAACAGCACAGCCACGATCCATGGTCATGGGTGCCAAACAAGTCACGCATGCTAAATGCATCCTAATTTTGGCACCACGCTTCTCCTCCAGTGATACCTTCACTCCCTGAGCAACTCCACCTACTTTGCAGCATATGAGCAGCTTGCAGCCCGTGCAAGGGGACCCAGTCAAGGTCTACTCTGTTTAGGCTTTAAAGCTCCTGAAGATCTAGCTGCAGGCCAAAGGAAGAGGGCAAAACAGCAGGTGAAACAGGAGACTGAAGGAATAAGCTTCTTCAGAGAAAATTTAGGTATTTGCTGCCAAAGGAGAGGATTAGTTGTGAACATCAGGAAGTCAACAAAGCAGAGAGCAGCAGGAGGCCACTGCAGATAACAGGGACGGTAGGAGCAAGGCTATTGCTCATGAAGGCACGTGAAGGGGAGATAAAAAGGCCTGTGCTCTTTCATATGTGCAAGGACTAGAAAGAAGGAGTGAGAAGGTCATGGAGATGGTGGTGGTGGAGGAAGGGCCACAAGGAAAAAGAAAAAGCCTTTAAAAATGAACTGTGAAAAAGTGATTAATAAGGGAAGAACTGTTAGGGTTGGTGTTAGGACCTTCTCATTTCCACTAGAAGGAAAAGACATGCAACAGCCAGATTTGGGGAGGGAAAAACAGGAGCACAGCAAGACCAAGACAGAAGGATGCTACTTAAAGAATAGGAACAGAATATCAGACAGAGAGCAAATAAGATTAGGATGGTTAGGAATTACCATGGATGGTTAGGTAGGAGAAAACAAGTTTTAGAGGCTCATAGGATATTTAAGGCAAGACAGCCCAAAAGATCTCTTGCCAGCCTTACAGCAGGGATGAAAGGGAAACCGGAACATTTTTCCTGACCGCAACTTCCTTATAACCAATTACTAGAAAGCACAGGCGCACCACATCTCTCCAGGACAGCATTACTATCACGAGCCCAGTCCTAGCGCACACAACACCATTTCTGGTTCTCCACATCCCTTCTGTCCCACACAAACCTCCTGCCTTTTAGCTGCAAACAGCACTTTTAAATGCCAAATCATCAAGGGCAGTAACAAAATGAGTACCTGGAGTATCGCAAGTCTGCCTGTCCCCTGAAGAGTTGGTTGGAGGTGTCCGGTGTCGGTAGACAAGATGTGGTTTATTGTGTTCTTCTTCATACTCCTGTTCTTCAAGTGACAGCAGCGGCTCTACAAAATAGTCCCCATCGTCAGACTTGAATGTGCCTAGCTGAAAGGGACCAGACAGAGGAAAAGGTGGTCAGCTTTGGGCGATGACAAACCACAGAGCAGTACTACCCCACAAAGTGAGCAGTTAACAAGGGAGGTGTGTGACTGCCCAGTTCTACAGCGACCCCTGTGAAGGTACAGGCTGGAGTTCCAAGCTTCAGTCACACCGCTTGCACCCACACTGGGCTGCACTGCTTCCTGCAGTCATCCCACTGGAGCTCACAGAGAGATAATTACTAGTCATAGGCAGGGGGTGTGAGAGGGGTACATCTGCCAGACCCCATCCCTATGTCAGTGACGTTTCCAAGCCACCCCTGCCTGAGGGGCAATGGTGCTGCAATGTGCTGGAGGCCCCAGTATGACCCCATCACACGCTGGTTTCACACAGCATTTCTCTCTAAGATAGGCTTTAAACCCACACTGACCAGAGGGCAGTGTCCAGCCACTGAAATCCCTGCTTATGAGAAGACGCCAACATTGCTAGTTGCACATGACTACGAACATAGGGATTTGGTGGGCAAATAAAAGATATCCAAGGGAAAAACCATCCTACAACCATCCCAGACTAGGATGCTGGACCAGTAACTGGGAGGGAGGCCCACCCAGCCACACACACATGCCCTAGCCTAGGTATACACGTGCACCCAGAGGAGCTGCTGGACCGGACAGAGCCAGCAGAGGCTTCTGGGAAGCCCCTGGGAGTGGTAATCCGGGGGGCTGAAAGGCACCAGGGCAGACTAAGAGTTAGTCCTTCCGGGAGCTTCTGCTCATCCCGGTGCCAACATCCCTGGACTGAAGAGCACCAAGCTGGGGTACCAGGCAGCGGGCCATGCTCCCGCCCCGCGGTGCCGGGTGGTCCCGGGCCGGCGTTGCTGGGGAGCCCCCCGGCACTGCGGGGGCAGATGGGTGTCTGTGCCCGGGTCCGTCGCGAATCGACCCCCGGGGTGCCGCTGGGTGGCAGTTTTTCCCCCAAAAACGGCGGAGCAGGAGGGGCTCACCCAGGAACCCGACGGAATAATGAACGCGGGGTGGGAGAAATCCCCGAGCGGGGAAAGCCGGTGCCGCCAGCGGCGGCCGAGGGCGGGGGAAGGGGCCGGTCCCAAAGCTCTGCCCAACCCTCCATCGCCCTGCTCCTCCTCCTCCTCCTCCTCGCTTCCGCCCCGGCGCACCGCCCCTGGGCGCCCGGCGGGGCCCGGCCGGGAGCGGGAGCGGGGTGCGGGTCTCACCATCCCGGAGCAGAGGCTGATGACGGCGGTGAGCCGCGGGCGGGCATTGACGTGCCCCCGGTAGAAGCAGTGCTTCACGTCGGCGTCGGCCGCCTCGGCGTACAGGCGCCGCTGGTCGGCGGCGGGCTCTCCCAGGAGGCTGACGGTGAAGAGCGGGGCGATGAAGGCCGAGCTCGCCGTCAGGTTGAAGAGGAACTGCTGCCCGAAGGCGGAGAGCCTGTAGTGCGCCTTGGGGGAGGCGGCGGCGGCCGCCGTCCAGGCGTCGGGGGCAGCGCTGGTGCTCCGCCGGCGCCGCCTGAAGTGGACATCGGTGGGGAAGGGCTCGCCGAACTCATTCACCCGGGTAGGAGTCACGATCTCGTACTCGCTGAGCTTCTCCAGCAGCTGGGCTGCGAGGGGAGAGAGATGCACATGTCGCTGAGCGGGGTGGCCGAGCTCCGCGCCCCCCGGGGGGGCGGCAGCCCAGCACCCCCCCACCCGCGCCCCGCCCCTCCCCGAGCACCCCCTTACCTTGCCTGGGGTGCAGCTTCTGCCTCCTCGCTCCCGTCCTCAAGCCGTCGATGAAGAGCGTGGTGAGTGCCAGCGCCAGCGGCGCCAGCTGCATGGTGCTGCGCGCTGTCCTCGGAGGAGCAGCCTTCCCCGCGCTCCGCTTCTCCTCCTCCTTCTTCTTCCTCCCTTTCCCTCTTTTTTCTTCTTCTTTTTTTTTTTTTTCCCTTCCTTTCGCCCCTCTCTCCCCCCTCCCCGCCCCCGGAGCGCTGCCGGGGGAAGGCGCCGGAGCCGGGCGGCGTTAGGGGCGGGCGGGCCGGCGGGGCGCGGGGCGCCGGGGGCCGCGCATGGTGCGCGGGGGCGGACGGGCCGGGGTCGGGACCGACGGGCCGGGACGGGGGAGCCGCCCGCCCGCCCGCCTGCCTGCCTTGCCTGCTCTCCCTCGCTTTCCGCCTCTCCCCCCGTCGGGCTGGTGGACGGGGCGCTCCCGGGAGTCAATTTAAGGGGGCGGGCTCCATAGATCAAGCAGGAGAAAAGATCCCGCCCTTGCAGGAGCAGGGACAGCCCTTCCTCTCTCCCCCACTCCTCTCCTTCCAGCATGTCACTTTCTTTCATTCCCGACGAACGCCGAAGTCTCGGGGTTTGGCCAAGACAAGCCATCGCTGTGGCTGGACGGGGCGGGCCGGGGGGAGCCTCTCCCGGCCGGCTCCTTGCAAGAGACTTTAAAATCGCAAAGTGGCCCGGGCAGAGCGGCACCGGCAGCTGCCTGGTCTGCCAGGTCCTGGGGGGAAGAGCCACTTTGTCACTCACCGGGAGGAGAGCCGAGTTTTCTTACATAATTGATGGTTTTCCTTTCTTTTTTTTTTAAGGCAGCTCGAAGAAGTGGACCAGTAATCGAAGAATCCCCCCGTGTGACACTTCTTTCAGCAGTTGTTTTCTTCTGCATTTCTCAGATAAGAGACAATTCAAGCAAGTTTTGTTTAGGGTTATATTTATGTTGTGCAGTTTTCAGGCACCCTCAGGGAAAAGAAAGAGTATTTCCTTATCTGAGTTTATTTTGTTTTGTTTTACTATTTGAAAGTTTTCTGTAAAAATTTAAGACATCCTTTAGAACTAAATGTAATTAAGCATTGTCTTCTACCCCTTCCTCAAACCAAACCCCCAAACCTTGGTTTAAAAGGTTTTTAAACCTTCAAAGCCTGTAGGCAAGGCAAAAGAAAATAGATCTCTGGAAGTTTGATTTGCACTTCTATAGAAAATTTTAAAGTTCTGTACTTTCTTCACTTGACTTTGGGACAAAGAACAGAAATGCCAATATTTGCTGCAGAAAGGGAAAGCTTTAAAATAAAAATAAAAATCAATTCAGAATCTACTTCTGGGCAAAATATCACCTCCTGGCTCTTCAAAACAACTGGTGAAGTCCTAGAAACCTCAACTGTTAGCAGTAAATTATTAATTTTGTATGATGAATATAAAAGTCAGAGTAAGCAAAGCATCACCTGTAAAGCTGCGCGTCTTCAACCCTACAGTTGACTCTCTGGGGTTGGAGGGCTGGAGGCAGGCCCTCAGCAGTGCAGGAATCTTCAGGATTGTGGAGACCCAAGTCAAGACACCCTCAGGGCAAGGTGTAATGGTACATAACCTCCCCATGTGGCATCGTGCCCACACTTATAAAGCGTGGTTTAATTAAAGTCTCGGATGCTTACAATAAGATAACTCACCCATATTGGCTGGGGGGTGTTGACAAAGCTCAGGTGCTTCCAGAGTGGAGTTGCCTTGTGTGCAGACAACTCTGACAGCAGTGTTGGGTCTTCTCACTGTGTCCAGCCTTTGGCCTGGTGTGAGCAGCCTGATGGCCTCTGAGCTCTGGGGACAGAGCTGTCCCCTGCTTCCACGGTGAGTGTGTAGGAGCAGTGACATGCCCATTCTGGTGTGTGTCATCTACTGCCAGGAGCAAGTTTTCCCAAAACCAAACGTGGCTGTGTCCCAATGCACTCACCTGTTTATGAGT
Organism: Pipra filicauda; assembly: GCF_003945595.2. Classification (NCBI taxonomy): domain Eukaryota; kingdom Metazoa; phylum Chordata; class Aves; order Passeriformes; family Pipridae; genus Pipra; species Pipra filicauda. The sequence continues at coordinate 3,188,682 of NW_024104798.1, read as the reverse complement.
GAACCTGGACCAGATTTGCTTTTCTTGCTGCAAAGGGCCTGCACAGTAACATTTTCCTGTCCTTGCAGCTGATTGCTCATCCACACACATTAAGAAAGAAATCAATCCTCAGAAGAGGAGCAAGACCAAACTATTGTAAAATAACGTCAATCTGTAAAGCCTGCCACACATCCCTGGTTTGTATGGCCTTTCCTGGCTCAGCATGAAAGCATGTGGAATTCCCATCTATCCCACACCGTTTTGTGTCCCAACTGAGTCAGAAAAGGCACCGAGGTCTTTAGGCTGCTGGATGAACAAAAAGGGGAATCTCATAACGCCATCATGTAGCAACCCAGACTTCCTTCCAGGTGTGTTTTCTCACCCTGATTCTTTTTCTTTCTTTCTTTGTCTCATTAAATAAATGACTTGACTCATAGCTGGAGTAACATATGCTCTCTGAGCTGCAGTGCTGCTCCATGATGCTTGCAGGAACACCCTGAACCCTGACCCTCTTCCAGCACCTTCCTACAACTTCTATATGTGCCCCAAAGATTTCAAACTTCACAGGAATGCAGGGTGCTTGAGCTTGGGATATGGCCCCAGAAATCATGGCAGGGGAAGGGGAGGCTGTATCCCATGCTCAGGTGGGTGTGGGGATGTATCCTGGGAGTGCTGGGGGGAGCCAGTGCTGCCAGTTGGGCGTGTGGAGCGATATCAAGCAGCCGGTCAGCAAAGGGGGAGTGAAGAACAGTGAACCAAGTTGCCTGAGGAAGGAGAGAGTGAGAAGCTAAGCATAGCATTAGAGCTGAGTCAGAGGGGAGGGGAGGAGGCTTACGTGGAGCTAGTCCTGCCAGTGTCCTGGGGGAGAGGGGTGCAGCCTTCACTCATCTCGTCCTTGGATCAGGATAGTGTTGGGAAACAGGTCTGCTGCTGGTTTATCTGGGCTGCAGAGTGCCCCAGGGCATCCCCATTTCACAAACACCCCTCATCCCACCACTAAGCCTCAGTATCCCCCTGTGCCACGTCGGGTGTTGGTGGGAGCTGCCTCTCTTCTGTTCTGCTCACTGTCACAGAAAAACCTATCAAAGCCTTGGGGTTTTTTTCTCCTTAATTTTCTGCAAGGTACCCAGTTAATTTGGCTCTGGGGTGAGGTTCAGAGGAGTTCTGGAGCTGGCAAGGGGTGAGAAGTGGCAGCACATACCTGTGACTTTGTTGGGTAGGATTCCTTTTGGCACTGAGCTGAATGGAGCAAGGTTGTCTTGTGGAGCATCCTCACAGGCTCACCCGCTGATCTGAAACTACCAACATGAGGGAAGGCATGAAACAGAACTCCATCACTCAAAAGAGGGGAGCTGACCCATAGGACTAATTGGAAGTCAATTATGGGGCAGAGTTGGGAGCAGACTGAAGGCTTCCAGGACCAAATTCTGGCTTTGCAATGTCACTAGGCGTGCTCCAGCAGCATGGCATGACTTCCAGAGCCATTTCCATCAATATACATAAGTTGTAGGTTGTGAAGCATTTTGAATCTTTACAGCTGCAGATTAGGAAGTGCAGAAGGAAAGCTGTAGTGTAAGTAAATAGATTATGTAGAGTTTAGAGAAGCTAAGCTACAATCTTAAATTCAAATAACTTTCCTATTAGGAAGGATCTGTTAATACTTACGGTATGGTAATTGTGCAGACTCCAAGCCCTCACCCAGTCAAAAGTAAGCCCTAAGAGCCCATACCTACCAATGGAAAAATCCCCTTAAAACACTGGGAATTTTGCCTACATAAATACTGCAAAAGTTGAGCTGCAGATGATACTTCTATAAACTACAAAATGAGAACTTGATCACAACAGCAAAACTTCAGTAAGAAATTTAAGGCAGTGCACACTGCTGCAAGAACACACTCGAGGAACCCAAATTTCTTGAAGTTTTTGCACTGCTTTTCCCCCATGTTACCATTTCCTTTTCCCCATAGGTGAGGCCATCCCCAATACTAATCTTTGTTCTTTGTGGCTCAGCCTCTCTGGGTAAGCCTCATCTTCCTTTATCTGCAGCATCCTCTTGCTTGCCCAACGATTATCCCACAAAGCAGACGGTTTCCCTTTGATGGTTTCTTCTCAGTACCACAAGATAACTGAAAACAGCCAACATTTTCTCCTCGTGTCTAATCTGTGTGGTCAGAAAGTGAAAGATTTCATTCCCTTCAAACAGTCGACTGCCTCTCTCACTCATCTGCTGATGCTGGTAACAAGGATACCACTCCGGGCTGCCTTTCCTTCTGTTGGGGAAGCTCTTCTGCTCACATAAAGGCTTCTCTTTAAAAGACATTTTCAATAATTGTGTTATGGCTGCATTTTAAAGATGTTTTTAGCCTTTCACATTTGTTTAGAGGGGCTGAGATTTGCAAGTTCTTGGTGTATACTTAATTTTCAGATTTGTTATCTGTGCCAAGCCAACTCTTTGATCCTTGTTAAAAGGATTTAAATATTCAGTTTAGCACATCTACAGTAGCCATTTAAGCTCCTGCTTCCTCTGTGGGGTTCTGTCCTTCCCCCAGGTAGTGTGCTGCTGCCATCAAGGGCTGAATCACTAGGTTGTTTGAAGTCTCCTTCCTTCTAGGAGACTGGAAAGCGCAACATGTCATTCCCAGCAACACCAGCACAGCACTGCTGTCACAGCTTGCCCTCTCTGGGCTCTTATCCTGGTCTCCATTTTAGGGCCAGTGGCTGAGGGAGACATGAAATGATGTGCTGAGATGCTGCAGTGCCATCAGTGCCATCCCGCTCCCCTGAATACTGAGATGTGCACACTGAAGTGACTAATCCAAGGTCACAGGGGCAAATAAGACCCAAACTGCTTCAACTTGGTCCTGTGTCAGACTGCAGCTCTGATGCCTTCCCAGCCAGTGCATTGCAGCAGGAGCTGTGTCCTGTGGGAACCATCTATTGCTCTGCACAGAGGTGCAAGGGGGGGCACAGTGGAAATTTGAGTATAGCTGTGCTCTTGCAGACCTCACCCCTGCTCCTTGCCTGGGTGGGGAACCACCGTTTGGGAACAGAAGGTGAAGGAGAGAAAGCAAACAAGTATTTTGTATTGCTCTACTCACATGCAAGGAAACTGGCTCTCAGTTTGCCTCAGAAACAACTCTGACCCTGGAAAACAGATACATGAGTAGGAACTAGGGACTGGGTGGGAGGAACAGCAAAGCCCACGTAGACGCTGCAAATGTGTGGGATTTTCGTCTTCAGGTCAGCACGGATGGACATAATGATCCCTTGAGGCTCTCCACTTAAAGCTGCTGGCTCCAGCTTACCCCTCCCCTGCTCCCAGCATTACTGCTGACCGTTCACACACTGCTCCTTTTCCTTACACCTCTTATCTGCCACAGGAAAAATGCTCAGAGTAGCCCAGCTTCTGGGTCTCACTGCAGCCTGGCAGTTCCTTTGGCCTGACAAGCATTCATAGATCCCATCCCCCTTTTTACTACAGGTAGCAATCTGGGACAGGTCCTAAAGTAGCTGAGAAACATTTATTTCTGGATCTTCCCATTTTCGTGTAAATTAAGCCATCAAGCCAAACATTATTTTGGTTTATCTTCTGTATTTGACACGCTGTAAATCAAAACAGGACCTGAATACACCCCTTTTGACTTTTGATATTATGTACATGTGCATCTATGCTGTGTTCCAGGTGCCTTTGCCAAAACATTAACAGTAATACTAGGAGGACTAAACAGAGCAGATGTTCTGTAATCCCACACCAAAAGGCAACCTGGGAGTGTTGGAAGTTCTGCAGGTACAAAAAGCTTTACCCCTCGAGCCATGTACTTGTATTATATAAACTGTAACAACTCCATGAGGGGTCACCATCACCTTATGAAGAGGAGACCAAGATGGCAAAGGACACGGGGTCGTGGAGCTCTGATCCTGTGATAGTTCCACCCTCCCTCTCAAGCTTCCATGCAGCCTAAGTGTACAATGTAATATTTCAATGCAGGGATCATTAAACTGTAAAACTCTATTTTAGGAGGGTTGTTTTCATTCTTTCCCCAAATAGTAGATTGTCTCCAGAGATAATAAAATACAAATATCCATTAGAGTAGGGAAAAAGCTAAGCAACTTTACAGATACCAAGTTCTTTTTCCCTACACTGTATGATTTCCCTTGGGGTGTCACAAGGTATGCAGCTAAAAGCAAAGACATCTCCCTGGGGGAAGTCTTTGCAATGTTGTTGTATTTGTATAGTGGTAGGAAGTCTCTACTGGTTATAAAACCATCAAAAAAATTGTCAGTGGCTAAAAAGTGGGAACGTTTTAGGCCTAATCCAGCTTCTGTCAAAACTCATCATCAAAAACTTCCACTGACTTGGAGAAGTGCAGAATCTCTGACAGTTCCAGAAGCATCACATCATGTTCATTAATATCCACCTGACAAGCATATATAACACCCAGTATTTTGTTACTAAGATGCAACAGCAAAAAAACCATTTCATTCTGACTTTGAAAAACGTCTCTGCTCAATAAGCTGCAGTACCCAAAGCCAGAGCATTTTAAAATGCTGCCCAGATAGCTGAGGGTTGCCAGAACAGACAGGCACAGGGAGGGAGAAGATAATCTAATGACCTCTCCATCACTTGGTACCACTGCTGGCATCATATCATTACCACAGCCAGAAGGTGCACCAGACCAGAGCAGCCATGTGGGATTGCTCTTTCCAGCCTAAAGGAGTGGGAGATGCTGCTTATATGTGATGTTGCAGACTTGTCTGCGGTCTCCAACTTGTCCTGTGCAGGATGTGCTGAGGAGACAGCTCTCCTCCTACATGTGCACTCAGTTTCCTCATATCCTCTGAAAGCAGCATTGATAAGGAGCAGACTAGGGATGCTTAGTGGTGAAGACTTGGCATATAAACACGTGACAAAACTCTAAAAAAGGATTTGGTATCTCCCTAACTATGGTATGTTTGCCCTGGATGAGTGAGTGGTGAACACGTTCTATTTTCAGCTGCACACTCTGCAACAACCTGCCTGTTTCTCACGATGGCTGTCACCCGCCTGAATGGCTGAGCACACCTAAGGCAGGATCCCTCACTCTGCTTTGTGCCCAGATTACTGCTTTGCTGTCAGGTGCCCACAGCCCTGTCTTTGTTACTGATATACTATCAAGCCCTGCTTTTGCAACCAAAATAGGGCATTTAACAGTAAGAATTCAGCATTTCTGAGATGGACCGTAAATGAGATGTTAAGGAGCAGACACAGAAGTAGCGGGATGCAACCGAGGGAGAGCAAACTGGATGATCTGCAAAGCTGAAACAGAGTTGTCCTTTCCTCCCCAGCTGTTTCCATCAGCCACCTCTGCTCTAAGCCTTCCTGCCTTCTCACTCACTAAATACCTTTTTTTGATGGCTGAGGCTGTGTAGGAGCAAACCTGGAATCCATACGTTCCCTCGCAGGTGTGGAGAGAGCTACAGGAATGATGTGAATTGGCTGCAGCCTTCCCAACCACATTCATGTCATGCCACTCAGGCTGGGATGCCGGAGAGAGAGAATTAATGGAGTGTAAATCCCTGTTTGGAAGTCTCCAGCTTCTCCCTGTAACTCCTTCACTCCCTTTTCAAACACATGAGGAAGGGATCTCCCCAAAGAACCACAGCTGGACATTTTGGGGCATTTTAGAAAGTCGGGGAGAATTCACACAGCCAGACCTGCCTGGCTGACGGGTTCAGAGTGAGCTGTGATACTTCCAAGGGAATCTCTAGTCCTGAGACTAAACCCTGCTAGCAACAATCCTCTTTTAAAGTTATTGTATGGCTTGGCTACACAGATAAGGCACCAGATGGCTTGGGAAGAATTTTTAGGAGACAGTCGTGCTGGTATGCCTGGAAGGATCTTGAGAGTTTACGTTTACAATAGACTATTTCTTTGGAGGCAAATGTTTGTCAGGAACATCAGTTTTAATTACTTAAAATGTAGGCTGTTTCCAAATGCAGACAGTGATAAGAGGAGAGTTTTTTCTGTCTTAGTTTTTTTCCTGAAGAGAGAATAGCCAGCAGAAATCCCTTCCTTTATAGGTAGCAGATTGACTCGCTCAGACTAACCTTATGCAGCTTTCATCCCAAATACTATCCTGCAGCATGTTCTTTCACTGATGAATTATTCATTGCACAAGTAGGTATTTCTTTTTATCTGTCTTCATTCAATGAAGCGAGCAGCTAATTTCGTCAGCTCAAAGAACACAAAAACATGGGTCAGTCATCAAAATTCCCAAGACTTTTCCACCAAGCCTTACTTTGTCTTTTGGTTGCAAAGAGGGATGAGCTGGGACAGGATCCATCAGGATGCCAGTAGGAATAAGCAGCCTGCCAGTAATCTCGGTGTTGCTTTCATGCACCCAATTTACTTCTAAAACCGAATGTGATCAGTCTGCAGTAAGGATTATAGCACTGCTACCTACAATATCGAGCTGAATTTGATGACAGTAGGAATTGAGCTCTCATATACCCAGCCTAACATTTCTTTCCCAGCCAGAAGTGTTACCCAAACTTATTTAGAGGATTTGGACCGTTTAGGTCTTTCTGACAACCACAACCCTGCTGGAGCTCCTCATCACCTGCAGGTGCATGGTAGACCCGAGGAGATGTGCTCAGCTTGTAGGCCTGGAGATATGGCAGCTCTGCTGAGGAGGTGATTTCCTGCCCTACAATGCAGGGATGTTGGGATATACATGTCATATTTTTCAGACTTCTCTACTTTCTGTATATATTACGACATAAATAACATTACCGAATGCTGGTAATGGGAATCAGGCTCATGTTTGTGAGCCAGCTGTTTCCATGTTTTCTCCCCATGTTTTATCAGCTTAATTCTTAAATATCTCTAACATTTTCCATCCTGAATTTTTAAAGGGAGGAAGCACGACTTGGAAATTACTGTAACGCGAGGAGATTTGTTGACTTAACTGACATTGTTTTGACATGACAGGGCCTACCAAGGGACCAAGACCCCTTTGTGCTCACTGCAGAGCAAACACAGGACCGAGAACAGAGCTGGTATCGGAGTTCCCCTGCCTTATCACACTCAGTTAATGCGTTACTCCACACCAGCCGGCCAGCTAAGAGTAGCATTTGTTACAGGGAGAGGTAAAACTCATATGCACCAGCAGCATTCTTTCTCTCTACTGTTTTCATAGCAAGTTCCCGCCCATGGCTCTTTGTAAGTCAAGCCCATAGTCAGAACAGAATTGTCCAAATCTGAGCCATTTTATCTACCAACAAAGTGGATGTTTGCATTTATACAACAGCAGGACAAGGAGATGCTGGCCCATGGCTGAGACTCCTAGAGCTGTCATAACTTATAAGCCATGCTGGCATCTTCCAGCACCCACAGGTCAACCAAGCACCACAAGAGCCAGAAGAGAACCTCCCTCGAACAGATGTGTAGTACTGGGCTCACTTAAAAATACGTGTGTTATCCTGCTTCATTCAGTGAATTAATTAACCCCTGTGAACAGTGAGGATGTAACTTTGCAGCCCTGGCTATGTATATATAAAACCATCTGGTTTAGGACGGCCAAATCTAATTGACTGCATGAAATTTTTTTGAACACAATTATGTAGAGAAAATAGGCCTCTGGGCCAGGAACTGGTAGTTTTAGGGATCTGACCTGCTTCTACTGAGAGCATCAGGAGGGATCCAGTGTCACCACCTCTCTGCTGCTTAGGCAGCATCATTAACATTTTTGACCAAGAACCATCCCTGTAGCCCTTCTCTCTTGAAGCCATCCCTGAACCACTTTCCTGCAGCACAAGAAACAAAAGAGGAGATTCTGCATTGCTTAAACACATAGGAACTACTGCCCTGGCCCTGTTAGGGCCATTTCATGTTATCTCCAGGGCATGCCAATAGTGACTGTTCAATGATGACAGGGTAAGAATGAGGAAAGTTATAGCAGGGCCATACCTGAGCTCCAGTCCATCTTTCAGGGATCTGCAGTTGGGTGACCTGTACCAGAGGGGATGTCCTTGTGCTCCTCTGCTGAGCTGCTCCAGGAAGAGAGGGACATGAGTCCTGCCTGGAGAGAAAGAAACATCACTGTAACTCTCACCCTTGTGCAAATGCAATGCTGGTGTTCAAAAGCTAACCTTGCACTGCCCTGTGGTCTGACTTAATACCAAACATGATGGTTTAACTTCCACTGATCACCCAGGACACATAAGGCCATGGAAATCCCAGATTTACAAATTCCGATTAAAAACACACCACAGTCTCAGTGGCATGTGTGTGTAGAACTGCCAGTGGCTGTGAGATCTCCTAGGGCATGGAGATATAATTACAGCTGTCAAGCACAGAAGTCCCTTTTTACTTCTCTGCCCCATTCCCTAAGATTTTTCTCATGCCCCAGCCTTCTCCTTGTGTCCTTCCCTCAGGCCATGTGTCATCTGTCCAGGTCACCAAGGGATTGGGTTCCTATGCCTGGAACCAGTTCTTGTCTTATTGGCAGCTCTTCTTCTTTCTGCACCCATTGAAATCTATAAAAATAAGACAATGCATGAGTAGCTTTTTAATCTAATTATACTTATGTTTACTTGGCAGAATCTTAGATATTTTGCAACCAATTTATTTGACCCAGCAAAGAGCTTCCAGGAGAAGACATGAGCGGGTGATACAGTGACATGGATGTCTCCTGTCAGTCTGAAACGTGGTACAAATGTGCCCTTCTCCATCCAAGCCCATCAGCAAAAGCATATCTAGTCCATTTCTTGATTTCAGAAAACGGGTGCAAATGCACCCCAGGCTCACCATGCAGCTGGAGGTATCTGGAGCACCCTGCAAGTGTGGGTACTGCTGCATCTGTCCCTCGTGTCACAGGCATGAGCCCCCCGGCCCCGGGCGGTGTGTGAGTAGCACAGCAGTTGGAAAAATTCACACAGAAGATTTTGCAAGCGTATTTGCTGGTTTAAACTTTGTCCTAGAGACTAGAGACTCCTACAACTGTGAGAAAGGAGGCTCCTTGTCGTTTATAGCTGAGGTCAGCGGAGGGCCAGAGCAAGGAAGTTTGTATTGCAGCAATTTGTACCTTATCTTGTTTATAGATGTAAACAGAAGGTTTGCGCTTCCGTTACTGAACTCTCCTACACCAAAAATGTTCAGTGCAAAGAGGAGGAGACAGATAGGCAATGTGTGTTCACTAATTTCTTGAGCATATTTCAAAAAGTACAGTTAAAGAGTCCAGTGTTTCTGAAGCATTTGGAACTTGGGACTCCCTTGAAGGGTTTAAAAACCCATCTCTCTGCAGACTGCAGGGGTCATTCCAGGATCTCCATAGGATCTGGATGTAACTTGTAAGTTTGATGGACTTGGGTCAACACCATTGAAGCCAAGAGTCCTTTCATGAGCTTAGGTCACTCCCAATTTCTTCTGAAGTCATTGCCCAGGCTTTTCTCATTTTAGTCACAGGACCAGAGTTTTGTATCATCTGAAAAGCTCCAAGGCAAGGGACATATGGAGCCTACAAAAGCATAGTTATTGTGCTAGCTAGCTCCAGTCCCATGCCAAGCAAATTATTCATGCACACTCTGTGGATAGGAGGCACAAGCTTTCATGTGGTTATATGGATAAAGGGAGGAGAATTTGGGCCACTGACTCAGCCTGTCAGCAATGTTTCCCCCTAAATACAGCCATGGAGCTGCAAAGCAGATTTCTCACAGTGCTGATGGTGGGGCAGTAGTCCCTTTGGAAAGTGTGACCCTGATTTACATGCTGCTTGGAAACCAGTATCATATAAGGGATACAAGCCAAATTCTTCCTAAAGTCTGGCCTTTTGATTATAACCTTTCAGGAAAGTAAGCAAATGAACAAAAGCAGCTTAGAGATAGCATTTCAAATGAGAATCAGACAGCTTGCCTGGAACAGGAGCAGTACAAACTGCCCAGGCTGTTGGAGATGTGACCATGCCATGTGATGCTGCTCTCCTGCATCCAAAAGGAAACCTGACATTCTACAGGTGTTCTGCTTTTTGGGTGGTCTCATGGAAGGAGAAAGAGTTTGAGGAGACACACTACAAAAAGGTCCTTATAAGGCTGCTGCTTTTCCATTTCAGCTCCATGACTGAAGTGCTTTTTGGTTTTTGTTTTTTTGGTTTGTTGGGTTTTTTTCCTCTTAGTGGATTTTATTCAATTACCATTTCAGTGGCCACTGTGGAGTGCAGGATACATTCCTGCTTCAGTCGTCTTTGTGTCCGCTTGGCAGCAATTCTGAACACCCAGCAAAGCAAGCAGTTGGTATTTTCCTCCATTTTCACTTTCCCCTTAGAAATATTTCCTGTATAGCCTTGCCACACTGAAAAAAAAAAAAAAAAAAAAAAAAAAAAACCCCAAATTCTTATGATCCTTCCATAAAGGAATTAAATTTGCTTTATTATTCCAGTTAGTGGGAATAGAAAAGCCAATCAGCTGACTATTATTGTACAATAAAGCCAAGAGTAGTTCATTTCAATCCTTGTTCCATAATACTTATATAATTCAGACCTGGAGACAAAAGCACTAAGGTCATGGATTAGCCATGGCTTAAAGTTGAAAATAGCCTGAGGAAGTAAGGATGACAAAGTAATTACTAGTGGGCAAATCATATATTAATGGGTATGGGAATTACTCAGTGTATGACATTTTATCAATGTAAATGGAAGAAATACAAAAGCAAATTCTACTTTTAAGGTCTCCATGAAAAAATACATATCTATATAAATGTGGCTAGTCTCTATACTTGAAATAGAGCTAAAAAAAAATTGAAATGACAATATATTAAAATAAATTATTTAGTAATAATTAAACCAGTTGTTGAAATATTGAGCTGGTTCTCATTAACAGGGCTTTATAAGTTTGCTTTTTTCAGTGATGTATAAAACTAAAACCTGTGTCATTAGCTGAGGTGCCAAGTAGTTCAAAAAACTCACTGTAAAGAAACTCATCCCTAAATGCCAGCCATAAACTGCACTTTTCTAGATAGAAGATCATGATCCAGAGGTAAATACTTATGGCAATTTGCTTGGCTATAGCATGTGAGGTAAATCACATCAAAGCCTTCACATGCATATCCAAAAAAATTAGCAAAATCCATAATAAAAGCTCTGGTGGGGTCCATATTCACCAGTGCTGCAATTTCACAAGACACCTACCAAGGTTTCATTAGGATCACCTATTACAAGTATTACAGCTGCTACAATAATAATTGCTGTGCCAAAGATAATTGTGAGAGTGCAAAACACAGAAGAACTAGAAAAGGAATTATGTGACAAGAATGCTACGCAATTTTTCACACAACAGCGAAGAAAATTAGATTTCTAAGCAGAGGGTGAACACTTACTTGCCATGTAACAGCCACTGCCTGCACAGAAACCATCCCTCAGAGCCCATGGGAAGTTCAGAACAAGCAGCAGCTGAACACATCCAAGAAGAACAGTGGTACTTAATTATTTAGTGCTTCCATGCTAGAAGAAATTACACCTGCACATGTTACTGTGAGGTAAAAAAAAAAACAATCATCAGTAAAACTACATATGAACTAGCTCTGTATTGATCAGACACTTCTAACCTATTCACCCAGAACACCTCCTTGAAGAGGAGAGCCTTGTTCTGATGATTGGGACTCGCTAGGAGAAGTTTATCTTGGCCTTAATTTGTAGCTCAGTCAGAGCAGAGAGTTTATAGAGACCTCTTGAGTCTTTGTAACACTGTGTTAAATAATAGCAGAAGTAAAACCACTGTCTTGGGATAATGCACCTTTTTTTATACAAACATTTCATCTCGAACTCTTAAACAGGCAATAAAACAACATTCAGTCTCGTAAGTCTTTTTTGGTTAGGTTCATAATGTACCTATCTATAATTACATTCCTTGCATTCAGAACACCAAGAAACCTCTATTTGTTAGTAACTCAGCCCAAAATAAATGTCCTATTTGAGTAGAAGATAATCTATTCTGAAGAAGGCTGCTAGACAGGTCCTGGGGATGTAGGAGTGTATGGTGCACATGATTATTTAAAACAAACAAACAAACAAACCAAACAAAAGAAAAATTAAGCGTTTTCCAGTTCAGAAGTGAATTTTTCCACACTTTTCTTCAAAGTCATGTTTTTTTCATTCAGATATAGGTTGTGACCTCAAATAGATATCCACACCTGTCTTACTCCCAGCCTTTGGATGCCAACATTTGGAAAACGAGGAGATATCGCATCCTGTGCCCGCATGCACAACACAGTATCTCAGGCTGTTCCACTGTTTTGCCTGTCTTTCAAGTGCCCCATGCAGAAGCAAAATGGTTGGTACATGTATGTAGTACAACTTAAAGGCTGATTAACAGGCTGGTTCTCATTCTCTCTGCCTTATGAGCTCCATAGTCCTATTTAGTGTTTTAGCTGTGTCATACATGACTAGGTGGCTCTGTGCAGTTCCTTGTCCAGTGATGGCAAAGAATAATGCCTTTGGCTTGCAATACTCAGCTGAGTCAAGCATAGAAAGTGTTAACTCAGAGGCAGGATAATATCCTATTTGGTTGAAGTAAAAAGTAAACAAATACAGGCTTTACTGCAATTTAAGGCTTAAGATGAGATCAGATGCCTGTCATCTCCAAAAGCCTCTCAATCAGCAAAAAATAATCCTTCATGAAATAGATTGTTGGGTTTTGGTGCAAATTTTTTTGAGAAAATGGAGCCATATGTTATTGTCCTGTAGAGTGGAGGGAGGTGAAGTATAAACTCAGCTGAAAACTTATCCAGGGCTTCTGGCAAGTGTGGGCCAGAAGCGTGTGATTTGTGCTGCTTACCAGATCTCTGCATTTCATGAATTCCAGATGATGTGCAGGGGGATCTCTTTAAAAGGGTGCGGGAAGTTAGAACTATCATCAGCTAATGAAGAGGGCAGGGAAATGAAAATGGAGCCAAAGGGAAAGGAGAACACACTCATTTTCTTGGGAATTACTGTGTTAGAGCCACCTGCTTACAGGGTTAACTTTCTTCCCCTCTTTATGTCAAATGAGGGGAGTCAACCCGACCTTTACTTTCAGATCTGAGAGAAGCCTTGAAAACGAGAACAGTGAAGCCGTCCAAATGCAAACACTGGCTGCAGCAGACCTATTTATAAATAGTTTAGAAGAACACCATGAACTGCAGAAGAAGGGGAATTTCCCCCCCCCCACACCCAAGTTTGCTGCCTCAGTGAACACAGTGACATGCTTGAATTTGCTTTCTTACATACCAGGAGGCCTGTAGCAGAAAATGAGGTTAAATCCACAAACACAGGACCCAGTGCAGTCAAGTGGCACCAGCTCCAGTTTTGCTGCAATGCATGACTGCTGTTCTGTAGAAAATGTCCCTAGTCCAACATGGTCCCTTGGGCTTTAGAGTTGGTGGTCCTGCCCCATGGCAACAGGCCCTGGGCAGGGCTGCCGAGGGGAAAAATCCCAAACCAGCTCAAGTGGCTCTGAGGACATCTACCTCTGAGAAGGGAGGAGCTGAGGACACCCTCCCAGGCTGCCTTCATCTTTCTCTTCCACCTTTCTCCAACCTAAAAAGGTTTTCTTTCATAAAAAATAAACAACAAAGCATTCAACTGTGATAGTAAGTAACATTAAAAATTCATAAAGTGAGAAACTAATCCAAAATAGCCAGCACCCAAGCCCTCATATATTCTCATAACAATTCAGATTTATCATAGTCCCCAGCCTGCTATAAAACTCCAAGTCACATCTACTATTACACACGTCTGCTGGACTGCAACTTTCAATTTCGAACCTTAGCCCTACAAGGAGTTCTCTGAGCAGAAGGTCAACCTTTGTTTTGAAGAATGTCATAAGTGAAAACAAACTCTGGCCTTGCAAAACTTCCCTGTTTGTAGTTTTTTACCCAAATTACTCAGAACAAGCAATCCAATAGATTAAATTTCCCTTTCTGAGAAGTGTTTTCTAATGGCAAACCAGTGGTGATGTCACTGGGCAGATGATACAGTCACTGAAGTGCACCAGAGATGGCTCAGATGCTTGGAAAGACATTGCAGAAGGAGCATTTAATCCCCTTTCTGTTTGCCCTCACACACAAACACTGAGGACCAGGGCAGCTTTCTGAGGCCTAACAAAGTTAGAGCAGGTGACAGAGACAGTTGGCCAGTCAAATTCTGTATTATTTCAGAATAATACCTAGCTACCTGTAGTTATTGCCCTGTTTTGGTTTCTCCTGTCTGCAGACATCACAGGCTCTCCCTTACCCATCTTTGAATCACATCAGATGCCACTGGAGCATGCCAGGACTAGGAACAGAAGTCAATTGAAGGTGAGATGCAGGGAAGAAGAATGTACGCCTTTGACACATCTCTATAAACAAAGGTTAACCCACCATCCCCTCTTTCACAGGGCACTCTAAAAGTGGGGTGAATTTTACTGACCCAGACATTTCCAGCTACCTGTATCTTCTGTTTCCCATCTCGTTTCTCCTGAAGCCTCTCTAATAAACTTCATGGGTGATTTCTTGGGTCAGGGTGGTATCTTTATATATCATAGTTCTCAGTAGAATTGTTTTCCATAAACTTGTTTGGTTACTCCTGAACTGAGGAAGTTCACAGAAAGTCAGCTGTAGAAAGAACTGAAGATGAGATTTTTTTAATGTTTTTTTTGCTATGGATAATAGTCATAGACGGGCTCCTCTCTCCAACCAGCTGCCTGAAACATCCCACTCCATTTCTCAGAAAATGATCTTGTATATGGGTTAGCTTGAAGGGTCATTGAGCAAGTTGCTGGCTACATCAATGGCACACTTGCTCTTCCAAGATAGCTGAGGCTAAGTTACTTTAATTGCTCACAGGTCCACTTTTGGATTGAAGGAGAATAAGAAAAAAATAAAGACAAAGGGTGGGCTCACTGTGTTGAGCAGTCCCCACCTTTGACAACCTGCTGGCAAAGAGGCAGAGTCCCCAGAAGTTTAAGGATGTCTCAGGGCCTCTGCAAATCAGCTCCAACAGGGCCCAGTAACACCTGGGGTGATGAAGGAAGGAGCCCTGACACTCCCTGTGCCTGCACCAAAGCCTCTGACAGTACTGGCAAAACATTGAATTTATTTGCTTTAGATTGAGCTGATTAGAGCAACAGCTGGAAAGGTGAGTGTCTTTAATTAAACAGACAATAATTTATGACTTATATTGGATGCCTCACAGTAAAAAATAAACTGTTTATTAGTAATGGTTTTAAAGCTCAGTTCCTGTTTTAAGCAAAATAAATTTAAGTAAGCAGTCCCAGCTGAGCTTCTGGTGGGAGAGAATTTACTGGCAAAATTAAACAAGTTAAAAAAGAAAACTACTCAGAATTTACTAGTGGTCATTTACCATCCTTAAGTTTTGGGAGAAATGTAGTGCAACCTAGCACTTGCACTTCAAAGGTTTTCATGAGCCACTGGCAACAGGCATAACTCTCCTCTGCATGAGAATTTACAATCTTGGAAGCTCTCTCTCATTTCTTATTTTCTTAGTACTGTAAATATATTTTTTACAGACACATTTGCATACACACACTATGTATATATATATATATATATGCACGCACTTATATATAGTAATATACATATATATACTTGTTCCTGATGCAAAGCAGTTTGAGAGTTTCCCTGCACAGACAATTTGGCAGCTGAAAGGTGTCCAGCTGGCAAACTCACTAGAATGGAGCACACGAGATGGAAAGGGCAGCAACTGAACACCAGTTTTGTTGCTGGAGAAGGATGAGTTTCCTGTAATACTGAAAATTCCCTCTGTAACCATGGGTAGATGATTCAGTAACAGACATTCAGAGGGATTTAGGTTTGCAAAGACGTGAATAGAAAACTTACAGGAATTTCTTTAATGCTTGATGCCAAGGGGAGCTGGACATCTCAGGAGACTTTTGAGAATTGCTCTGCGTGCCTCTTTCTCTCCCAATTTGCTTCAACAGATGTAGTTTCCTCTGCCTTGGCTCTTCCCATTAAGAAAATGTCAAATCCAGTGATTTCGTCCCTCATCGGGAAGGATCGGGAGAGTGAGATGCTCCAGCAAACACGTCAGCTAAAAAAAGGAGATAGATGAAGGAATCTGAAAAGTTTCATGTATTGCTGTTCACCTTTGCCAGACATGAATGACCTATGAGATGTTTATCATCAGAACCACTGACCTCATGTGGGTAATGCTACTCAGGGCCTCTATGGCTTTGCTGCTTTCCTTCTTTTGCACTGAGCAGGAAATGCTTGTGCAGACTTGGAGGAGAGGAGAGCTTCACACCTGAAAGCGGGGTTCAGCTCCAGCACCTTTTCTCAGCAATGATGGCCTGTGCCATTGGTCGTGAGGGTCTACTAAACCCTCAGAGATGAAAACCAGCCCCACTCTGTTCCCCGCCACACAACAGGCCTGAAATCTGTCAGAAACTCACCATTATGGTGCAAATGTAGATGTCCCGGTCAGAGCTCTGGGATCATGGAGTCATTGCACCATGTCACGCGAATCTGGCATATTTGTGTTTTGATCTTATACAAGCCATGGACCCACACAAGGATGTTCTCAGGCTGCCACCCTCTGCAATAAAGCTTTCTGTGCCCCCTGCCCTCAGGTTCCGTTTCCCGATCACGCTCAGGAATTATTACTAAATAAGTACTGGAAATGCACCTCCCAGCACAGTTACACAACATTTAATGGAAAAACCACCTTTGTGTGCTTAAGACAAAAGCCCAAAAGCCGACATGCATCTCTAACAGTGAGTTAAAAAAGAGTTTAACAAGAAGCCAACCTGTGAGCAACAGAAGCTGCAAAGCCTTGTTTCCTTTGGCTCCCTGGCTCAGGGTTGGGCCAGTCTCTGGGTAGTAACACAAAAAATGAAATCAGAACATCTTCTATAGCGGGAATACTTTTCCTATGAGTAGTTTGTGGGATTTGGAGATTTACTTGAGATTACAGAACAACTTTTGTTCCTGATTTGGGGGATTTGAATTTAATCTCTCCCCAGTTGCTTATCTTGCTATTGCTGACAGATCTAGTTGTCTGTCAAATTTGGATGAAACTTAATATATTCAGGTGTAGAGTCTGACTTACAGTGTGATGGTGGAAATCTCTTTGGGAAACCGGGCTTAAAAATCCCCCAACAAAACTAAGTAATTGTAGTTTGACTTGTCTACTTCAGCTGCATCAACTCGACTGATGACTCATGGGAAGTTACTGAAGCAAGTTCACGAACCATCACTGATGCACAGCATGGGAACCCTGCTGATTGTAATTACTAGGAGGATTGGTTGGAGCACTAAATGACAGCCATTTATTGGACTAATAAACACAGAGCTTAGTGTTCCTATAGGAAACACCAGCAACTTTTGATATAAGACAAGGGAACGTGGAAGATCTTTCCTTGTAGATGTAGTACCTGCAAAGAAGCAGCTGCATTTGTTCCATCGGAGTCATAACATCTTTCTGAGCAACATTTCTAAATGAAGGACCACTGAGAAATTGAGATATTGTCCATTTTCTTGCTAGGATACATCCTGCTGGGGTTTTTTTACAGGCCATTAGTATGTTATCTGCTAGGCCATAGGACAACAAGCAAAGACAGAGAAATGCAGTCCAGTGAAATTTGACAAGAGGAGAGGATGCAAGGGTTTGCTACTTAAATAAATAAATGTTTAAATATTTAAACAAAAGTTTTGGTTTGAAAGGAAAAGCAAGGGAGAGTTCAGATGAAAGCTGATGTTTCCTGGACCGACAACAGATATAACTACTGATCCAAAAAAACTTGAATACAGAGAGCACTGCCAGGTTCCATTTGGATGGCTGATGAATAGCTGGAGTAGATAAATGAAAAGAGATGCTAATACATAAAGCTCCAAAAGGATGTAATTGGGCTGCTTTGATCAAGTGAAGAAAGAAATCCCCACCTTGGCTTTTCACAGCAGAGATGGTCATCTTGGCAAAGCTGAGGAGAAGAAATGGCCAGGCTTGCTCTGAGTCAGTGTCAGCAGCCTCCTGATGGCTCCCCATCTGACCTTGCTGTACAGGAAAGCCACAAGAAAGAGGAGAGCAGTATCCTGAGTAGGAGTAATTTGGTAATTTGTCCAGGCAGTGTTATTCCCCTGCACTCATGGAGACAAGTTTCAGTGTTTTACATGACAATGGTAATGAGAGCCCCTATTCACCACACACAGTGGGGTATCCCCTCTGAACGTGAGTGTCAATCAGGACCACTCTGTTTCGTAGAGTTCGATAGGAAAGCTTCATCTGCTGGTAAAACTTTTAAAATTAGGATATAATTCTGCTCTGAATGTCAGCAACCAAATGACCAAAATATGCATTGTTTTCCAGTCATCTCATAGGGAGGGTGATGCCTGGAGCTCCAGGAACACAGTGTCTTTCCTTCCTTCATATTCTCACCAGAAGAACATCTCACCTACCTCAGTTTTACAGTGTTTTTACCTCCCACATCCCTTTCACTCCAGCTGTTTACCAAACTCCAGCCACTTTATTGGGCAGAACTAGAAGAATAAGTGATAGTGAAAATATCTTGAGGGAAGCATAATCAGTGACTACAAATGCAAATAAAGTTATTCAGCTATTGTTCATTCAGCACCATGCCCAAGAGAAAATGAAGCTCTGACCTTCGGCTATTTCATAACCTAAAAACTCCTGCTAATATTAAGACAAACATTTTCTTGCATACTTGTGGGAGATATCTGCTGAAATCAAGAGAGGTTCCCATTGCTTTAAAGTTCAGGGTGTCAGAACAACCCAAGTTTTCAGAATCCCTTGCAGGTGTCCAGCACATCCCCATTAAAGGATGCAGTCCCATTTCAAGGAGTTGCACATACAGTGCTTGCCAAAAATCAGTCATCTTTGGCTACATAGATTCTGGAGGCTGCTTAAACCCAGCTATGTTCCTTAACCAAGCACTTTGCAGGTCTTTATTCCTTTACAACCATATGTGCTTTCTTAAATATCATAGGGCTCAGAATCACAGTATATTTTAAAATTATATAAAATGTTTCACATGTCAGAAGTTATACAGAAAACTTCATGTGGACCATCTGTGTTTGGCCACTCAGATAATATTAATTTCTGGAGTTCTGGGTCACAAAATTCTATTCATTTCAAAAGCTGGCTAAAAGATCAGTTGGATTTTATCCTGTTGGCTTGAATCTTGTATATCTTGTACAACTTCCTGGCTGTGCAGTTGACATGTTGCAGCAGTAAGCACAGAACACTTAGAGGAATAAAACTGAACAGTATTTGGACACTGGGACAGTTTTCAAAGGGCATTGCAAATACACTCAATCCATCATTTGTTTTGTATTACTCTAAACCACATATATTCCCTGGGAGATATAAGTAAATTTTGATGGGGAAAGGAATGGAAGAGGGCAAGGGAGAGAAACTAAGAAAATGTAAATACTTTAAGTGGAAATTAATATTGAAGAAATAGTTATTTGTGCTAAATAAGTATTCCCAGGCTGAATATTAAACATTTTCTATTTAAATATAAACCAAACTATCTGCGAAACATAAGCATAGTTGAGAAACAGGAGTTTATTTCAAGTAAATACATATTTTTCAATTAAAATAATCACTCAAGCTAGTGAAATATCTCAAGCAATTTTACAATTTAATCAAGGCCCTGTGTAACTACTGGGATTTTTTGTATATACCAAGGCTTTGGTACACACTGGAACATCAGAGGATAGAGACACTCCCAGTGCCCAAGGTTGACCCTAGAAACTTTTGATTTCTGTAGTCCTGCACATGCTTTCTCCTCCAGCACCCCCCTTTTGCAAAGTAGAGACAAATAGGAGAAACAGATACTTAAGCCTGTCCTCATGCTGTGAATGCCATCACATGCTGCCTATGACTCTATTCCACTGACTCTGGGCAAGGAATAGAGCATTCAGTTCACCTGCCTTGGCCTGGGAGACCTCCCCACCTCTTTTTCTCTTCCCATTCCCCAATTCACACACACTAACTTATTTCGTATAGTTGTCGTCTTCTTTTCCCTATTGGGAAAGTTTGTAAGGTTTTGCCTGGCCCTAAAATGAAATCAAACAGAAAGAGTAGGCAGTACCCACCTTTGGGAAATAGCCTAGGCAAGAGGACAAGCATGGCTGTTCTTCCTGTTGTCTCACTGTTGTTTTTTCTGAAAATCTTGGTCTCAATGTTGTGTCTGAGATATCATTCAAAAGCCATTCATGAGCCGCTGGCCATGGGTTTGCATAGTTCCTTTTGATCCCATTCATGCTTTGGCTTCCTCAGCTTCCAGCGGCAAGAAGCTCCATGACCAAATCGTGCTTTTTCTGGACAAGAGCACAGCAAACCAAACAATGCCCGGGACAGATGGCGTTTTGGCTTTCCTCTCTAGCCTTGTCAGTCCACCCACAGCTGCAGGGACACATTGATGGCAGGGACACAACTCTGACCTGTGCAAGCACAAACACACCAAGCTGAGCATGTGCACGGAAGACACGCCAAGGCCCTTGATCCAACCAGCTGCTCTCTGCTAGTCTGTTCACAGCTCCTCCTCTCTTATTGCAAACATAAATCAGAGAATCAAGCGGGAAGGTTGTCCCGTTCATGCCTGTGCCCTGCAGTGGAGTATGTTACTGCTGAGACCTTCTCAGCAGGTGTTTTACCTGCCCTCAGACCCTGCCAGTAATGGCAGTTAGTGCCCTCCAGAGACAAATAATTTCCATTCTCAAACATAACTGCAGTTACAGAGTTTACCCCAGTGCCAGCTCAGAGTCTCCCTCACCACCCTTTAACCCCAAGCCCTCCTGCAGTGTTTCCTGTAATGATTTCCATTTCCCTTTCCTGCTTCTGGGACAGAAGAGGATAAAGGAGACAATGCAACATGCAAGATGCTTGGGCAGGGGAGAAACTCCCCCTGTGGGCTTTCAGAGCAGGCTGGTTATCTTTGGAACCATGGCTGCATTCAAGCCTCACTGTGTCTCTCCATACTTGCAAAGTCCTCACGTCTCTATTAGTCCTTCAAGGTGGATGGGAAGCAGAGATAAGCTCATTCAGTGCCTCTGAGGTGGTGATCAGGGGCAGGAGGGTATTTCTTAAAGCTGTTGCTAGTGGAGGTTCAAGGTTTCACTCCCTGGTCCTTCTCTAACACATAATGTACATTCAGCTCACTTGTACTGCAAAATATCCCATGGACCTAATGATGTCACACATGATGCAGTATCAAATTTTTGCAAGACAAAACAGCAACAGGGGATGCAAAACAAGTGCTGGCAAGAACAAAATAATTTCCAGACTGGAAGCTCAGGGAACGTTATCTTCAGAGAAGTGGGTTTCTGAGTTGCTTTGATCAAATGAGTTTCAAAGGTGATTATAGCCCCATAAGTGTTTTCCTAAGCAGTATCCTGTGGGATGGGGAAAGGCCAGAATTCAGGCAGAAGCTTTCTCCTGTACAAAAGCCTTGCCACTGACATTGTCAAGGGATCTGTTGCACTCCATTGTGTCCATAATCTTCAAATTAAAGCTCCCTAAATCCACAATAGTCTAATAAACCACAAGCCTGTAACAGCCCCTTCAATTTTCCACGTTAATAATCCATGGATTAAGAGTCCCTCTGCTGCTACAATAGCCAGAACTGATCTTCTCTACTGTGTCAATGACCCATGAATTATAGGGCTGTGTCTCAGATGGTTAGATAATACTTCACTCAAGTCCCAGCGATAGATTTTTCTAACAGGGCAGATTCAGGACTGCGTTTTGAAGTAAAAGCACATCGTAGCATTCTCATTTTTGGGACTGCTCTTCCTATTCCTCTTGGCAGTATCCTCACACAAAAGCACAGCTCCCTTTTTATCATATCAATCCATTTGTTTTGCAATAAATGGCCTAGTCACCTTTCATTTACAACTGTACATTTCATATGTCATATGAAAGTTTAATAAGTGGCACAGTTTCATAACTGGTTAATCAACTGATGCAAAATCCTTCCATTTTCTTGTAATAGGGTCTTATAATAGCCTGGAATATTTTATACTGATTTGTGGATAGCACTTCTTAACACACTTGTATCACTTAATAACCCTTTATTACACCATTTACTGTGAAGTACACACTGCATCTCCAGCAGTCAAATCAGAGGGCAAAAAAAAGCAGAGCAGAGTCACTCCAGAACTGCTGCCCAAACCCATCATCTGTAAAATGCTCATCGACTTTTCTGATCGGGAGCGAGCAAGCTTTTGTAACAGCTGCATGATTTCACCTTTGCAAATACCACCGCAGCCAGCAGCCTGGATTTCGCGTACGGATGAAGTGCCCTGTCAGCCACTGGCATGGAAAGCGATGTGATGGGTAGGAGCAGACAGATTGTCTCTATGGCATTTTCACTGGGGAGCACAGTCCCAATGGCACGTTGTCTGCCGGAACAGAATGCCAGTGCAATTACTTCTTTTTCCCTTTACTTTTTAAAGCAGAAACCTTCATATTGAACTCAAAGCCACACAACTCATTGCACATTGTTGCAGGGTTGTTAAGCCAAGAAATCCCTGTTAGGTTAGCCAGCCATGCCTTCATCAAAGCCTGGCTGTTCCATGCCATATCTTTTACAACATTTGGTTTAGACTCCTATTACTTGGAACATTTAAAACTACATTGTCGGTTTAGCTAGACATGGGAAGAGGCTCTGCACTGTAAGTAATCAGCTACTTTAAACTCTGCTGCCACATCATAATGTGTACTGAATAAGAAGTTGGGTTTTATTCTGTCCTTCACAGGGTGATAAATCATCTACTCAAAAGTTAGAGCAATAATGCTTTAGGGCAGGTAAAGCTGTGGCCATGACTTAGGTGCCATGGTGGTTCCCAGTAAGGAGGGATCCCACTACTTTCTGAAGAAACGTATTCCCTGATTTTCTCTTTTTCCACAGTCAGTGAAGGTCAAATTCGTAAATCACTCCTAGAAGCTATGAGAGTTTATTAAATAAAATAGTCCCAAATAAAGGCTTGTTAACATCGATTCTGGAGCTTAACTCCACTGTTAAATCTTTCAGTGTCAGAAAGATCAGTGCAGCGTCTACAGACAATTAAAATTACAGTCAAAGTAACAGTGCCAGCAGTTGTGGTGGCTGATAGAGAGTGAAGATAAATCTCTTCTGATGCAATGAAAAGAGAGACAGGAGCACTGAACAGCAGTAGGCGATGAGTTTTTACTGTTTGTATAGCAATTGTGACAAGTGTCAAGCCGGAGTGAAGTAAGTTTTGTGCTGCTGGCTACTGCTTGTGATGTGATCCTGCAGCAAAACCCTGCAGTGCCACAAATAATTGGATTCTCCTTAGCTAGCAGCCTGGTTTACAGCTATCAGAATCTCACCTCTTACTTCACTCTAGTGGAGATTATAATGATTTAATTTATTGTCTTTTAGAAGATGATAAAACAAGGGTCTGAATTGCCTATGTATATCCTGGGTTGCAGCTCAGATTTGTGAGACCAGATATACTGCACTAAATGGCAAAAATAAAGAAACCTGACCCATTTGCCTTATGGAGAGGCTCTAAAATTCTGTCATCAGTTCATTTCCCTTTGCAAACAGGTGTAAGAACAATAACTACATTGTCATTAGCCAGCATATAGAATAAATACAAAGAACAAGCCCATACTAGCTGACCCAAGTGTGATAGAAAGTGCTGCTTTATCTCCTACAACTGCCAGGACCTGAGCAATGACTCTCCCCTGACTTTGACACAAAGTCAGCATTGTCTTCTGAACCCATCTCAGCCTGTAAGGTGACCTTGCAATATTTTTCTTGGTTGTCATGCTGAGCGCAATGTTTGTTATACTATTTATATAGAGCAGACTATTTTTCCATAAGGAAAGTATCAAGTCAAGCATCTGAAAGTCCAGAGGACCATATACTCGGCCAGGCTCCCTGCTCCAGAAATGGGGTGACCAGTGGGAACACCATGGCAGCGCTGAGCTCCCAGTGCCCAGCATGATGGCCCTTGGACCTTCTCATGATACCAACAGCAGCAGCATCCTATTCATTCACTCATTCAGCCCCACATTAAAAGACCAGTTGCTACTGTGAGACCTGTGGTAGCTTCTAAGGTAGGGCAGAGCTATGATTCCCATTTAATGATAAAACACTAAGCCCCGAGAGATGAGAGAACAGGGCAGCACTTGCAGTTGCCATACAAACAGCAGAGCCTGTCACTCCTTTCATGGCCTAACAGCCTAGTTTCCGAGGTGACTGGGGTCAGGTGAAGCACCACTGGTGTGCTCCCCAGCCAGTCATTTGGAGATGAGGGCAGGAGGGACACCTAAAGGACAGCTCAGGATAACCCCAAGCCCACTACACTGAAAGGTTTCTGTGCAGGTTTTGGATCCTGTGAGCTTGCTCACCCCTCTGTCCCCCCTGCCTCCATATACGTGCCTCCCTACGTGCTCTCAATATACACACAGCTTGTTAGCAGCTCTGCAGGGTTCCCGGGAGCAGTGAATGAACAGAAACCGGGATTGTATGATCATAACAACCAGCTCAGTTTCTTCTGTCTCCTAAGCCCCCCTCCCCAAGCACTGGAGGAGTGGCTCTGGAGGAAAGGCCATGAATTTTATATTTTCCTGACCAGAGGGTGATTTTGCCTGGTCAAAGCTATATACATTGTTCCTTGTTACTAAGGCAACAGGTACCTTACAAATGCTGATAATACATAAACTAATACAACTCTGCAGTTTGCTCTTTCTTTCCAGTGCAGCTTAATAACCCGTGTGGATGCTGCGAGCTGCTTCTCTCCCGCTGGGATAAATGAGCACTTCAGGAAGTATTATCTCCCTCCAGCCCGGACTCCACGGTGCCCGCACAAAGAGGAGGCACTGAACTGGGGAGCTGGGCTACTATCAAAAGGCAGAGGGGGTTCAGAAAGCTCCAGGGAGGAGTGGGAACGGCTGTGGGAGCACCACACAAATCTGCTGCAGCACTGCTGCCTTCCTAAAGCAGCAAAAGATCCTTAGTGCTTGCCATCCAGAGGGAACACTTCACGTAAAGGAAATCCTGAAGCAAACACTCCTTAGTTCCATGTTGTGGCCCCATCATCAGCATCAAGAGCTAACTGGATTAAGTACTGTTTGTTAAACTCCGCCTCGCTCCCCCTCTCATGTACCAGGCTCTTTGATACACATGCCCGGTTGTTAAGCAAACATGCCAGGTCCCCACTGCTCTTGCGGTGAGAGCAGGGTTAAAATGCTTCACTGGTCTCCTTAATCCCTCTCACATGATTTAGTCAACACCAGTGGGGGAGAAGGACCCGCGGGTTTTGCCTCGGTGGCTCCCTGCTCTTCAGAAGTCAGGGAGAAGGGGTGAATTCAACATTGGACTTGGGCTGGATGCTGTGGGAGCTGTGGAAATTGCAGAACACGGAGTGCACCCAAAGGTAGTGGGGGCTGCATCTGCAGCACTCCCGGGTTCAAGAGCTGCTCCTGCTCTAGTCTTGAGCCTTGCTTTTTTCACTATTCAGCACCATTTAAATCTTGAAACAGAAAAGGTAAATAGAAATTTAAAATACAGATTTCTGCTCCTGTCCGGAGCTGCTGTAGTACTTGTTCAGTGATAAGGAGATGGACACTGTGCAGTAACAGAGGAAAAAGCCACCAGGAAACAGGAGTGATTGCACACTACTATGCTGGAGCATTCCTCCTTGGGGGACCAATAAACCAGTGATCTATCTGCAGAATTTAATTTTCAAAGGCAACAATTACGTTAGAGAAATGGAATAAGTGGCCTTATTTCTGGGGACAAGAGGTAGCCTGAGATGCAGTAGGCTAACAGGAGCTCAAAAGGAAAAAGACAACCCATAAACCAAAGCAACTCAAAACATAACAACTGATCCTCACTTTTTCCCCCACCTCCTTAACTGTTTTGGGAGTTTGTTTTGTTTAGTTTTTCAGAAAAAGGATCATAGGGCATATATTTCAACTATTTTATGCTTGCTACCAGTCAGCCCCTTTGTCCCCATGATCTAACAATAACACAAATAACTTAAATAATGTATGTTTAACTTCCTTCCAAAAGCAAAACACAGGATGGGTAGTGTGCTCTCTCTCAAAGAGCTTTACAAGCACAGAATGAGGACAGTTTTACAGACCCTATTCTTGTCCTGGATGACTTGCTGCTGCTGCAAGACAAGGGGCTTTTATTGAAATCCCAGCAGAGAAGTAAACATTTGAAATAAAGCTAAACAAGAGTTTGGTTGTTGAAAAGACAGTCATCTGTCAGCATATGGCAAACAAGCGCTTCTTAAGAGTGGTCTTCTGTGGCTCTGAACTGGGACTCCAGTGCTTGGGTTTAACCACTGCAGTCTGAATCCCTTCCACCTAATGAGAGGGCTCCCTGCTGTATCAAATTTGCAGCACTGTTGGCTGCTGGAAGCATTATTCATTTGCCAAATAGATCTTAGGAAAACAAACCTGGGTTTCAAGTCTCAGAAACACTGAAATATGCTACTGGAGAATTCCCCCAGGGAAAACACAGAGCTCATCACCTCCCATTGAAAGGCAAAAGGTGTCTGCCCTAGTTGTGAATTTACTACCTTCCGATTTTATCTCCCCAGAACTTGCCTGCACTGTCCTCTAACCCAAGCCAACCTTTCAGGGAACACGTGGAGATGTATGGAACAAACAGGTGGGCTGCCAGCCTCAGAGAATTGTGGGGAGTGACCTGACACACAACTGGTGGCTGATCTTCAGTGGGGCTCCTCTCAATTTGATACCAGGACTCCGTGTTTAGCCACATTAACCTATCCAAAGGGATGGACTGCACCTTCAGCAGCCTCACACAAGGTACTAAATTAGTAGGAATGGCTGATATGCCAGAGGACAGGGCTCTGTTCAGCTGCATCTTGACTGGAAGGTGAAGTCAACTGACAGAAACCTCCTGCAATTCCACAAAGCCCAACAAAAGCTGCACCTGAATGAGTAATCCCCATGTGTGCTGCAGATTTTCTAAACAGAAAGCAGCTTTGCAGAGAAGTTGGGGATGAGGTGGACAGGAATTGAGTGTGAGCCTGTAGTACACTAAAGGTCAAACACCTACTGCTCTGAACTGGCAAGAACTTGGCCAGCAGTTCAGGGGAAGAGGTTACTCTGTATTCCCATAGGAATGTAACTCTGAAGTCCCTCACAGTCAAGAAGGACACGAATATGATCTGACCAAGGCAGACAAAGGCTGGAGGACAGGACAGACTGAGAATGGCATTTCTTCAGCCTGAAAAGGAGGATGGGTACACCTAATTGCTTTCTCCAGCTACCTCATGGGTGGCTGTGAGGAAAACAAAGGCAGATGGTCCCGCTTTATGCGGGGATTGGTCTAAATGACCTGAAAATTTTCTTTCCAGACTCAATTGTTCCTTGATTCTATGAAACTATTCCAGTAAGAATTGTTTGCAGAACACGACATTTGAAGTAATTGACTCCTGGAGAATGTGTAAAGCTCAGTTTCACCATAAACTAAAAAAAAAAAAAAAAAAGTCACAGGGCTGCTTCTCATCTACGAAGTCCTTCCTTTGTCTCTGAGTGACTTGCCAACCCAAACACCTGTTTCATATGAGTAGAATGCAACAAATAGCTGACCCATATCTGTAATTAATCTTAAGGGTGTTTTGATTTTTCAGAGGATTAATGCACCCAACGTCTTTAATAAAAAACAAAAAGCCAAAACAATCCAACCCTTCTTGAAATCAAGCAAAACCTAAAGCAGATGGGTAGACAACAGTTGCAAAGCAAACAAATATTCCATGGTTCAGCTCAACTTCAAATAAGTTCAGCACTGAAAACCTGAGTAAGCAAAGATAGTGTGTTACCTTTGGCAATCTGCATGGCTTCAGATTTGCAATATCATTTCTGATCTATGCAGACTGCTAATCAAAAATGACTATTCAGATTCTAATAAAAATAAACCTTCAAATTACTTCAGATGTAAATCGTGGTTGAGACTGAAATGTCAAGTATTTGAAAAAGTTTTCTGTATACCCTTAGTTCAGTTAATCTTGTGCCAACAGATTATGCTTCAGTTTTTGGTTACATGGAGCATGTGAAGACTAACAGGGGAGAATTGGCCTACCAGCCCTATTTCCCACTCTGCTTTATCAGAACGACACCATCTGACCTCAGCAAAAGCAAGGCACAGTCCAACTTGCCCAGGAAATAGCAAGACCAGGACATTCTTATAATTGCATTTTTTCTTCATGACAAGGTTGGACCAGATGATCTTTCAAGATCCCTTCCAACCTGAGCTGTGCTATGATTCTATGAAGCACTTCTCATAAACAACAAAAAAGCCTTAGAGCAGCCAAAACTTGCAAAATACAGTGCCCTACTGAACCTCCCTCCTCCTCAACATATACTTTTGACTCACTTGTTCTAAAATTGTTAGTTTAGAAATCACTTATAATGAAATAATTATTTTCTTCCCCTTCAGATTTTCAGGTGTTATGCACTTTTTCTGGCAGGCAAACAAGAGTGACAGCACGTCTTATTACAAGGACAGAAGCGCGCTGGGAAATCTATTGCTGGAATATATGGAAAAAGAAGGAGGTGAGAGGAAGAGAGCATGATCACTTGATACCCTGGATGAGACTGGAATCACTGTACAGACCCTTTACACCATGATTCCTGCAGGTGTTGACAGGCACAGATGATTTCGCCTAGAATGGAGCATGTGGGAGGGAAGGATTAGTTATGGCCCATGTTACTCCATCTGACCTGCTTCAGATTGAAAAACCTACTCTCTGGTTGCCATTGAGGGGGCTTTGGTGGAAATTCCTGTCGCCAGATATTCAAATTACCCTTTTCCTCGTGCTTTTCAAAATCTACCAGCAACATAATATCTTGCCTGTGCAGAAGTATTCTCCTCCCTGTGCCCCAGACAACATGAGGCCATCTATAGGATTTCTCAAACATCTATCTTATTAAACTGTTTTTTTGGCATTTTAGTACCAGCCTCTGGCAGACACAGCTTACGATGCAGCATATTAGTCAAACTCCTCCACACCCCATCAGCACTGATCTTGGCACACAGCTACTTTTGTCTCAGGGACTCCCTGAACTGTGTGCCCTGAGTTTATAAAAACTTCCCCATCTCCCAAACCTCAGGAGACAGACAGGGTTATGTCCTGTTGGGGGGATCCTGAGAGTATGTCCTCTGAGGAGTGAGCAGTGAGAGCTCTTGATGGTTAGTATTACTACACTAGATCGTATGCTAGGACTAGAACAAAGCCTAAACCATGCAACATGAATGACACTGGAAAATGTAAGGATGAAACATATCATAGCTAAGTATGATATTTTTTCCTGGTTCTTGGCCATGTCTACAACAGAAAATGAGAAGCAGGGGGAGAAAGTACAGCTTTCTTTTCTCTCTAGAAGTCAGGATAGCTTTACATAGCAAAACATGTCTGACAGTTTCACTGCCCCTCCTAGGTCTCTCCAGTTGTCTGAGAACTCAGTTTGGAAGAGAAACTGGAGGTATGCTGGCTGCAACAACATGTATTTCACTCCTAACACTGGGTCAGAGTGCCCAAGGCCAGAGAAGGGAGTGCTAAAGCCCCATCTTTCCATCCATCCCAAACACTGCTGTTTCTTCACTGATTGTATTTGCTGCTGCAAATTGCTCATAATCAGATGCATCGTACACATGAACAACAGTTCCTTTGATCTTCAAAAGGGTTTTACTTCTTTGATTATGAGTTTATCAGTAGCACATAATCAAGTTGCAGACACACACAGTTTAGTCTTATCCCATTTTGATTACAGGTACACAGCCAGCAAGTGTACCTTATGCTGTATCCAAGTATTTATTGAGATAAACTGCCTTAGCTTTTCCAGGAGACAATCTTTTCCTGGCAGGTGTAACAGGGTGAGCTTCTCAAGATATCAAGAACCATCACAACTAGCAAACTAGCTGCACTGTGACTTTCCCCTCAAGATGAACTTTCAAATACACCATATCCCATGTCGATCCCAATCATAGTGTACTAAAAACACAGCATCTTTGCAAGAGGTTTGACTCTCCAGCAATGTCTAAGCAAAGAGGTTTCAGGTAACCCCCCCCCCACAATACACTAGTAACATTTAGATTTAGGGATAGGAAAGAATGTTTGCTTTTCACTCATACCAACTTGTAAACAGAAAGTCAGGGACACTAACCTGGAAACTGCCTCACAGGCAGGTACAGCCCCAAAATGAAAATAAATGCAATATCAGCAAAGAAAGATAAATACTCCAGTAGTAATTAATTACTTCATTTCAGTATTTGGTAGCTGATTTAGTTTCTGACCCACATGGAAACGCTGATGGGGCAGCCCAGAACACCTGCTGCCGTTCAGGCAAAAAAGCATTAAAACAAGGGTAAAAAAAGCAGTCACTTATTTTGTGTTTACCAGCTTACAGCTAATTCTGTGAAATCTGATTGATTTTAATAGCAATCTACTCAGCTCTTCACTTTAAAAAAAGATGAAATTCTGTTTGAGGTGAATGTGATGAAGTTGTGTCACCCAAGTGTGAAGAGGGAAAGAGGGATTTGCCAAGGAAGCTCTTCTGACCGTGCCCTGCAGTCTGCTCCCCTTCCTGCTCCCTGTTACATCACTGCTTTCTCCAGCCTTCTGAGCTCTCTGTAACTCTTTCCTGTGGCCATCATCAAGCCAAATACAAGAATCCTGTCAGAAAATGGACTTTCCAAAAATATTCAGAATCAGAAAAAACAGGTCAGATCTCTTTTTTTTTTTTTTCTTTTTTTAAGGAGTTAAAATCCTTTTCAAGAGAGACGAAATTTTTTCAGGAAAGTTTAACATGCTGTTTAACTTATCCAAATGTCTCAAAAAAACCTGGTCTCCATTACAGCATTGAACACCTGGAACTGGACATGCTTGCATTTGGATGTCTGCTCCCAAAAGCAACAATAGCTTGTGCTGTTGTGGGTAATTCAGTTTTGGAAGCAGAAGCCTTGATTTATATGAACTCCATGCTAATGGAGAATTACTTCCAGTTTGTTACAGATTTCAGCACTGAAATTAGGCAGCTTTCTTGCCAAATTTGGGCCCAATGTGATTCCAATCGAATGAGTTTGAAGAGCTCCAATCCTTTTTATAATACTGCAGCATGGCTTGCAAACTAGCTTTTACATGTTTGGGGTTACCCAGCGCTACAAATTGTTGTTTTATCAGATGCAGCTGACTGAAAAATGAAAAAAACACTCCCTCTTTCCTCCCACTCTAAAAGCATTTAAAATGCAGCATTTCCGGGAACCTGGTTGGGTGGAGGGAGTTGGCAGAGTGGTTCATAATGTATAAAATACAGAGGGACAGATGTTCAGCTGATCGCTTTAACAGATACAACAGCAACACGAGGATGACAGCTCTATTAGATTTCAGGAGGTGATGTGTCACTTGTGCAGTAGGCTACTCCACATCTTCATAAAAACCACTTTTTATGGGGTGAGACGAGAAAGATCCAGATAAAAGCGACGTAAGAATGCTAGTCAGCCATAATCGTGAACTCCATTAAAGATTTGCTGGAAATCACATTAAATAGGAGCTAAAAACTGCAGATGAGCTCTGTGGCATTCCCAGTTGGCAACAGAGCCTCTCTCCTTGCAGCCCACTGCTGCCTGGTGCACCCTTCAGCTGGCACATACACCCAGGTGAAGCTGGTACTCTTTTCAGAGTTAGAGAACTGCCCATTGCCCAGAGCATCACTACGTGATTGATATTTAGAGAAGATCCAGTCTTGAACTAGTAATATCACAACAGTATGGTATCAACAGTGACTACCCCCGAGATTAGCTCAGTTGGTTAGAGCATGGTGCTAATAACACCAAGCTTGTGGGTTTGATCCCTGTATGGGCCGTTCACTTAAGGGTTGAACTCTTGTGAGTCCCTTCCGACTCAGAATAGTCCGTGATTCTGTGAAAACCCAGGTTGGGAACCTGTATGATCCATGAGGCAGGAACAGTCACTTCTAACAATGTCTGTTTCTCCATATTACCAGCTTTAGCTACCCCAGTCATTGCTCTTTGCCTGTGACCTTCTTCCACTTCATCTCATATTTCCTTTTAAAATGTCTTTTTCAGCTCTTGGATCCCAGGTGTTTCTCTTTCTTCAGCTGACACTCAGGCTGTGCATCAGGCAGCCATCATGACTTGGCAAAGGTTTACTGGGTCAGTGAAGGAAGACCCTCAGATCCAGATTTTTGCTATTAGAGTTGTCAGTCATGTGAGTCCTTAGAGACTGCAAGAGCATGAAAATTAAATCTATGGATTGAATTATCCTGCACTTTCGTTTTTCCCCCTTAAGTGCACATGTGGTCTTGTTGTCTTGTCATTTTTATCATTTTTAGTGACAGTCCTCAACAAAATAGTGGACAAAACCATCAAATTTCTTATTCTTGCTGCAAGCTGAATATCAAACATGAACTCTCCAAATTACAGTGACTTATTCTGCTTTGTCTGTCACATTCTTATATAGAATATTTATGTAGCATTTGCAATCAAAGCAGTTTTGGGTGATTTTGCTTGTTTCTTAATCTATAGATAGGATTTTACCCCTCTGCCTCCAAGGACAGAAAAAGGAAGGTTACTGATTTCAAACTCCAGTGATACTACACTGAGATTCCTAAAAAATTAGACCAGTAACTTGGAACACACTTGGAGAATTTGCCACAGGCAATAAACTACAAACTGATGTCCTGATATCAACAAGTAAGGGAACCTGAAAACATCTGCATCCTGCCTGGCAATCAGTCAGAGGAGAAGGTAGAATTACTATAGTGATTCTGACCTGTAGTACTCAGTCCTTGGCCAATCACACTCTGTGACTGGGAATCAAAACACAAGAGCCCCTGGAAATCCAGGGCACAGAGTATACAGTCAACAGCTATAGAAAAAGCGATACTGTTTCTTTTAAAAGTAAAATTCATTTCTACCAAGCTTTCAGTCCAAGATGTCTAGCCAACTATGGTAAAACCCAAACCCATGAAAACTTTTGCTTCACATCCATATTTTTTTATCAACTTCCTTTTTGCTAACACTAACATAGTACCCTATTAAAACCGGCACAGAAACTTGTACAGTTTTTGCTTAGGAAAGAGAGAAGGCAGATGAGAACCAGCTGCACTCAAGAACTGTGAAAACACCACAGTGTGAGGACCTAGAAGGTGCACCAAGAAGGGCTATGCAGGAGCATAGAGCTTCTGTCCCTCTGCTGTAGCCATGCACAGCCTGAGCAGAAACAGGAAACTGGTGCAAATTCCAATGACTAAACAACAGCCCAGAGTTTCAGGTGTGATGAATAAGTTGCTTACATGATTTTTGGTTGTCAAGTTTAAGACTTCTTAAAAGTCCTAAGCATCTGGAGCCCTCCATCCATTCTGGAAAATCTGCTTCAAGCTGGGCAATCTTAAATAGTGTAAATAATTCACAGACTCCAACCGTGTCTGTTGCAAGGCTACATTTCCTAGGAAATTCTAGTGGCAGAGGACAGGATTTTGGAGGATGGAGTTAGAAAAATCAGTGAGCTGAGGGTTATTGTGTTCTTCCTGGGAACCCTGTCTTCTCTTGAAAGTCAAAGCATGCTCAGTTTGTCTGGTTTAAAAAAAAAAATAAAAAATTTCAGCACGAAGTGGGTCCACAGCTCAGAGCAAGAGATTTGAGCACTCTGCATATGGACATCAGTGTCCAAGAAACACCTCATTAAAAATGTATCAGGTTTCACTTGGCTGGCACTTTCACCTTCTCAAGAAGTAGGACAAACATCTTATACTGATTAAATCACTACATCAAGTCAAACCCAACAGCAAATGCTGTTGGGTCTCTAGTGCTCAGCAGTCAATCCAGCATCCTGTGTCAGGACAAGTATTCATGAAAAACTGAAAGGGAAATGTTAGAAGGAATTGGGTTTGGGAAACAAGGTAAGCAGTTCCACGAGATCTTTGCTGTACAACCTGATCCAGTAGAAACAAGCTTCTCCAATGCATAGCAGGCTTTAGGGCTCATCCCTTCACTGAAAGCACCCCTGACTGTGGATTTACCAAGGAAAATCTTGTATGTAGCTCCCCCAGATGCATCTCTGCAACCACTCTGTGAGCTGAATTGCCTCTCAGCCTCTCCCATCCTTTCCAACATTCGTTAAACTGTGGTTCCCATCTATTCTGAAAAAATGACAACTATAACCCATAATAAAATCTGGTGATAGATAAATCCTGGCAAGTAAGAGACATTCAGCTCTGCAGCCTGGTTACATCTACTGGCTATTAAGGGCCTGGAATAAGCAGGCAGCTGGCAGAGGTCTTGGTTGAGTTTCCCAGTTTTGACCCTTTATGAATAGAAATTTGTTTCCAAGTTTCTAAGGCTTGGACTAGCACACGGTATCAATGCAAACGAAGCAGGAAAGATTTCTGCGTATCAACTGAGTTGTTAACCAGCTCTGTTCTGTCTTCTGGCACATGTCCAACATTTATATTTATTGATTTAAGTTATGATTTTTATCCATGAGTGGTATAACTGTAAAGCTGCATCTTACTTGCAGTTTTGTACGCTGCCCCACTGGTGCTGGTTTCCTGAAAAACCCAAGACGATGAGCAGGGGGAGGATAGGAAGTGTTGTGCATAGTGTCAAGGCCATTTCAGTGGTAAGTTCCTTTTCCAGGCTGGACTACAGGAGAAAGGTAGTCTCAAGGGAAAGAAAATGAACATATGTACTCAGTAAATTCCTGATCCTTCATGAAAAAGCTTGGCCCAGATACAGCTATGGCTAATAGCCCAAAGTAAAGCTAGTGGGAAAAAATTTCTCATACACAAACTAAACAGTTTAAAAGTTGAACTTAAAGCCTCCTCCTGAATAGATGTCCAAACCACATGAATTATTTCATGCATGAAGTAGCTAGACAAAGAGCTAAGAAACAACAGCAGAAAATCCTGAAAACAACAAAACCCTCTGTATTGCAATGATAACATTATAAAAGTATCTCACCACTCTCACACTGAGATCCACAGAGCATGGGGCACCAGCAATGAGGTATGTACCTACTCTTGCTGCATGCCCCTGTTTCCATAAAAACCTTCTCCAACATGCAATAAATGACACTGGAGAAGCTTGGTGGAGATGTTTTGGGAGACCATGGAAGTAGCCCCATACATAACCCTTCTCTCAAGGGCAAAATGATTACTGAGCCAAAAAAAGCCTGCTGTGAACTTTGATAAAAAGTACACAAGAAATGTAAAAACCAAAATATTTTCTTCCTAAAAGAAACAAAAACAAACAAAAAACCCCCTATCAAAACCTAGCAACATAAAACTCCAACAACACCCTCAAAAGACCTCCCAAGC
Source organism: Pipra filicauda (assembly GCF_003945595.2). Taxonomy (NCBI): domain Eukaryota; kingdom Metazoa; phylum Chordata; class Aves; order Passeriformes; family Pipridae; genus Pipra; species Pipra filicauda. The sequence goes on along the minus strand of NW_024104798.1, from coordinate 3,153,361 downwards.
CCCAAATCTCTGTCATTTGAAATCAGTCAGAGGAAGAGTTTATGTTCCTTCCCATAATGGATGTCAGGGAGCCTGGCCCACAGGGAAGGTTCAGAGGATGAAGCTCTCACATTCCCAGCAGGAAGCAGTGGCACCATTTTGAATGAAAATGTTTAGGTTGTTAATGAAATATTATTGTGCCCAGAGGAAACAGAAGCTTGAGCAAAACAAAAGAATAACTTTTACTAAAACAGTCCAATTTCTTTTTTTTATTAAGGAAAATATTTAAATTAGGCTTTTTACCAGACACAGGAGAACATCACTTCTGCATGTATTCTACTTGCAGTTTGACCTGTCTCCATGAAGAAGAAAACCAAAAGCCACCCAAAGATGAACCCATCCAAAATTGTCTCCTTACAAAAAAACCCCAAAACAAAACATAATCTTTCCCACAGTTTGAGATCTCAAGCAAAAATTTCCACAACAAAAGAAGGGAGAACAGCTATACCCATTGAGAGCAACTGAGATTTGGCCCGCAAACATTCAGAAATCAAAAACACACAGCAGATACAATTATGTCTCACAGCAGAAATAAATATTCAAATTACTGCAGGAATGTCCCAATGGGCAACTTTTCTAGAAATAAATTTCAACTAGAATTCATTTAGTTTTGCAACAGATGCTTTAAATTTGAGTCTGCTTGTTCTCAAAAGCATGAGACAACAGCTGACCATAAGCCATATCTTCCTATCACCCTCATTCGCATATCAGTTTATAAACTGCTGGATGAAGTTAGAGTAGAATCAGTTTCGTGTTTAGGATTTACGAACCATTTGGAACAGTTCAGCCCTCTCTGACTTTATTTAGTTCTTGTCACCAAGGCACATTCATTAACTACCATTAAAGAATCCCTGAGCAGTTTCTAGGGATCGTAACACAGCTATTAAAAGCCTTTTGGATCCAAACAGTAGTTATCCAGCGCCAATCCATCTTTCCAGCTCTTGACAGGCACCACATAGGCAGACATCAAAAAGAGCTGGGTATTTGATGAAAATTTTACTGAACGGTCTGGGAGCAGCAAGAAGGTTGCAGACTTCAGTGCTTGCACAGGGTTTGGCTTGTGGGGCACAAGCTGGAAGTGCCTCTGATGCACCACCACAAGATTTATGTTCAATATCTTTAATCATTCCCTACAGTATTTGAAATATGAATAAATCTAAAGCCTCTTAAGTAAACATTGTTTATAATCTTGGACAGAAAACAATGTGGGAGTTACTGTGCAAGTAGAATACAATTTTAAAACTCCCTTCCTATTTTCCTGTTTCTTTGAAAGGGTCCAAATGAAAATAGCTCTGTTCTCTGCTCTGAGTTATCTGTCAAAGGGAAATGTTTCTGTGAATGCCACCAGCTGTTTTATATCGTAATTAGGGGATTGGTTTGTTATTGGTACTTACAGAAAAATATATTTTACTGATAACTACAGAATAAATATTTATGCCTATTAGCTACAACTAAATAGAAGTAGTTCAGAAATAGCTTTAATCAGTTGTTACTCTACCTGCTAGCAGTGTAACTACTTAAAGTATCATGAGTAGTAAACAGAAAAATAAATTATGAGAGCAAGGGAGTCTTCATAGTTGCTCTCTCTATGAAGACACAGAGAGACTCTAGCCCAGCTCTTATTGTGCTCTGTAATACTTTTTTTTAATCACCGATGTGTTGAAACGCAAATGCTGTCAGTGAAAACTGAATGGCTGCTGTCTGTAGTACCTCGTGCGTCTTTTTTTCTAACCTGCAAATGAGTTTGCTTCAGTTTTGCTGCTCTCCAAGTATAATTTGTTAGCAAATCTTTCCGCTCGGAAATTTTTAATGTTTTTAAGCAAACCTTGGAGCATACCGAGAGACAAGATTTACATTTACAAAATACATCCTTGAAACCAAAGTCCAGATGCCACAACCACTTATCCAAGGTTAACTTTACGTGCACTAGAGATTTCACAGACCTCAGGACCACTGTGGTGCTCAAATAAAATGACTCACACACGCCCCTTCAGAAAATAACAGCAGCATGAATTTACAGTCGTTTACATCTGAGAGAAACACTTGCTTACACCCTTCGTTTTAAGCACCTATTTAGGTCTTAGTCAAGTGTTTTTAAATTCTTAGCTGCATGAGGGTGAAATCTAATTCAGAGACCCCGTGAGATTAGAAAAACATCATGAGAAATTATTCACTCATAACTGGAAAGTTGTTTAAAACTAGAGATGCACAAAACTGCTGAGTGAAAACATGGCCTGTTGATCTTACGCTATTTTTTACTAAAAGAGAGAAAGCAAAATTGAACCAAAATTTGGTGACATGTATAGATTAGTCAAAGCAGGAGTGAAAACCTACACTTAGAGGATTTCTGAAATTAGAAATTCAGAAATCTTTAAAGCAACTGTGAAGATTTTTTGGTAATTATTTTCCCACCCTCCACAGATTTTTGCACACCTAGGACATGTTCATCTTAGCCCCACTTTTTGAGTGAGCAAAAATACAAAGAAATAAAGAAAATTAATGAGAACAAGTTCTTTTTAAGGATGATAAAAATCTTACAGCGTTCCCCGTCAACCACAGTACACCTCTGCCTGATGAACCTGCAAACCAAAGTGATCACAGAAGACAACATGCCTTTAACACAATTCTTAAGTCAACACTTGCAGACCAAGATTACTTCACTACCAATGCTCTGGTAAAGCTCCTGCAATTATGTTATTCATTATATATTGGTGCCTACATAGTTCACACGTTTAAGTACCCTAGAGGATCAATACTGTTGGAAAACCAGCTAATGCTCCTCAGACATGAATTTCTGAGCATTTAAAAAAAAAAACAAAACAACAATGTAAGGATGAACTGTTCTGTGCTGGAGATGATGCTGACATGATGTTCTTGAAAACATCCCTTTTCCATTCCCCAAAATGATGTACACTGCTTTGAGAGCTGCAGGCTTGGCTCTAGTTTTGACAAACACCTGGAGGAAGATTTCCCATTGTTGCCAATGATGGCAGTGGAAATTGGATTTGAGAAGGAAATAGCAAAACTGAGTAGAAAGCTGGTCTCAAAATTCCTATCTAGGAAAAGCACCCTGGAAGCCAATGAACTTGCAATTGTACCATGTACTTGAATCAGGGGTAAATCTGGAGGTCAGATCAGAGAAGTGATGGAGTTTGAGTAATTAATGAGAACAGATGTCATGTCTACAGCTCTAACCACAGGCCTGACTCAGAGAACAAAGAGAAGACCTGCTTGGAAGTCCCATACCTTCAAAACCAAACAACTGTTTTTAGCCAAAACAATTACACTGCCATCAGGAGCTTCCCTGTATGGAGTCTGATGGTTGTGGTGACCTCATATGGGACAAAGCTGATGGTACCTTGTCCCATCAGCACTCTAAGCTGATCCAGCTGTTTTAGTAGTGCTGTTGTACCCACACCACATCAGACAACTGCTGTGTGATAGAAACATCTGCATTCAGGTAGCACAGTCAGAAGCAGTGAATCTGCATGCCCAGTGAAGCCAGTTGCTAGGAACTTGTCCCAGAGAGCAGATGGATAGTGGGCACATTGAAGGCTGTGCTGGCTCCCAGGGTTACCAGTTGCTGGGGTGGTGAACACAAATCCTCTGAATGGGTTTTCATTTTCTTCATGCAGATATTACAACTGCATGAAATGCTACAATTCTTTTTGCCCTCTCAATCTCAAATTCTACATGTCACCAAAGAGCATGACACCAGTGACTGAAGGAGTGATCACCTTGCACTGCTGGAAAAAGCATCTAAGAAGCTCAAAAGAGGGAAAAAAAAAAGGGGGGGGGAGGGGGAAAGGTGCAGCCTCCTGAACAGTAATCACCATCCAAAGCTTTTCCCAAGTATATTCCCATCCCCGCAAGTCCAAATCAGGGCTTTCAAATTATGCCTCAGGACAAGTCTTTGTTTTTCTTGGAAGCTTTTCATTCGGAAACCTAGACTAATAGATTTGGGCCATAAAGCAGTCCCAGCTTTTGGATTCTGAGAGGAAAGGATTTCCAACAAACTTTCAGTGAGCAGATATCTACTACCTGTCATCACTTCCCTGCTCTGTGCAGCTATTGGAGAGGGTTATCCCTTTTATTCTCCCCAAGAACCTGGTTGTGTCAGGTATCAGAACATATACAACAAGGTTGTGCCAGATATCTCCAGCCCGCCGCGTTCACGATCTCACCTTTTCCTTACAGATAAGGAGCCTGCTGTGCTCAAGGTTGTGGCACAGTCTCAAGATTAATTGCCTCTCCCCAGGCTCCTCTCCATGCCTTCCCACTCTCCCCTTCTATTGCTGCGTTCCCTTCCCTGCACACTGAAAGGACAATGCTGAACACTAACACTGACCCCCCAGCCTGGCTTCTGCAGAACCAAACCTCCAACTCAAGGTTTTCAGGTTTGGTTCCACAGAGTATTTTGAGGATGCTGAACACGTTAATCAGGGAGAGCTATTTGGTCACAGAATCCTGCTATTCTGCACTGCCAGTGAGCCATCTTTCCCAAGAAGAATTATTTGTCTATCTATCCTATCCGTAAGAAACGCGTATCCAATATTTTCTACTCTAATTTAAGTCAGTTTTCATTAAGTCTTTGTTTCCACCATCTGAAGCAGCTAGCTTTGAACAGAGTATTATAAATGAAGATCATTTTACCTTCGCCCCTCACAGAATAGACTCCAGACTCAATTTAAAAAAAAAAAAATGAGAGAATGAAATCAGACAATGATGCCATTAAAGAGTTCCATATCATTGTAACTTGAAGTAATTTTCTAAATGGATCAAGACAGCATAACAGGCAAGTGGCTGAATAATACTGCAGATGACTGTCTTAACAAGAAATATTTTTCCTATTTTCATCTGTGATGTATCCACAGTCAATAATAATGATAGCATGGAAATAATTTCTTTAATTACTGTGTGATAGAGTATAATAGAATAAAATGGCTATTGTTGGCTGGGATTAGGATCAGATGGATGCCTCAGAAGGAAATCCCTGAGATGTGGCTGGACAAACACCAGGCACAAATACATGCAGAAATTCCACGAAGCACTTTATTAGTGGGGGCATTCACTGAATGGCAGCTGATAAGGTTTTCAATAACATGGACTCTGCTAGTTGTATAATGCTCTGTAATCTAAACATAATTAAAAGTGTTAACAATTTTGTAGCCTTTATCTGAATGCATTTTTCCCACATGCTTTAGGTGACCGGGTCATAATCCAAAGACAAGCAACTCTCTTGTTTTACGCTATTAGTTTAGTGAGTGGCAATTTTTTTTCCTGCTCACAAAGGTCATTGTACCCCAGGCAACATCTCATGTCGGTATCTTCCACAAATCCAGGATGCACCAAAACAAACACAGATGGATTACATGTTGTCTATTAACTCAGCATTCCTCTTCCTTTCCTCAGATGCCAAAAAATAATTAAAGAGCACTTGTGTGTGAGTGGTGGTAATGCATTCATATAATTTGGCAATTATCTTGTCAGCTACCTTTATTAGATTCTCAGTACTGTAAATTGCTTTAAAGTATGTGCTATATGGCTCTGCTTTGCTTACAACATCAAATTCTGCAATTGCAAGCTCAGGAATAAGTTTTAATGGCAAACAAGTTTTGGTGAAGTTCAGGATGTATCTATATTAAATTTTTTTTTTTTCATTTAAACTCAAGGAACTAAATCTTTCCTAGGAGGTTAAATGGGAGTTTTATTTCCTCTACTTTTTCAAGAGGAACTCAGTTCTCTTCCAGTCACACATGCAAATAAACCAATTTTGAAAGATTCAGTGTGTCCCAAAAGCTCTCTTTTAGGCATCATTAGGCACGCTAGTGAATTTTAAAATCTAGCCACAAGAATATCACCCCAAGCCTGGGGAGTGGGAAAGGAGGTACATATGTCTGACTCAGTGGGAGCCCAACTTAAGAGAAGTCTTCACCCCAAACCAGAAGGCAGTGGTAGCAGACCTGGGCCATTGGTAGGAAGGGTGTGGGGCACAAAAGCTAGGATCTTCCCTTGGTAAAGTGACAAGATTGGAGATGCAAAAGGAGTAAAAAGAGTGAGATTTTGTGAAGAACAACATTGCTTCATAGATCAGAACTAACTGATGGACAACACCATAATCATCATCTTAACGTCCCCCTAAACACCTTTTCTTTTTTCCATCCTCTGATTTGCAGTAACTGCTTACAAATTGCTTGTCTGGCTCCATTTCTCTCATGCTGGCTATGCATTTTGAGGAAAGATTTATCTGTCTCCAGTTTCCGATACTTATTGACACACCAAGACAGAGCACAACAGCAGCGAACCCCAACTCGTGCTGTCATGCCAAGAGGCACATGGTGCACATGAGGCATTAAAGCCTATTTCTGTGCTGCTTGGAGCACTGATGGATACTTGGAGTATTATTACTAGCTCACTTTAATTTGCAACAATTTCCCATGAGCTGGGATAATTGAATGCACAATAAACCAATCCAAATTGTCTGAGTATTGTGTTCACACTCTAGTGTGCCCCTAACAAATGCAGGTGCTTTTTAGGGTGTATACTCCCCTGCTCTCTTCCTAACATCTAGAAACACACAATTTTTCTGCTCTACAGAGGGTTTTGGGTTTATTTTTTTATAATTATAGGTAAGACTGAACGTACTACCTCTCCCCATGGAAATTTTCCCTCCTGGATTACATACAACTGCATTGACTGGATGTAAGAAAAATACAGAGGTGTGAAGGTTAAGAAAAGATTCTTCCTGGCTTTGTGTGCATCACCCAATTCCAAATATATTGGCAAGTGCCTTTTCCATCAAAACACAAAGCATGAATGTGGGCATATTATGCTTCATTTCACAATGAGGCACAATTACAGCACTCAATTTGCAAGGCTTGATTTCACAATGCCAGCAAAATCATACACAGCACAGACTCACATCCTCCTCACTCAACCGTGTCTCCATCAGCTTTCTGCCTGCGTGAAGCTACAGACACAGGGACCTCTTCAGAGATGGACTGAGGCAACTTTGCACTTCAAACAACACACCTGAACACACAACCTTGAGTTTTGGTGCTTGGGTACCCAACATCAGCAACAGCAAGTGACCAGACTGGATGGAGCACAGAGGCAAATAATGAGGATCACCAAGTATAGAGGGAAAATGTTGTATCATCCCTAACTGGAGATGCAAGTCCCTGAAGTTGGGGATATCTGATGATGGCTCTTTGAGAAATACACCAGCTGTGTGTGTAATGGGGCTGAATCAGATGTCAGACCTTTGCAAAATTCAGCTGGTGGATTTAAATGTTATCCCTTCTCTAAACACTATGGCCATCAGAGAAACTTCAGAAAATTCATGGCAGAAAGACACTGAAGTTACATAAGCATACAGACAACATATTTTCAAAGTTTATAATTAAATAAAGATCAAAGTCAACAAGAGTTTATTTCAGATATGAGGAAACAATATCTTTTGAATTTAATGGATTTTGTAACAATACCATAGAGTTTCTCAATTTAGAGATGATGTAATCTAACATTTTTTTTTAGATGGGTAAAATTATTATCTTTATGTGAATTTTACCAGTGGCTTCTATGGATTGTCTATATCTGGAAGATCTAAATAGAAAAACAAACTAATAAAAGTATTACCAAATTGGATAAAGGGTTTCCTTTCTTCCTCTTCCCTCTCCCTTTGTCACATGTTTTTCTTCTTTCCCTGTCCGCTTTTCCACTGGGAATGAAAAACATTTTTGCTGAGGTAGTATCACAGTTGGAATATTAGCTTGAAATTTATGAACTTTTGTTTTGAATTCCTACCCTATTCCAGGATGAGTGACATGGAAGTGACTTACAAGTAGGGTGCTCAGGCATCTAAAGTCTATGCCTTAGGAACACAAACAGTAAAGAGATTGTTATTATCTAAAAATGCCAACCTACAGCTGGTGTTTCAGGTGTCCCTGATACTTTAGAAGAATCTCACTGGGACCATACCAAATTTATATAGACAAACACCTGTTTAGATAGCTAAATGTACCAAAGTATTTGAGTACCTCGCCATCACAGCAGGATCCAACAGCCTAACCTAGTTATTTACTCTGTATTTGAACATGTTATTTCTAGGGTCTGGATCCCAGTATCTCCTCTTCCAGATGAGCATCCTAACCAACACATTTCAGGCTTCCTTTCGTCCTTTTTTTTATTATTCAGTGAAATTCAGAAGCATTTTAGCCAAAGAGGCCTCTGCCACGCTTGCTTCATAGCCAGGTGGTTTGGGAACACGGAACTAGAACAGGACCCTGGTGTGGGCAGAAGAGGTAACTGCTCTGTGGGGACACAGAACCAGAGGGAGAACCTTCTCAATCCTGGAGCTAGCGGGTTTAACAGGACCTGGGTCACGGTTGCCTTCAATGCCAATTTCACAAAGAGCAATAAATTATTTTTCCTGCAGTATTTTGACCAGCTGAAAATATAGGTAGCATTGTTGCTGCATTAAGTGTTGTTAATTCCAAAGCCACTGCTTCCTCTGTTTGTAAGGGGAGGAAATATCGTGAACAAAACAGTTCAGCTTTTTCCTTGGCGTTATTCTTTTGTGTAAGCCACCATCATTTATCATCACAGAGTCAACCCCTTTTATGATACTCTAACAATTGCAGATATTTCACAACTAGAACCAATCTCTGCCAGCTTGCTCCCAGACCTCAAGTTCAAACTTGAGTGATATTGTGTCTAATCCTTGAAATGTCATTAGTAGTTATGAGTCTATTAATACACCACTTAAGCCACTGTATTTTGGCTATAACCTGGGAGGCTGAGTCCCCTAACAATGTCACTGTCACTTAGACTGGTAAAACAAACTGACTGAAATATCCTGCCCCAGGATAAGTTGTACCCCAGCATGACTGTGCTCTGCCCTGCTGAGGTAGTTCAGGTGGTAAACTTTGCCTTAGCAATACCGTATCTTGGGAATGGGATTAAGGGGCAAGAAACAACAATTGTAGGCCCTCTGCTAGAGGTCAGCTCACATGTGCTTCCTTGGACGTGTCTGGCAGCCTCAGAGAGGCAAATCCATAATCACAGCAGTATGCAATCCAAATGGTAAGTTCAGACCAGATACAATTGCACCATCAGGAAGTAAATAATCATCACTCATTTGCAAAAAGCTGCACTAGGAGGGGACAGTCCTATACCTCCTCAATGATTTATAAGCTACAATTGTAATTACCTCTTTGAAACAACACAGAGAATGGCCTCCCACCAAACTCACATACAACGCCCAGACAACTACCCTCTTCTTGGAAAAAAACAAAATGGAATTGATTATTTCATTCTAGCAACAAAGGTCTTGCACAGAGGGAAAATGATTCACTAAGTAATTTCCAAGTGGTGAGTTGCTCTGGAGGTAACAGCCCTGCCTTTGAACCCAAGAGGGAAAACCTAGGATCCTGGCCAGTAGACAGAAGTGTCTGCCTTGGAGCCAAAGACATCTCAAGGCAAGCATGACCAGCAGCTCTTTGTCCAGATAGACAAAGCCTTTGAAGATGAAGGCATTAGCTGAGCTCTGACCTGGAGTTGTACCACTTTCCAACTGTTTATTTCTATTTGTACGTGAAGAATAGATGAACAGTAGCCAGGAGACTGAAGAAGAGGAGGGAGCAGAATCAATTAAAATGTACTTGGGAAAATGTCAAAGAGAACAAAACAAGCTCATGAAGTAGTGGGGGCAGAGGTGAAGGTTAGGATGAGGTATGTGGTGAGGTGAGGTGAGGATGAGCTACATGGTGCGAAACTCAGGCAGAGGAAGCAAAGATGACTGTCCACCACCTTCGTGTTACACAGCTTCCCAGGGCAGCAGGTGCAGAGGATCTGTATGGTGCGAGCTGATCCTGCCACATACAAGGCATGTCTTTGAAATTCCCTTTTCCCTTGAAGGGGAGGAGGGGATTGGAGCAGAGCCAGCTGCATGGAGGCCAACCCAGCGTCTTCTGGGCGTTGTGCTCCAGGTAGCAGCTCCACCGCTCCACAGAGCCAGAGGGCAGCTCGCCCTAGGGACAGCATCTGCCTTGTCAGAGCGATTTTACTCACCAACCTATTCAAGATATTCCAGTAGACAGTGCTTTGTTGTATAACTCTCAAGAGAAACAGTGAAATACCAACAGTTTTCAAACCTTGGACTCAACGGCTGAGAGCACGTTGCAGGATATTCCTTGGTTGTGTGGTACATTTTCATTGAATTTCTGTTATCCACTCACACTGAACAGAATAGCAAGGAAGGAAATAATACCTAGGATCTCTGCTTTAAAACAAACATTTACTATCACTACTTCCCACATTCCTGTGTGACTTGGGTCCAAACAGGCTTCCCAAAGCCACCCACACTGCGTGTTCCAGTAGTGTAACAAGAGCTTCTTTTTCAGGCAAAGAAACAATGTGTGAGCTGGAACCAGTTGAACAAAAAGTGGGGAAAGAAAAGGCTCAGCTACAAGTCACTTCATATCCTCATCCTAAGGGCTCACTAGACTTCTGCATGTATAAAGTCAGACCCACCTTCATTAAATAAAGATAAGAAAGGATATCTCCCCAGCCTGAGGGACCAGCTTCCCTCTTCTACCCACACCACCTCCCAGATCAGCCACTTAACAGCCAAAATCCCACATAGTCCTACATGCTACAAGTCACCTGCATTCTGAAATCCACAAGCATGTCCCCAGAATTCATGTATTCTCAATCCATGAAAAAGGGTCTGCTATAAGGATATGAAAGAAGGAGATGTTTTTCCAAAACACACTGAAAAGAAGAAAACTGCTCCCAAATGCCAGACTGGGACTGTCAGTCCTGAGCTTACACCAAAAGCCATAATTGAGTATTTCTTCCCAGAACCTTTTTTCCAAGTCCAGAATGTCTCCCCCCAACTTCCACAGCAGAACTTCCCCCATTCCAGCTGTTCCAGCTGCTGTAGTGTGGTTTCTCTCAGTAGGCTGAGCCATGCCCTGAGCAGAGGCTGCATTTTCAGTGATCTTCACTAGAACCTGTGTTCCAACACCTCTTGCACAAGCGATGTGAAAAGACTCCTTACCCTCACTTTTGCAAATCATGAATCAGGGAGAAATACAGCATCCCTTGATTTTAATAAAAACAAAAATTCAGGCAAAACCCAGGATGATGTTGGGAAAGCCTCAAAGCAGCAAAGCTAGTTACTAATCCAGTTCTATTTGTTAATGTTTTCCCCCAAACAATAAGATTTTCCCACACAATAAGACTTCTTTAAAAAAATAAAAACTACTTCACTCATATCATTCAGATTGGTTCAGAGTCTGTTCCCACTGTCAGTGACTTCAGCTAGTGAAGGGCTGGGGTGGACATTAATAGAAACTTCTATTCATAACTTGCCTGAAGTTAAGTAATTTTTTACAGACCACCAAATCTGCTTGTCCTGCTTACGAACAGATTCATAGGTGGCTGTTTGTGAGTAGTCTGAAAAAGAACCTCAACCCTGACAGCTTTCTTTGATGGAGTATTGAAGGGTACAGGAGGGAGATTCTTCCCAGGCTCTGAATCAGAGGCCTCCTCTCTGGTCACTGACTGTTCCCTGAGCAGCAGATCCCATGTCAGCTGTGCCATCTCTGGTCCTTGAACCTCAGATATCACCCATATGCCAAAAATTACTTTTGTCTTCAACAGGACAAAAATTACCAATAAAAGCAGGGTGACTGCTTTAGCTCTGGGGTCCTGCCTGCCTTCCTGTCCCATGTAGCCTGGGGAACTAGCCTGAAGTTAGATATGAGTTAATATTCCTCCACAGATACTTTGTCTTGCCTGTGTGTGTGCAGAAGTCAAAGTCTGGAAGCCCACTGCAAGGCACTGTAAATATTACTCAGGGGTGCTACTGAATAAAGTCATATAAAAATGCACAGGGCTTACAGCTCACAGCTGGACTGAAGTGCATTTCTCCTAACCCTTGCAAATAAGAAACAAACTCTTTGCACAATCAGGGGAAGAAAAAAAAATAATAAAAGAAAAGATTTATACTGGCACCCAGAGGCTTGTGGATATAGTTCAAAAATATGAAAAATTATGTGCAATATTCACAAAGGCATAAAGGACTGCAACTTTACCATAAAAAACATAGATGCAATTCCACAACTGCAATGTATACAGGGTGAGCAGGATGAAGGGGACCTTCTGGGGCAGGGAAAAGGAAGAGGCCACCAGGACTGAGGCTGAAGGGTGAGTGGGGATTGGCTTGAGGAAACTTCTAAAATTAATGCAACTGATGAGAAAGGAATCTTAAGCACTTTCCTTTGTCTGCTTGTCCATCTTGCCTCCCCTCAGCTACGCAGGGACACTTGGCAAAAATCACTCCAAGTTCACAGCTGATGAGTTAAGACTACATCAGACCTCTGGGCAGACACCTTTATCCAGAATGGAAGCTGTCTTACTGTAACTACAAGGCAGTGCAGCCCTTTTAAATTCACACTTTAACTACCCTGGATTATGTCGCCTAAATGTCCTCATGCAGGCAAACCATTAAACTTCTAGACAGATCCATCAGACACGAGTATTTTCACAGTACCCATCACTCTCACAGGGCTTTGTGGCACGGGAAAGGCTTTTTTTTTTCTTTTTTTCACTTCACAGAATATTCTGAGTTGGAAGGGACCCACAAGGATGGTCGAGTGGGACCTTCAAAGTGGTCACAGGCAAAAAAGAGGGGTATGTAGTTTCCAGCAACCAAAGAGGCGAGCCTTTTATCCACTATTCTCTGCGTTGCCGGGAAGTCACAGAAAGCCCCTGAACTCGTCCCTCCTCACTGACCCTCTTGCCAGGAAGGCTGCTCTCTCTGTCTGGGAACCACTGAATTAAGTAATCAGGTCCCAAGGCAGCTGCCAGCCCGGCTTCAGCAAGGGATAAATAAGACAAAATCAGCTCAAAGCAAGAATCCACGACCACATGACGTTTCCAGACTGACTGCTAATGTATGCGTCTCCGGAAAGGTGCAAATGAGGGAATGGCCCATTCCTTGCTACAGTTTAAGTGCTCCTGCCTTTGAAGGCAAGTACTAGCTGGAGACAATGCACCACATTATCTATCGCTTATTTAAGATCGATGTTACAAAAGACTTTTGGAAATTATTTTCTTTCAAACAATAAAAATATGTTTTTGATATAAAACAAGCCTTCCAAACCAAAATTTTACCCTGGACAGAGCTAATTCAAGTGCTTTCCAACCATGAATTCACAGTGGGAGAGAGAAAACTGCTGAGTGTAAAACAGCAAGCACAGTTTAGCTGAGACCTCTTTAGATAGCTAAGAAGTGAGTCATAGAGACAACACCACTAAGCTGGTCATTCATCAAAACCAATCTGGCCACAGACACCACAAGTCCTGTTATCTTGCTGCCAGACAGTACATTTTCCCATATCAGTCTGCCTTGCAGGCTGGTCTCCTCATGGTCTCACAGTCTTCATCATTTTGGTCTTCTATGAATTTATTTCCTTCTTACAATCATTTTCACTTGATCCACCAGGTAACAGGGAGAGAAGAATGTTCAGATGGACCAAATCCACGTTTTTTAAAATTCCCTTGCTGGCTCTTGAAAAACAAAATATTTTTTTCCCTACCTTCAGGGGGTAAAGAAAGAAATAATCTGCTTAAAACAATGACAATTTTATTTTACTGACTTTCCTCCTTATCCATTGCAAAGAAGTTCTCTCAGAGAGACCTAATGCATTTTAAGCAGGTCTCTTTGCTGTAAGAGACAGAACAACAAACAATTTTCAGGAAAACAAACAAACAAACAACTCCCTAAAATCAAAACATTAAAGAGAGGTTTGCCCCGGATGAGAAGCACACAGGGTCTTTATTAGCCATGTCACTTAGTGCATGATTAGTGAGCTGTTAGATATTACAGCAACAAGACAACTGCAATAGCATATGCAGAGCAAACAAGAAGCAAGGTTTTTCTTAACACAAACCTAAATTATACAAGTGGTTCTAGAAAGAGAGCTCTCACCACCATCTGAGATGGCTCAACATGCACACATCTCTGAAGCACCCATTGATGCAACAAGTTTTTCTTTGCAAGAGGCCCTTGGTAAACAACAGACAATGAGCTTTCAAGCCTTTCACTTGGGAGGATTTCCACCCAGAACAGCTTTCAAACATTATTTTATTTCCCTTTCAGTCAGCAAACCAACTTCTAAAACATTTGCACCAGTGCTCCTGCTTGGTTTTTCTCGAGTACATGAGCAACTGCTACACAAACACGCCATCTTCAGCTGGAGAAAGTGGATGTGGCTCCAGTGACCTGTCCTGTGCTTAAACCATCTTACACCCACTGATGCCTGGATCCAACGTATTTTCCATTATGTTACAGCAACGGATACAACTTCCATTCCCCTTTATAGTGTCTGTGCATATCTGATTAATTCTTCTTTCTCACAGGAAGTCCAGCAGCCATAGACTACCGTTTTATTAGGTAGAGTATAGCCAGATGATTTCAATAAAGCACTTAAAAAAAAGAGACTAGTTTCCTGGTATTACAATAAAGAAATTACTTGAAGGGAATAATTTCAGATGATAAATCTGCTGCCATTCACCAACACTTGCATAGCTGATTAAAAACAGCGCATTGTCCCAAGCATGTCCCCTCCGACTCCCCACTGGGAACACTCCCAGCAGTACAGATATGAAATGTATTCCCCCACTCAGAGATACTAATATTGACGATAAATTGGTAACATTTATCAGCTCTTGTGCTGCATTTCTTGACAGACTGCACACATCTTTTTATACACATTTTTGTAATATTTATGTCCAAGTACACTGGGCACTCTCCTACCATCTTGAACTTTTTATTTGAAGTCTGGAGAAATTAGAACAATCCACTGTCAATATCAAACCCATCAAAAGCCGAAGGAGTGTATTGAGGACATTGGCCAGTAGCATTATGGATGCACTCAACAGAATCCTACTACATCCATCATATAGAATAACCTATGGTTGTAACCTCGTGTGACACCAGATTTTCCTTATCCAGCATGCTGGCATCTTATTCCAGCAGTACACAGGGCAGCACACAGGCATTGGAGAAAAGAGCACAAGAAAAAACAAAAATCACCTGTGAGCATTATTATTGCATTTGAAATGAGCTTGTTCCAGCCAGACTTTTCCACTGGCATTTGCTGCATCAGTGAGTGCAGTAAGAATTTTAAGCTTGTAAGCTCAAGCATTGCCCCCAGAAGTCACTCAGAGGGCGGATCACTGCTGCTAACATGGTACAACATACTGCTTCCAAGGCTGCTCGTGATTCAAAAGGGAAATTAAATGAACCACATGAAGGTGGAACACATATTTTCATGTGATGGCTGTGCAAACACATGCAGCCATTTTGCAGCCAAGCTCTGCTGGCCCATAAAGGAATGGTGTTGGGTATTTGTTCATTTGCTGGCTCTTTTTGGTGCATTTTACTGAATACAGGCATTCACAGTTTCTCTTATTTCTCATGCAACACTGCCCTTTAAATCCGGTTTCCTACTTTCACCCCTTTATAATGCAGCTGATTCTATAACACTGCACATTTGAATCTCAGACCTGAAATATGAATGTAACTGATGAGAACTGGTTGATTTAAACTCCCTGTTAAGACTGAGCATATGTGTAGTCAGAAGTCTGTGATTAAGTCCAAATATCCTTTAAAATAATTTTTGTGGAAGTTTATTTGTATGACAAGAGGAAGACATCCTCCCTGCCCTCTGATACTCCAAGAACAGAAGCATAATAAATTGTGAAATAGGAGTATCAGTCTAGCTAATAAAATATTGGTTTAATCCATGGGCAAACAACTGACATATGTTAAATCTTTGATTATCCAAAAATCTGTAACTCTTGAAAGAGCACCCAGATATCACAGGTTATTACATGCAGGCAAATTGCAACAAATGTATGCCTCTTTGGGCAGGTGCCTCCACGTTGACCCAGAATCTTACTGTAGCATCAATAATCACAACTGAAAATCAGAGTCCTGAGTACAGCACCAATTTTCCATCGAACCTTGGAAAGTACTGCTTTAATTAACAATGGATTTAGATTGTTGTGTTTCTGTAAGTTGCTGCTCCAGGCCATCCCTGTAGTGTTGGATGTTTGTGGTCTACTCAGCTTCCTGCCATTCCGTCACTTCTCGCTTGGTGCATGCCATGAGACATGTCGGCTACAACATCTGTGCATGTAACATCAAAGATTCACTTTAGTTTACATTCTGGTGAGATGATGTAAAAGCAAGTTGTTTGGGCCTTTTTTAAATTTATTTTTCCTCCTCTCCTTTTTGGTCTTTAGAAAAAGACCTGCCACTGATAGGCCTGGATTAGCATAATAAAGCGTGATGGTTGTCTCAACAGGAGGAAGGGAAGAATATTAAAAAAAATTTCCCATCCTCAAGTGTAGAGGGTCTTTCCAGAAGGAGTTTAGTCTATTCAAACTCAGAAGTTAAAATTACCCTAGCAATAACACTTTTCTTTTTCTTCCTTCCACTTTCATAACACTTTCAAATGACATGAGTTTACTTGAGGAAAAAATATTTTCTTTGAAAAATGCCTGCACTGAGGAAGAGTAATCTCATTGCAACACCTACAAGGTAAAACAATCACTTATAAACTGTTTTAAAGAAAGAAATTTGGTCTGGCATATAGGACACTTGTCTCCTAAATAAACTACTGTATTCATTGTCATACAGGTTGCCCAGAAAGCTGTGGATGCCCCATCCCTGGAAATGTCCAAAGCCAGGCTGCACAGGGCTTTGAGTGACCTGGTCTAGTGGAAGGTATTCCTGCCCACTGCAAGGGAGTTGGAGCTAGATGATCTTTAAAGTCTCTTCTAACCCAAAACATTCTATCATCACTATGCCCTTAATTAGGCATTGAAATATGTTGATGAATCTGGATGCGACTCCCACTGATTTCATGCCACACTGTTAAAATGAGGACAGGAACGTTCCTCTACCTTCTGTATTAGGAGAATAACTATATTGAAACCACAGATGCTCAGATATCACAGTGACAAGAGACAAGATGGCACCAGGACAGCTCTGCATGGCACAGTACGTGTCCTCTGTTCTTGCAAGCCTTAAAAGAAGCTCATATTAAAGCTGCCTGTTTTCAGTCTCTCTCCAGAAGAGCCAGTACAAGGCTCTTTGGAATATTAATTATCAATAGAAGGGCAAGAAGAAAAAGGAAAGAAATGAGCCACTTACGGCTTTAAACACGACCTACACTCAGTGGTTCAGAGCAGCAGGAAAACTGCTGCACACAGACCTGCTGCTGGTGGTCCCAGGCATCCCACAAAACAAGCAGTATGAATTCTGCCAGCAGCAACTAACAGGTACAGATGCTCCCAAATACACCATTAACTTCTACCCTCTGGAAAACGTGCCTGGATTAAGAGAGTTCTGCATTTCTCCCTTCATCCATAACCACATACACACAGCAAAAATGTTGGTGTCAGGTCAGGGGGCATGAGGGCAACTTCTGGCTATTTTCATCTTACCAGGTACTGTAAATAAGAATTGCAATTGCTCAGCTGTGCAAGGCCCACATCCATTTGGGCAATGCCCTTGTGGCTTTTTTAGTGTGTTTGTATGGTTTTATTTCTTTCTTTATTTTTTTAAAATGAAAAAATCCCCCTAATGTCTAGTTTTCCTCTTTGAGGAAAATTTACATTTTTCAGTGTAAATTGTCTATTTCTTCCTTATGCATATATATATATATATATCCACACACACACATACTCTATTCATTTATTTCTATGGCCAATTATAAACGTTTTGTCTCTGAAACTCTCTTTTGAAACTTATAGCAGGAAAAAGCCACTGATTCAACAGAGAATATTGACTTTTTTCCTGCTGGCCTGGATATCTGCCCAAACAAAGAGCTGGTTAAAGACAAAATACAAAGAACCCTTTTGTGTGGGGCTAAGTTCACCTGGGAGAAGTATTAATGAAGTCCCACGGGGGTGGGGACTCAAACTTGCCCGCTTTCAGCGATAAAAGAAGACAGGCTAAGAACACCAAGTACCCTGTCTTCCTCACCCCTTTCTCTTTAAACCACGAGAAGGAGTGCCAACATAATTGAGAATTAGGGATCTTTCTGCCATTAATCCATAGGGTCTATGAAGAAAGCAGGTAGATTTTCACACGGCACACCAGCTGCTGCATGGCAGCTGAGAATCTAAACCAAAGATTTAAGTAGGTCAATACAAGAGGACTGTTAACTCTGACTAAAAAATCTTCAAAGAAATCAATAATTACATGTGACAGCAATACAAATGTCTGAACTTGAAATATGATTGTTTAGCATGTATTAAGCCATTTGATCAATTTTCTTTCTACTGCAGAAGACGAGGAACAAGACCATTCCTCTACCAGGAGATTAATGTCCATTCTAGTCAAATACTGTCCCTGGCATTACTGTGTAAATTATTACACTCCTAATCAATAATTATTCACCAGCTGTGCTGGGGAACATTCTTCTCTCACCTCATGTATTTGGTCATTTGTTTATAGGCTAAAGTTGGAATATTCAAATATCTTAATTTGGTTTTGTTCATTTTTAACATTTCTTTGACACCTGCTGAGCTTGTTGCCTTAACTGTTACACCACAGCAAGCTACTGACTTGAACTGTGCTTTGCAGAACCTATATTTAATTTCAGCACTTCTCACACATTGAAAAGTAAGACAATAGATTGCTCCTTGTTTGCAAAGTCTCAGGAGAGCTTAAAACGATAGAAGTGCTTGAACAAGGGGCAGCTGACATGATCTAGGTGGCACTTCCAGGGCTAACCTTCTGCCTGGGCAGAGCAGGCAGCTGCAGGAGCAGAAGAACAGATGGAAGAGCATCCACCCAAAGGATGGGACACACCTGTCCACCTTGCTGATGCCACAGCCTCAGTGCGCCAGGGGTTCAGCTGCTTGCCTATCCGTAGGAGGAAGCAACCACTTCTAAAGAGAAGGAAAAGGCTAAAACCCCTCTGACCCCCCAGCAATTACAGGAGAGAAGAGCCCGAGGAGGCTGGGGAATAATTTCTCCCTTAGGACCGAGGAACTATGCAATGCCTGAACTACCTTCACCCATTTGTGGGACAACTGTGCTGCCCATTGCAGCACAAACATAGCCTTGCTTCTCTGTTCCCAAGGACCTTTTGGGTCCTGTCTTTTGCAGCACAAGTTTTGCTGTCTCTCTAGTGGGACCTTCAAAACATCCCCCCTGCAGTGCTTTTCCTGTGCAAAGCACAAAAACATCCACACAGGGTATGAGGATTCAATTGCTTTTGCAACACTCACAATTTTAATGAGAAGGGCACATTTCCAGATCATGTAATTTATTTTGAAGTCCACCTCTTCCAACTGTCCCACAAACCTCCTTCTCCACCTCCAATGCACACTCAACTTCCAGTAACACAGTGCATCAGCACAGCTTGCTCAGGAGGGCTGTGAAAAAGCCCTGGGTTTGTGAATCACAGCTACTGTAAAAGTTATGCACATGGCCATCTCTGCTGAGCATGGGCTACTGACAAAACTGCACATCACTCTCATGTGAGGGCTAAAAAAATCACAACTGAAAATTATTAAGAGAACATATTTTGAATTAATAGCTCAAAGCTAGGAACAATTAAGACAGGCTACCAAAGCAGAAAGATTTATGGCCTTCAGGAAACCATTATTTTGAAGGAATCATTCTTCAGACTTGCATTAAAAAATAAAATAAAATGGTTTTGATGAGCCAATTTCCTTTCCCCCTTTTGTACTTCCCCAACATACACATACTGCCTAGGTTTTCTATTACTTTATTTCCAAGAAAAAATTAGAAATGCTGAGAGCATACCAGTGCTTGACATAGATACACTGTCATTTCAAATAATACTCATCATTCAAGAGAAATAATACAATAACCCTGTAATGTGACTTTAAGGAGGGGGTCCCATAGAACAAATGCAATAAAGACATTTTAGGTTGGACTTTAAAAAGTAAAAATCTCATCACTGGTCAAATGCTTTTGCTCTGGGTAGCTTAGTTCTTTCTGATCATAGAACTAAATCAAAATGAATCTGGTTAGTGTTCTTAGATAAATTATTCTGTCATCTGAAAAACAAGTCTCTGTAGACATAATTGAAGGTTACTACTTTATGAAACTTGATAGAGGGTGTAATGACTCCATTCTAGCTGCTTTTAACAGGCAGTCTGTTATGGTAAGTCAATATAACATTAAACAGGATATATTATAGTGCCTTTGTTATGAAAACCCAATAGCAAAAAAACCAGAAACACACTTTTTCAGGAAGTAAAACCCAAAACTTTCTGCAAAGTCTCCTTAGAAAAGCAAAATAGGGCTGAGTATTCTAACTCCATCAACACTTTAGGTTAAAAGGCACAAAAAATTCATTACCTGGGATGAATACGTGTATGCAGATCTTCTGTCTTTGTGTAAAAAAGGGTCATGAGGTAGCCTAGGTGCTGAACTTTCTCCTAGGAACATAGAAGTACCTCTGACCCCAACCTCATGTGCCACAGGTCACCCTCCAACCAAAAAGAACCACCATAAGCATCAGATGGTTTCCTTAACCTCTCCTCTCAGAGTAAACAGCTGGACTCCTGTTAATCATAAAGTGAAAGCACCTTTATCTTCCTTTCAGTCTGAAAAGATCCCACTTGCTTGTTAGAGTTGGTTTGCAAAGGGCACTGAGGGGCTACAGGTGGGCAGCATTGCCTGTTGCCTGCTGGCCAGGCTGCCCCCTCCCCATCACACCTGCAAGCACGACCTAAAGAGACAACACTTCTTTTGTATGAGCAGGGGCAGTGCCAGTTTGACTTGTAGGTTTATTGAGTCAGCCTACATGCATATAAAAAAAATGTATAAAAAAGTCTGAATCTGGAGTGACTGTAAACAACTGCTTCAGCCAATGCAAGGTACAAAAAGCACATCAGTGAACTCAAACACAACTTGGAGTCACTTTGGCTGAAATGTTTAAGTGAATAATAATCCCCTTACCCCTCAGACATAATACTACTTTATGATTCTGACAAATCACACCTGTGTACATATGCATACAAAGGTAAAACATGCAAACTCAGCCCCTCTGTGGCCAGACTGAAGACATGTAGGTAAGAAGCTCTGTACATCCCAAGCTTAATAGGAATCTTGCTTATGGTATGTAACAAGATTTGTCTCATGACCTCTTTATTAAAACTTCAGTGCATAACTGTTAAAATGATAAAGTATCAGCACAAGCTTAGCTTTTTTGGTTTAACCTGAAGACTGATGGATATGCTCCCAACACTCGCTGAAAGATTTTATTTTATTAGGTCACATTACAGAACTGTCTTCCCGAAGAATGAAATAAATTCATCTCCCTGGTGATAGCATGCTTGACTGACACAATGCACTCACCAACATCTTGTAGACAGCTGTGAACATTTGCAGTGGTGCCAATTAATCTACGATAGCATCAATGGAGGCAGAGAAACAAGGAAGCCAACACAAAAAGCTCTATTGAATAACATAATAAATGAGTGATGCAGGTGTTCTGTGACTGGGTTTAATTTTTTCAGCCTTGCAGAAAGGTAACACTTTAGTCAGCCTTGGGCTAGGTCTATCCCAGTCATTGCCTCTTGGCTGCCTCCTCTCAAATGGCAATGCACAGACTACACTGGGAGTTTCACTCACAAGTATAAAGCTTGTACATACAAATACTGTAAATAAATTTTCATGGTACAGCTGGATGTACTTCTGTTTTCAAAATAGCCTTCAACTCTCTGACTTTGATGATATTTTAAGGATTTTTTTCTGGCGTGAGAAAAGCTATCCCCTCAAATAACCCCTAGAAACAGTTGCAGTGTCCCATGAACAGAATGGCAAAAGTCAAAATGATGAGCCTAAAACTCACTGAATTTAATGGTATGTGGGCACGTTCTAGTTGCTTTGCTGAATGGAGGCCTTGCAGTCTTAGCTTAATGAGTTGCTTTGTGAGCTCTGAGCTAAATGGAGCTTGGAATCTTTAATGACCAATCTGTGTAAACAGCAGCTACTAAATAACACTTTAATGCCCTGATGATCTTTTAATTCAATAGACAAATGATGAAGCAATTTTAACTAGCATCATAGCCTTAATGCAGCAGGGAATGCACACTGAAAAGAGCAAACAGAATAAGTAAGCAAGGATACAAAGGATGAATAATATCTGGTACAACTCAGATGCTCAGATCTGCTTCCCAGAAGTGAGATCTCCAACACTGGTCCCAGTTCAGAATGTACCTATTTTAGCAGAATAGTGGTAAGGTGGTCTTTTAATCATGATGTATGCTGGGCCAGGGTTTTAGAGCCATGTTTCCACTCATGCTAAAGGAGGCAACATGATTAAAGCACAGTATTGAAAAACCATCTTGGCGCGCTCACAGTGAAAACTGAGATTGGGAAGTCCCAGCCTGGTAATATCACAGCTGTGGCAGGAAGGGTTGTGCAAATGAGGGGTAATGGAGCAAGGTCATTATGGTTGGTACAGTCATTTACAACCTGTACCCCTTCTGTCATAAGGATTGGGTTAGACATCAGTCAAGTAGCAAAATAAACCCTTTATGAAAAAGATGTGGTCGAAGGCATGATGAAAGCAAGGCTGAATACTTACAACACATTGCAATGTCTTTAAAGAAGTGCCGACCATTTGCCTGGAAGTGCACGAGCCAAGAGTACACCAAAGGTCTGCATTTAATCTGCTGATGTGCTTACAGGGGCGGCATGTGTAATATAGCAGGCTGCAGGTGCAAGTGCTCTGTGAACCCACGCTTCTGAAACTTGGCCACTGCTCTTTTCTCTTCAAACAACATTACCATTGGATCCTACCAAAGATGCCAGCTGCCTTATGGGGTCACTCAGTCTGGATCAGGCATATGAAAACACTTCCAATATGTGTTCAGCTCTTTCAAAGCTCTCCTGTTACCTGCTATACACTAAAGCCTCTCAGTTTAATCTGCTCCTTTCCTTTCTACCAGACCTGTATATTCATTACTTGCCTGCTTTTCCCCCTCACCAAACTCTTTGTTCCCTGTCAGACTCCCTGGTGCCTGTCAGTGCTGTTCCATGGGGTTATGCCACACTGGGCAGTCTCCACAGGTCCGCTGGGGCTTGACCAAGTGTTCTTCCCAAGCCTCACAATTTCTAGGACTTCTCTGAGAGAGCCATATCTCAAATATATCACCCCTTTCCCTGGGCTGAGAGAAACTCACCAACTTGGCAGTTTCAAAACTGTCCATGTTCCTATTCAAATGGGGTTCAGGAGAAAGGTGAAGTCTCTGGTGCATTTGCACAGGCACTTTCATGTGCAAAGGGCTTGGGTTCAGTCCTGTGAACCCTACAAGTCAGTTCCCATTTCTCTTCTGATCAGGTTCTCCTTTTCCCAGGGAACACATATCTATAACATTTCTCTCCTTGAAAATAAGCAGCAACTCATGCCATGGTTTTGTAGGTCTCCACCATAAAGACATCAGGTTTTGGGCTGGCTAATATCTGAGATGGATTGTACCATCACACTGAGAGTAAAAACTGCTCCTTACCTCTTGGGGGGCAGATACAGAAGGTTTTTTTTCTCTAGTTCCATTTGGAGGCATCATGAGAGAAAAAAGGACTTTTACAGAGTGTAAATATCATGAGTCAATTTAAGCAGGCAGGAGAACAGAGGAGCCTGAAGAGACACATTTCATATTCCACAGAAGTGCAGGGTGTCCTTGAGTGGCTGTTGAAGCAACTTGCTTAAGGTATGTGGGATGTGTCAGCACCTTCCATGGATTTCCTGGATGCCACAGGGAGGCCAGGAGACACAGGAGTGGCCAGGGAGAGGGCAAGTGCATGGCTGAATCGGAGCAGAACTACTCTTTGGATTGTCAGTGCAGTAGTCAATGTTACACCCAGAAGTTCCCTGCTTTGATCCATTTTGATTTCTTATCGTCTTAATACTCTAAAATATTTTATGTATCTTCCAACCTCTCTTAATCTGAGGCTGGTTTATACATTCATCACAACAATGAAAACAGGAAGCTGACAGAGGGTTCTGAATCTGTGGAAAATTTGTTGTCAGGCTTTTGGGCACAGCTCTTCCCTGCTCATCTTTCAGAAAGCCAACTCCCCCAAACTGGCTGGTGAGGTTGCTCCTGCCTGGCTGAGAGTTCCAGCAGCTGCTCTTGGTCTCCCAGCCACAGAATGCTTTGCTCCAGGCAGATGATCTGGCCTGCCCTGAAGCACTGATAGTGGTGAAAAGCTTTGGCTAAGTGGTTCCTCCACATAGATAAGCTGCTCTTTACTTTTCCTAGAGGTTTTTCTTTCCTTTATGTGGCTGCTGATCCAGTCTATGTTGGCTTTTATGGGTGCACTAATGACTCTGCTTTGAAAGTTTGCCAGTTCATTATTTAATGGCTCCATCAAGACTAAACAAAATTCTCCCTCAATCCGTCCATCTCTGCAGGATAAGGCCTGGCAAAGCCTTGTGCCCCAGATAAGGTGCAGAGGGACACTGCCCTGCACTCAAGCTGCTTGTACCATGGTGTTGTGTTGCAGCCACATCCATGCCTCCTCCTGCACTGCTGGAGGTGACACTGCTCTGTGCCAGCAGCTCTCATGCAGCCCAAACGGTAACATTGCTTGCTCTGGAGGTTTCTTATCACCAGGCTGGATTTCCCCATCGCCCTCAGAATGGTTTTTTTGTATTTTTGCATCCTAATTTTTTCTGCTCAGATGACAGTCCAGCTGGCAGGCAAGAGGTTGTTCATTCAATAACGTACATGGAAATGCAGACGAATGGCTGGCAGTCCTCTCCTGTCCCATGGATTTATTGAGTCTGGATCTGAACAAATTCACACTGTGAGCCTCTTCCTTTTCACTTTTCTTTTTTTCTTCTTTTTTTAGTTCTTGCAGTCACTGAAGATTTGGAATGAGGTAAAGCTTCTTCCCCCACACTTTGCCCAGTAGCTCAGAGATGGACCATTTTTCTGTGGCCTCTCAACAGGACATACTACGACCCAAGATGCTCATGCCCCCAGACAGCTTCTGTTTGCCTTTTGCTTCCTCTGTTTAACTCACGTCGTTCCTTTCTTGGGATCTCTCTCTGCTTATCTCCCAGGCTGCTGGCTCTCAAGAGGCATTTCTCTAGGATTAGAGAAATGCTTGTCTCACCACTGGCTCCTGCAAGATGGAGCCCCACACTTCATAAATAACCTGATCTGTAATTAGCAAGATTTTCTGTCTCCAGACTTGCAATTCTAGTCCTGCACACTCCAGTGAATCCCTCCTCGTTTCTTCTTCACCGAAGCTGAAAACACCACTCACCTCCTCTTTGAGACTGATATGCTCATGTGACCCTGGGCAGATGGGGAGATCCAGAAAACGGGGCTCTCCTCCTGAAAATAGCAGCTTGCTCACCTTGTCCTTATCTCCTCACTATGAGATAGAAAGAAATGTTTCATCTTTATCTTCCCCTGACCCCATTGCCAGTTCTGAACACAGACTTGTCTCTTATTACAAAGTTTGCGAAAGGCTTTTTATCCAGTTGTCTTGGGAGGCTGCTCCTCTTTCCTTCCCATCCTGCCTTTTCCCCTTTCCAGCCCTGCAGATGCTGTTCTGTGTTTTCCACCATGTGCTGTGCGAGGAGGGTGTCAGGTCTGTTAACTTAAACCAGCCCTTCACCAAGAAAACATCCACAGACTTGCTTCAATCACCCTTCAGCCCCCAGCCAGGCCATTCACAGGGTGGATCCTGCAGCCATGGTCTCCTCACCACCTTCTCTACAGATTTGTAGACCCCTCCTATTTTGTAAGCACAAGGTGAATGATACTATAGTTGTGCAAAGGCTTTGGAGAACTGAGCTGTTTGAAGCACGGGGCAAAATTGCTTGGAAGGAGCATCAGTTCACCCAGAATCTCCAGCTTTGATGACAATGTCAACAGCTTTCTCTGACTATTTTTTTTTTTATCTCTGCTATATTGATCCACATGTGTATAAATGTGTTATTACTTATATTCTTGCCTCTGAGAAGATTTGCTTCCTAAAGCTATTCAGTCTGCCAAAACTCCTTTGCAAATTTAAGTGCTGCAGCTTAAATTGTTTTGTTATTCTTCAAAGGCTATTTATGAAAGTGTATGATAGAAGAAAATTATGTCCTATGTTCAAATTCTTTTATAAAACCCTCAGTAAAACATCACTTAGATGTTTTTAAAACTGCTGACAGATTCCACAAAAACAGCTGTTTATAGACAAATTCCCCACCAGAAAAGCAGTGACTGGGGGCTACCACATCACATGTCCTTTGTGAACTCTGGTACTGTTGGAGAAGGTGACTTCAAACCTGAAATTTCAGATGAAAACAGCACAGAAAGATTAGAAATGTTCAAAATCCAAACTAAACCTGGATGAAAATTTTGCAGCCTCCAGAGATGAATGAGTTTAAACAAATGAATACGGGTTTAGACAAATGTTCTCATCTGACCTCTCCAGCCCATCTCAAAAGTCCATGACACCAGAATACCATCCCTGTAAGGGTGTCCCCGGGTCCACAATATGTGTCTGTACAAAATCCAGCAAAGCAGAACTTTACCAGCCCATGGCAGAGTTATAAATACACTTATAAATCTATTAAAAAACATGCTAAGAGGATTTAAGTGACTTTTACCTGGCCGTAGGTACATATAACCAGTATGCACAGGCAGAAAAAACTCCTGGCAGTGGTGATAGGCCAATGCCACAGTTCTATTTTGTCAGAGGCTGTCTAGTCTTCTCATTGCAAGACAGAGAGCTGGGTGCTTTCCAGGACTTTGCATGTAACAGAATTCTCAAAAAGCAGACAAGTACTGGAAGTGAAATACTCGAGGAGACTGGCCAAACCAAAGGCAGGATTAGCAGTCGTCTCTTTTGCTGCCATCAGTAGCTGAACTGAAGATTTAATTAGGGGATGTTTTAAATATTTTCAAACAAATGCAGCAGTACTTCATATATCTTTATTTCACAAATGTATACAAGATTTATAAAGTATGGCAATATTTTTATGGCTCCATAAATCATCTTTAGTCAGAAATTTAGGGTATAACCAGAAATGAGTATATGAGGTCAAACTGCATCAATAAGGATGGTAAAGAAGGGCAGATTCTTATAAAGGACTATAGATTTTTCATGTAAAACCCTGAGGTCTTTCCATTCCTACTGTGGCAGGTAGGGATGCAGGACCTGGCCTTACATAGATATCATAGGGATACTGAGCACCACAGCTCCCACTGCAGCATCTCTCGTGGTCCAAGGGTCTCCTGGGAAGAGAAGCAGAAGGCTTCCCCACTCCTCACTCCACCAAAGTGGGTTCATCTCTGATGTTACAGTAGCTAGTTAGAGAAAAAGCACACTTTTATTTTTAATGGCTGTACATGGCCAGGGATTTTTTAGTTTGGAACTTGGCTCTCATTTTCCAGAAAGATATATGGGGTTTTTTTTTGCAATCTAAGCAGCTTTATTTAATATGGAAAGTAGAATATCTTTTAAAACAGAAACCAGCTGTGTAGTTTATGGGTATCATCATATGGCTCTGCTTTTTGTTTCCTTACTTAACCGGAGTTTGGGGTTTCCAAGTTGCCAAGCTGCTAACACTAGTAAATGGAGTTTATTAGAGACAGTGTTTGTTGAACAATAACATTTTATATAGTCTGTCACTGTCTAGTACCTTGGATGAGTTACACATTTCTGTTCTCTATTCTTGCCCTGATTTTTTTTGGCACTTTAGATCCCATTTTCAGCTGTGGACACCAGAGACCAAAACTGAAGACATGATCTTGTGCTTGCTTATGCCTAAAATCTGCAAAGCCATTCCTGACCAAAGTCATGGAATCAGACCTCCAAGGGTTAATCCCACAGTGCCTTTTGACCGAGCTTAGCCAGCAGGAAGGGATTGGATGGCAGATGAAATACCTCCCCAGGAGATCCCTTCCAGGAGAGGGGCCCCTTTGCCCAGTAGTAAAAGATAATGTGTCCATTCAAAGGCTGTCCCACGGCAGGAACACAGACTGGGGTGGGTGTGAGGACTGGGAGAGGCATGGACCCTCCTGCAGTGATGCTCTCCCCTCCCAAAAAGGTCAGCCTCTTTCTGGAGCTTTGGAGCACAGTAGCATTAGGAACAAACAACACTTGCAGCCTAAGATGTCTCTGGAAGTTGCTCTCAGAGGGCTGTTTGCATCTGGCTCCTACAGACATCAAATTCAAACCCAGCAAGATGGGCGGAAGCGAGCGCAGCTTCTGCTTGGCCCTTCAGTGGCTAAACTGCACGTGTGAAGCAGGGGCATCACTCAGTTGAAATGTTAGAGGGCAGAAGAAATGAGGGTTTTTCACAGCAGCATAGTTCCCCACTTCTTCTCTGTGCTCTGCAAATATTGTGAGCCAGTAGATATCTTTATTTTGTTATCTGTTGCTCTTCCTCTAATCAGAAAAGATTCATGCCCTGCCAACTTTAAACTGCAGGCTTGCTTTTAATAGCAGTAACTTCAGATGTCATTAGAGGTCCCTTTCACCAGGATTCCCCTGGGTATTGGAGGATCTGAGCTTTTAAACCAGTGCTCTGAGGGTGCAGCTCATGGCCTGCACGGAGAACAGGGGTTACACAGAGTTCCTTCCCTACTCAGGAATTATGGCTTCTTTGACAACTGCTAACTCAGCTCTGAAAAAGGTGATTTATCTTCATGGTTCATAAAAATACTTCTTGAGAAGTTTCCCTTTTCCTGTCCCCCTTTGGAATAACCAGATTGCAGCATGTCTCAGATTTAAAAACAAATATGGCCTGGAAAATAATATCTTTGGATTTCCCCCACTCATACCTTCTGCTATACACAATGGCTTCACTCCCAACTTTAAATTAGATGAGTGCTATGTTAGCAATATACTTCACATATGGACTGAGAGCAAGGCATAAGGAGTTCCAGCAAATGGGCTCAGTAGACATTTGTTTGCCAAGTATTAGCTGTTGCTAGAAGGTAATTTTGATTCCTCGAGTTGAGAGGCCCTTGCCAACAGAGAAGGTTTTGGTGCTTTGTTTTCTTTGAATTACACTGAAAAATTAAAAAAATTACTTGCACCATGAAGAACTTGTGATATTTATTAATGTTTATCACATTTTCCAGTGTATTCATTTCAGTGTAACAGTGATGCAAGACTGATGCACCGAGTAGTGTCACCTCTCTAAAGGAGCTTTTAATCTGTATCTTTGTGCACAAGGACAGAGCGTGTCCCTGGGTGCTCCATTGCCCTGGCATATATCTATTTTGTAGTTGTTCCTTAAATATTTGCAGTACACAGGTACAGGATTCATGGCTGAGGAATCCACAACTAGGCACTGTAGGGACATAGAACAACAGAATTTTATCTATCCCAAGGTTAACAGCTTACTTTCTTTTTTAAAAGAAAAATCAGAATAAGATTCTGATCCTTCCAAAAAACCTGTATGTCTAATGCAATATTGTGAATAGTCCAATGAAGTCAATAACAACAGTAACCAAGAAAAAATTGGAACATATGAATGTACTTTTGCAAGTCTGAGGAATGAGGAAAAGCAAATGCATTCCCCTGGGTTTTAGCAATAAGATAGCATATGCATTAGTAATGTGCAATACCCAGCACAGTACACGGAAAACCGTAAAAACGTGAGCCATCGGAGACGGGCTCCTATATACAGAATTCCCTTCCTCTCAGAGGTATAGCCAGTGATATCTACACACAAATCAACCGTAACAATAAGAATTGTTTTGGCACAAGCTTCCAGCCACTAATGGATAACACAGACCAAAAATGCTTCTCTTGCCTTTTGTTAGCTCTGGAATGCTGTTCCTCACTGGAGACATCCACAGCAGAAACCTACCCTGGGGCTAAACTGGGAGGGTAGCTAGAGCTAACCCATCTTTGTCTACAGAAACCTTCTAGCCACATAAATGTGTTTTACAGATGTCCAGTGGTAATTTACTCAGCCCAGAAGAATATACTTAATAGCACAAAGAGGGGTGCTGGGTTTAATGCACAGCCAGGGAGCTGCTTGTCACCACCACCTGCAGATAGAGCAGACACTGGAGAGCATTTTGCAGCCAAGCAGTCTGATCCACTCCTGCTGCCATGAAGTGGTGCCAGGCCCATCTCTCCTGTGGAGTCAATCGTTGGCCAGCACTAAGGGTTGTTCCTGCCTTTGGTCCTGGGGTGCGAGTGCTGCTGGCAGAGCTACAGCCCCTTGTGTTCCACTTCTGGAGCTAATGGAGCCTGGACTATCATGCTCTAAATAGAGGAAAGGGCAAAATTTTAGATATAACTGCACCAGGGAAACAGAAATGTCCTGCCCTGCGTGGCTCTCTCACAGTGCTGCTCTAGATGACAGACAAGTTTGAGCCTTGCTATTCTTCCAGTATAGGCATTTGTGTCCTGTCAGAATCTGGCACTCTGCTTGGAAAGGGAAATCACTAGTCCTTTCCTGAAAGTCAATTACTGCTGTTTCAATCCCAGATAAACTAGAGAAGGGCTGCCAAGAGGCCACGAGTACATCCAAGGCCAAGTTTCTACAGGTGTCCATGCAGTTACAGTCAATGCTGAGTTAACACACCATTATATAGAGTCAAGGAACACACGCACCAGCAAGAGGGAGTAAAAAAAAGCAGTATTAAGGAAGCTATTAAATTCATGTCCATTTCCTAAAAACATGGAATGCAATTTGTGAAAACATCCTTGATATCAGTTGGAGCAAAAGAGGTATTTCAGATACATGCTGAGCAGTTGGATGAGTGTCTTCACTTCCTTCCCCCCAGCTTCTGGAGTGATTTACAACATCCTTCTAGTAAAGGACCCAGAGTCATCTGGAGGGGGAAAAAAGACTTATTGGAAGATTAAAGAAATTTAAGCTTGCCAAAGCTAATAAATAGACTCAAAGCTCAGCTACTCCTCGCTGGAAGGAGAGATCAGACTTTGGTTAGCAGGAGTGTTGGTACCAGTTTGTACAGGACTTTATGACAGAAACAGCAAAGAGGCCCTCAGGTGCTGCTCAATAAAGGAATTAACTTACAAACCCACCCTTTACCAGTTGAGCCAAAGTCCAGGGGCCTCTGCAGGAAGGAGATACTACTGAACAATAATTTAGAAAGGAGAAAGGAACAGTTCAATCGGCAAAACTTGCTCTGCCAGGGCATGTCCCCACTCTCGCCCAGAGAGATCTGCCATTGTCTCCAGCGGGGCAGGTCCCTTGCTCAAGGTCCCAGGGTGACACAACAATGAAGTGTGACCCCTTAATTGTTCCTAAGAGTATTCCAGCATTGGCAATTCCTATTTCCTCTGCCCATGCCTATTCAAAGCATCACTGAGTGAGGTTTTCCATCCTTAGGTTCTCTTACGTTGTCCCTGAAAAATATGCTCAAAATTATTAACTGCTTTTTGTCTGAAGATTTTTTTTTTGCTTCCCATCTAGTGCTCTGCACTTTCTTTTATCTCTGTATTTATCATTCTATTATCAATCTGTGCAGCAATTCGATGAGAGACTTCTAATATCAGGGATTTCTCCTGCTAAATTGTATTTGCAATAATGCTTCCCATTCTATTTTCCATGGTAATAATACAAAGTTTCATTTTAGACACTGTGGCTTTTAATGTAGTACACATTTCTTTTTGATAAAAAGGTGATACAAACAATACAACCTTGGTCACTATAGTCTGTCACAACAGCCAGGCATTTAGGATTGACTGTTTTTCTTTAAGAAAAAAAATAAATCAAGAGAATGAATACAATGTATCAGGGATTTTTCTATTTAGCTCTTTGGATATGGAGCCTTGAAGGTCATGTTTAAACCCAGGAGGAACCCAACCATGAAGATTAAAAATTGTATATTGAAAAAGAGATGCAGAGGTTTTTAGGCACGCTTTAAGAAGCTTAAAGTTATGGGCAGAGCAATAAGGTGGCATGTTAACAACACTGTTCCAATAACACTTCAGGAATCATTAGTTTATAATAGAGTTTATTCCAAATTTATTTTAAAAGGTTCAGTGACAGAGCACATATAGCTATGCATTTCTGAAGGAGCTGGAGCTGCAGGAGTTTCTCAAAGAAACTTATCTACAAGTGAGTTTTCCCTAAATAGCTGTTATCAGGCTAAATAAATGTATCTGATAAACTGTGCATGGAACAGGGATGTGAGGCTGAGGTGAAGAAGGGTATTTGAGCAATTAGAGGGTTTCTGTCCCAATGCATCCCTTAATTAACTACAAAACTCAGAGCTCCAGAGGGTAGTTGTAGGTGCTGGAAAGCTTGAGCAGTCTAGCAGGAAACTGTTGTATTGTCTTACACGTGATGCCATGAAAGTACCATTAAAGTCTGAGGGACAATATTGGAGTATTTGCTTGAACATCGTTCAAAGTTGGTGTTTATACTGCTGCTAAGCCTCTTAGAGTGTTGTATTTAGGAGAGGCTGGGAAATATATGAAATATATGCACTGAAAGATGTCAGCTCACCAAAGATTTTGTGAGAATGTATGGCTGCTGATGAGACTTTCATCAGGAAAGATTTCTCAGCTCCTGGACAGTATTCCTCAGCAAAAGCTGAGAGACATGGTGGAGTAAGGAATTGCTTACTTCTTGGGGAGCTCCTCAGGAATATGGGAGAATCAACTCAAGAGGCTGCACAGTGACTCAGAGCAAGCAGCACCTCCCAAAGCCCACGCAACTGGCCTTTCCCTCAGGCTCTCTATTATTCCTGAATAGGCTCTTTCAATCTTTTTTCTACAGGAACTTTTGGGAGGCCTTGAGTTTCTGTTGATGCAGAACAGAAAAATCTCTTAAATCTAGGAACATCTTTGGGAACAGGAAGCCTGTTTCTCTCCCAGCTCTCCATATTGGTTTCTTTTTCCCGAAGCCATTGAGCCAACAAGAACTGGAGATTTTGGAGGGAAAGACTGCAAAGGGCATCATTGCTGAATCCTCTCCTTCACAGTTCACTTCAGAACATCAATAAATGACAATATTCCAACTACATCAAAGCACCAGAGCTATTGCTCTGTTCTCAGCTGCATGGTTGCCCATCACCAACATCAGGTTATTTTGTTTTCTACTTTAGTCTGCCTAAAGAGTGACTCAAAATTGCTCAGAAATGCTGTTTGTTGCCACCAGCCCTCTCCTTAGCAAGGGACCCGTCAGCCTGCACGTTTGCAGCCCCTCACTCTGTGTGCTCTCAGTAGCTCATAGCTTGGCACAGGGACTTATGAGCCTCCTCCTGTATCTTGGCAACAACAGCTATAAACATTTCTGACATGCCTGGCTGCTTCTCCGTGGAGCAGGGCATGACCAGACCTTGCAGCCATAGAAAGAGACAGGCGTGGGGGAGGCAGGAGAGGGCTTGTTACACATCAGGGGAGGGGAAAAAGAAACTGCAATTCATTAAAAATCTCTTTGGAAGGCTATGTTCAGATTAAGATGATTTCCCTTGGAACAAAACCAGAATCAGACCCTGTCATTTCTCACCAGTTGAAGAGATCATGGAAGGATAAAGCATAACCCAGAAATGGAATCAGATGCTTGCAGCATTGCCATCTTTGACTTGATTTTTCCACTTGAAG
The DNA here is from genome assembly GCF_003945595.2 of Pipra filicauda. Lineage (NCBI taxonomy): Eukaryota > Metazoa > Chordata > Aves > Passeriformes > Pipridae > Pipra > Pipra filicauda. The sequence continues at coordinate 3,119,701 of NW_024104798.1, read as the reverse complement.
CTCAACAATGCAATAATAGTGCTCACAAGAAATGTACTTTTCCAGCTGCAGTATTGCAGATATGTGATGTCTAGACCTGTAGAGCCATCTTGGGCTTGTGTGTTGCAATGGGAGCTGAAGGTATAGATGCTCCATGGCTTTGCCTTGGTTTTAATAAAAGGCCATGGCTGTTTTAGAATGTGCAACCCTCAGACTCACTTTGTTGATTGTTTTTCCCTGGGCAGGAGGCTCTCAAGTGGATTCTGATCTCTAGAAGGGTTTATCCATTTTCAGAGGGTGTTTTAGCTCTAGTCCTTGGCTACATTCCTGCTTCATCAGCATGTGCAATCACAGCACTTGCAGACGTGATTGATTGAGCTTTCTACTAGCTGACTCCCACATGGAGACCATGTATCAGTATCAGAGTAGGATTTAGCTCAGACACTCAAATCTTGTCCTTACCACCCAAACCAAGTGTTTTGTTAACATTTGAACACTATTTCTGGATGATATTTTGGCTTCATGCTGCTGTACCTGCTCCAGCTCAACTCCTATCCCCAACTTTGAGATCTACTGAGATGTACTCCAGCCTGGATCTTGGGCCAGAGGGTCAGCAGCATCAAACCAGCCCTGGTGGTACACAGCCTCCTTCGACTCCTCTCACCCTGTGCCTGCTCCCAGCTCACTGTCCATCCCACTTCCACATGATGGGGAGGGAATCACATGTTTTATGTCTTCTGCAAGGAATGATTTGTGCAGACAGATAAAAACCACCCACAGTTGAGACCAGGGCTGCCAGAGGCCCGACCAGAGCATGGGCAGAGCACCCATGGCTACATCCATCCATGAAGCATTTCACAGCAAAGACCTATCCAAGCAACTTGTGGCCACTGTGCAAATGGATACAACCCTTCTTTGCACAGCTCACCTTACATACAGTCATGAAAGCTCCCTTATTCTGCAAGTTTTCGTTTCTGGAAACACCACAAGAGTTTTTTTTTCCCCCCACAATGCAAAACCACAAAAACTTCCTCGGTAACTCCCTGTGTCCCTACATCAATTTTATTACATTCCTGCTGGCATGGGGAAGGAATGAAAATGGGTGATGGTAAGATATCTGCATGTTTTCTCCTCGCTGCTTTTGCTGACTCAGAAATTTGAGAAGAACAACAAGCAGCAGCAGACAGCATAACCTAACCTTATCACGCTGGAATCCAATTGTGTGGCTCACACAGAGCACTTCCAAGGCAGGCTATCACTCTTACTGTTTATGTTGCATCACAGAAAACAGCTGGAAAAACTGTAAACTTCTTAATTTTCCTAACTGTATAGAAAGTTGGTTATTCCACTCACGAACATTACACAGAGGTACAGACTTTCTTTTTTTTAAGGTTCCAAAAAAAGAAAGGGGAAAGAAACCCCCTCCTTTTTGTTGAGACTGCTACAAAGGTTCAGACTTGTTTAAAAAAAAAAAAAAAGAAATGCTGATGACTGCTAACTTTAATTGCCAAAAATGTGCTTTCTGTTATTAAAGTCCTAATGAGGGAAGTAGGAGAAAGAGCAGTTTCTTATTTCTCTCATGAAAGGAGAGAGAGGAAGAAAAGTAACAAAGAGCATAGCTGGTTCTGTGGGGTGCAGATAAAGGAATGACCTACTGGTCAAAGCTTTAGAGCCACCAGTACTGCAGCATGAACATTCCCATTTTTCACTAAGGAAATAAATTTACTTGCTAATAATGGTAGTGAGGTATGACCCAGTCTCCAGAGAGAGCACAGCACATACACAAATGGTTTCCTGAGGCTGCCGAGTGCCTCCTGATGTGTTAGGAGAGACTGGAGTGTGGAGGGAGGAAAGCAATGAAAATGCAGGTGAGGGACAGGCACATTTTCTCATTTCCTGGCCACAGTCTATTCCCAGCAGCTCCCATGAAATATGTTACCTCCTCTCCTGTGTGACTAACGCAGCCACAACCGAAATCAAAAGGCACCTGGACTAGACAGCAAGTCCTAAATCTTTATACAGTCAAGGGATTCCCATAGGCAAGTAGGAGGGAGCCTTCCACTTAGCATTTACAGCACTTGTGTCACAACCCACGACCAGGGGTGAGAAGCTCTGCTGAAGGTTTTTGTAGGTAAATGGCTTTGAAGGCCCTGTTAATTTTTAGGAGTCCAAAAAGGGCAAGGGATTTTGAACATGTGGGAGCAGAAGCAGCTTAAGGCAAGTCGAGATAAGGGAGTAGAAAGTAATAGGGTTACTTTGGTTTTGTTAGAAGTCATACTAGGTGGAAAATGCAGCAAGAACCATCACATTGTGCCTTAACTCCAACAGCACAGAGACTGCTCTGCAATCAGCCATTGCAGATTTGTACACTGCAAGTACAACCTTCTGTTTGCAGTGGTCATTTTGGCCCGATTGGCCCAACTCACACCTGCTGAATCAGGGGGCAAGGAGAGCCCTCACTGCAGACCCACCCTGCTTTCATCAGCACTTGAGCACTTCAAACAGCTTTTTAAGTGGCATATTGTTGTCTCTGGATATGGCTGGAGACAAAAAGAGCAACGTAGTCCTCACAACCCATCCAGTCTAACCATCCACATCCTTTCCTCACCAAGCTGCCCTGTCTTTGTCCGAGCCCAGTAAATGGCAACTTAGTATTTTGTTTCAAGGCCATTCCTAGAATTAGGAACTGAAACTAGCCCAGACCATTTAAACATCTTTTTACAATTACTGAAATAAATGCTTTTAAAACAGAATTTACTAGGGCGGATTCAGATTTCGTTACTTATTCCTACTTTTGTTTTAGCATTCACTAGCATTTGTGGGAGTACGTGTACGCCTGAGCTCACATGCTGATCTCTGCTTGGGGATTTGTCCCCATAAAGCAGGGCAAAAGGACTGATTTGCCATATGTTTTTGTAACAGGCAGAGTGAAGAATTGCTAAAAACAGAGCAGACAACCTCCGGAGTCTGAGCCTGGCAGCTCCTGGAGGCAGACCTGTGACAGGAGGAAAAGGAGACGGGCGGCAGGTTCGGCCCTGGAGCAGCCGTTCGCCCTCTTGTACTGCTGCCCGTAGGGAATACAGCGGAAGGGCAGAGGAAATGCTGACAAGAGAATAAGCAGCTAGGTATAAATTAATCCTGGAACCATCTCAAGTCCCATACTGTTCATAATTACCTATCATTTTCCTGGGCCAAATGTTCGCTCCTCTAAAAGACCCTAATCCATTACCTGCCACGTACTGCCCTGCTGTAATTTCCTCATCTGCACTGAAACGTTCCGCCAAGCTTTGATGTTCTGGCAAGACCAGGGAGGCTCTGAAATTTGGGATTAGCAAACATCCGCAGGCATGATGTAGGCTCTCCAGCATCAGCACATGTTTCAGCATCTGAATCTAATAACGGCATGCCAAAATTTGGGAAAGACAGGGAGGTGATTCCTTGCTCTTTCAGGTGGCAGTGCCTGGGTCAGAAAAGCTGTTTGAAGCGAGGGCAGGCTGGAAACACTTGTCATGTCACCTAGAGCTGCTTTGCCAAAGGGAGGTCACACATCCCGTTGTCCAGGCACCCCTGTCCTAAGGACAGACATCTTCCCTAACACAGAACACCATTCCGGGGGGAAAGCTGTTTTAACCCTGAGCAATGCTGCCCCAAAGAGGCATCATTCTGGGCATGTGTCTGCACGCCTTTTGTGTTTGGGGATTTTTTTAAACACTGTACATGAAATACATAATGAAGTACATACAATTTCCAAACCATGGTTTACATGCCCCAGTCAGGGGCTGAGGAGCAATGCTTGCACCATGATGGTCTTTAAAATTCAACTGGTCCCCTGATATGTCTGCAATCCTGTCTGTTGATGCCCAGGTATACATGCAGTAATTACAGCAAGAGCAGAGTCCTGTTTGCATAAATTTGGTTTTAACAACACTATCCAAGACATGAAAAAAGACAAATCACACAAATCCCTTAACCAGAGAGTTCAGCATCCCTTGCATTAAAAGATAATCCTTGAGATTCAGCATACTATTCATAAGTGTGAGTATTTCTGAGCAGAGAAGGTGCCTTTGCTGAGCTCTGGGCTGACACTGAATATGTGTTGCCTCAGACCAGGGTAATGTGTGTTCATAAGGTTCAGATGGAGGGGAGGTAAGCAGCCTTCCAATTTTGGGATAAACAGCTGCAAACAAAACACAAGAAAAAACAGTTTTGTTTTGCTTTTCACTAATTTGTATTTGCTGAGAGCATGGGGTTTTTTCCTGTTGTTGCAGCTGGAAATTTCAAGGCGGTTGCAAGGTAAAAACTAAAATTGTACGAGCAATTAGCCCATGGTAATGTCTAATCACTGCTGGCATCTAAAAAAAAAAAAAAAAAAGTGAAGCAGCGGGGATGTTTAACTTTGAAAACCAACTACTGCACAGATGCAGGAACTATGTTTGTTGAGGAAGTTTTCCTTGGCATATCAACGTGAATTTAAAAAATTGGCTCAAAACATGCCAATATAAAGACCACAGAACTATGGAAAGTGTTATTGTTCATCACATCAACATTTGAGTATAATTCCTAGGAAACTTATTCACACAAATCCTACAGTTTTTAAGGGCTAGTATCCACCAGATCAGTTAGAAATTAATTATTTTCAGCTGTCCTTAGTATGCCTCAAGTTCATGCTCTTTTTATCCATGAAGAGTGCAGGTGTGATCTTGCATCCTTTGCACAGGCTCTGTGTGTGAGCAGGGGCCACCCCACAAAAGAGGTCACAATCCAGCAATCTGTGCTGGACTGAGCAGCATGGAAGAGTCTTGAAGAGATATGTGTGCCAAAACCTACAGCAAGAAGATGAAATACGCTAAAAATAACCCTAAACATCATGTCTGCAGTTGGGGTTCAGCTTGCTGGGAGGGCCCCAGCCAGGGGTCTGGAAACTGTCCTGGCTGCCCAGCCCTGAGCTGCTGGGTAGGGAAAAACACCTATTTGGTGCTTCATAACCAAGGGGTCATCTCTGACAGAGCAGTGGGGTTGGTGCCAACCTCACCATGTGAAAGAGCTCTCCCTGACACCAGAGTAGGGTGCTACTGTCATTGCTCACAAAATTATGGCTGTGCTATGTTGCTGTCTCCAGAAGCGCATCTCTTGGAGAGATGTGTTCTGGGATTCAAAGGTGCAGCAGTTGAGTCCTCATTTCTCAAAATTAGCTGCTAGCTTGACTGAGGGAAAATGTCAAAAGAAGTCAGGAATTTCTAATTGCAGACACAGAAAACCACACAATAGTATTCAGGGGGTGCATAACACACAGGCAGAGCACAAGGGACATCTGTGTACCCATGGTGGTGGCACATGAACCAGATATAAGAAGAAGGGCCTGACAGTCCTTTCTACCTCTGATCCAACCCAATGCCAGCACTGATGTGTGTCAGAGCATCTTACTTTCCACAGCTTCATAAATCCATTCTGGCTTTTTTTTTCTTTCTCTTTTTTTTTCCTAAAGTCTCTCCTGTATTGATTTAAATCAGTGCAGGGTAATTAAGTTGTGTCTGCAACTTCACAACACAACAGTGTGTGTCTGCATCAACCGCCACCCCTATATTTTCAGATGAAGCAAGAAAAGAATGACACAGAGCCAACTAAAATTGCATTAAGAAATAGAGGAGCAGCTAAAGACACTCTGCAAACCTCCTACCTGTTTGCTCTTTGCAGTGAGTGCAGCCAGCCTTGGTCTGAGAGGGGGACAAACCATCCACACCAAGGAGAACCAGCACAGGCCCACGCTTACAGTGGGGAAACAACCAGGACAGCTCACTCAAAGTATATGTCCTTCCTCTACCTCCTCATGAGTGACCATGCTTGTGCCCAGAGTGTCCCCACCTACCTGCTGGACTCTCTGAGGAACCCCTACAAAGAGAGGATGAGAGGACAGGATCTCTGCAGACCATGATACCTCTAAGGAGTCTCCTTGGCCAACAAACAGCGAAGGCTGAAGCACTGGTGCTTTTAAGGAGCTTCATGTGGTCAGCTCATGATCCTAATGCTCCACCCCAGGCAAGTGAGCTGTGGGTTGCTTCTCTGCAATAATTTACATCGTTTGGGCAGGTGAAGCACCTCAGTAATTGGGTTCAGCTTGGATGGAAATCTGTAGGGAGTGGTCTAGACCCAGCTGGTCTTTTCTAGTGAATGAACAAAGTACCATATCTGTGTCACTCTATGATCCTGAGAAGGAAGTATTTCCAAATGTGCCTTTGGAGCCCTTCCAGCTCCATCAGGTGCAAGAGATGCACAGGGTCAAGGAGCTGCCCCTGGGGAGCAGGGTTAGCCACACACACACTTCCCAATGTCTGCAGGTGGATATTGATTTGCAGATCCACTAACTAAACTCAATGCACACCCTAGAGCAGAAAGATGGACATGTGCAAAATATTCCCATGTGGGAACTGGCCAGAGGCTGGAACATGAGCTGCTCCCAGACCCAGCAGCAGTCAGCAAGCGGATGGGTGAGATCCATCCACAGTCAGTAGCAGTCTGGGGAAAAAAAGAGGTGCTTGGGTTGTCACAGATTGCTTCCTCATAGTCAAAATGGCTCATTTCTTGAGATTATTGCAAAATTTAATTAAAATAGTTTTAAACCCTTTTTTTTTTTTCATTTTACAGCTCTCATTTCTGCCTTCTGGGATTTTATTGGCTCAGCTCTTTTTTTTATTATTTTCATTACATATTTCTGTTCTTCTCCATCAACTATCATATTTTTTTATGACACAGTAAAGCTGAATGTGGGCTTTGACCCACGTATGTTATGCCTTTGTTAACAAAATAAAACTGGAAGAGCATCTTTCAAAAAATTTTTTAAAGGGCCACTATGTATATAGTATTAACTTTATTTAATCCATAGCTGGGCACTTTTTCAAAGCTGAAAAAAGGAGATGGAGACTTCAGTACTTTTAATGTAATCCTCCAACATCACATAAATCACAGAAGAAAACGCCAGCTCCTGCAAACACCAACCTGAAAATGAACATAGGCAAATCCGATGGTTCGACAAATCTGATGGGGTTTTGCTGAGCAAGTCAAATATGCAGGTTCAAGGTTGGCTGAGCATCAGTATTATGTTCCAGTCTACCTCTACTGTCATATATTTAATCTCCAGTAATTAAACTTTTAAATGAATCCATTTCACAGAAGCCACAGTGCATAGAGTGAATCGGTGAGTAAATTTTCATAACCTCGGAACCAACTCCAGGTTGGGGTGGAGCTGCTCCCTGTGCAGCCGCCTATGGAGCAGATAGAGATGTAACTGTCAAAATAAGGACAAAACCAAAAGAAAAAATATAAAGAACTCCCTTGGCTCAAGGTTTTCAAGTTCTTTCCCGTTGCTAAAAAAAATATTTTTAGAACACACACTCACAAGAGCATATTGTTTTGCTGCAGCCCCTGGTTAAAAAGAATACAAAATTGTAAGCTGTTTAGAAACTTGTGATTAGAGGTAAAAAGTATCACTGGTAACATCTGGGTACAAATTAAGAATTTACACCATGGTAGGCATGGAACATCTGGCACATGGATTGTTTGTTTTGGTAAGGTAAAATGAGTTTTGCTATGGCCATACCCAACACAGACAGTGACAGGGACTGGATGTCATGCACCTTCAGAAGGACGCTACAGCAAAAAGGGGCTGGCATGGTCCCAGAATGAACTGTCAGGAGGGCAGAGCCTGTCCTGGGTATGCAGGAGCAGGGAGGACAGTGGTGCAACACCATGGAGAATTCTGGTGTCTGTAGAAAGCCTGGAGGTGTTTTACTAGAGAGGATGTGCAGTGAGTGACCCGAGCTCCAGGGAAATGCTTCCTCGGCACATATTTACAGAGCTTGCTCCTTCGGAGAAGACCTAGAAATGCTTGGGCTTTAGGGAAGAAAGAACTTTAGGGAGAAACTACCAGGCATGTAAAGACTATCAAATAATGACGAAAGACAGCAAAAATGACTGCGTAGGGACTTTTAAGCCAGACAAATTCAGATGAGAAATGAGGCATTGCATTTTCAGAGTGAGGAGGGTTACGTTTTGAAATAAACTACCAAATGAAATGATGGATCATTTGTTTCCTGGTGTCTTTAAATCCAGACTGGATGTCTTCATGGAAGACACGTGCAAGCCAAACACGAGTTTCTTGCTTCAAGCAGGGATGGATGGTTGAGGTTAAACAGCCTGAGGTATGAGGGGGCTAGTAGGGATAATCTAATGTTTTCCTCTAGTCTTTAAACTCTGAATGTGTGACTCAATGAAACACAATATAACAAGGAAATGCCCCCTGGTCTCTGGATTACTGCTTGTATGGGCTGTTTTGAGTCATCCCATGCCCAAGAGGCACTCCCACTGACATCCATGGCCTGCAGAAGAAGCTGCTGTGCCACATGGACAACCACAGCTTTGTCTGGGCATAAATTATCATAAAATGACTCAATTTGCTTCTCTGCAGAACAATAAGAGCTAATGCATCACATTGATCATCAGAACTAGATGCATGGGTCCTCACCTTCCAATGCTACCAGGCTCAGAAATACACAGAGCAGAACATTAATGTACTTTTCAGTCTTTGAAATGCACTCCTTTCTCTATCCCTTACAGAGCATGTCCTGAATCCACCAGACATCTGTGTCCCCCTGCAGACAGCCCTCCCTCCTACAGAGGTGCTAACTCCCTTTAGCCCTCCCTATTAAGGAGATCAAAACTGGTAAGAACTGCCAGTAAATTCAAGTAAAATTTAAGTTTCACTACAGAGACTAGAATTTCACTGTAGAAGAGACTAGAAAAAAAAATCCTGGAATTCCCACCAACTTCATAAAGCTTCAAAGGGTGGCTCCATTCATTCTCCAAAGGGTGGCCCATCTCCAGTGAGGCTGGCAGTGTGCCCAAAGAGTCAGAGCTCTAGGCTGGCTCTGGAGCAGAAACCGTAGTGCTTCCACCAGTGATGCAGAATGGCAAACCTGAAAACTTTTCCCCAAATGTCCAGAAAAGCAGCAACACGTGACAAGCAAGGCCACATAGTGCTGACCCCTTATGCTTCACTTCAATTTTTATCCATTCCATGTGTTGCTTTCTTGCCATTTAGAAACTTAGTTCTCATTTATCAGTGTTTTCATATTTCACTTCTGCACGTGGCCATCCATGCATTATCCATCCTTTTTATCTTGCTGTTTGAACTGTGTTCTGAAGCTCTGGTTCAGTTTTACCATTCGTTCATCAGCATGACGTTAAATAATTACTAAACAACTTGGGTAGCTGGCAAGCAGTGAGAAAGCAAGATCCATTTCTGCCTGGAGGGAAGAAAGACTCCATACAATAGCATGGCCTTTGTTTTGCATCTCATGGGGGATGCTATTGATGTGAAGGTTTTATCACATTGTGTGCCAAACCACTTGAGCTAGTTTCAGGTTGCAGTTCCCCTCGGGGTATTTCCACTCAGTATATAAGATAACCAGATCTGCTCTCTGTCCACTCCCAGCCCGGACAGTGCTTACTCAGCTCCCCAAATCTTGGCAGGCCGAAGCGAGAAAGTGGAGCTGCACTCCCTCCCTTAGTTATTATCATTTTATCGATGATCACTCCTCTTAATGCTACGGAGCACATGGCAAAACAATGAGCAAATTGCGTGTTTTCCTGTGGTGAGCAGAAAGCAGTGAAGTGACTGTAAACCCCAGCGCCCCGGACGTGTCAATACATTGTGCTTACATCTGCGGAATGGTGCTGCTTTAGTTCATGACCACAAAACTGCTGAGTACCTTGCTGCAAGGAAAAGGACTCTGGGTGCATGACAGACGCCGTTCTGCTTCCCACACATCAGGAACATCAGAATTCAGGGATCTGACCTGGGTCATGTTTTATTATTTTGTTTTTAGATTTATCTCAACATTTCCCACTACTAGGAAATACAGTACAAATAACAGTGATCTTAGCTTTGCTTTGTAGACCTTTATGTTGGACACACCCCCTGCCTGGCTGACCTTTATTTTACATTAGAATTGTTGTTTTGCATTGTAATTTGTATTTCTGTCTTCCCAGCTTTCTTGCACTGTGCTAACATGAAATATCAAAGAGTTGTTTGTTTTGGGTTTTTTTTTGCTGAGTTTGATGCCTAGTGGAAAGAGTAGGTACATAGCATGAGGAGTTATGGTTGGACACAATGATTTTAGAGGTCTTTTCCAACCTTAATGATTCTATAACTCTATTCTATGACTACTGCTGGATGACTTGGACTGAGCTATAACACCAGAAACTGTGTGTGAAAGGGGCCAGTCTGCTAAAAGCCACTCCACAGGCACATCTGAGAAGCCACGGAGCAGAAAGCAGGATGTGTGATCTGGCCTGGGGATGCTGTCCAGACCTTATGCTTCCAAGGAGATGGGAACGGGGTCTGCTGGGAAGAGTTTAGGATTTTGTTGATTTAACCCTCTCAAGCTGTTTAAAAATAACATTTCCTGTGCTTAAAACATATCTCTACTATTCCGGTATCCCTTGGGGGTTTTATCACTTTTTTTTTCCTTTTTTTTCTTGGGGGGGTAATGAGCTCTCACAAAGTGCCTGGAGGCATGTAACTACTCTAGCTTGAAGTTTTGGGTTTAAGGAACTGGACTTTGGGGCCATTCTGCCCACGAAAAATGCCAGATACAGGATTATTACAGCCTTAGAGGGTACCCAGAGGATCCAGAGATGGTTAGAGCATCAATAACTAGACTGGGTTTCTCCAGCACAAGCTGCTGGATAAACTGAGCACTGATGGAGACAGCCAGTTTGTCAGATGGGAAACTGCTCTCGAGGTATTCATGTCAAACAAGTGTCATATACACAAGGGCAACAGATTCTGCTAAGATTTTATTCTAGCACCCTAAGTCTGGAAATTTAGGAGGTCATAAGGAAAATGCCTTAAATTTCCAGGCCATTACTAAAGTTCTGAATCCAAATTCTCTGTAAAGAGCCTGAAAGCATCAAGAAATCCATCACCTGAACTCTTTGGGCTAGGTTTATTAGTGATCAAAATCAAAAAAAGTACACATGAGAGCACCCAGTGCAAGAGGCTCAGGTTCAAGATTTTTTCTGCTCATTACAGGCTTTTTCAATTTTTTTTTTTTTTTTTTTTGGTTTCCTCCTGCTGGAATTGCTTAATTTGTATAAAAAGTGAAGCTTTCACCAGATGAGATACCCTGCCAGTGTAATCTGGTTGTTGGGATGGCAGCCAGGAGATGGAACCTCCTGTGCAGGTCTCCAAACCAGGCTCACTTTGGGGAAGTGTCACAGCTCTGGGTGTTCATGTCCTGCATCACCCCCCTGCCACTCACTGCCTTTCTGAGCCAAAAATCTGTCCCCTCTTCCCGTCACAGCGCTGCTGAATCCGGCACGTTCCTGTGGGTCACTGTTGTGCAACAAAGTGCTCGATGTTTCTCTCGGTTCTAATCTAAATCAGCAGAAAAGGGATGGTAATTTCATCCCATTTTACGTGCAAGCTCAAAGGCATCTTTAACTTCGAGCTAAAAGTAGACGTGTCCAATATTTATTAGCAGTTAGGCTGCATTGCTTATCAGAAAATGCAACAAAATAGGCTTATTGTGTTTTCTTGCCTGACCCAATGTATTTTTATTGTTTATTTTGATTTTAGAAAAGAAACGATAGAGGAAAGTTCACCAAATTACATATTTGCCACTGTTTTCACAGAAATATTTGCTGCTGGAGGTCAGCTCTACATTTCCAACAGTAATTTAATAACCCAAATCTATTATATCAAAAATCCCTCTGGACTTCTTACAAACTAGAGAAACATTCATAGGTCATTTTAAAAACATCAACATGTACTTTGAAGATGACTCCAGAATCCCCTCCATGCTATAAATTCTTGTTGGACAAATTGTCTCTGAATTTATTTATTTATACGTATTTTTTTTCTGCATTAGAAGAAAACATTGGTTTATCTAGCTAAAAGTGTCTCACTGTAGTCACACAACTGCACTGATGTTTGGTAGAGCATAGCAATACTGACTGAGAAAACAATGGAATAAATTGGAAGTTACCTAGAAGAGATTTCTTTATTCAAAATAATTTAGTGAAACTCTATGATTTAAAACCACTTAAATATCAAAATAGATGCCATAAATGATTTCACTTTGATGCACTGCTCAGCCTGCCTGAAATTATGATCTGTGCATTTCTTGAATATCTTTTGCATCTTTGAAAGCACACGCTTTTCTTTCAAATGGAAAAAGGAAATTTCACACGAGTATTCTCAAAAAAAATTGACATAAACTTTAGACAAAACACCTGTTCAAATCCACGTAGGCTGGATTTATCAACCTTCCAGCAGGCAGGCATCAACTGAGTGGGCACATAAAATCCTCCCTGGAAACACTCAAAGCCAAGTAGTGTTTTGGCCAGTCCAGGATCTCCTGGCTCCTGGTGAAGCGAGGCCGGTGCTGGGGCTGGGCACAGTGTGGTCCCATTGCTGGTGCCAACACCTGCACTGCTGCCACAGAGCAGAACTGCTGCATTGGCACTCAGGGCAACTTCACCTACCATCTGCTACAGCAAACCCAACTCACTCAGCAATGCAGACTGGAGGTTTCAGGCCAGGCTGGAAGCTTGGCATCATTTGAGTGCCAGGCAGAAGTGAGCATGCTGCACATGGAGAAAACCAGGGCTTTGGGCAGTCAGAGGTGCTCCCTTTTTTCCAGGCATGCACTCAGACACATTTGTCTGAGACAATAGAGAGAATGAATTTAAGCAAGCAGATGAATCATATCTTTTTAAGCAGGATTGGGGTTTGCCTCGTGATGAGGGTTTCAGCAAGCAGCCCTGAGCCATGGGATGTTTCCTGTCCTGGTAGCCAGGCAGACCATCCCCAGCTTGCTGAGCCTCACATTGCAGCGAAACCTCCACCTCCATCCTTGATGTTGCAGTGGAGAGAGCAGGGCTGCAGGCCAGCTCTGACCGAGTGACCCAAAAAGAGCACAAGTGAGGAAAACCCTGACCTAACCCACTTTGTTCAATTAGAGTATCCAGGCAGGAGCCATCTGCTCTCCATCCTCCCTCATACCTGCAACATGAGTTAAGAGTCACACTCCATTTTCTTGCCTGATCCTACAGCAACACATATGCTCATGCACATCTAATAAATATTCCTCCTAGCCCAGAGAAGACTAACATTTATTCTTGCTTTAAGAAAAGAGCATAACCTCTAAAGAGCTTCTTGCATTACTCTGGCTGTATGCAGATAATTGGGGATGAGATGCCTGCAGATTCTGGCTGGAATAACACTAATAAAACAAGAATCCAGGAATCTTTCAGTTGCATCTGGAAGTGTATCCTGCAGCCAGAGGAAAACCCAGCACCTCAGATGCTCCCTGGCGGGTACAGAAGGGTTTGTTCCTCCCACGCCAGTAGTGCTGGGTGAGCTTTACCATGTCTACCCCATCATGTGGGCAGAGTTGTCTTTGCTTCTGAAGTTGAGCTTCTTGGCAAGGTGAGGATGACTTTCTCTGGGGGAAAATTGGAAAGTGTTTGTGTCCCTGGATAGTCTGTGGAAGTGTGTGGGTGTTACTGCAAGCTTTGAGGGCTCGGCTCCACAGAATACTTAGGCACATGTGTAACCAGAAGTGACGTCCAACAGAGCCCTGCAGAGACAGACAATTCCAGCCTCCCAGCTCCAGCGGGATCCAAACAGTTTTCCACGAAATCTCAATTATTTTTCTTTTGTTCAAGCCACCAAAATAGCATTCATTCTGGCAAGTCTCTGCCCATGTAACAGCTGAATTAAACTCACTTTGAAGTTTAGCAGGTCCTTCCCCTCACACCAAAAATATCCATAATGCAAGGTAAGGGATCTTGCACTGCTGAATATTATTTGGCTATTAATGTGAAAACCAGAATTAATTCATTGCCAAAAAGTTGTAAGAAAATTTGCACAAAAGCAACATCAATTATAGGGACCATCTCATACCACAGCTATTTTGCAGCAATTCCACTTTACATTCCTTGGCCAGCACAGCTTATTGAATAATTAAATGGCCAGATGACACACAATCAGATTAAAAAGCCTTGAATGTGAATGAATATCAGTTTCCCAATTCTGAAAGGAATTTAATCATGGAAACTTCCACCTACTGTCCAGTTCACTGTATTCTGGAGAGAGCTGAAAAGCTGTGATATCCATGAGATCATCTTCATGGTGTTTTTTTCCAGAAAAGAAGGAAACCTGAGCTATTGCCTCACAGGGGAATTTGGTCACAGGACACAGCTCCTGAAGACTTGGGAGGAAAAAGCCCCTCTTCTCATCTCCATGTAAAGAAGACTTTTTCTGACTGGGATTCACATGTCATTAAAACAGACATATCATTAAATAAGAACACTTCATTAAAATTGGAAACACATTTAAAACTGAGAGTGTGGAATAACTTCCTAGAACTACACAGAAACTAATTACAATTGTGACAAAGGAAACATTTTTTCACCTAATATTATTCAATATGCATTGAATGTATAGTATTCAATGTGCATTGTCAACAGTGCTTTGTGTTATATAAAGGCACTATGTTTCTCAGCATCTAAGCATCTAATTGCAATAATGACTCACATTTCAGCTGCAAAGCTAGACATGTATGTTTTCTGAATGTGCCAAATAGGCAAGACACCAACTAGCCTTGGTGTGTTTAGAAGAATGTGTTTAAACCAAACGCCAAAGTAAACAGGAAGGCTAAACTATTGGTTGGGGGGTGTTTTTGTTTGTTCAGGAGGGGTTGTTAGTTTTTTTTTTAAGCATCTCAATGTTTTACTGGACCCCCAATACACATTAAAATGAAAATATATGAAGAAGTGTTAATGATTTATCTACAGACTGAACTCACACAACCATCTGAAAAGATGCTGAAAATTTTGAAGAGTAACAAAGTGTCACTTTGCTCACATATATTTTCCTTCTCCTGTTTATAAATTCAGAATGCGTCTAAATAAGTGACAGATTTAGTTAGACAAGTTTTGAAGTGAAACTGCAGAAGAGCTCCCCATTTTGTACTGAAAACCATCATACAGAGGAGCTGGGCTGAGGCAGCTTGTGATCTGCAGGAACTCAAACTTTGTGTCAAGTGGGCTCCGTTGAGATGAACGGTCAGCACAAAATGTAGAGGAACTCTATTCTCAGCCAAGACAACAATCACTGCAAAACTGTTGAACCAGGTAAACTGAAACTTTCCTTGATAAATTTGCATTTTCTACGAGTAGAGGACCATTCACTTTATTCACTCAGCTATATCATGTCTGATAACCATACTTTTCCATCATACCCTCTGGGACTTCTTTAAAGTAACTACAGAATTAAAGCCCCGACCATTTGAATTGTAGAGCCAGTGTGAGGGAGATGGTGGGAAAAGGATCACCCCCTTACAGCAGCCCAGGCTTGTGCCAGATTAGTGACTGCATTACCATGGCCTGATGTAAACAGAAAAGAAATTTCCTGTCTTGGATTACATGGCAGGGGATGGGGGATTTGACGTGTAAATGAGGGGAGGATAAAAGAGTAAAGCCCCTAAGTACACACAACAGCAAGTCTGTGAGTAATGAGCCCCGGTTTGAAATGCTCCTGGAGACTCACACTTCCAGTGAATTGCTTTATAAAAACTGGTTTGCACATTTGTCATAAGTACACCCTGGGATTGCCCTGTGAAACAGAAATATCTTGTCTTCCAGCCATTCCAAGGAATAAACAGACTGGGCTTTAATTCAGGAGGATGTTAGCTGGTGATGGATCTGTGTCCACCTACCAGCTGTGTCTGTTTACAGGGGATCTGCTCTGGTTAAACACGGCAGGGTGATGCTGCAGTTCCGTGCTCTGGGCCAGCAAGGCTGGTGGGAGGCTTTCCTGCTTGCCCATTGTCCATCCCTGGAAGAGAAGTCTGCGTTAGAAGATCAATTAGCCCAGTTGGTGCATATTAATCTACTCCCTCAAATGCAGAGTCAGGATAATCCTGGCAAGGAATCCTAACACGCTTTGGGTAAGGCTGTTATGATCAGCACCACCCAGAACACCTGGCAGGAGATAACATCCAGACTTTTGGCTGAGAGATGGACTCAGAGAAAAGGACCAAGGAAGAGAAGGGGGGTCAGGACCTCCCCACCAGCATTCCAGCACAAGGAGGCAGGAGTGCAAGACAACTTTTTCGCATTAGGATAATGTTCGCTGCATTGGGATACACGGGAATTGTTGCTACAGAGAAAACCAACATTCACTGGTCTGAACTGTGCAATACTATGAGGATCTCCACTGCTGGGAGTGTCTGAAGCCTCCTCTTTGGCTTCTGGCTGTAGATTCCACTTGAAAACCGTGTTTCTTCCTCGCTTTCATAGATGCAGCATCTGTCTCATTTGTTATATCGGGGTAGGGAGATGTGTAATTAAGTGCAAATAGTGTTCTCATGATGCAATACAGCCTCATAGAATACTTCCCAGGTACCACCATCTCAAGCAACTTGGCAGGAATTTCCTAGTTGTGAGGCTGAGATTTAGGAATAGCACTAAACTTGTGTGGTCCTGCAGAAGTGCTCCTGACATACAGTGCTCCGATCCTGCCCTTGGGAACAGCTGTGCAAGTCCACACTTACGGCTGGGCTGGTATTTTGAAGGGAAGCTTGGTTTAGTTTTTGTGTTTTCCCTCCTCTTCCCTTAAGACAGCCTTCACTTTAAAAGCAGGATCTCCACATTTATCACAGGGTGATAGTGCTGTCAAGCCACTGCAAGCGGCTGGTTTGTGTTGTGTTCAAGAGACTCACCACAGGACTAAAAAAAACCCCTCAAGTAATCCTAACAGAAAGTGTGGAGGAGTACAGTAAATGATGTTAAAATACAGGATGGCCATTTATGAGCAGCTGGTTTGCCAGCTGCAGTTGTGCTGGAATGAACAGAGAATGAACTGTCACCAGAGCTGTGAGATGAGAGATGTGGCTCCTGAGTATGCAAAGAGATCAAGAATGGGCAATGCTGCAATTTCAATCTCTCCCAGCCTTGACATTTCTCCTCTTCCATGACCACATTGGGTAGGATAGGCTCTCTTTTCTAGCAGATGCTCAATTGATGAATTTCAGCTGCTTATCACAATTTTTTCTGCCTTTTGGCTGGACCACCGAAGCATTTCTGGCTTTTCACAAAGGGAATTGGGATAGGTACTCTTCTATTAATTAATTAATTAATTAATTTATTTAAAAAAGTAAAAATACAAGCCAGAAATTTCCCTCCAAAATGATTGCTCATTCCAGACTAAGTTCTTGCTACTGTTGCTCCTGGCTCAGTCTTGGCAGGTGGTTCAATAAATTGATAATATGCTGCACAATCCGACAAGGAGCTTTATCAATCAAAACAAGCCCTGCTGTTCAGCTCAACAGGAATGCTCAATCACTCTTCTCTACTGGAATCAGCCTATACGTAATGCTTTCATCCAAGATAATGTTAGACTGCAGATTTGGATCTGTTCTCACTGCTCCAGGGCTATTTATATCTTCATACCTTGAGGGTTTACTAATTAGCAGCCTTCTTCCACACCCTTTGATATCACTAAAGTAATCTCAGTGTAATCGACTACTTTCTGATGATATCTCTGAGGGAGTGGAGAACAGCTGGAACCATTCAAAATATGAGACTTTGAGCAGTTCTCCAAGAGCAGGAATTGAAAGATGGCAATAGCATTGCCTACGCAAGCAAAGCACCCTGACTGCTTCAGGATGGCTGTGGCTGACGGGATATGAAAGATATTTACTCTCAGCTCAGTCCAGAATCAGTAGGTAGCAGGGTGATAGTCTGGGCTTTTCCAAACCATTGCCAACATCACATTGCCAACAAGCACCTCTGAATAATTTTTTGCTCCCCCCTTGCCCACCTCCTCATTTGCCTCATCGTGTTCAGCATGTGGGGGTCTTGCATAGGCAAAAGGCTCTCAGCATATCAGGGGCAAAATAACAACAAAACCAGGACCTGAATATGAGGGTTTCATGAGGACTCTGGGAAAGCAGCTGAGAGCTTGGTACTGCCTGCCTGGAATTACTCAGTGATTCCCACACTTCACAAACCCTCTGGTTCACTGTTTCTCACACAGGAGAGCTGGGATAACTTGTTTGAAAGCTGGATTTCACACTGCTGAATTCTCTTTTCAGGTAGTTTCTAATAACACGGTGGGTGTTTATTTAAAACATAATTGCTTGCATCTCTTTTCCACATTACTCGCTTCACTGCTCCACAACGAGCTAATTTAGAGGCCTGTCATTAACTTAGCAACTCATTCTGAAAAGTTCAAAACTGGAGATGGGAAAAAGTTTTCTCCATGCTAAAAATGCACTTCAGACCAGAGTGACTCTGATGTGATCTGATGGCAGTTCCTACTCAAAAGATGAGGGAAACAGCCAGTTTCCAACAGCCCTTTTGATACCTGCCATTAATTGCCTGCTCTCGCTTGCCTGGTCTCATGGCAGCCTCCTGCCCTTTGCTCCTTTGTGTTCCCGTTCCTGCTTGAGCACTTCCTTTTGTTGCCAGCCTTTTGCTCCCCTTCAGGATCATTTTAGAGAGGTAATAAAACCCTTGTGCTGATAGAAAGAACCAGATACAAATGTCTGTGTGAGTCTATTTATGTTTATAACATGAAGCCAGAGAATAGGCTGTCCTGGGTTCTGGTTTCCAACTGCAGCATAAATCCGTCAGCAAGTGTGTTACAAGCCCAGGGACCAAACCAGAAAGGTACCAGCAGACACTGCAGGACATCCACCAGAGATGTGTCTCAGAGGATCCCTATCTCTTAATTCTCCAGGAGTGTGAAAGATGGAAGCTTTTGCCCTAAACTAAATGAGCTGTCATTTCATTTTGTTGATGGGGACTGCAAAATAGGAAGCAGGGAGACAATATCAGATAAGGAGCATTAAATACCTGGCTACATGCTTGAGGTCCTCCTCAGCTGAGGAAGCATTGGGACACCTTGGAGCAGAGTCCTGGGTCACATACTGTGCTTGCTGCCCCTCACATGGCTGCACAGCTGGCATTACTGGGACTCCATCCTCTGGTCTCCCTTCCCCAAAGCAGTTATTAATTGAATAATATCATCCATTTTAATAACACAAGGCCGGGTTGGATGGGGCTTTGAGCAACCTGGTCTAGTGGAAGGAGTCTCTGCCCATGGCAGGGGGGTTGGAACAAGATGATTTTTAGGTTCCTTCCAATCCAAACTGTTCTATGATCCTCCCTCAGGCACTCAGGGAGAACCATTTAATTAATGAATATAGAACAAGCTTTCCTTTGCCAAGCTTGATGCACATTGCATTTACCAGAATGAACCCTATCTTGGGTGATAGCAATTTCCTTCAGCAGATAGAAGTCTCCAAAGGGAAAGCTGGCACAGGTGGCTTCTCAGAACAAAGGAAAAGACATAGCAAGATTGTTTTTTTCTGTGAATGTTTTGTATGCAGGGCCATGTTAAGCACAAAGCAGATGACAAGCTAAAAGGATTGTTTTGGCTGGCACAGGTGTAAAGAGATGACAGCAACACATGCAAGAAAGCCTGGCTGAACTGAAGCCTTAATGTGAGATGTTCACATCTCAACAGACTTCAAGATAAATGGCCTTTATCTTGCCTTCCATATGGTTTTGCTTTCCATGTAGTAACTGAATCATAACATTGGCTAAAGGAGAGGATCTGACTGTGCCAAGCTGGGAGAGGAGGGAAGAGGAGAGAAAAATTTGGAGGGCAGAGAGAAACCCTCTTGGACAAGCCTGATGGAGTATGACAAGATGAAAATTATACAAAAGTAATAGCAGCATGGGAGGCTGAACAGAGCCTGCAGCCTGCCCAGCAATTAAGGTGAAATGCAGTTAATCTGGATGAGAAGGGATCATCTCCCCAGCATTGTTCACTCTCTTTACTGGGTTTGCCCCAAGTCACTGGTCAGCTGCTTCAGGCCAAGCACAAGGAGCTGCTTCAGGGTCTTGGAGGAAGGTTCATCACCACTGACATCAGTGGGAGTTTTGCTGAGGATGCCACTGGGACTGTGCACTCAGTGTTGCTCTCAAGGAGAGGCAGGAACAACATGGGAACAGGCTCTACTTCAGCATCATGCTTGCGTTACTGAGACAGCACTCACAGAGCAAGTTAGGAGCTGCAAACACAGTCCTTCAACCTAGCAATATTTTATACCTTACCATACTAGTTGCCAAGGTTAAAGAGAAATGAAATACATACTAAAAGCCAAAGCAAATGAACTCAATGAGAGGGCAGATCCACGCTTCAAGAAGTCTTTGGTTTTATAAGCCAATTTAGCCCAGGTCTATTAAGAGCTCTTCCCAGTGAAAGAGTGAGAGTATTTTCTCTGCTACAATCATATCAGCCTGTATGCTGGGTTAATGGAGATGAATACTACTGCCAGATTTTGTTCTTTCCCTGCATGTAATCTAATGCCAGATGGTTCTGAATGGGTATTAAATCCCCCATGTGCATGACCTCCCCAAGGTTTTTATCATTAGAACCTTAAAATAATTCAAGGAAATCTTTCCCAAAGCTCGATTGTAAACCTTCTAATGAGGGACTAAAGTCACAAAGAAAATCCTCTTGTTAATTCCCATTTGGCTTTTTTTTTTCCTCCTTTATGACAAATAAGCAAGAATTCACAGTAACAGAGATGCTTTAAAACTGTTTTAGTAGAAAACACATAAAAAATGAGAGTTCAGGTTAACAGTTCAGGTTCCCAGCAGGGTTCAGAGACGCAGAAACAGATCAGCCATCTCCAGCCCAGTAACATCACCATCCCTCAGGGTATGTAGAAGTTACTCTCTCAGTAACTGACTGTTTTATTCACAATGCAACATAACACCTTGCGTCAGAACAAATATGATCCAATGTCGGACGAGAAGTTGAAATGGGACTTAGTCTATACCAAGGTACAAGGACTCACATGAACACCACCTTCACACTAACTGGAGCTCTGCAAGAGCAGCTAAATTCACAAAGATTTTCCCAGGAATTTTCTATCCCTCATTTGCAGAGAGTGGAGGATACATTTTAATGATTTTATGTTTGGTTTTCTACTTGCTGCTTGCTGCACTGCACCATGCCTTACTTGCTGCCTGTTACTTGAGCACACAAGAGAAAATTGTTCACATCCTCGTGGGTTTTCTGTACTTCTCATCAGTGGATCATCCAAAAGCCACATAAGTATTCCTGCAGCTAAATCACATGCTGTGAGGATAGGGAGGGGGAGAGAGAAATAATAAAAATAAAATAAAAAAGTTTTACAAATTTTGGGGTATCCAAACTGCTCAGAAAACTGGTTTCTCAGGAGCCTTTACACTGTTCATGTAAGACCCGGCTCTCATTAATATCTGTTTCAACTGGGAATATGCAACATCTGCAAAGAAACCAATGCTTGGCCAAAACCACAAAAGTAATAATCCTGAAAGAGTTTAGTTCGGGTAACTGAAGAAACTGAACCCAGTTCATCAGGAGGGCATTCAAATACATGAGACCTCTATCATGGGACCATTTTGCCTTGCCCTGAAGTCCCACACTCACTTCCCATCACCTAGGAAGACAAACCTGAGAGATAACATTCTTCCAGGATCTGGCACTAGAGCAGAGCCGCCCAGCATGGCAGGAGATCTGTAGAAATAAATAAAGAAAAAATATGAGTACAAAGCCTGCCTCAACACCCAGCAGTACTTTATCATGCCACCAAGGATTTTATCACTGTACTGCACATTTCCCCAAACCAGAGTCACTCTCTCACATTTCTTATCATACCTGCAGCCACACAGACAGTATGTGTACAGGCACATGCTCCATATTCTAGAAGAGATGGAGGTGGCCCCTGGAAAGACAGAGACAGGAACCCTTTGCCAGAACTCAGAGCTGAACCAGGAGCACTGAGCTTCAGCCACTGAAGTAAACAACATCTTGATAGGTAATGCCGTTAATGTTCATTAAGCTTTCGAATGTAAGTCTGCCCCTTCTTACCTGCAACCCCAAATGTCCTGCCCTCCCCTGAAACAACTGTCTTCTTCACCATAATTCCATTCCCATTTCATAATCACTGGTCCTTCTGGATCTCTTTACCCAGTCTCCAAAATCTCTCCTGCTTAATTCTCACTATATTTATCTCCACCCATTCCTTATCAGCCTTGTTAGCAGCTCATTAGCTCCCAACACCTCCCTGACTCCCCTGCCCCAACCACAGCCCCTTTTACCTTGTTCTGGTCCCTGTCCACCCACCCACTCCTCGCTTTCCCTCTGCACACTGCCTTCCTTGGGCATTTCCACTGAGGGCAGCTTGAGTATCATCTGGCCTGGAGGAGGTGTCTGGACAAGGAAATTGGTCATGTGGTGAAACAATGACAAAGAGTTAGGGCCAAAGCCCTGTCTGAAATCGGAAGGCACCAGAACTGGGAATGGAGCACAACCAAACTCAGTGACAGGTTATGGTACTTGCCCCCATCGCCACTTTTAGTAGTTTTCCTCCCTGGCACCCTGCCCATGCCCCAGCAGCACCAGCAAGGACTGCGCAGGAGCAGCAAGGAAAAGGCAAAACCGGGTATGGAAGAAACTAATGACACTGTGCAGAGCTGTTCATCCTGCAGCCAGTGAAACCCTGCCCAAGTGCCGTGCTTTACAGCCTCATGCAAGCTATTTGTTATCCCAGGCCAAAACCAAAATGAGCTGTTGGTTTCTGTCCATTCCTTGGATGCCACGTTTAAAGCGAACAAAGGAGCAATGCTGCCACCAGCCCTCGCCAGAGAGGGACCTGCGGGGGCAGCAGGACTGGCTGCTTGTCCTGGGGCAACCTGAGGCTGGACTGGTGTACGGGGTAGGGGCTGCGGGGCCCCGGGATGCTCCGTCTCTGGGGATGAGGAGCGTTCCTGGCACGTCAGTCTGGCACCTCCAGCGAGGCCGAGAGCGAGGAGGGGGGCAGCGGGGTGAGCAGGCTTTGCTCCACGGCACTTTCGAGACAAAGCGATTTTACTAAAAAAGGAACTTGGAGCACTTCAGTCCGTCGAGGCCGTGCCAGCTCTGTCTGCATCCCGCCGCGGTCCCCCCTGAACGAGAAGGAGGAGGCAGCGGGAGGAAAATGGGAACAGGCGCCCTGCTATGCCATAGCGGCTCGGCAGCCCCCGAGGGCTCAGGGCCGGCCGCAAGCGACCCCGGGGCTCTCGGGCAGCCCCAGCAGGGTCGGGAGAAGCAAATGCGACGCTGAGCTGGGGTTTGGTGGCGGCGACTGCGGGGAATCGCTCCCCCCCCTCTGCTTTGTTCCCCCTCCCGCTGCCCACTGACGCTCATATATTCTTTGGGGCATGAACCGACTCCTGCTGTGTGTCTTCGTCCCACCCGCGCCCTGGGACCTCAGCCTTGACAGGGACCCCCCTCCCCGTGGGTACTGCCGTGGGTAACAGCACTCTCCATAATAAAGTTCTGGCTACATTGATAATATCAACATATTATAGCGTTTCCCTTTATAGCTGTGCTGCACACGGAGTTTCCAGATCGATGTAAAGCATGCTTGCTTTTTCTTTCCATCCCTCTGTGCAACTTGACAAGTTCCGTGGTTCTTTTCCTAATATGCGGGTTTATTTTATGTCGCTGAGCACTGGCGAGGACAGAGAGACTTTTAAGTCACAGTAATCTGAATTCCAGAAATAACAAGCTGCTAAGATCTGTCATTAAATGTGGAGCTCGCGAGAGCGGCAAAAACAAGTACTCTGTGTTCCTTAAAAGATGGTTTGGATAACAGTGACATAACCTAAGTACCCGGTCGTGGTCCAATTTAATCAGTAAATATGCCTCTGGAGCAGAACCATCTAACTTAGGATAAGAAACAGAAGTACAGTCACCACCAGTAGGAGAAATTAATGCATTCCACTTAGACAAAGATTAATTATTATGAATCACTCCGAAAATACATTTGCCCCAAGTGGGAGTACGCGATTTTCTCTTCATCAAGTTTCTTTTAAATAATTATTAAACATCTCAAGGCTGAAGACAATTTAGTTTGCACTAATAAGCACTACAAAATGAAGACCACCTTTTTTAATCTCTGGAGCATTTTTATCAAAAGGAGTTGCTCCAAAGTGGGACAGGCAGAACATCTTCTAGAAGAAATGTGTATAGGTGCAGAGGACTCTGCATAAGAACAGGATAAGTTTTCATGTTAGAGTTTTTCTGTCGGTGTTGATTTTTCCATATAATTTTTATCCTAAGTTCACCGAATTAAATTTATATTTGCTACTAATTTTGTCCTGTTAAGGGCCTCAACTGTAACCTCAATGGCATCTCAAAGGGTCATAAATCAGATTTAAAGCCAAAAGTCACCTCAGTTGCATATCTTGGAGAAAAATAAACATGGTTTCAGGAAGGGCATGGGTAACTGTTTTAATAAGGTCTCCCTTTGCATAGGGGTTCTCCTTTTAAAAATACCTCAGAAAGATGACAATTTTCTGAGCTTTGGTGGGACGAGTATGTCTGAAACAGACTGGGTTATTAACAGCTGGGTTGGCTCTGCTTGATCACTTGCATTTGACTTTCCATTTCTCTCTGGGCAGTCCCTAGTAGACACGTTCGTGTGATGATGCTCCAGTAGAGCACTGCTCTGGGTAAGGCAATGTGCAAGAACAAGAACACAGTCAGAATAAAATTATTTTGTCATTTACAAGGGAAAAGAAAAAGTGCAAAATTAAAGGGCTGCGGGAAGCAACTATGTTACCAACTGGAGAATATTATTTTTTTATTAAATTCATGTATAAGGAAAGTTTCTTCTGTGAAACATTCCCCAAACCATCACTTCATATTCATGGCTCAGCATTCCTGGTGGGATAGGAATGAGAAACTTGCTTCCATTTACTTTGCAGGGCCAGGGTGAGGCGCAAAGCAGGCAATTATCAGCTGTAATTTAATTACCAGCACCCCAGATGTTGTTGAAGTTGACTTCACAGACACCTTTATCTGGGAGACTAAGAGATGGCCTTCTAGGTACAACATTTTTAGCAGTCTTCCTTTTCTCCAGTTTTAGAGACTCTTACAGTTTAAGGCTCGGTTCTCACCCAGCCCAGGCAGTGCTGATAGGCAGCGCTTCCATTGACACTTTTTCCATTACAAAATAATGTTCTACCCAAACATACTTTGTTTGACACCAATAAATCAGGGCAGCTCTTTTAATCATACCCAAGACTGAACTAGGCCAATTTTAAAGCTTATAAAATTTGGTGACTTTTCAAAGAAAACTTTTTTTTTTTTTTTTTTGAAGTGGCACAGTCCAGCACTCCCTGTTCCTGGCAGCAGCTCAGAAGTGTTCTGAGAAATGCATCTTTTTGTGGCAGTTCTGACCCAAACGAAATCAAGAAACCTTGGAAATCTCACAGGAGATGGATTTTTGTAAGCTTTCCAATTTAAACAGGTGGAGATAAACCAAGATAACTGTCTGAGACAGATCTGCAACATGTGGAAGGTTCATCTATAACTAGATATGTCTGCCTTTATTTTTATGGCCTTACCCTTTTCTAGAAATATGCCTACAGGCATTTGATTAACACTGGCGTAGTTATGTAAATGAATGAATGGGATGATAGATGTAGTAGAGAGAAGCCTTCATTCTTAACTCTGACAAACTCCCTTTCCAAAGGAGAGATTGTTTTAATTGGCCAGCCAGTGACTCAGGATGGGTTTGGAATGACAGAGCATCTTCAAAAGACCAACAATTCTGAGACTTCTCCCAGGCAGCAATGATAAAAAATGAACATAATGTAGTGTTGTTTCTATCACTTAGATATTTCGTATATGTTGCTTCAAATCAGGTCTTAAGTTCTTCTACCCTATCCACATGGCAAGAAGAGAAATAGACAACATCATTATCTTCAGAACAGCTTGCTCACATCACACCACAGTTTATTTTATGATTCAAATACTCTCTGTATTTCTTTTCCTCCATTCCTTCATTACCATCTCACCGTTAGCAAGTGTTGCTAAGTAACATTCTGCAGGCCCCTGTAATTTCACTGCACAACTGTACTACAACCACGCGTTAATACTTCACAAAGGCAGTAACTATCAGCAATAACCACTATATTGCTTTAAAGGAAACCACGGTACTTTCTCATTATGGCTGTGTATGCTTCCAAATTACACCAGTCATCAGGGTAATTCATTGTTGCTGGAGGCTGCGATGAATAAATTCCCACGCTGGATTTACAGAAATCCTGATGCTTTTCCCACGTAATGGATGTGTGCAACGAGTTTAGCTGAGACTCATTTTGTTTAGAATCATAGAATATGCTGAGTTGGAAGGGAGCCATCATGATCATTGAGTTCAACTCCTGCCCAAATACAGGACACGCCAGGAATCCCACCATAGGCCTGAGATTGTTGTCCAGACACTTCTTGAACTCAGACAGACTTGGTGCTGCGACCCCTTCCCTGGGGAGCCTGTTAACGGTGCTCAACCACCTTCTGGGTGGAAAACTTTTTCCTGATATCCAAGATGTCACCACACAGAGTGGCCAGGAAGAGGATGTTGGGAGGCTTGGTCCTTCGGTGCCTAAGTCATGGGTTAGACCCTTGGGTGTAGATGAAAAAGTTGTTGGAAAGGGCAAGAAGTGCTGAAGAAGGTCACCTTCAGAAACTAGATATCCTGAAAGGTTCAACATCGATAGGAACATGACAAGATATATCAAGAAATCTTTTACCTTAACTTCTGCCTGAAATGATTCACTGGTTTTACGCAGCAAGGGCAGAATGAAAATCCACATCTCAAACAAGAGGTGATGGCGATGCTGAAGTGGGATAAAGCAGGACACTTAAGAGCTGGGTCCCAACACACACAGAGTTCAGAGGAAGTTTTCTGCCTGCATAAAATTTGAGAAGTCAGACATATAATTACCATGAAAAAAGAATCATTTTTCATCCTTTTCATTCTGTGGTAAAAGAAATTAAAGGAAAAACAAATACCTTTAATAATTTCAAAATGTTGCACTTTGTCATCAATCTCAATTTGCCATAATGAACCTTACAGGAAGTTCAAAAGTTGCAGTGGGACGAAAATGGGATTGAGGGATGTTGGGCATTTGAGAAATGTGGCTCCAATTGCACCAGATAATGTCTGTGTCAGCCTTATAATATTTATTATGTCTGTTCTAAAGTGGAGGTTGTATGCATGTGTAAGCATGTGTATATTTATACATAAACATTTATGTAGAGAGAGTACCCATGTCTAAATGAATGTTCGTACACATAAATGTGTCTGATGTCAAAGGGAAGAGTCCTTTAACAGCTATATAAAGGTTTAATTTCTTATCTAGTGTTTTCCCTGTTTTGCTTGGTTGAGTGCCTAGTATTTATATGTTTCATTATCTAAGATATCCTCTCTCCCAGGGAACACACTTGTTTGCCATGTTCAATAAAGTAATGAAACATAGAATAAATCTTTCTAGTGCCATAACTACATGATACTAAACCCATGTTTTGTCTTATCCTCACCATGTACTTCGGTTCCTTTAAATGTATCTTTGTAGTGAAACTTGCCATAGATTAGTTATGATGATATTACAGCTGAATTTAATTTCAAAGTCTCTCAGCAGTTAAGGGTTTCTTGCCTTGGTCACTGCTGAGGAAATTTGAAAACTCTGATATGATTTATGAATATGGCTATATTAGTAGTGTAAAAAGGCTATGGGGAATATGAGAAAACAAACCTTTGCCTAATTCCATTCCAGTAAAAATTTCATTTCTTATAGCAAAATAAACAAGTAAATCAGTGTTGAATGATTCTGTTGCTTTATTACCTAACTTATAATTTGGCTTTAAACATCCAAGGCAAGTAAAATCTCAGACCCTGCTCACTTTTGTTGAAAGATAATTAGTTAACAATTAGAATATTCTTCAGAGGTTGCTTCCTTGAATGATATTCATAATGTGATGCAAGAGAAGAAAATCCAGGAATAAAAGGCCTGGCTTCTTTCCCCCAAATACAAGTACATTAGCCCTATTATTAGCAAATTTTTCAATGTAAACCTCTTTTCTCCTGAAATTTATTCAACTGTTTAAGGGATAATCAGTTTCCTAAAATTTCTCCAACATCAGTGTTCACTTTCAGAGATGCTGTTACCTCAAGACGTGTTGCTGTACAAGTTGCATGAACATACAACTTCTGTTCCTCATCACGTAGCCTATCCTCATAGCTGAGGAGCAGTCCCATAAGTATAAATCCCTTTCAGCTCACAGAATGGGAAATGCCCAATAGTGAGGAGACAAGGTTAAAAGAGTCAAAACTTTGGCCATTTTTTCCAAATCACAAGCTCATTACAACTTATATTAATCACCTGCTTGAAGATTCAGCTCTCCTTTAAGAAACTGAAGTCCAGGGGACTTGCACATCTAGGAACATGGCACTCTTTTGCAGGATCTGGCTGTTGCTGTCTAAAGCACCATGTCCTGCTGGCTTTTACAACACCATGCAGTGAAAATGTCTCTTAGACTGGTGAATGAGTAACCTAAGACAGCATAATTTCTAATTTATTGTAGGTGCATATACATTAGGTTCTCAGAATTATTGCAGACATTCCCCAGTCAGTGGAAGGCAGTAATCCCCAAGCTTATCTAGGTTTTCTCTTGGACATACTGCTTGACCTTAGGTGGGTCACTTAATCTTTCTTTCTCCCTTTGTTTTGTTGTCCATAAAAATATGATAATATTGGCTCACATCACCTGCTGAATAAGCCAATATTCAACAGAAATAGCTGATGTGAGATTAATATTTTCAAAGTACTCTTTTGCTGAGAAATGCTGTCAGTCCAAAGTGTGCACTACTATAATTATGGTATACAATGGAGATCAGGCACCTCGGTGGATATTCTTGTGCCAGCCTCTATATCTGCTACCTGACTTCACATGTACGTGTCCAATGGAAAAGAGATTTGAAAATTAAAGTGTCCTTGAAACTAGATAAGAAACTTTCAGCCAATGAGGAATGTCTATCAACACCTGTCTAGGGCTATTACTGTTTTTTTCCAGCTGGTTCTGTCTGGTTTTGTTGCTTCATGTACCCAAATCCACCATTCTGGCTGGTAAAGGAGGAAGAGACAGCTTTGAGAAAAGGATTGTGGTAGGTCAGGGTGCAGCAGGGTTTGAAAAGACCCTTCAGGGTTTTGGGTCACGATGTCTGCCAAAGCCACACACCTGATGATGGTGGAGCAAGAGGTGACAACAATCCTGCCATCCTCACACAGCTATCATCCCATGCCCAACAAGAGGACCTAACAATCTGTGCTGCAGCCCACTTGCCAATTAATTGAAATACAAGACTATTGCATTTGGTTGGCAATTCCCAGAGAAAGAGTGACTAGCCCATCTTTTTTCCATCCTCAGAGAAAATATTACTTTGATTTTCAGAGGTGAGCATTACTTACCTCATGTCAAAACCTGGTACAAATCTTAATGCAGCGTCTTCTGCCACAGAGTAGGAGGTGTAAGTAGCTTTTCAGTATGCCTGAGAGAGCACAACAGTTTTTTTTCTTTTAAACTAGAAAGTCATCACAAAGGGCTGAAATTTTAGAATGAATGAGATTGCACTAATACTAAACAACTTCTGCCTTGAATCTTCTCCTTCTCTCTTCTGTGTCTCTTTAGCTCTTTCTTCCACCTGGAAAATGCCCTGAACATTTTGGGCGCTATCAGGAGCAAGAAACAGCCTGGTGCCATTCAGTCATAGACGGCCCAAGGAATTTCTGAAAAATAAGTCATTTTGTTCTCACTGTTCAGCACAAAGTGGAACAGTAGGTGAAGTGGGCTTCCCCCCCACCCCCAAGTTCACATTTCCCCAGGGAATTCCTCCAGATTTCTCAGCATCCACCCGAGCAATGTTGTGGTGCAGCTGCACTGTGTTGTACAAACTGAACACGTGTCCCCACTGCCTTCCAGGTTTGCACACCTTTGAGGGGAGGACAGCATTACACAGCTGCTTTGGCTAAAGCGTGGGTTGATTTGCTTGCATGCTGTTTTATTAAGTCAAAGAAAAACCATGAGCTGTTAGCTTCCTGTAAAATGAAGAAAAAAAATACCCTAAAGAAAAGAACAGCCTGAAGATAAAAAGGTCCTAAGGTTCTAGAAAATGTCAACTCCAAGAAATGTGGTGGGTGTAAAACCCACAAATTAAGCTTTACATTCATATAGAGTGTCTACATTTGTTCTGAACAATGCTGAATGGTGAGAGCCGGGAGCCCCGTGAGCGCTGCCTCCCACTGAGGACATGCTTCCCATTCCTAGGCTGGGCAGCAGCCACTCCTTCCCACGGATGCCCCTTCCCACGGACATCCATGCAAAGTCACTGTCTGTTCTCTGCAGCAATGGGGGGGAGTTTTGCTTCCTCTTTGCAAAGCCCCTTCCAGCAGGATGGAAATGGGCTTTTCTCCAGCAGCTGGGGGTACATCCTTAGGCAGTGTGTGAACAGATACCAGGCCATGACACTGGATACAGTGCTGCAGAAATTGCTGGGGAGCTGTAGAAGTCACTGCCTCACTCCAGATCCAGTCAAGGACTGGGGCTGGTTGATTAGTCTTATCCTAGACTACACAGAATTCACCCAGCACAAGGAGAGAGGTAATAATTAATCCTTGATATTCTACAATAAGTTAGCAGAGGACAGAAAATGTCAGCTATGTTGCTCATATTTGCATAATACCATTGATTAAAAACCCACTGAAATTTGACTCAATTTCCAGATTAAAAAAGAAACTAAATTAGAGATTTTTCAACCAACCCTTCTCCGAAATTTGAATGACATAGATTTCTTTTTCTTTTTTTTTTTTTTTGAGCAAAAATCTTTTAGCAAACTTAAGGAACAGAATACCAAATCTATTTAGCATGAACATCCTCAGCTCTATGAAGTCTCTGTAGCAGATGAAGGTATAATGCAGAGACTATAATGCACAGAGTGCTTTAGGGAGAGAAAATGCTTTTGAATGGATTTTAATTCTTTTAAAACACTTGAAATGTGTTTTAATGTGTACAGTCAAAGCATTAGAAACTATTTTAAATGAAAAGTTTTATAAATATTGGTTTATTCAATTGGTATAAGACCTCACTCATTCAGTGAGGGGAAATGAAAATTACTATATAAAACTACATTTTATATATCTTATCCTATTTTGGAAGTTAATCAGAATGCTATTACATCTTGAAGAGATTACAACTATACATTAGGACTTAAAATCTTCAGTTCTTCCAGAAGACATTATACAACTCACCTGTACCATGGTATTTGTGGAAACTAAATGCTTGCCCACTTTCACAACTTTCTCAGAGAGGCTGCATGGCAAGCGCACATAAATCTTTCAACCAAGATTCAAGCAGTGAGAAGGAGCTACTGAATTGCTGGCAACGTGAGCTAATGTTGAACTAATATGAACTTCATGCAAATTTTTGCTTTGTCCAGGACTGCTGGTTGGGGCGAACTTGTAGTAACAGGCTTGTTGGAGACCTGTCAGGGGAGTCTCTCTGGCAGGCTGTGAGCTGCAGCTGGAGCTGCCTTTCCTTCAGTTTGCTCTGAATTTAGGACATGCTTGCGCAGCTCAGCTATAAACTTTCAGCTGGAGAGGAGACAGAGAGGAACCCAACAGCCCTGAAGCAAATGAATGTCAGAATAATCCCAGTGCAAAGTCAGACTTTCGGTGAAACTGCAGAAGTGAAAAGTTTATTGAGGCTCAGGCTGGGTCTAAGGCCATCTCGTCTGGGCTGAGGAAGCTGTGGACTCAAGAGAGATGAAAGCATGCAGTTTACTTGTTTTAATGACTGTCTGGGCTGCCTGCCTGTAGCCAGAAAGGCATCTCCACGTCTAGATGAGAAGACCCACAATCTTCACAGAGCCACACAGATGGAGCTCAGTTCCCACCAGATAGCGACAGCAGTCCATCCCTCCATCACTGCCTACTTGACCACTGTCACAGCAGTGAGGCAGATTTCACAGGGAGAAATCACACCTTAAAACTTTTAAAAATCCAAGAAAAATCCCAACAGGACAAGCTTCAGCAGCTGCACAACTGAGTCCAATAAAGCACATCGCTGCCCTCACAAACTTTGTCTCAGCAATGGTAATATTTGGGCTTGTCTTGTTTTCGGCTCTCCCAAGTAAAGAAACTGTTGTTGTTCCCTTAAAAAAGCTCTTCCCAGTTCACGGTCAGGAAGACTTCCCTGGTATTTCGCCAAGAGTTGTATAACAAATGGCTGATGAAACAAATAATGAGAACAGGCCAGAAAGAAGAGAGGAAATATCTAAAAGGAGGAAAAGGACAAATGAGTCTTCAGAGAATATGAGCTACAGAGGATGCGCTGAGTTTATGTCTGGTACATTTTGCTTCATTTCCAGTAATTCATGCCCTGAATGTTTCTAGAAACAGATAGATGAAGTATTTATGAAAACCACACCAGTGGAGCCATTGCAGCCAATGAAAAAGTGGATCCAAGATGTGTTGGGAGAAAGTTTTTAAGTTTTGACAGTCGAAAAAGATTTGTCACTAGGCCAACACATAGAATTTTCCTCCTCTAACTTGGATTGGAAAAAAGCAAATAGGATAATTTTTTTCTTTGCCTGACCTCTCTGTCCAGAGGATTTACTCCACCCTACACTGGATGGCCCATGGACCTCAACCTGCACCTTTGGGTTAAGGTCTTTATTTCCTTTCAGGAGTTAGTGCCTGGACAGGACTATTCAAATCTCCAAAGGCAAAGTCACCCAGTAGAAGCTCTGAAGGCAGCAAGCATTTTGGTCAGGGGTCTCCCAACAAGGTGCCATCAATGCCGTCAGACACTCTGAGAGAGACAGCAAGTGCATGGCTGCACAGACCAGAGAGTCCAGACCTGACACTGGAAAAAACTTTGGAGGAGTTCAGAAACAGAAAATCTGGGAGGACAGAGGAGGGAAAAAAACAAAGAGAAGACAAAAAGAAAATAATGAAAAAGAGAGAATGACAAAACCCCCCCTATGTTGTGTAAAATTTGCATATAAATAATAATAAAATAATGCTCACTTATAGAAACATTATGAGCAAGCAGTAGATGCTTATTAGCAGCATATTCCTAGGACCATTTCCCACATCTGTATTTTCCATTAAGACCAAGTAACAACCTCTGGAGCACACATTGCTCCGTGTGCATCTACCTATGACTGTGAACACCAAAACTGCCTGACAAATATTGGGAAATAATTCCCTAGATAAGCTGTGCATGTATTCACAAGTAAAATATGCAGCCATACCAGTCTGCACACAGGAAACATTCAATTTATATGTGCAAAATAGGAGCTTGAGGCAGGTCAGTACTTTAGAGACCAAGCTCTGAACCAGCAACACCAATCCTTTGGGACTGTCACTGCCAAAAGAGAGTGTTACAACTTTCCCAGAAAAGCCACATCTTAATTTTTGTTTTAGCTGGTTTCACCAACCTTCCTTAAGTCCCTCATCCATAAATCCAGAATATAACTTGGACAAGCATATTCTTATTCTGATCAACTAATGCATCGTTCAGGGGAGCTCAGGTGTTATTAAGCTCTAGGGCACATTTCTATCCCCTTCTGAAAAGAGTCATCTCGAATGTTTAAAGCAGTGTCAGTAGCACAGTTATTTTCCTAATAAAGTTTTCATGTGATGAACATTTTGGCTGCAAATTCGGTACAAAGGGAAAGAGTCAAACTCATGGATGCAAATGGAAACTTCAGATGATAAATGTCAGCTGATCACCAGGAGTGTGCTTCTACAGCACAAACCAATAGTAAAGGATGGTAAAATTCCCAGTTTTTGCAGACAGACGTTTTAGCTTATTAAAGCAGTTCACTGTTAACTCAGCAATTCTCTGTTTCTGTACAGTGATTTTTTTTTCCCTTGGATTAACAATATCCATAGCAATTTTATGGGCGTGGTTCAGATCAAGAACATGTGCTGCTAGCTGGAAAATTGCATTTGACCTCTGCTTTTCCTTATCTCTTTTCGGCTTTTGTTTTCTCTTAAGTTTAAAGACACTTTCATTAAAGAAATTATTTCCTTTCTTTGGGAGGCTGAATCAAGAGGCGCTAAAATCGGTGAAAGTCTTTCCATTAATTTAGTAGGGCTTTACATTAGACTTTCAATTAGAAACAGTAAGTGTAGAAGTATAAAGAAACCGAAGATAAAGGAGAGGGGAGCAGGAGGTGGAAATGTTTCATGAACATTTACAAACCTCTAAGGTTTCATTTGGCTTTATGTTAAGTTTAGGTCAAAGGTTTGGGTCAGCTTTTGTTCTCCTCAGCCCCCATTTGCTCTGATCTTCTTTTCCAGAGCGGGATCTTGACAGATGCACTGTGAAAAGGGAAAAATCGGTTTGAAAAGCTGGACTCAAGACCTGCTAGAGGCAGAATGATGAGGCAACTGCTTTGCAGTTTGTTTCATGTCACAGGGAACGCAATTCCCTCAGATAAAGTAGCACAGCATTGGAGTGAACCCTGCAGATTGTTTTAGGGAAATGTAATGAGAGGGACACATCACAATTAACGTTCCTGCTTGGCATCTCTTGGAACTCACATCAAACCATAGAGTTTTAGGGCGGTGTCATGCCCTGAGGCAGAAGCATTGGCTGCCGTTTGCTGCTTGTAAAACTATTTACTTGGGGACAGTATTTTGTTGACCAGTGGCAAAATGCCAAGTCTCCCACAGGGAGATGGATCACTTGTCCTCCAAAGGTCACAAGTCTCCAAGGTGGCAAAGCCATCATCCCCACCAGCCTTTGCCTGGCATTGACAAGAGAGGAGTGAGGCAGCAAGAAGAGGATTTTGGCCCTCATGACACAGAGATACAAATAAGGTGAGAAAGTATCTTCAGGTCAATTTATTATGGTTTTTTTTGTAATTTCTAGGTAATATTGCAGGAAAATCAGAGCAGTTCTCAGCACTGGAGCACTAAAGGTTCAGTCCAATTCCTTCTGCTTCATCCCCAGCTTCCTGCTTCTGCCTGTGTCCCTATTCATCCCCACCTCAGCCACACCAGCACAAAGGTTTGCAAGGCCCCTCCAGCCCAGACCACTGAGAGCTGAGTTAACACCAAAACCTCCTGCACTGCTTGGATCCCAGCTCACTGGATGGGGCTGGCACCTTACATGAGCTTTGGCTCAGATTCATCCTGCTAAGTTTAGATATTTAACCACACACTAAGTCTCTAATTCCTTTAAAAATCTTTCTGCAGCAAGCAGAGAGAGATGGGCACCCCCAGGGGCAATCCCAGCTGTTGGAGGTATCATTATTTTTCCTTGTCACTAAGCCCAGAGGGAGCTGGGGCCCAGGACACTCTGCTCAGCCCACACCGTGCAGGACAGGTCTGTTCAGACTTTCCCTTCTCCTCACCAGTGTAGGGACCACAATGTGGCCACAGAAGAATAGAGACAAAAATAGGTTTCTGACCTACTTCTTGGCAGCAGGCAGCGGTGAGAGCGGCTGCTGGAGCCGACGGGGAATAGTTTGTAACCACACAAACCTCATGGATGGGTTGGCGAGCTGGGAATGACATTGCCTCTCCAAACTGGCTTTTCCAGCTTTCCTGTTGAAGCCTTTTCTCTCTCTTTTTGACCATCCTTGATAGTCCTGACAGACCTGGACGATTCTCCTCCCTTTCATTTCTGTTGATATCGCGTTTTCTTCTGTGTTTGTGTGAAACAACATTATTTGCCATGGTTTTGAAATCAGCTCAGGACACAGTTGCTGTCTTGCAACATGTATTTTGGAAACAGCATTTAGGAAACATTTTCAGCCATGAATATTTGAAGATTATTATATTCAAATCACTTCCAAATATGAGATTTTTTGCTTCTCAGGGGAATGGTACTGTAATACTGAAATCCGTTATATTAATTTTTTCCCTTTCTGATTTAAATTCAGACATACTGTGGATTTGTATTATTACTTTTCATCAATAGCATATACTTTCCATGCTAGCAGGCTCTCAAGTGGTGTCTGAACAACAGAAAATACCTATTCCTTAGAGGAGTTTTCTCTAAATAATTTTGTATTTCTAATCTATGTTTTTAATTATCAATATTCTCTAGTGTTTCATCTTCCATGAAACTTCAAATATTTTTAGGATATCTTCTTTTCAGACACCCAAATTGTTTTCTCATGGGGGCTAAGCTGGCTCCATGGGATGGTCAACCCTAAATACCTGACACCTTTTACTCTTGTTTTCTCCCAGGGGATGTTTTATACAAGCTTGACTGAAGCCCTGCTCTGACAGAGGGATTGGATGCTGTACACTGCACACATCCAAGTAGTCTCACTGTAATCAATTAGTAAGATTGGATAATTTAAAAGAAAATGTTTCCTTTGTTCCATGCAAATAACATTTTCATTACTCATTTCAACTGGTTGTTTAGCAAAACCAAGTATTTTTTTCTTAATAAAAAGTGAATGGTCTTAAAGCAAACACCACTAAGAGTAAAGATGCTGGAAATTTCCTTGCTGTGAAGGCATGGAACAGAAGTTTTATCCTTGGATCACAGAGATTTAGGGTCAACCGAGGAAATCTCTTTGAAAAAATTAAAACTCGTCTAAGAAAAACAGCATGTTATCCCTACTGACCGACTCCAAAGAAGAAAAAACCTGCAGCTTTACCCAACACATCCCATTTGGTCCCTTTTATGCCTGGGAAGGTGAATTTCCCTCAGAGTGAGCCCGTTGCTGCCACATCCTCCCATCAGCTGAACATGAGAGGTTTCTCTCTGTTGTGTTGCCAGGATGTTCCTTATGCCCCTTCTGTAAACACACAGGACAGGTCTTAGCAAACTCAGCGAGATACTTTAAGTTCCATTTGCACAGAGAACTCTTTTTCCATTACAGGAAATCAGAGAAAGAGGAGTCAGCACTCCCTTTGGTTGAGAATCACGATTCTTGGGCATCCTGTACATGTGGCTGTTTAGGGTACACTCATAAGATCCCTCTTTGCATCTGCAAAACAGTTCCTGAGCTGCTTAGCCTTAAAAAACACATGAATATTGTCACTGTTGTTGATATCATTTATGCTCAGATTTATGAAAAAAAATATTTTTTAATAAATAAACTCATACCTGTACATATACTCATACTTCAAAGGTTTGGGGGAGTTAGATGAAAGTGGTTGTTGATGAAACTCAAACACCGTGTGCTGGTGCTGGAATTCAGAGCCAGCTTTCCGGGATTAGGTGTCCCTGGTTAACCTCAGCTGTTAGAAATTATTTTGGAGCTTGGCCCTGGCAGGTGAGGAGTAACCATGAGGAGGAGAACAAAAGGGTTTCTCTCTCTTCTGCCCCAGTCTCCCCCCTTTGCAGAATTGGGCAAATGTGGTTTTAATTCAGAAATACAAATGTCATCTTCAAAGTCACTCTGTGAAGGAAGGGTGGAGAATGGGAGAGCCAAAAAAAAAAAAAAAAAGAGAGAGAATTGGATTGCAATTTGTCAAGATGTTTTTAACTGTGAAATTGAACTAGAAAGTCTTAACAGCTGAGTGGTGAGCAAGGGGGGGAGGAAGAGGGACTGGGAGTGCTGGAGCTAGTCTGCAGTACACTTGAAATGCAACAGACTTCCTTGCTGTCCCAAACAGCATCTAATATTTTGCTTTCTTCAAGGCCACCCCTTTTCTGATGTAAATAATCCTGTGATCCCATACCACCAGGAGTCTAGGGAAAACAGCTCCACCTTACGTGCTGTTCTTGGAATGCTGAGAGCAAGGCAAAAGTGTCACTGAAAGCTGTTTGGGACCATTAAGTAGCAAAGAAACATTTTTTCCCCATGTTATCCCCCACCTCGTGCTTTTGGAAGTCTCCAGGCTGGGAGGTATTTATGCTTCCTGCAGGTTATAGGAGCAATGTCTGCGTACGTGCTACGGCTCTGACAGCAGATGTGAATAATGCAAAAGGGCTACGAACACGAGAAGTCACTCTGAGCTCTTGCTGTACTTTCTTAATGTATGTGACATTGACATAATACGCCCCAGGGCATTTTGGATCAGATGGCGTTCGCCTGTTCCACGTGCTGGTTTTATGAACAGCAATCAAGTTGTGAAACACATGTAGGCAGCGTGTGTGGTGAGTGGCTTTCCATCCTGCGCTTGGGTGGGAAGCACACAGCCATGGTGAGGGCAGTACTCCCAACAGAAACACCACTCTGCCATCTGAGGAGATGACTCCTGCTCCCTGGCAGGGCTCGTGGTGGGCTGCTGGATGGTGGTGGTGTTGTTATCATCATTTTGTCTGACTGTATG
Source organism: Pipra filicauda (assembly GCF_003945595.2). Taxonomy (NCBI): domain Eukaryota; kingdom Metazoa; phylum Chordata; class Aves; order Passeriformes; family Pipridae; genus Pipra; species Pipra filicauda. The sequence continues at coordinate 3,081,457 of NW_024104798.1, read as the reverse complement.
ACACACACAGCACCCAGAAACAGCTTTTGTGGCACACAGAAGCTCGACCAGATACACATCACAGGAGCTGACATGTGAGCTGGATACTCTCCTCACCAATACAAGAAATTAAAACCTTCACTTCCCAAGCACACAGGCTGGATAGGAGGGTCACAGGGTCAGTCCAAGCCCCTTTTCCTCACACTGAGGAGCAGCAGCCCATCAGTCAGATACACATTTCAGCAGCACTGAGAGAAGCACATCTCCCCCTCCCACATCCCTGTCCTTCAGAAGAAAAAGTCCATTTCTGTAGGGACAGAAAGCAGGATTAATCCCTCTCTGATTTCCTCCTCTAACTCCTTGTCCCTGACACCCCATTCCAGCTTTCATCCTATCTGGCCTATTTAGTCTAGAGCAGGGAAGACAGAGAGGAGACGTGATAACAGTCTTCAATTATGTAAAAGGCTTATGCAGAGAGGAAGGTAATAAATTGTTATCCACATCCATAGGGAAAGCACAAAAAAAGGTAATGGGTTTAACTGCAGCAAGGGAGACCTGAGTTCAGCACTAGAATAACTTTCCTGCTGCAAGGGTCATTGGGCACTGGAGGAGATTGCCCGAGGGGCTGGGGGATCTCCACGGCTGATGAGGTTAAAGAAACACTTTAGACAAACGTGTCAGGAGTGTTTTGTGTGGGGGTGGTTGAGGTGACCTGCTCAGGTCCCTTCTAACCCTCTTTTCCTCTGCACCATGGAGATAACTATCCCAGCCTCATTCCTTGGCAGACAACCATGACAGAACTCCCCTTCACCTGTGTTTTTTGGTATAAGAGGACAATCCTGTGGCAGCAACACACTTGGAGCAAGGAATAGATGAAGCCAGAAGACAGGATCATCTCCTATCACACAGCAAGCATATCTGTCAGGTTCTGCAGGACCCAGACTGTTACTGTGCCCACTCCTAAATAATTTAATTCTCTCTTAAACATCAAAAGAAACTCAAGTATCCTACAAGTTCACTGGCTGCAGAGGACAAGGGCTCACACTCACAAACCCACACTCTGACTTCAAAGCAGCAGCCTCCCCACAAACAAGACAAAGAGAGTTGCTTTGCCCTGTGCAAGAATACCAGGTACCTTGGACTGTGCTCACTTTTGTGACTGGTACTGCCTCATCTTGCACAGTTCTTGCAAAGAAGCAGCATCCCTGGAGATGCTCTACTCTGAAATGCACTTCTCAGCAAGTAACACTGAAAATAGAACCGATCATATTTTTACATATGGATATCCTGAAGTGCTTTGCTGGACTGGGGCCTTGCCCAGCTATGTTTCAGGCTCCTGGAGGTCAGTAGGGATTGATTGGCCTCTCTGCATGAACTGCATTGAAAGCCTACATGTATCAGAATGAGGATATTTTACTGAATATGTGTTTTATCTCCAAGTTTTACATGTTGACATAAAAGATGGTCAATAACAACAAAATGAGAAAAAAGAGTCTCTCTTTCTAAAAGAGAGGTGTGAGTGAACCCTAACAGATGTAATTTGTATCATTACTGCTGATGAAGTTAGTAACCTGTAGCAAGGAGACATGGATCAATAGCAACTTGAGAAGATGCAGCTGCACTTATCCAAATGGATATGAAAAAGGAAGTGAGGTGTAAAAGGCAATAGCTGAATATTTAAACCAGATGAAAGTTGTAAGGTAGGTTAGTGACCTTGAAAGAACCAGATAAGTAAGAAAAGTAGAGAAGGGCTACAATGATTTATATACTTGCCCTGCACAAATATTACAATGCTTATTGAAGGGTGTAGTAAATTATGAACAAAGTAGAGCTTTATGATATTAATGACAGAGTAGTTTATACAGAAAGGTTGGCAACTTTGGGAAGGTAAGAGAAATTACTTTTATTTTAACTCTTTTTTTTTTCCAGGCTTGAACATTTCTTTTTCTGACATGCAGTTTTACACTTGACAATCTGTTTCCAGGTCCTTTGTGACAACAGTAGAACTCAATGTATGGAAAGCAGAGGAACACTAGGAAGTGTAAGGAGACATGGAGAAAGAGATAGTAGGTGCTAAAAGCTGGCAGCTCACCAAGGTCCTGTTTCTGCCACCATGGAAAGAGGTGGGAGTTTTGGAATTGACCAAGAGGTTCTCAAACATTTATCATAATTACTGTGTTGATATCCAGAACCCCTGATCTTGGATCATACCATGCTGGTGTCCATAGAAAAGACAAAAGGCAAAAACCACCTCCCACATGCTTTAAATCAGGCAAAGCAAGGCAGAGTTTGGTAGGACAAGGGGCCACAGCACAAAATGTTTCACACGTGCTTGCACAGGAAGGTGGGCCAGGACCTCCAAATCCCATCTCACATCCAAGTGCTTAATGTAGACTAAAGGGAAGGACATTTCTGTCTTCAAGAACAGACATTTTAAACTAGCTTAAAGGATTTTGTTAAGGAAAAAACCAAACAAAAAACAACAAACCAAAACAAAACAACAACAAAACGAAACAAAAAAAACAAAACAAAAAAAAAAAAGAGGAGAAGAAAAAAAAAGTCCACCCTGCAGAGTTTTCAATATATGTAGTTTGGTTTGCATAATACTGGTATTAATCCTAACTTGTTTATACCAGTGGAAGGGACAAGTCAGTCATCACAATACTCATAATTACACATGGAAATACATTTATAATCATATCAAGTCCCAGCAGTGACTCTAACAACTTCTTGGACCATTGCCATCAACAAAAGAGCCAACTCCAGAGAGAAAACATTCAGGGGCACAGTTTGCACCAGTTAATCAGGGCATGGTCAACTGCACTACTGGGACACACCAGCCTGCTGATCATTAAGGTCTGTGACTGCCTTTTGCTGCAGAGGATGTGAGTGGCTGTGCTCTCCCCCAGCCCTGAGACTGCACTTGGTGAGATCAGTGGCCGAATCCTTACCTTCATCAGCAGGGTAAGGCCTGAGGAACTGGCACTGTGCAGTGTGCTGCTCATTATTTGCCACTTGCCATGTACAGGTGACCTGAAAACCTGACCCACAGCCCAGTGAGTCCCCTTTGCATTTCTCTGTGCTCTGGATTGAACCTCAAGAGAACAATTAGAATGAATGAGCTCAAATAAAAATGAACTTTTGTGAGTGTATTTCTGATCACTTTTGCAAGCTGCCCTCTGCCCCCTGCAAGAGCCCTTGCCCAGGTGTAACGTGGCCAAAGAAAGTTCTAGCTAAGAGAAGATTGCAGGTTAATAACCATACTCAAAGAGCTGCTTACAGGGGGAAAAAATGGCTGAGAATAAAAAATATTCAACAGCATCACCACCCAGAGCGAATAAATTTCACAGGTAGGATAGTGCAGATACAGCTATTATGGAAACATGAATCTTCAGTTCCTTTACATTATTATGTTTTTCCTTCCTTGTAAGATTTGTTGAAAAAGTAGAATATGCTAATAAACCTCTCTGATTTGTCTCCCTTGAAGTTTTGTGTGAGCAGAGTAACACATTCTATTTGAACTCCATAATTCATATGTAATTATTTTTAGTTATGTTCTCTTCAACCCTCCACGGGCAGCTAATGAATTTAGGAAAATGTATTACCTTGAATTACCCACTGTAATTTCTCACCAGCATTAGCTTGAGCTTTGTTGGCAGCTACACTCTTAAAAATCATCATTAAAACTTACCCCAGTCCATGTGTGACCAGGACAAAGAGTTTTCCCCCATGACCTCCTGCCTCTGTGTTACTCAACATCTTATCCTATGCCATTCAGGGCTCTAGTATCTGAAGACTGGAGTATTTCAGCTTTTCCACCTGCGAGAATCAAGGGATAAATACGTATTTCTTGGTCCACAACAGCAGCCATCCTGTGATGAGCTAACTACGCATATGAAGGTATTCCCATGGGACTTGGCATGGACAGCTTGAATTAGGCTGGAAAGGCAAAGGCTGGGATGGAGTCTGCTGCTTCAGCACGGCAGTGACACCATCTGCAAACACACTGTTTTGCCACAAGTGCCAAAAGGAGCCAGGAGAATAAGGAGGACAACACCCTTCACCCCAAGCTCCATCCCTCCTCCACTGCACCTTCAGGAGCAGTGGAAACCGACGGCTGCCCAGCTTCACCCTCACACCTGCAAACCCTTCCACGGCCTCATTTCCTCCCTCCTCCGCATCCTCCCACAGAAACTGGGCTATTTGTTAAACAGAAAGACTGACTTCTTCTGCTGAAATATTTTAAGATGGTCTGTGCCTGTACATGAAAATGGAGGATTTATTTTCTCAAAGAAGCCGCATTTTCTGAAGGCTTCAGGAAACTAATTTTTAAAGGAAATTAATAATTATTTGGGGATTTTTTTTGCCCTTACAATCTCTTCTTCCTTGCAGGAAACGATCATCCAGATTTCTTCATGGGACATTCAGTATGTGCACTCATTTTCTGATTTAAATAAGAAAAAGATCCAAACACCATAGATGTTAATAGAAACTGAAGTTTTGTGTCCTGATGGTGCAATGAACTTTCACAACAGTGAAACACAGAGTTGAAAAACACTAATATGAAAAAAATGTTGTCATTTGAATCCATCATAATCAAATAAACTAGTCAATACCACCTTAACACAAAACATTACAAACACCAAAGTAACACCTACCTGTGAAATGCTTGATTTTTATGAAATTGTTCCTTGAGAAAATGGTCCCATAGAACTTTTTAACTCTACTTAATCAGCACAAAACAAATCAAAGAAGATGATTCTCATTTCCTTTTCTAAATGAAAAATGTCCATTTCATGAGGGAAAGGTCAGCTGTTAGGCAGGGTGCTGGTGCACTTTAGAGGACTTAAAATCTGCACCTGGACTTCCTCATATCCTAAGTATTCCCCTCCCTCAGCCTGGCTAAAAATTGCTGATTAAAACCACTTTTTTGTTCCTGGTCCCTTCATTATTCTGATGATTGTGTCTTTCTCTCTTACAATTTACTCTTCCTGCAACATTTTCTGGATAATATGCAATAAATTCTGGTTTATGTCGTATTCGCAGCTAGACAGCTATAGAAGTGTTAAATAGCTACTGTGACATGTCTAATAAATAGCCATCTAACCACATTATAAATAACCTCAAATTCAGCCCAATAAATACTGCAATAAATTTGGTTTTGCCAGTACATCTGTATAAATATCAGTACTAAGATGGATCAGAAAGGCTAACTATACTAAAGAGCTTTGATTTTGGAAAAAGGCCATGTGCAATACTTCATTCCCCTTAGGAGAAAAAAAAAAAAAGAAAAAATTGTTCAGCAAATAATAGAGCATGGGGAAAGGGAGAGATTCTTGAACAAGCTGCAGTTTATTTAGATGAGAAAAAATGAGATGCAAAGCAGGACATGTTTAACTGAATGTCTGTGGAAGTTGCACAATCTTTGCATGCCTTAGAAAGCAATAACTTTCCAGTTATTAATTAACTCCTATTGCCAATACCATTACCAGCAGCTGGAAACATCTACTGAACAAGACAGACAAGTACCTTTTTCTTCTAACTGCAATCCTATATTGTCTGCCAAAAGTTCTGAAAAATATTCCAAGCATTTGGCTGACTATTCAGTAGCCTCATCAATATCCCCCTCCTTGACATTTTTTCACCTACCACCCACGTTTTGCCATTCTTTGGATGACAAAAGCCAGGAGCATCTCAACAGGGAGAGGCTGGCATGGCCCTGGCAGGAAGGAGAAGTCTGTCCCCCACCTCCCATGCCTGATGCCACCCTGTTCCACTGGATCAGGAGCTAAGCTGTTCATCTGTGTTCTATGACACAGAAAAATATTTTGCATTTCCATTGCTCAAGTTTGCACATCTTTAAGGTCCCTCCATAGCTTTGCTTTCTCATCAACCAAAAGACCATTCACTCGTGTGAGCAGTGATGACAATACCTGCCACAGTTCTGTGTTTATTCCGGCCTGTTTAGTTTAGCTTGTTTAAGTTTTATTTCTATTTATAAACTTAGGGGAAGAAATTCTGTTCAGAGGAAACTTTTAATACCACTGTCCATCCCCTATTTATATCCTTCTGGAGCTCTGTGATAAGAAGATAATACTACCAGCTTCCCCTGTGTCAGTTTGCTCACAGAAAAAAAGACAAGTTACACAATAGTTCTACCATTACACAAAGGATGTGCATAAACATCTGCATAATCTAATATTTTCCACAGGGTCAGACTAATAGGTCGTTTACTCCACATTGCTTTCTAACTTACCAGTTCTAACACTGTGGAGGCACACAGTTAAATTATGAGAAAAAGGGAATATTTCTTCAGCATTCAGCTTTAGTCATCAGTGATAGATCAGGTACAAAAGGCTGCCCATGGAAACTTAAATTTTGAGCAAAGCATTGCAGATGTGAAAATGGCAATTTGCTAGGAGCCCGTGGACCATGTCAGAAACACATACTACACACTTACACTGAAGTGTAGTTACCTTGTCTCCTGTTCCTTGGGACACTACCAGGCAGTAAGCTTGGAGTTCTTGCATCAGCTACATTGATTAACATGAGCTTTCCAGGAGCTGATGTACCTGCAGGAGAAGAGATCAAAGCTGTTTGCTCTCATAAGTGATACCATGACTTTTTCAATTCCTTCCATGGTTGTCCAGCCTTAGACTGTCCCACTCTTTCCCTGGACATCCCTTCATGGGGATCTGCATCTCCCTTAATGTCTGAGCATGGAAGGAACAGTCTTGGATCTCCTCAGATTTTACATTGTGCCATCAAAATCCACTCCATCTTCTCCAGTTATGACTGCTTTTCTGCCTGAAGAGAAACATGGCAAATACACAGATGCTGTGGATCACATAGGGTAGTTTTCTCCAGATGGGATCTAAGATCTTAATTTTATAAATAAATACAACACAGACTATATTGACACACTGTCCTATTCTATTCATGTGGTATCTCAAAGAGGGACAGCTTTTGGGGAAAGCCTTAACTGCTTCTTGATGGAGCAGTGAAAGGCTCTCAGCAAAGCACAGGATGGGCAGATTGAAGCAGAAAAGTGTGTGGGTACAGGAGGTCCATTTTCCCTCGACTGCTTTAAATCACAGTCTCATTAAATGTGGAGGGTAGACATAGGGAACCATGAGACTCAATTAATAGGTCATAGACTGCACATATCTAATTATAAATCCATTTGGCCCTAGCCTAAGCATCCTAATCTTAGTCCCAAAATATACAAGTCTGCCTGGAGCGACGCAAAGCAGTGATAGCCCATGCAGGGACTTGCCAGCCTCAAACTGTCCATGTTGTTCTTTCAGTTATCACAGTTTATTTTTTGGACACTGAAACCCCAGAGGCTGCAGAGCAGTAAGGCACCACAAAGGATACAGTGATTTGTGACAAATCACTTCAAGGACAAGGGGAACCTTCTCAATGATATCCCTGTCTGTCTGTCTCTGCATGATGTACTGCAAAGGTTAATTTGTTTTGAAATCCCTAGTTTTAATTTGCATTACTGATCAACCTAGCAATTATAAATGTTAATCTATTCTTCAGTGGCCTTAAATTCAGAGATCGAGACTGTTGAACTAAATAAAAATTCCATCCCTTGCTGTGATTTATTAAAACTTTAGTGATACAGAGAACCCACTGAGTCAGAGCACTGACAGAAGCATTCTTTCAAGGCACATCCTTAATTAGTTTTAAAGCAGGATGGACCAATTTATATCAATTTGATTTGAATCAGTTTTGTTAATTGTGATTTAAAACACAATTTAAATAATTTAATTTGTTTTGCAGTTGCGCTTTCTAACAGATATTCTTGACAAAGAGTTAATCTCAGAGACTGACAACTAATATAAATGTTTAATTGCAAAGAAAAGTAGCTTTGAGGTTGTATTTAGTATTTGTTTTTGTTAACTAAGAGAACACACTAAAGCCACACTTACGTCACTATATACCTAAGCATTTATTTTGGGTTTTGATTTTTACATTTGATTTGTGAGAAAACAGGACATGGTGGTTTTAGTCACCTGATTAGCTTTTTAATGTGTGCTTTGTGTCATGCTGCTTCTGAACAAAAATATGCAGAAGAACATAATTGTTTAAATGGAACTACATTGTGTCCTGCATATTTTAGGAAATATTATCAAAATATTCCTTGCATTTCAAGGCAGCTGATGTACTGAACAGTGCAAATATCATCGGCAATAAACCAGCTGAGCTATTTTTTCCTTACTTCCATGTTCTTCAAGATCAGAATTGGCTGATCTCAAACTCTCCCCCCCACACCTTTTACTCACAAGATGGAAAAGGATAAGCAAATTTTCCTGTTCTTTCAACTCCCAGTTATTCTCTCAATTTGGAATACTCTAGTCATTAAATGATGTAAAGTAGATAAAACAAAAAGAAGAAAACGTTCTTTTTGCACCTGCAAAAAAGGCTGCAGCTGTCAAAAGCTAGTTTGTGACTCAAGAAACTCCAATTCCAGGTGTCTAGTTAGTAATTTCCCCCCTTTAGAAAGCTGACATTCTTCGGAATTTTGGCAGTGAATATATACTCAACTGTTATTTTTTTGTAAGAGTTTATTAATAAGAATATAAAATCTTATTTTAGGCATTCATAACAAATTTAGGCTGTCATCATTCCAGAATACATGACTTCAAGTCTAATTTTAAGAGGAGAAAAATATTAATTCAAAAATTCAAAGATGCACTGGTATGTGTTGTAAAAAAACACACACAGAATTCTTGGCACTAAGGAACAACAGACAAAAGGACAAGATTGTGAATGGATTAATTGCCACCTATTTTGGAAGGAAACACAACAAAAACACTCTAGATTTTTTTTTATCCAGAGGATTTTCCTCCCACCCTCAGCTGAGAACTGAGCCTGTCCTGGTCTGAGACATCATCTCCATGACATAAACGCTGTGCTGGTATATGTGATACCTTCTACCACTATCTGAATTTTGCAGGGGAAGTTATGCACAGAGCACCATTGTCTTGCCAACAGAAAGGAGAACTGGTGAAGCTCATGTTTCTGTTGTGTGATAAAGTATGATTTTTATCCCTTGCACCTGGATAAAGACCTTTCACTTCCCCACAAGGAAAATGCCTGGCAATGAACTCTCTTCTCCCCACACCATCATTCTCAGAGAGCATGACAGAAAAGGCACAGCTTTAAGCCGAAGTGTCCTTTCTTAATCCAAATACTTATTCTAAATTCCATCTAAACCTCTACCTGATTAGAAATTAGTTAACTAAGTTAATGTGGCTGCTGGGTAAGTAATAGAGCTTTTCCACTCAATTACTTGACACAAGTCTAACAGTGCAGTTTCTTAGGGCAATGACTTGTCCTTGTGGACTCAATCTAAAGGTTGGATTCTATGATCTTGGAGGTCTTTTCCAACCTTGATGATTTTATTATTCCCATCCCTATCAGCAGGACATCTACACTGACTGTTTAGGGAGGCTAGCAGGAGGACAAGACTAGGGTCTGCACACATCCACCTCTGAACAACAGCACCATAACACCTCAAAATGCACATTGGAGCTGGGTAATAATTCTTCCCCAAGCTATTCTCAATATTTGGCTCTAGGAAATTCCTGTTCCGTGAGCCAAAAACTCTGTGGGGTAACAGAGATCAGGCAAAGGAGGTCCAGACTGCTGTCTGCAATGAGGGTTCACACTATGTCCTTCATGTCTTAGTCAGCTCCCAGAGTATGAACCCTTATACTCATTTTCAATCAGTTTTCTGAAATAGGAGACATTTGTTTTAATTTGTCTGCAAAGTGCTGAAGATGCCACCTGGTACTTAGCTACCAGTGTTAACCGATACCAGTAAAAATTGTATGTTGATCCTTAGTTCCTAGAAAAGGATTAATTCCCCAGTGTGGTAAGAATTTGAAACTAAATTAAATAAGCAAGCAAGTTAGCTTTTCACCAGTTCTGAGTTTGCAGCACAGGAGTATGCACATCCAAGAGGTGTGGGAATGCTGGGACCAGGCAGACACTCACCTGGGAGGGAGCACGACAAAACACCCAGGCAACATTTCCATAAGGCCCTGCAGAAGTACTTCCCAATCAAATGAAAACTTGCATGAGAAAAACTCAAACGAAAATTTGATAACTAAACAGAAATTTCACAAAAGGTTAAAAGCGTTTCTGTGGAATGAAATTTTTGCTTACTCTGAACTTCAGAGCAGGCGCAGACTAAAGAGAGGTGCCAAAAGCAGTAACTGAAGAGCTGTCACCGTGCTGCAGCTAAGGACATACATCCACAAGTTCCCCTTAGCAACGTCTCCTTTTCTGCTGAAAACCACCATAGTTCACAATTCCTCCATGCAAGCATCAGCCTACCTGAAAATGGCAACTTAAATGTGCAGAACAGACAAAAGGGATCAGTAAATACCTCAGTCCTGTATGTGGAAAGTTGCACTTTACATTCAAGACCAATAAAATACTTTAAAACCTCAGTGAGTACCTGTAAGAGTTGTGTCTGCTAAGCCCATCAAGTCTGCAGAACTTGCACAGGAGAATCATAGAAAAATTTTGCAAGGGGAGGCTCAAGACACGCTGATGTAATTTTTAATGTTTTGGAAAACATAGGAAATTCCAGCAATCATTGAATTAAATCTGAATTTCTTTCTGAAAGATGTGCTTTAGGCAAATATAAACCATTCAGTAAATACATGGAAAAAGTGATGCCCTGGAAGAAATAAACAAATGATATATAACATCAGACAAAACAAGGTAGTGCAAGGCCAAGAAATAACAGCTATCTTTGAAATCATTAGGAAGTAATAAAAAATAAATATTTGAAATATTAAATAAAATAGAAGAAATAATTATTTTCCCCTATCACTCATGTCTAAAGCAGTGCAGACATGCAGCTCAAATGTCACTGAATATGGCAGGTTTCATCCCAGCCTGATCTGAATTTCAGGTTGGCTCTCCTGACAACAGCAGCTCATCAAGATGTCTGTGCTAGCCAGATACTTCACCTCCTGTGTGGGTAGGGAAAATAGAGCAAGTAAAACTAGCTGACTGCAGGAAAATTGAGAAGCTGTAATTCATACAGAATTGGCCCAGAAATAATCAGATTTCTAACTCCTTTATTTGTTCCTGGACCAGATCCACTCTGACCAGATAAACTCCTCCTCAGTGCACTACACAGCTCTGGTGTAATGAAGTGATGGGTCATGCTGGTGCTATCGTATCCAGGATTTATGAGGAGACATTATCGCCTCAAATCGGGAATTGGAAGGGGCAGAGGTGTTTTGGTTCAGCTCTGCAAACAAGTCTTTAAGGCATGTTTGAATGGGTGGGATGTAATCAATCAAATTAAGGTGCTGTGCATGGGTGTATCTCCCCTGACCTCAGAGGGAATTCCATCATACATTGGTACAGGATCTGACTGGTTAGGAATTAATTAACCATGCACGTCTATTAGCAAAAGCATGCACACCTCCTACAGGTAATTCAGCATATTTCCTCTCCTTCCCTGAAAGGAAAATGTCTGGTGCAGATACCAAAGCTGCCTTCCCCGTTGATCCCCTCTTGTCTCTGTTTGGCATGTTACTTGCATTCTCCATTCAGCAGCAGCTGTGCATAGTTGGTCAAACATTCCAAGTTGTTTGTCAAAGTTTTGCTAAGGCTTTTCATCTCCCTGCTTTCCCGTGGGGCGCCCAAACATAAGTCATCTCTGTTGGCTTTTGGAGCAGATTAATTCAGAGCACAGCTTCAGAACTGGCAGGTAATCAGTTAGCTGGAGGTTAAAGAGGAGCATTTTTCCCTAACAAGTGCAACAAAAAAGGTGGGAAAGGTATTTCTGAATTAGCACATTTTAATTCGGGTAATATATTTCCTAGAGGCACACCTCCAATGGCAGCTCATGGGCAATTCTTTCACTAGATGAAATCTGAAGAACCACTGGAGGTGGAGGAAAGCTAATCAAAGCAGAAGGTCTGATTTATCACTTCTGAAATCCACAATGGGGATAACAAACTGTAGCCTCAAGGTTTTGGGCCCTGAAGCACACTGTACCACCCTGGATCCATGATAACAACGAGAAAACCTCCTGCTAACATCACTCACACTTATCCCCAGGCTGCTGGAGATGTTACTGGAACCAGGGTCCTCCAAAAGTGAGGGCAGGAGTGCAGGGGCTCTGCAGCACTCAGATAACTGGCAGTGAGACAGAGGAAAAAGGATTTTGGGGGTCTGACCACACAGGTTTTGTCACACAGTGAAGAGGGAAATAGATCGTATCTGCCACATCTTGGAGCCTTGATCCATAGCCAGGTAATTGGTAACAGGAGTTTTCTGTAAAGATGAACTCCGTGGAATTTTTTAACATGAATATCTCTCAAATAATTTATTTTATTTTGAGCTATCTCCTAGGAAACAGTCCATTCGTGTCAGCATTAAGGAGTAGGATGCCATGCATAGTTAGGAATGCCTGTTAACTTCCACCCTCCAAATACTCATCCCTACAAGACAGGAGGAGAGAGGATAGCATGGGACCTGATCTCAATGAACCCTCAGTGGGATCCCGGCTCCTATTTGTGCTTCAAGAATTCTCACTCCAAATTTATGCCCAAATTGTATCATGTGGTGTCAGTCCAAGTGGATGCATAGGTAACTGAGTGAGGTCAGTAATTAATTTGACACATCATGGCTCCAAATCCCACAATGATTTATGGATGTGAAAAACTTTCTTACCTTAATCAAAGGGAATATTCATGTGCATGAAATCAGATAGGTAAGATCAGGATCAGTCTCCAGAGAAACAAAACGATGTAAAGGCTGTTATTTATCATGACTATGTTGTTTTTCTGAGAGGAAAAAAAAAAAGGAAAGGTTTGAATTATAGCTATTCGATGGGTAACATTGCAGTAGACAGCTTAGTCCTTGTAATCTGATGGCACCATCAGCAGAGGACTAAATCAAATGTGTTTTTATTCATCTTATCTATCTATTTATGCAATCCATTGCAATGGTTATTCAATATTTATGTTGTCTGCGTGAATTACTGCATATTTCATTCTCTTTTGAAAACTAGGATAGTTGAAATAGTACAGCATTGCTTTTTACCTGACAGAGCTTTAATCTTTTGCTTATCGTGGTTTTACCTGAACTATTGTTCAAAAAAACTAAATAAATGAGGTTTTGGCAAGATAAGGAATTCCCATATTAGACCCTGACACCATTGGTCATGGTATCATGATACACCTGACATCCCTCATAAATAATAAGTGTGTGAAGATCTGTTTTTAACCTGACTGTATTATTTTGAAGATACAGCACTCACCACACTGAATAACGTTCAAAACTGCTCATACTGTAGCCAAAGTAGTCAACTTCCATCCTTTAGGAAGTAAAGATAATCACTTGCAGAGGTCAGGAAAGACTTTCTGCTCTACTTCCAGGAATAAACATAGTCTGTGGCTCTTCTTAGCTAGTTATATCCACTCTCGGTTTGGTACGAAATATCCCAGAGAAAAATAGATCAGATTTCTCTAAATCACTAGAATATGCCTGCTGCTGCACTCCAGCACGGGGATTACAACTCAGCATCTTGTTCCACTTGGCAGTGAAAAAACAGCTGATAGTTAGATTGGAGGAGAAAATCTGCAAATATAGACTTCAAGTGAGAGTCACCTGCCACCTTCTAGGTGCCCACCACCTCCAGGGTGCAGGTGACAGAAGGTTTGAAACTTCTGTGGCTAAAAAGCCTTGCTCCTTGACCTTGCTCCTGAAGAAACCTTGTCATATACTTTTTAAGACATCAAAAGGAATCAAGAAGACATCAGGAGGATCCAGGAAGACATCAGCGTGGATCCACGATTCAGATTTCGGAATCAGTGCACATTTTTCATTGCTTATTCTATACAGAAGCATTGAAAGGAAGAGCTTAGAATGACCTTAAAAACTGAAAACAGAAACAGGAGACAACTCTTGATGCTGCTGTGCCATAATCCATGCTACCCCAAACCATTCTCCAAGGAAAGAAACTGAAAAATCCCATCAAGGAAACAGTGCCATAAAACAGAAAAATGAAGTATAAACAGAAAAATAAAACCAGACGCCACTGTGGTACCCAAAGGAACTATTACAAGCAAAATGTTTGTCAGTATAGGACGCTCCACTGCACACATCTGGTGTTCTCAGCAATACAGAACATTTCTTTAATTGCTACACCTGAGACTGAGAGCAAGAAGTAAATCTAGGCACTGATCTCGATGTATTTTGAGGCAGGTGGAGGTGAGTAGCAGCATGAGGATTTCATTGACAATAATCAAGCACATTACTGTGTGGAACAGACACGCTCACTATACAGCTATGCCTTTGTAATTTGATGTCTGTTTTTTAAATCTTTCTCGTGCCAGACATTGTAGAGATAACTGTGATAAGCCTCCCATTTGGTATATATCATCCAATACTTTTTTGCACAATCCAAGATGTCAGTGCAGCAACAGCCAGTGGAAAAGGCAATGGACTAGATGTCAGAGCAGCTGGACTGGTTCCAGTTTGTTGCTTCTTCTCATGGGTTGTTGCGTGTCACTGAACTTCTCTGTTGCTGTTTTATTTACTCAGACTGTAAGTCCTAGCTACGTGTTTAGACACCACCTTGCATAATGAATCCACATTCTCCCTCAGGCCCTTAAAAACGTGCAAGTTAGTGTTATCCACTCAAATTCGTGACTTAGACTTTTTCATAAAACAAACACAGTGAAGCTGATGGAACTATGGAGAGAAAAGGATTTCAAGACAGGCACAATGCAAGAAAGGAAATAAATACCACTGCTCTGAGAAGCTGTTTGGTATTTCTAAACTGGAAAATGAGCTACTGGTCCTTTTGTTCAACATCTCTATTGCCTTCACCTCTCACTAGGACGGTGGGAAGTTTCTCACCATATTTGTAAATAGTGTGAGTCCATAAAAGAGTATGCTAAATACTGATATTAAAATGTTCACATCCTTAATAGAAGTAAATGTTTTATTCTGAACTCAACCTGAATATTCTAAAACTGATTTTAATACTTTCTTTCAGAGTAGCACCAAGGATTGCCTTTTCTTGACTGAATTTGTTATAGCTTGCCCTTTGTGAACAATGGCACGTCGTTGCCAGCTGTTATTATTACCTATACATTTTTCAACTGTATTTCATGTAGACCTGGTGACCTGATACTCCATTTACCCAAAATTTTCAGTTCTCAACCCTGTCATTTCTCAAATCAAGAATGACATCTCTTGAACTACGATAACTGCCTTAGAGCATTCTCATACTTCACAAAATGAAAATTTAGCCATTTATTGCCTTACAGCACATTTGAGGTCTGGAAAAAATATTAGGTTTCCAAGTCTCATTCTTTAGGTTGAAACTCAGGTAGGTGCTCAAAGATAATCGTGTTCTTGGGACTCACCAATATTAAGTACAGGATACAAAGGTGTCCTTAAAAGAGTCACTTGGTTTGAGCAAAGCTGAGTCTGTTCAAATAGTGTCTTTTCTACCCAATTTGCCCTGCTTTGACACAATTTATTTAAAAGAAGAAATAATTGAACTAAAAAGCAAAATGGACAATTTTTTTTTTTAATGACAGAGAATTTCCCAGGTGTGATGGCCCATTGCTCTGATGATCATCAGTGCAGCCCGAGGAGAGGACTGTGTGAAGAGTTCAGCAATCAAAGCCATCAGTCCTGCCTGTTATGATCAGCCTGCAATTTTTGGCAAGTGTGGGCATCACTTTCCTCATTTCATCCTTCTATAGAACACAAGCAGAATAGGACACCAATAACTCCTTTCCTGAAGACCACTAGCTCATTTTATCTGCATTTACTGGATGCTCTCTTTGGAGCAATGCTCTGCAGACATTAACCAGTTTTCTATGGACAATGTCAAAAAATGTTACCTTAATATTGTTAAATAAGGACAAAGCCAGAGACTTGTTGATCCTTCCTCCTTTTGATGTCCAGAGGAGCTGAAAGTATTTTGAACGTCTGATTTTGTTTGCAAGGAATGTAATGCTTTTTTAACAAAGCTTGAATTTTCACACTGGAAAAAAAAAACCAAACACATTAAGCATCTTGAAATGATGCTTCTGAATCAGAAGAGAAAAGCTTAAATCAGACAACATCCAAATTCAGAAAAAAACAAACCAAAACAAAATAAAAATACCCCTGACAGCAAAAATCCCAGCTATATTGGTCCTGAAAGGCTTTCTTGTGATGCAGTTGTTACACAGCAATATATTTTCACAGATACATAAATAAAATATTAAGCATACACATACTGTGCAATTAAAGTTAATAAGGAATGCATATACATTGATGCTACCTATCCACATCTAAATGAAACATTTCCTCTTTTCCTTGTCTTTCAGAAACTCCTGAATCAGTGGGCTTCCAGACTACATTTCTTTCTCGCTAATGAAAGATTCCCCTATACAAAGATTTGTGACTGGCTCAATGACATGGCAATTATTTCTTTCCTGTTTAGAAATATCCTGAATAGCGTGAAGCTGAATTTCAAGCTGCAAGTACCTCTTCATTGTGCAACTGCCTTTTCCTCAAAATTACGTTAAACTTATTTAAGGCTTTTATTTCATTTAAAAATAGATTTCCTGAAGCTGAAAAACCTTTGGGTTTTCTTTTGGCCTTCCCCTCATTACTACTTCCCATGTAATGATGCCATAATGATTCACTATTTGATATTCTCTGGCTTCAGACTTATACTCTAATTGCCTAATTTCTTATGAGAAAGGCAGATAAGGAAATATTTCAAGAGGCTTGTAAATAACTGACAAGGACCACAAGACTGCAGTTATTTTTAATTTATATCTGAAATGTTTTGCTGTGCTAGCTGAAATAATGTGTTTGTATAGATTTTCAGTGCAGTCTGTATCATTTATCACTCAATAACCAGCATGAACTGCGTCCTGCTTTAAAACCTCAAGGTATTTTCCTGGTTATCATTACAGCAATGTATTGTATTCTTCTAGAGAACATACAGTGAAGTAATAAATTGCACAACTTTGAGTAAAAGACTCTCCTCTTTAACTGGACTCTACCCAGTCTTACCAACCAGATGGTTTCAGACCTGCATGGTCACACAGCTGCTTGCCTTATGCAAGATGAACCAGAGTTCAGTCTTCTCCATAATTCAGCCTCTTTAGAGGTGTTTTCTTGGTTATTTTTTATTGTACTCCTGCAAAATAATTGAAGAAAAAACCCCAAACCCTGTCCTGAAAACTGAACTTGCAATATCTTTCCATCCTGGCATTTAGTTCTAAGAGGACATATGGGTTATCTAACATACCCAGCTCCCAGCATCATACTGCTGCTCACATAATGAATGTTACAGGTGGTGGTGCTTATGCTAATGAGAAATTTAATGAGAAAAACCAGGCTTGTTCATGTTTTGTAAGAAACAGATTGGAACCCTACATTTATCAGCTGGGAGAAGACAAACATTAGAAGGGAAAGAAAGGGTTAAGTCCAAAAAAAAGGTATTCAAGAAAGGAGAAATAAACTGTCATAGCTAGAAATACCAAAGAATATTGACAGGCATTGCCCTTGTGCAATGCTCCCTTGTTTACATGGTTTACAGCAATATTGTTAGTTGCTTCCTGAACAATGGCTGAAGTAAGAATTTACAAGGATATTTAAAAATAGGGTGAAGAGGTGGAGAGAGGAAAGATTAGAAGGCCAGAATAAAATCTGTTGAGTTTAGATGGGTGTCACAGACCTCCGGCTCGTTCATTGGAGAAAACTTCAGGCCTTGTAACAGGATTTAAATGTCTAAAAGACCACCAAGATTTTAGCACAGAAGATAGGTAATTCTTTACTGTGAGGGTGGTGAGGCACTGAAACAAGTTGCCCAGAAAACCCAAGAACCTGTGGATGCCCCGTCCCTGAAGTGTTCAGGGCCAGGTTGGATGGAGATTTGAACAACCTGGTGTAGTGGGAGGTGTCCCTACCTGTGTCAGTGGGGTTGGAACTAGATGATCTTAAGATGCCTTCCAACCCAAACCATTCTGTGATTCTGTGATTCTGTGATCACAGAAGTGACAAGACTTGGTATTTTACATTCAGACCAGTCTATCTTTACTTCTGCATCTGCAGAGCTTTGCAAACGATGATAACCATGTAAAAATGAAGGACATGCAGGGCCATTCTCTCCCATTACCTACATGCACACCTTTGTAGAGGTGAAATGTGCATCTTTTCTAGCTTTAGGAGAGTTCCCTTAGTCCCCCCCCTTCCTCGCAGAAAGAGGTATAATGTACATATCCTTCAAGTGGTGCTTGAAGGATAAAAATCCACCCAAATCTCACACAGACAGGCTTTGTTCTGACACATGTGGTGGTGTGCTATTTTTTCTCTCTCTGACTAAAACTAATTGTTGTTAAGCACTCGACATTCCTCTCTGAGAATACTACTGGTTTGGCAAAAGCTCAGTGAGAGGTAAAGAACCACCTCCCAGAAGCTATTCTAACCTGAAAAAAAGAGGATGGCCAAGCAGGTTGAAACACATGGATTAATTGACGCTTAAATAGCTAAATTGGTGCTTCAAATTAGTATATACAGAGAGAAGAGTAGAATAAAAGGAGGGGGCTGTAAGCATGGATAGACCTTGAACTGCTCTAAGAAAGGATCTTACATGCATTCCTTTGTTTCCTACTTAATCATTAATTACTGCTGGTGCTTTGCAAACATAGGCATGCCTACACCATTAATGCTGACATGTGCTGGAGATCCCCAAGATAGACATATGAGGAAACCAGCACATCTACACAGTGTGGTGCTGTGCCACAGAAACCAGTTCAGGTCCCAGAAACCGTATCATCTCATAGAGGCATCTCATTTGGGATCCAGATCCAGACCTGCAGCACCCAGGCAGGACTTAGATCATGTCTGTCTTCCCATAGACAAATAAAGTGCAGGATGGAGGCTGAGAAATTGCCAAATAGAAGAGCACAAACACAACATATTCCTTCAAAATAAGGAAAAGAAGCATCTACTACATTAGACCACTTTGATGTATCCAGAGCTGATTTTTGAAGGAACACTCCTGAAAATTCAGATTTGCAGTATCTGAGATGGACTATTTTGTGCTGATTCACAGTCTGGGAGCACCTCAAATCCTACTCATGAGAGGAGTAACCCCATGGGGGAAGTACCACTGATCCGTAGACAGACCTTAGTTTCACAGTTTTCTCACACAAAATGTACAGTGGGAGAAGTGTCAGAGTGTATGGTCACAAATGGACAGTAAGGCAGGCTTACAGCCTAAAAAGCTGTAGATCTCAGCAAAAGTCCAGATCAAACTAACTGCAATGGTGCTGCCTCCCAGCCCAAGAGCCTCACCTCTCACCAGGACCACAGTACCAGTCACCAGATGCAGGCATGGACAGTACAGGCTCAGCAGAGCCAGGAGTTGGTTGGTTTTTTTTTTTATTTAGTAACAGTTTCCACTGCTCTCTTTGGGAATGCGGTGGAAGGAAGCTCAGATAGCATCAGGAGACTCTGCCAAGTTGCTCAGCAGTTTGGTTCATGTGTATCCCATGAATAACCTCAGCTTTGGTGCCCGGTGCTGAGTGAAGACACCAGGACATGGTTCCCGAAGGAGGGTCCCTGAGGTGCTCGTACCCGCACCTCAACCTTCAGGGATCTCTGAAGGACACAAAGTCCCAGAGAAAAAGGAACAAAGCTCATAGCCTTTCCCACTTAAAAATAAACCCGTTAAATGAGAGGAAGCGGGGCAGGTGGCTCGTTTCCTAGCGCTGTGGAGCTGATTGCAGGGCGAGTCCGAGCTCTGATTCACCGGCCAGGTCCGGGCCATTGTCCCGGTCCGCCCGCGCACAGGAAGGAGAGCCCGGTCCCGCGGCCACCGCCCCGGCACAGCACCGCACCCTGGCACGGAGCGAGGCACCCCAAACCTCCCGGGCACTTACAGATGCAGATACAAAGCAAGGTAGCTTTTCCCCGCCTTGCTTTCCTCTCCTGACACTCGACCACCTGGGTGCTGCACTAGCAGACCGCTGTGCTGCTGCTTCAAATGGTACTTCCAGATACTCACAGGAAAAAAAATATGTGAATAATCACAACGTGTGCATTTAGTACACGTATGAGAAATCGTTGATCTTTTCCTCTTCCTTGGTTCTGGTTAAAAGAGCAAGCATCAAATCACTTCCCATCTCAGATACTGTATTTAGGGATGCTTTCATCTAAAAAGCCGTGCCAGGGACACTGTGAGCAGGAAAGCACTGACTGACAAGTAAGCCCCTCCTCCCGATTTAAGTGACATTTTATGACCTCCTGGGTGTTTTTTTAAAGGAACCTTCCCCTTCCATTAGTCTGGTTCCCTGTTCTCTGTGGCAGTGACTGATAAATTGACAACATGGGTTGATGAGGCTGAATATCCTTCAAGCCTGGCTTGTCTTTCTCCTTGATACTACTATGAAGCCACTGTCCCACTTCTGGCACCCCAGTATGAGTCTAAGTTGTAATAAATCCAGGCTTTCCCAGCAAGATCAAGAAGGAGGAGGGCTGTGAGAGGCCTCCGCAGAGACAGGGTAAGCTGAAACAAACATGTGAAAATTAACTGAATTCATGTTCACATTTGATATATCTACACATATGGGGAGGGACAGCCATGCACTCACTTGGATCTCACCAGATGTGAAGTGCTTGCAGCTGGGAAGTCCCTTTTTGTTTGTGTCACCGAGCCCCAGTTACGCTGCCTCAGCAGTGAAGGCACGGCTGCCTCACATCCAGATGGGGATGGCAAACCAGATGTTTGCACCTGTTTGTGCGGACATGTATAGTCAGAGATTGTGCTGACCACGGTGAAAACAAAGCCTCTAACACACGGATTCAATAAAAATAGGGTGGGCAAAAGTCTGCCCCCACATGCTTGTAGGGCTCAGTAAGAATGAGATGTGTTCATCCTGTCGGTGTAGGATGTCACGCATCACTTTCTAGTAGCTGGTCCAAACACGGGATGAGCATTTCTTGCTCCTGACTAATAGCATTACCTCCTCTGCCTGCTGGGAGAGGCTTATCTCTTCTGTGCCCAGCACTGTACACCAGAGCACCAGGGAAAGGCTGGCTGCAGACGCACCATTGTTTCTTCTTCAGAAGGAAGGCACCAGCAGCAGTTTAACTCCTTTCTTACCACTGCCAGAAAACACAGTTTCGTCAGAATGAGTCCACC
This sequence comes from Pipra filicauda, assembly GCF_003945595.2. Lineage (NCBI taxonomy): Eukaryota > Metazoa > Chordata > Aves > Passeriformes > Pipridae > Pipra > Pipra filicauda. The sequence goes on along the minus strand of NW_024104798.1, from coordinate 3,060,267 downwards.
ACTGAAAAAGTTACATTTGTCAAATTGGCTTTACATTTGTCAAGTTGGTAATCAGCTCATAAACTGAGGCCAAGGATTGTGATTCCTCTGAGCTTTCTGATACTCGCTGCGACTCTGCCAATTTAAGGCCCCAGCAGAACAGGGCTCCTTTCCACTGTTTTTTGGCTGAGGATTGAGACTAGATTAATTAAAGCGACTACTTTAATCTTGGAGCTTATGAGTGAAAACTGAGCATGCTAAAATGGAGAAACGAGTTCTTTCCCTTTAATATTTTCCATAATATTTTCCAGTAAAATGTCTAAACTGATGACAGCACAATATTTCTTTTTTAGTTCTGGCCTTACTTTTACTGTTTTCTGTAAATGAAAAAGGGGACAGAAGGGATCAGATTTTATATTCTTCTAAATTAAGTGTACTTCCATGTAGCCATATGCAGTAACAGTCACAAGCTTTCATCAGTTTCTCTCTTCTGGAGGATTAATAATCTGTCATATAAGAGTTACTGTCTTTTTAGCACGATCTTATTAGGAAAAAAACCCAAGCATTAAACTTCTGCCCTGGGTGCTAATTCTTTGACAGTTTGGGCTTTTTGTCTGTTTTTAAATAGCGAATATTCACCTTACATTCAGGGGAAAAAATCTTTACCTGGAAATCACCTTCTGTGCAATTACCTGTTAAGATTTCAAGTGAAGCAAGGCTTCATTACTTCTTTGGAGAAGATTTTCATGTGAAAATAACTCTCCTTGCAGGGGATTGCCAACTTTGTTATTAATGGCTATTCCCTTACATTCTTTTCTTTTGACTATTGCACAATTACTACTCAGGTGGAGCAGGTTTGCCCAAGGGAGAAGAGCTGGTGAATTCAAGGGGGAGGCTTGGTATCAGTGGTGAGGAGTCAGGTCATTCATTACCCACCAGGTCTACCCAAAAACAATAACTGCAGAACTCACAGAATGCCATCAAGTGCATTCTTCTCCAGGGTGATTAAACAAATATTCAATTTGATGCAACTGGGGTACAAAAGCTCTCTGTATCCTTCCTCTGCCAAGCACAGAAGAATGCCTTGTTTTAAACAAGGTTTACAAAAACTCCCATATGCCAAAGACATATCATTTACATGGAATCCAGGCAGGTTCATGCAATCACTACTTATACATAATTGTCCCAAAAGTAAAGGGAAAAGGGGAATATAAATGGAGTAAGTCAGCTTATCAGTGCTCAAGGTTTATTTTACTTCTCCCCAAGGGAACCTATGGAGGTTTGCTAGGAATCCTTTTTTCTCTACTAATGGGATAAATCTGAAATGAAGAATTAAATAAAAATAAAAATTCTTACTTCTGATTTTGTAACTGCACCCATTTTAAAATCTACAGATAATATAAAATTGATTTAAAGTCAGTTCTAATTAAATAAGACAAAGTGGAAGTGGCAATAGGTGAAAAATTCAAGCAAACTGTAAGATTGTTTTTCTTTCCTTCTTTCTCCCAGAGTTCTGCTCCCCAAGATCTCTAGCAATGGTATGAATCCAGGTTTCTTCAAAGCATTGCTAAATGTCCAAGAGGAGAAAATAACATTGTGCATTACTTAACAGCAGTTGTGCCCTAACGTATTAAAAATCAATTATGTTTCACATCATGCAGTCTCAACTTTTAGCAGTTATTTGTGGTGCTAATTTGAGTTGTCCTGGATAATTAGAGGATCTGTATCTCCTTCATTATAAAAAAATTACTTTTGCTTGGATTTGCACAGAGGTACTACTGGCATTATAAGTCATGATGATTTTAATAGAAGGCAGATTGTGCCTATCTCTAATACTCCAACTCTGTAATGCATTTATCCCATAATACCCACAGAAGATAATTAAGCACCTTTATCCTCATTTTAGATCAGTGGGGAACTGAAGCTCAGCAGTAACAGGGTTTAGATGCTTACCTCCACTTCTAATACACACACTGGGAAAAAAACCAACACAACCACATGGATGGTGACAGGGAAAAGAGATCAGACTTTTCCTGGAGAGGATCTGAGCTTCTAACACCAGTAATACCCATGAGCTGGTCTCTGTCTTAGTGCACTGCCATGTTTCTAGGGTCAGAGCAGGAGGATCACAGACACAAGCCCTAAGTAAGCTACAGAACATGGTGATGGGGAAAAATAAGAAAACTGTTGGAGATTCGCCTGCAGCAGAGGAAGGAACTTGCCTGAGGAGGGTTATTGTTTCAGAATTGTTTGATGAAATAATAAACAAAATACTGCACTGCTAATAATTTCTGTAGACCCATGCTGCTTTGCAATGCAGAGGAGTACGTGTACTCCCTGCTCAGAGAGGGCTTCCTGCATAGTTTCAATGTGAAGAAACACGCACTCATTTGTCAATGACAGAAAGCCAGAAGGCAATTTCTTAGCCTTAGTGCTTTCTCTTAAGCAGAAATAGTCCCATCAACGTTTAAGGTGCGTAAGGAGATTCAAATGGTTTTAATGCTCAGGCTTCTTTTCTAAATTGAATTAAAACCGCTCTGAACCAATATTGCAAAGGACAAAGGTCAAGGCTTTATTTATATAATACAAGGATGTAATGCAATAACCGGCTGTTTGAGACACGTAAGTAAAAGATCAGGGACAAAGCTGTGGACAGGATGTCAGCAGTGCACAGGGAATTAGCCATGCAACTCCCTCTCATTAATTACAGATACGCACATCCGAATCCCCATACATCATCATGAAAGCGGACCAAGCGATAACTGTGATTCATACTTTACCATTAACAGTGCAATAAAAGGCGAAAGAGGACTGTGCTCTTCTGGCACCATTAGGTAACCATGGTTGTGGGTTCTTCCTATGCCCAGTCTGAAATGAAATGGCAGCCACAGAGAAACATGGTAGAAAGTAGTTTTCAAAACCTCCTGAACTGCCATTTTTAGTAATGTTACTGTGCGAGGAATAAGTATTCCCATACAAATTATTAGGCACCAATACAGTATTTTTCTACAAAACCCTAACAAGAAGTAAATATTGCTACATCTTGCAAGATCTCCAAAACCACATTCTGTATCATCACACCTGACAGAGACAAAAAGAGATTTAGAAGCTCAGAAGGACCTCAAAAAGTTCCATTTCTAACTATTACCTTTGTCCTAAATAAGTTACTTGCTTAACATGGGGCGTACTCTGTAACTTTACTCCCAGTCAAATACATCTACAACTTATTGGAGCCCATCATTTATGTTTTGGGTACAAGACTATCTTAGTTTTGTGCCGAACATTCTCTTGCTATGTTTTTGTCCAAAAAAATAAAGACACAGTTTCAGCAACGATAATGCAGAAGGAGAAAAATATTTCCCCACACCTACATATCAGCAATACATATAAAAGTCAAGTTACTCTACTTATCAGGACCAACTGCACTTTCAAATATTCCTGTGCAGCAGTTACTGACATCAGTAGAGGAGGTGTGCACGCAAAAGGATGAACTTGACCACTGAAAACCAGAGAGATTGGATTCCATCAGAGAGCAAGCAACTATTCCCAAGAGTTGACACCTCTGGCAACAAAGCTCCTAGTGAGTATGAGGTCTGCATAATAGCGGTTCTCGTAGGAAAAGTGAGATGCTCGTGAGGTAAGAAAAAGTTACTCAAAGCATGGAAAAAAAGCACAATACCATATTTAAAATTATACACATTTAATTGAAATGCCTCTGACAACATAAAAATTTAATTGGTATGGTTGAATCTAGTGTAGATGCTGATTTTTTTCAAATTTCTTTTTAATATCCTATTCAAAAGCTGACTTTCTGTTTTGTGCAAGAGTGCTACAAAGACAAAAATCCATCTTATGGTAACAGAATGTACCTAAGGCTTTACTGCCTTACTCTAAGAACATTTTGACATTTGGTTTTGTCCTCATGACATCTGTAACTAATGCAACATTGGAGCCCTTATCAAGGGCTTTAAAATAGAGTTTACCAGCATTAACTGCCAGGTAGCCTTTTTCAAATGTTTTCCATACACTTTCTGCCCCAGATTTGGAAAATGCAGCTCTTTGTGTAGTCTTTAACTGATGGAAAAGATCCATCAAAGGCTCCTGGTACCCAGGAGCACCCTAATTCCCAGGCACTCAGCTGGCAGAGAACGACTGATGTTCTTTACCTCGAGTGAACTGGACCCCATAGGCTAGGAGATGGCCAAGCCAAAAATCTGTTCTTCAGCTGAGCTGTTTTACAGGTGAAATCACCAGTTATGGCTCCTGTTCACCCGTGGAGTCTTGAATGAGGCTGTCCTGGGAAAGGGAACTTTGACTGCTCCTTGTCATCACTGATCTCCAGAAGGATACAGGTCAAATATATGCTTTTTGTAGGCTTTGCCCTACTTTCAGGGTAAGAGGGTCCCTCTCTCACACAGGAAAGCACTGGGGACCAGTGTCTGGAAGAGCTACGGTGCCTGTAGTCACCTACTTTAATCCAAAGACTCTTTTTTTGTTGTTCTTTTTTTTTTAAAAAAACACAAAACTGGTCCCTTCAGGAAAGAAAGAAAAGCTTTTACTTTTTATGCTTTATCAGTTTTTGCTAAGCTGACAACACATCTCCAAATTACTAAATGAACCATAAAGTTTCCATACACTTCTACTGTTTCACTATGGTCACCCCAAGACACCTGTGAGATACAAAGGCCTTATAACACAGAAAATGAGTAATAGAATAGTTGCAAAATTTCTCTGTTGAGGGTAGTGATTTTTTTTTTACATTATATTTCAGTTCCTCAGGATGGGAACATGCTAAACCTCCTGAGTTTTTGGCAGCTGAAGATTCACAGTGTGTGGTGGAGGCTGACCAGCACCCCTTCAGAGCCATCCTCTGATTTCTTTGGTCTCCTGTCTCAGCCTGCTTAGGACAGTCTCTCAAAGACTGAAGCTACCCTTAATCTTTCACTCTCTGCTCCTGTGGACTAAGTTCTGCAGTATGATATACTTCTTATTTGAGTCTCTGCTGAGCATTAAGCAGTTTTTTGTAGAGGTTAAACTCATGGCTGACTTTTCCAGACCCCCAGAGCTTCAGGCTGCCCCAAGTCTTGCAGTGCATTAACCCACTATAAGGAAAAGTACTCCACAGCCTAGATCAACATAAAAAGCAAAACCTTTCCAGAGAAAGAGGACACACTGCTCTAAGTCTGGTTCCTCTAAACAAAATAGGGAGGTAAAGCACAGGTTTCCAATGATGTTTTGAAAGGAGTTTCAGTCGGTTTTTCATCTGGTGATTGTAAATGTGACCAATCACACAGATTTTTAAACAAGCATTTTTTAATGAGTTTGGTGACAGTGCTACACACATAAATGATCCCTCAAGAGGAAATAAAAGGTGTGATGGCTGGTTTGGGCCTAATGGACTTGCTGTGAGCCTGTGCTTTAACAAAAGAAAGGGAGATGAGGAGAAATTGAGTGTACTGAAACACACAATCTCAGAGAAAAGGGCATATAAAAAGAAAAAGTAAAATGAAAGGCTGTTTATGGTTGCTCAACACCAAAATAGACAAATTTTTCACATATGACAAAGATTTAGAAAAAACATGGACAGAGGAAATTATTATTTCAGCTCTATATAGAGAATACCAATCCCAAATACAACTGCTTAAGAAGTGGTAAACTCCCAGTGACTGGACATTCCCTAACTCAGTGCCTGTCTTGTGCATTTTGATGTTTCATGGTGGAGGGCTTCTGTTTGCACGATGGCAAGCACAAAGGCCCTTGTGTTTGCTTTGGGCCTCCGGCTGCTATTGTAATACACAATAACATAAATATTGCTCACATTCTTTCAGCAGGACACAGCAATTCTAGAAAATGAACTGCAGCAATCCGGACTGAGGGTCCAGTGTGTCATAACCAACAATGGCCCCATCATCCTTGAACAGCCATTACAAAAGAAGAAGAAACAGAAGAGGCAGCAGAAGGCAATGACAGAAGGGAGAAGGGAACAGACAGAATGTCACACGGACTCGTCTCCTCAGGAAACCTTCTGCTACCCCCAGGCACCAAACTGCTGGAATAGAAGGAAGACCATAAAAACCAACCAGCCATGAACCCAAATTCAACTTCATCAAGAAGTACATTCCTGGGGAACAAGGATGGATGCAGCACCGCAGAGTAGAAAAAAAAAAGTGACACCAACATCTTGCTTAAATGAGCACACCAGCTGAATTTTTTTTTTAATCACAATAAAAGAAAGTCTAATTAAATGCAATGTACAAATAATTCAAGGGTTTATTGGTAGGGCTAAGAGAAAGCTTCTACGTTCTAGGAGTGTTTTATTACCGCCTGCTTTTGAATTGCAAACGAGTGAGCTCAATTGTATTTAGAGCAAGACCATTTTAAGGGGCTGTTTGTGTTACTGAATGTCTTAGAAGAAGAGGGAAGACTCCTGAAACATCTCTGTGACTACATCTTTAGAAGCTGTTGCAGGCAGCTGCTTGGAAGCCTCGGAAGTGGGATTAACATCTCCCTACCAAGGCACACAGAGCTCATAGCCAGGTACCCCAAAGCTGCATTTGCGTTCTAGAACTTCTAACTGGCAAAGACATGAAAGTAAAACTTCTCCTGCAAGTACAGGATGTGCAATTATGCTCTCCCTGAGTAACCATTTCAGAAGTGAATTGTCTTCTCTTAGGGAGTGCAAAATCCTGTCGTTTCTGAAATCAGATGCATAAATCCCATTGACTTTTGGACATCTCAAACTTCAGTAAGTAACACATAATCCTACAGCACAAAAATAATCCCTGTGTAATCATGCTGCACAAAAGGAAGAGAGCAGTTCTCAGTGCTGCCATTCTCTGTAGGACATGCTAATCTTTCTAGAACCAGAGATTTTGGAAACAATGGTAATTAACACTTTTCTGGCTCCTTCTCCCAGCTCCTCTGAGACCTATTTAGCCATGACTTTGATTGTAGTAACTGTAGATACTACAGAACTGTTCTTTCTCTTGGGGATGGGAGATCACCTCAGCTCTTCTACACAAAACATGATTTTACTACTTCCCTTCCAGCTTCCCAACTTTCCACAACCCCTGTTTGCTTGCATATATATCCATCCCTTGGAGAATGTCTCAAACTCCAGATTTCTTCTAACCTGAACAAGCAAGCTGCACTACAGCATCCACAAGCCTTTTGTGCAGGGACAACATAAAAATGAAAAAGGGATTGACTGCTTCTTCACACTGTAGTCGCATCAGAGACTACCACTTAATCTGGTTTGGACCTGTCCAAGGACTGGGTCTGTCCTTGGATCACTAAATTTTATACAACGCTTGTAAAGATACATCTCAGGATGGAGAAGCACATGGGTGCCAGTGGGGCCACCCAAAGGTCTCTGACCATCCCTCTGGACATCAGCCTTCCCGCACAAGGCTCGCAGCCATGGTGGAGATGCAGAGCCATGGCTGTGCAGCAGCGAGCCAGGTTTGCTGTGGTAGAGCAGCCACCACTGACAGGCAGCTTGGTGGCCTAATGAGGCGCTCAGCTCGTTCCCGCCACAGCAGACAGGCATCTGACCCCGCACGGAACCGTCACCGCAACTGGAGGTAATTCAGATCTTTTCACCAGGTTCAGCGGGGAGAGCAGGGAGCCAAAGGGCACGAAAGGGTGAACAACTGCCACGGTCCCCTCCAGCCAAAGCGGCTGGTGGCAGGGTGTGGATGTTCCTTGTGCCACTGCCCGCTCCGAGCTGCCTCTCCAAGGCAGGGTGTGAGTCCCGCCGCTGCCAATCAGTCGTAACTAGTAAGAGCCATTAAAACAAACCCCACTATAAGTATTGCTGACACCCCAGGTTATATAAAGGACCAGTTTCAGACAGCAGCCTTGCCTCTGTGTTGTTATAGACTCCCTTCCACCCTTCTTACTCTATTTCTCACTGGTGGCGGTGGCTCAGGTCTCATAATAGAAAGTCCCATGCTTGTCCTGGTCTCTTCACCACACACAGAGCAGGAATTTGGAGCAGCATTATTGTTCAGGGTACTTCAGGACACAGTGTTCTCCTGAAGTGGCTTTTGTTTCTTTTAAAAGCATTATTATTTAACAGTTTGATTAAAAATAATACTGCTGTGTGAGAAGGGGCACTCATAACACATCAACCTGACCTACTAATTTAAATTCCCAAACACTCTATCACAGACCCCCTGAAACAGAGGGTATTTAATAAATGAACTTGCTAAGGACATACGGAGGGGCATTCTTCTTGCATCAAATCCTTTCTTTTTTTGATACGCTGGAGACTCTTCGGGACATCTTCTCATCCCCAAGGTGCTGCATGACTAAGGTGCAAACCTCATCAGCTCCCAAAACCCACACTGCTCTGAGTTATTGCAGACACCAGACTGGTGTCCCAGAACAAGGCATGTCACCCAGAGCACCTGCAAGTCTCTTGAGCATTCTGCCACTTCCCCTGCTAGTCAGGAAGGGCAGAGAGGCCTGAGCTGAGTCAGGACACTCATGCCAGTGAGGTGACAACTGAAGCTTTTGGACTGGGATATTATCTGCACAGGAATGATGAAACCATCATTCCGTGCATTTGCCCAGGCTGAAGAATCCAGCAATCTCCAGAATCAGCAGTGCAATTGTTCTGAGCACACAGCATGTTTGCCTGCTGTGGATATCTAGCACTCCACATTAAAGCAAATGAAGAAAGTCCTTCCTGACTCTTCTGTAACTGGAGATTTCTTAACAACTAGTACTCTGCCAAACACTGGTGCACTGTCTCTTTCTAGACTGTTTATGTATTTCACCTTTTCATTGGGGGACAGTATGACCTCATCATTGAGATTTTGGCTCCGAAATCATCACAATGAGAGGGGAAGCCACCATCTCCCATACTGAGATTCAGCATTTAAGTTTTCTGTGTCAATTTGCTCCCTAACTCGGAATTTTCTCTTAACTGTAAGATTTTACTGTATTTTGGGATCTCTCTAGGGTGGAGGGAACAGTTGGACAAGCACAGAAAAACAGAGACTGTGGTCTGGAAAAAGGACATGGAACAGAAAATCTGATTAATCTAGAAGGTAGAATGGCTGAAATTTAGTCCATGGGAAGTTTGGAATAAAATTATCATCACTCTGTTTTGGAGAGAAAATCAGAAATTAGAGCACTCTTTACAGACAGGAAATGAGAGAAAACCATCAAAACAATATTAAGTTTTTCCAAATTAGACAACAGCTGATATTCCCATTTTCTGATCCCTTGAGGTGCCAGGCACTCATCTTTCCTTCGCAGTAACCAGAGAGGGAGCCGGGTGTCCCCAAACCCATTCCCAGGCTGTCAGGAGGGCACAGCAGAGGCTGCCAAACTGTTGGCTTCTCCAAAAGGAAACTATGGAGCTGGGTACCCTCAACCCAGGCAGTTGCTGGGACACATCTATGCTAAACCTGTGGATACCAGCCTGAATGGCTGGAGGCACTGAGCCAGCAGACCCTATAAACCCAGACTCCCCGAGAGCTTGCCAAGCAGCTTGCCAGCAACCAGGCAAAGGGCCAGTGCTTCAGCACAAGTCAGTAGGAGCCTCTTCTCTGCTTTGGTATCAGATAGTCAGACTTCTCCTGAAAATAATGCTCAACATTCCTGCTGTGAAGCTGCATGTGTGGCCACGGAGGTGGTCCTATGCCCCACTTCCTACCAGCCCTGGCGTCTGGACACAGCAGTGCGTGGATGTGCCCCCAGCACAGACAACACATGTCCTCGTGTCACACTTATTCACACTTGACACTTATTTCCTCTTCCCCTCCAAAGCCAGGTTTAACACAGTCCATTTTTCCTACCCTACATTCTTTGCTTGAGGCTGCTTTGCCTCCATCCTTAGACAATGCATAATTTTATTAAGGACATTTTATAACAGATAGCTTTCCAGTTCCTCTGTGACAATTTACTGCTGTAGGATGCAGTTGCTTCATGCCCACACTACATCCTCAGGCAAATCACTCCAGTAAAACTAAACATTCTAGAAGGCTTTTATAGGATCTATGATCCCAGGCGGGTCTTTAAATATGTTTTATTGATTAGTTTTGGCTATATGTGAGCAAGGAATTGAGGATCTATGCTGCAGCTTTAACTTAGGCTGTTAGCATATCACAGAAAGGGGAACTTCTGCCCCGGTCAGAACTGGGCCTTCAGTCCTAAGCCAACAACAACAACAGACTCAAATGTGACCTTTACATGACAGAGTTGTATGAAGAATGAGCTACACTAAAACTCAACCTTGCATCTCCACTTACAAGATACACACTCCCACTTACTTTCAGGAGCTCTGCTCCTACCTGCTTCCTGGAAACTCAGAAAAGAAAGGACAACATGACAGCTTTCTTTATTTTTTTCATGAGATACCCCACTTGTCTTCTTTTTTTTCTTTTCCTATTTTTTAAATTACAGTGAGTTTTGTTTCTCCCAGATTTCTCTAATCTTTTCCCTGTGGTGTGTCCATTTTAGCCAGTCTCCCCTCTTCCCTCTAGTACCTAACACTACTCTCTTTGTCAGGAAAGTCGCTGGGAGTTCAGGTTTTCCCCTCTCCATTTCTCTTTGGACCTGACACCGCTCCTGACCCCTGCTCAGCCTTTGCTTTGAAGTGCTTTTTCTGCTCTCTGCTTTCCCACCGGATTGTGTTAACCCTCCTCCTTTCCCCACTCCATCAGTTGGCTTCAATAAGCGAGAGCAGCTCATTGGAACCTCCTCTTTTGTGTTATCAGCGTGCTTTCACTTCTCATAAAATCCTACCCACCTTCCACATAAAACAGTTTGGCAAAAGGCGACCGCAGCCAAGGCCTGGAAACACTGTGCAATTCCGCACGGGGACACCGCTGGCTGCCTGAGACAAGCCTGACGAATAAGTCTTGTGTTTGACCCAAGCAACTTCACAGCAATGTCTGAAAACAAGCAGCCACCTGCTTCCCACTCCCCAGGATGATGGCACTGAAGTGTCTTTTTTTGCCGTGTGCTGTGAACAGCGTTACCTTTGCGGGGCTCTGCACCTTTGTTCCTGCTCTACTGCAATTTTAATAGGAAACACCTGCAAATTTGGCTTAAATACAGATGACTGATTTGATTCAGTCTCCTTGGTGTTACAGCTCCTAGCTGATGGATGTTCAGGTCAAAGCAAGAAATGGCATCAGCACAAAGAGAATGGCTTGACTCTTACTTATTACAGACTCCTGAAAGCTTTCCAGATCTATAAATTTTCACGTTATTCCCACAGAGGGGCAGAAAGAGGATTATTTGTATCCTTCTAGCTTGTTCTGTTAACACATTCCCCTTTTCCAGTTGGATAAATACCCTGACAAACGGGAAAACCCTGCGAGAGAAAACACATTTTAAAGCAAATTGCAGCAGTGTGTAGTTTATAAATATTTGCAATGGAATGGGGAAAATATCTCTATTGATCACATTAACATATGCTGAATACAGAGATGACCAGTCTCTCTTTTCTTTTTTTTTAAGATATGAATAGAATTTCCACTATAGCAAAAAAAACTGCAGATTTGTGTATGCTATGCAAACACATAGACAAAAACACTTTAAAGTAGAAAATGCTGTTTTAATTACAATAGTAAAGCTTGATTTATTTTCTGTGCCTCTTTTGCCAGAAAGTTAAAGATCTCACAAAAAATCTGAGTCATATTGCCTGAGGATCAAAGCCAGAGAAAACTCAAAGCCTGCTAAACATTATAACGTCTTAAGCACTCCATTAGTGAGAACTGATGATAACATTTAAATAAGAATGCACAAACATTATTTTGCTCAAAAATCACCTTACAAAGATAAACAATAAGAGCTTGGGAATACCCTGGTTAATGCAGCAGGCTGAAGGACACGTACGGATCTCTCCTTGTCTCTCCTATTTTTCATTATTGCTTACTAGATTATTAATTATTTTTGAAAGGATTATCATAGTTACAAATTCCAACTTGGGCTTCTTCACTCACCACTTGAGAATACTGCAAATGAGCATATTTCCACACATGTACGTGATCTACATGTGCATGTGGCTTTGCAGTACATGGGAGCAGTGCACAGGCACTGAGCCACAGCATCCCAACACACCTCTGTTTTTTGGGGAAACAGTTTTCCCCCTGCATGGCTAAGGCTGGGTTTGAGTGATCCCCTCCCTAACATCTCAGGACAGGTTAATTCCTCTGTGCCAGACTGATGCAGCTGTACCAGCAATAACAACCTTTCCCTGCTCCCAACTTTTTAACTCTCTTTGGCATTTTAAGGCAAGTGCTACCTGTGAGCCTACAAACACCTTTCACCAAACGCAATGGTTCCTCTCACAGTTCTCATTTTCCAGCTTCCATCAGTATCGTGCAATTAAAGGATATCTGACATGGGTCATTAAAAGCCATCCTCCCCATAAAGCTGTTTAAGGCATAAACCAGCCAAGAAAAGACACTGGGAATGGCATAGGTGCAGTGCACAGCCCCTCACTTCACAGCTACCAGCCTGCTTACGTGCTATGACTTCTCACCTTTAAATTTAAAATAATAATAATCCACACGCTGAGTGACCATTCAGATGTTTTGCCAGAAAATAGCTCAACAACCAAATGGAAAACAGGTTGAGAATAACCTACTTTGATATCCCTATAGTCCCTCTGGAAATCAAGATGGCCAAGGTCACCTATTTCAATACACAGCCAGTGCTGATGCTCTGCCTGTGGGCAGCAGGAGTCCTGGGTAGCCCTCAGCAGGGGCTGCTCCTTCCAGCTATCTCAAGGATTTTAGCAAGGTGAATGCTCATGGCTATGGAGCTGGCTAACAGCCATCACTCATTTTACTCTGGCCATTAAGCAGCCTGGAGGCAACCAGCATGGATCCAAAGCTGTTGCACATGTTTACCTTGCCTGGGGGAAAACAAGGTAGAGGAAGGAAATGCTGGCAGAACCCATGTCTTGACTCTGTACACAAATAACATCTTCCTCCCTCCCATTCTGGCTTCTTTTGTTCATAGCATTGCAATGAGGTCTCAGCCATGCTGTGCTGGACAATGTAGAAGACATCAGCATCTCTCCCCACCAGCCTGCAGGGCAGGATGAGCCGTGTCCTTACTGGTAAGTTCATGGCACCAGAGGAAGGCAGAAAACCTGCAGCCCCGCCAAGCCCAAAGGGAGCTGTGACAGGCCATGCTCTGAGCCCTTCCACCACAGCATGAGAGAAATGGTTTTCAAGAACAACAAAGAGTATGTACATTTTGTACCACGTTAAAGAGGGAAAATAGCAACAGGGACAAGAAAAGCTTGGGTTGTGAAGGATGTTCCAGCAGAGGTGATTAATGGTGTTGAAAGAAACCCCCACGGTTGTTTCAGATTTCTTTCCAATTAGCCTCAAAGTTACTCCCTCCTTTTTCCTTTTGTTTTATTTTTTCTCCTTTCTTTCTTTTACCTATGTTTGATTTAGAATTAAGGTTCATGATTTGTGTTATGACAGCAGAAATAAAGGATCTGTGTATACTGTATGCATGGGGATTTAAAGCATTGCCTTTGATGGCTCATTAGCTGCACATGTGGCTACATGCAACACTGCTCGACTGAGATATATTGCCCAGGATTTAATTCCAGAATAATTTCAAAGGCATTAAATTGAATGCTTGCCCTTTTCACCATGGTATTTAAATGGTACTTTGTATGCCAAGCTTAAAAAAAGAGCAGAGGAAATACAGATGCAGTGCTGCTGGAGCGTGTACTGAACTTTGTTAAAGTGTTAAACATTTATTAGAATTTTTTTTTAAACAAGATAGTGTTAAACTAGTTGTTACTTCAATTAACTTTCTTTGCTACAAGAGAGAAAGGAGTGGTTTTTTTTAACTAAAAAACAGCTCTCAGAACTAGTGAACAATATCTCATTTGTTCAGCAAGACTTCAAGATGAGAATGGTCTCAGGCTGGAAAAAGAAATGTGCACATTTCTGTACTGACTGAGTAAAACAAACCACACAAAGCTTCTCCCACAGTAGAGAGGAGATCAAACCCCAGAGCTGAGCTGAAGGTCATGAGTCTCACAGCTCTCCAGGCACAGCCCCAGCACAGCCACTCCTGCTGGAAGGCTGCTCTGGTACCCACAGAAGAAGCAGTTATGAGCTCTCAGCTTACAGCCTGGCAGGGACATCCAGGGATGGGAGCTTTCCTCTGGTGCACAAAAGCAACCCTCCAAAACAGGCTGCACTTAATTACCGGTGGTCAAACTGTTAAGATAGAGCCCTGTATAACCTCATTTCCTCCCCATTTGTCTTGTCCCTTTGCAGATTCAGGGATGCCTACAGGTAAAATGCTTTATCCAGTTTACAGTCAAACTTTCATTTTGAAATAAAACAAACCCCAAAGCATAATTTCCTTGAATTCACATTGGGGACATCCCTCTGCCCAACTCCCCTTGCCTACAGTGGTTCACATTTCAGGTTGGTCAGTCAGTCATGCTTCCCAACACTGTGCCCACCTGCTTCATCCCTTTTCCTTCCTACCAAACTATATGGGCAACTCTGTATCACAGACACATCCAGCTTCCAACATTTTATACAAGACTTGATAAATAGCCCACTATTTTCACCATTTTATGTGTGGCCACAATTAGCTGGAGCTGGTGGTGGTGTTAGAGCCTGAAGGACAGTGGGCATTGCCAGAATTGCATCTGCATTTGAATTTTAACACCATTTGGGAAATGCGTGTGATTGCCTAGAACTGTTTCTGCGCAGCACCCCCCAGGAGTCTGCAGTAGAAATACACCACAACTCAGCTTCAGCTGGAAGCCACGTTTTACTGCCTCAAACATGGGACTTCTGAGCAACCACTATCAGAAAAAGATGTAAGAGGCAGAAGAATTTGTTTGCGTTTTCGAGCCCATTTCAGAGCTCACCATCTAAAGTCCTCTAATAAAGCAGCATTAAGAGAGGCACCAAATTCCTTCATGTGCCTGAAAATACACATGTGCGTACACAGAGATCCTTCTGTACTTCTGCCCTGCCTACCAAAGGAAGTGCAAAGGAGCAAATCTATCCAAACACATGGGCTGCATTTGGCCTGGGCTCTCCGGGAGGCTGCACAGTGGGAACAGCACAGGGAGGCAGAGGAAAGGTTGCCCAAAGTGCTCTTTCTGGCTCACTTCCAGTATATATATAATTTAATTGGGAATGCTGCATTACCTATAGCCACTGTATAGCAGTAGTTATCTTGGTTATTTAGTAACTAATGAGAACCTTTTACAATTAAACCATTTTGTCATGTATGAGGGCCTGGAAAGAGACCTTACATTGCACAGAAAGGTCCCAGCTTGCCACAAAGGTGCAGAACTAAGGCTGGTCCCCAGATAAGTGAGCTTGGAGTGGTTTTCTGTGGAGATTCAAGATAATATGTCCAACTTTCTGTGTACCCAAGTACCAAAAGCATAGTTTTTTTCCTGCTTTCACCTTAACCATGGAATGTTTTGACTGGACCACCACATTCAGGTACACCATGTGGTACACTATAGCCCTGCTAGAGTTTTCCCAAAATCTGCTGTTTTCTGCACTTAGGTAAGGCTTCAGCTTCAGATATGCAGGGTGTGAAGTCCTGCTTTTACACGATTTCATGGCATGTTGAGGAATGAGGTACTAGTGTTTTAAGCAAGTGATTTACTGACATGGGGTTATCCAGAGGTTTAATTTGTCATGCATCTCACACACATGCTTTGTTTCCCCCTTCACTCTTTCTCAGAGGCAGCAGGCTGCCCACCCCTGGCAGTGAAAGGGCCTCCCTTCACACAGCAGCAATTAATTTTTCACAGCTTCTCTCCAGCTAGGTATCAATGATTCCTCAGGATTTGCAAAGCCTCTTTAAGACCCTGTTAGAAACATGGAAGCCTCCTTTTTCCTACTGCTCATTTAAGCACAGCCTCTGCATTTGGATTACGCAGACTGATCAATCTCATTCCTTCCCTCTTGATAAAATATTGGGTGTCAGAGTGTTTTAATCCAACAATCTGCCAGCCACAGTCTCATTCATCTGCTAGGATGGAGGCAGCTCCCAATGAGTAGGCTTAAAGTGATGTCTGATCCATCAGTTCCTTCACTTTTGAAAGTCAGATTATTCCAGTGCTTAAAGACTAAGTCCTGACCTGTACCCCACACCAGATATCACAGCTGGGAGGGGAAGAAGAGACATCCAGTAGATTTGCAATTGAAGCAAGACCTCCAAAGGGTTTTGTTTTTACAGCAAACAGATCAACTTTAAAGCACTTTGTCCAACCCTGGATTCTTCTAGGGCTGTGCAAACAGTTGACTGCAAGCAGTTGGATTTTATTATAGCAGCATCCAGTCAGTTCTGACTCTCACTTGCATCATGATGTCTCCATCCATGGTGAGAGCCATCACACATCCTCTGCCCCAGTACATGTACAAAGCTTTCACTGACCCTCTCACAAATACTAGACATAAGAGAAGGGTGATTTTAAAGAGTTAAAATTCCCAAACTCAAGTCTTTTGCTCGGGGATGTTATTGGATCACATCCTTCAAACAGCCAGCAGCTCCATTTATTGCTCTTAAAAGTTATTTCTGATCATGCAGAGGTTCCCATCTCCCACTACAGCTACTCAGCATTTCAAGGAAGTCATTGAAAGTATTGGAAATCCACAGAGAACAACTGCAGGCACAAAGGAGTGCTTATTTATTTTACAAGGATATGCTAGCAGTTGGGACAAGCTATCACATTGGAAATATGGAGTTGCATGCAATAATGTGAACCATAAAAGAGATTAATTAGTGATGCAAACCTAAAATAGATTAATTAGAGTACACTAAACCAGGCATCATTTCCTCCCCAGCCTGCTTGATTTTAATCTGACTTACTCTATAAAAGTGTTTTTATTTGGGTTTATGGTTTGCCCTTTTGTGTCCTCCTCCAACAGATACCTTCACACAACTGCCCAAGAAGCACTGTCTGTACCAGCAAGGACTGGCCTCTGTGTGGCAATATTTATTTAAAAGGGGAAAATAACTTCGTACTTATTGATTTTGAGATGAGCTTTCAAAACACACAGAGGGGATTATCACTCAGCTCATCCCAACACCTGAACTCATGTAGCTTCTTCAATTAACCTGCCAAAGTAATTTAATGATGTGTTTGATGAATCCCAAAAGTAAACGGTGGGCACTTGCAATGTGCTCAGGCAAGATTATGGCAACAGAACACGTGCAGGCAGACACCAGTGGTCAGACCCAAGAGAAAACATCTACTGAGCCCAGAATCCTTTGCCTATTTGCCTGTGATGATTATGATAATATTACAGTAACGCCTCAAATTTCCAGCTGAGATGCAGAGCTGTACCACACAGGTACAGAAAAACCAAGCCTGCCAGGCTGCCAGCTGCATTCTAGAGAGAGGGGACTAGTAGGAAGCAGCCACCCTTTCCTTTCAACCCCAGGGGGCCAATGGCTGAGGAAGTAAAGGACAAAACATGCCCTGCAGCCTTCAGCCAGGACTTTACTCTCAGCTTCAGCACAAACTGGAACAGGGTCCAAGGTGAAAGAGGGAATCTGAACATGAGGGAGAAATGAAAATTGCTGTCTGGAGCTGTGGTCTGCAAATCTGGGGATGTGCTGTGTCTCTCAGATGTGGGGCATCTCTCACTTTGGGTGCTCTTTTCACCTCTATCAATTATCTTGGGATGTCCTTTGTTGTCTTGTATGGCCACTGGGCATTCTAGGGACAAAGAGGGAGTGAAATTGGTTCCATACTTTTTGTTAGAGAGACTTTCTGTGAATTCGTCTGCACTTTATAACCTATGGCTCTCTGCCACAGATTTGTGATAAGCATAGAAGCAGCTCTTCCTTACAGTTTAGCTTCTTTAATGTGAAATAGGGATACAACAGTCCACTTCAGTTCAAAATCCAGCCAGAACGTTTTTCTTTCAAAAGCAGTAAAGCAATTTTAAGCTATTTCCTTGGGGCAGTGGAAATATGAAATACAGCAGAGTCTCCAACTTTAAAGCAGACTTTGGCTTTATTTTTTCTTTTTTTTTACTGTGAGTGGTGTGACATACACCAGCCACCATTACAGACTAATAAAAGGAAAACTCAATTTTCTGTCACAATGAAGGTGACCAATAAAATTTTAAGCATGGACAACACCCATACAATTCTGTAAAACCTGAGCAGATTCATAAAGCTGCCTTTAAAAGCATGCAGACTCTTTTAGAGGAGGTTCTATAGGGGTATAAATTATCCAGCTTTACCATAGAAGGGCTATGCTGCACATCATGACACACTCTTCAACATTGCTTGAACTACCCCTCTTAAAAGGTTAGGGACTGCTCTTCAGTACCACTGGGTTATTTGGCAATTGCAACCCGCCTAGCAATGCCAAGTCTTCAGAGCAGAAGGCAACACACCAAGAGAATACTAATAGTTACCTAAATTAGAGTAAATATTACTCTGTATTACACAGAAGCCTGTAGGGCTCACCCAAAACCATGACCATCTTTGAAAAGAGAGAGGGGATCTCTGCCTCACAGCCTCAGCAGAGAAGACAGAGATAGAAGTGGGGGAAACATTGCTTAATGCCAGAGTAATAAAAAAAGGGGTGTTGCAGAACAGGAAAGGGGTTGCTATTTGCTGGTACAGTTATGAGAGGATGGTGAGAACCAAACTTTGGGTGGTACAAGAGCAAATCAAGTTTCTGAAGCAGCTTTAAAGTGGCACGAAAACTACAGCAAATACTCAGAAAGAGTCCAAGTCCTTTCCCTTGGAAGAGGATGAAAGGTGGTTGCATGACCACATGCAAGGTGCTGCCAGTTCACAGCAGGCAGGAGGACCTGGAGAGCCCTGGGGAGCACCCCAGCAGTGAGGGTGGGCAGTGGGACATGGTTGCATTTCCAGTGATCACCCTGGAGCATTCTCAGCAGTGTGAGCAGCAGCTCCTGAACCCTATGGAAAGTTCTATTCTGACTGTACCTACATGCCAGACCAGCTTTTTGCCAGCATACTTAGAGAAAAAGAGTCAAAATGCTTTCAAGCACTGATAAGGGGTTTTTGTGTGTCATACCAAGGAGGCAAAAATTTTACTATGTTTTGCTTCTGTCTGGAAATGTGGAAAAACAGTCCCAAACAGGGAAGAAAAGCCTCTGGGAGCATTTGAATTAGAACCCAAGGATCTGATTAAGGAAAACCATTTAACATGCTTAAAAAGCTTTGCTGCATTAAGACCGAAATCAAGCAAGGTACAGATGTAAAGTAATTAGAGAAAGAGGATTAAAGGTTCAAATTCTTTTATCATCTACGATGAAGGATGCAGAGTTTACCATTTGTAGGGCATGCAGAAGACAGAGGCCATTGGTGTGGGCAAACCAAGGATTTCTCTTCCCAGTTTTCCACCTCCCTGCTGCTTGGGGTTATTTGGGCTCTCCTGTGCTGGATATTTGGAAGTCCTCTCCAGAGTATGAGACAGATTTGCCTCACAGCAACAGCACCATTTAGTCCAGGGGAAATTTTAGAGTATTATGTCATGATTATACTATAATCATCATAAAACAAGTGCCTTTTTTTTTTTTTTTTTTTCCCACAGGCCAATGCATCTGGAACTATAGGAAATAAAACTGCAACAAACAGGAAAATTACTTCAGGTAACAAAAGGAAGACCAGAATTTAGGGTAGCCCATTCTCAGACTTGTGGTCTTTCTGATAGGTAACACAATTGTGGTGGTGACAAAAATCTGATAGAAATCAGTATTTTGGCCATTTTTTGGAGCACTTCTTAGGTATTTTTGTTTAGCTGATTTTTTTTATTTTTTTTTCTTAGTATTGGATGTCCTCTGAACTCAATAGAGTCCTGTGGCCACAGGGACAGGCAGGGGGACAGCAATGCCACCCCCAAAGCTTCATGCAGCAGCGTGGCTGGCATTAGGGTGCTGTCTGAAGTGAGCATTTCTTTTTATTGCAGAACAGGACTGGCATTAGCAGGGCTCCCAGGACCCACCGAAAGGGTCAGTCTGATTCTCAGAACAGCAAGAGGTGGGAACAGGCAGCACTGAGCAGGTTTTCAGCCAAGCCTTGGACTGACAGGGGCAGCATTTGCTGTTTTCCTCTGCTGACATGACTGAAGTGCTGCTATCTGCACAGCATCATACTTTAACTCCATTGACTCATGCTATTCTTGCAATAATGAAGCAAAACTGCATTACTAACAGGATGCTGATTCATCTAAAATGACAAATGATAGACTGGAGAATAATGAAATCTGGGAAAATCTGAAATTGTTATCTTTCACGCTTCGAGCAATCCAGAACCGTAACTCCTTAATTCTAGTCCTACCTACTCTTCTCTTTTAATGTCATCTTTTCTTGTCAGGGAAGACAAAACAAATGTGAATTCAAGGATTCATGCTTTAAGTCACTGTTGAAACCTTCACGTTCACTTGTTTTACATCTCTAGGCATTGAATTTTCAGCAATGGTAGTGGATAAAACTGAAAATTATTGATGGAAAAATATTCAAGAACACATGGAAGAGGGTAGCACTTGCATCATAAATAGGTTTTCAAGAGGAAGACTTAATTAGAGGAGCAGAGTAGAACACAACAAGCATATCCAGAAACTACTTCCCCAAATATGTAAGGATGAAGTCGACGTGGTTTGCTGCACCTGGCTCCCCCTTAGCACTGCTGCAAGTGCTCACAGATGTGAGGTGACAGGAAGATATTAAAGTTACCCAATTTAAGGAGTCCCCAGGAACTAATACGTGTCATTACTGAGACAGACTGTGGTTACAACTCCAGCTCTGTCAGCACCAGAGGGATGCCAGCATCCAGGTCATTCAAACCAATACTGTGGTACAAAACAGTCTCACATACAGGATGAAACAAGTGGTCAAAAGCTGTAGCAACCATTGGTGAAAGATGATGAAAAGAGAAAAATCAGGAGAAGCCCTTTCTGTAGATATTTGTATATAATTAGGACTAAGGGGAAAATAAGGTACCAAAGATTGCTGATAACTTCAAAACTGAAGATTAAACATTTACTTTGTCTGTGGCTGTAATATAGAGTACCATAAAGAAAAATCCTGCTGAGAATTCAAAATATGCCTTCTAAGCAGAACAAAAAAACCAAAACTGCAAGACTGATGTAAAGTATTTGCAAGCAGAAAACAAAATGCAAACTTCCCAAATTGAAAACAACAAAAGACCTGCCCCCCCCCGCTCCCCCTGGAATCTCCTCCTGAGAAGCTTGATTGGTTATAGCTCTCATGAAGTCCTTACAATTTCCCACTGTATGCATGAATGCAAATAGGTCCAGAGGGTGCATTAACAAAGGACATCGTCCCAGCCCAAGTGATGCCATTGCCTTCCAGAGCGCGGATGACGTGGGTGTGCCATTCCGACTGCCTGCCTTAGGAAGGCTGTTATTGTATGAAGACAAGAATTCTCAGCATGGGCTTCACCAGCCAGCATCGAGGAGCTGTGCCTTTCCTTTACTGCTCAGGACAAAGTGCTCTTGGTAAAGCACAGCTGAAACGGGAGGAAGTTTCAATCAAAGCATGGGAAAGAAGAGCTTTGCTGTGCTGGGAGGCTGGGATGCATTGAATGGAAAAAGCAGGGGGAATAACGAACAGCTAAACCAGCAGAAAGAAGAGGATGAATTCAGCTCCTGCTGACAGTGTTTCACCAGGGTGATAAGGCAAAGTGACTGGGGTTTATTTTAACTTGTTTGGTCTCCAACCAGACAACTGTAACTCTAAAGCCCTGGTCAACATGAAATAAGTTGGCATTTCTGAGTTTATTGAGCCTCTAACTGAAAAAACCCCAAAAACCACACGAGGAGAGACTCAGGCACTCGAGCAGAACTTCTCATGATAATGAATCCAGCGTTCAGCACAGAGGGTAAGTTTCCAAAGGAGGTTATCAAAACCAATGGATACAGACAATTTTAATGACACATCTGGACACTGTTATGACAAGAGCAGTTTGCAGCACGCAGAGCTAAAGTTTTAATGAAATATTCTTAACAAAACTTGCTATGCCTAGTCAGTAAAGGCCACAATTCCTTATCTTTGCAAGTAATATATCACTGAAGCCAAAAGCTCCCCTCTAGGAAACCCTGGACTAAGGAGGTGCTGGCAGAGGATCAGGCAGGGACAGCCTGCTGCTGTTGCAAGAACAGCCCTTTGGCATCAGAGAGAGTAAAATATTTTTTCCCTTTATTAAAGGTGTTTATTCACCCCAAGGGGTCTGTTTCTCTCAGACAAGGCATTAGCACCAACTGAGCGGACAGAAAGGAGACAGAATAAAGGGCACCTATAGGTTTTTATTCTGACACCAACTCACTCACCAAGGGAAGGGGATTAAGCAAAAAGAGTAAGAGATCTTATAAAAAATGCAAGATGAAGGAAACTACTGAGCAACACCAACAAGACATCAGTGTGCAACAGTTCTTCCCAGCCTCTAGCAGTGTCCAGAAGCCCCAAAGCATTTAATCTGGCAGTCAGAAGCGAGGCTATCCCAAAACCACTCATGGAACTAATAAAATATATGGTTTTATCCAAATGCAGGAGAAGATACATTCTGAAGTCACAGATGCATTCAGAGTGCTCAAGTGTTATGGCCCAGCTCCTCCACTGTTTTTGTCTGACCTGAACAAGAGCTGCAGCTTCCATAGGCTGACACTGGATCAAAGCCACTGCTCAGAGCACAGCTGCTGTGATCCAGGTCTGAATTTCACAGGCACTCCCCACAGTTAGAGAGGGCAAGGTTGGGAGATGCCCAACAGCCTGCTCAGTGCTTTCAGGAGGGTGCGTAAAGGGTTGTAGCTTTTCCCAAGGATTCCTTGACTGCTTATGGGGTGCCTCTGTCAAATTCCGCAGAAAAAAAATCCCATCTCTCTTCCACATCTTCCCACCAGTACCCACAGTTTATTATTTTGGTCATGGAGTAGACAGTTTCAAACCTATCAGGCAGTTTTAGCATCCCTCTGCACTTTTAAGGTTTCTTTTTTTCAAATGAGCACTTGGAAAATCATTGTTGTGTGCTGAATACAATACATATATAAATCATGTATTACCATTTCTCACAGAGAACCACTATGAATCTCAAAGCCCTCTTCCAGAGGCAAAAAGCAGAGCAGCACTCCAAACCACACAAAATGACCACAGATCCCAACACACCTAAGAACTTCGGAAAAAAATTTATGTTCACTCAGGGCAGTGAGAAACCCATATGCCCTGTCCGTGGGGGTCCCAGGGAACAGGACATGTGAATGCAGCAGCTGGACTATTCCTTGAGGGAAATTCTAAAGGACATTTCTCATTACAGAGACATTCCTGTAAATAAAGCAGACTACTGTATAGCATCTCCATCCAAGGCAGACGCTTTAATGCAAGCCCGAGAGCAGGACTGCTCAGCATCAGAATGTGAGTTAAGTCCTGGGAAGGGATCTGGAAAATGCCACCTCTGACAGCAGAGAGGAGGGAGGGGAGGCGAAGGAAGCTGAGTTTAAATCACAGAAACAGCAGACTACATGTAGACTACATCATGCTGTGACAGAAGAAAGTGAGGGGCACTAGTGTTCAATCTTCATCATTGTTACATCCTGGATTACTGCTCAAATGTGTGCCTGCCCTGAGCAGACCTGAGCTCGGCTTCCACTGTCTGCTGCACACATGAAAGTCTGTAGTCAGTTGCAAGGCACTCGTAGTCCTACTTGTTGTACATTTATTCAAGGTAACAATCTTTTCCCTCCACTTCAGGGCACCATTCCCCTTCCACAGTCAAACCTAGATGGAAGGTGACCTCCATAGGCTCAGCTGAAGTTAGCTGGTCTTAAAAGGGGGACATTACCTTATTAAAATCACCAGAAATTTATCTCTGTGGCTCTAAATAATCAGTCCAGAAGATACTTTAGGTTCTAATGCTACCCTTCTTAATCCTGTTGAGCAGCATTCTTCCTTTGCAATTGAAATCCTTCTTCCACTCAGGAACAGCAGAGACAGAGAGGAATCCCTCCCACCTCCAGCCACCTAAGTGCAAGTAATTTAGTCTAAAACATCGATCTATGCCCCTGATCCAGTCAGGCACTGCAGAGAGAGAAATTTTCAGCACATGGGTTTATAAAAGACAATGAATCCCACTGTGAAAGCATCTCTTTCTTGCACTGCTTACAGAAGATGTGAGCAGCTTCCCATTGCAGTACTGTAGCACATAGTAAAACACACAGAAAACTATTTCCACATCTAACAGAGTTCAGCACACACTCAGTTGCTTTGTTAATCTGAAGCCCTACAAACAAAAATGCAAATCATTTTCCCAGCATACATCCCCAAAGGCCAAGTGACTCCAGTTTACTCCAGAAGAACAGTTTGTACAAATCTAATTAGATAATTTACAAGTTTTACAGCAAAGCCCTGAGTCATCTGTAAAGCAAATTTAGAGCAGTGTCATCAAGAAGGTTGTGCAAGTTTTTGAATAAGGAGAACCTAATCACAGCATTGGGGAACAAATCCTCTGTTTGACTCACAACAGAGACTCTTTTTCATCAACTCCCCTAAAGTGACCAGCAGAATCAGTTTGACCTCAAAAATGGAATTTTGCCATGCAGCCATAAGTTAATTAAAAAAAAAAGTCATCAAAAGAAGCACTGGGAACAGTAATTCACAAAGCATTAGCAGCAGTATAAAAACCACATGGTGCCAAGAAAAATATGATATACGAGTGACACAAAAGCAGTGCACACAAAAAGAGAAAGCCTGGAGAATCCTGACACTATATTTCAAGCTAATACTACTCCAAGCATGTCAGGAGGTCTGTGCTGTGAAAGATGACCATTTTAAAGCAAATGATGCTCTCCACTTTCCCAATTCTTCCTCTAGCAACTCCACAGACAGTGTTACTCAACCCTTTGTGTGGTTTCCATCACTCACAGGAGCTTAGAAAATACTATTTTCCAGTAAGGGTTCACTTTCTGTTTGCAGCTGGGACAGGACAAAGGAAACTTCACTCTTAGATACTTCAGCTGCCCAAAGATTTAATAGCTTCTATTTCCAACATGTTGATTGCTTAAATTAAAATGAAAAAAAAAATAATTGAGTGGTATCTGAGGTTTCAGATTGGGAATTTAAATACATGGTTACTGTGAGTGTTCCCTTTCCTAAGAGGAGACTTACATAGCTAAGTTTGGCATATCTCTAAAGTGTTTGCTTCTCTAAGAACACAGGATTACTAGAACAGCCTGTGGTGTGCCCCTGCAGCAGTTAAGCATTCCTCTGGAGCAGGGAATTAGGCTCAGCCTAGCTTCTGCCTGGACAACCTAGGTCCAAAATATGGTTTAAAGTTGTACCCTACAAACCCTGTTCTAGGAAAGCTGACGAGCTTTGCCTCCCTACTTGGCCCCAGAGTGTTTCACCTACACTGCCTTCAACATCTGAACCAGCAACCCTTTTTCCCCTGCTGCTTTCTATTTATTTTGTCATACTTATGTAATTCCTCTAAAATTAAACAGGCACTATTTATTTTCTGCAGTACCTACCACATTACTTGGGAGTTATTATTAGCAGCAAAGAAAAAAAATTATGCCTAAGATAACCTATGTAGAAAGATTGGATATGGCCTTCCATTTATTCACTGTCACTAGGAACTAACTAAAAATAAAGCCGCAGTGAAGCTGCAATAAAGCAAATTTAAAATGCTCAACACAAGAGTAAATCTTGGTAACACACTGCCATCAAGTACTCTTAGAAGATTGTGTGTTTAAGACAGCATCAAGCAGGGATTAACATTAAAGTATTTCCAGAATAATAGTATGAGATAAAGTTTAACTGAAATGTGTTAAGAATAAACACTAAGTTTTTATTTAATTGCTCAACACAACAGCTTCTTGCATAGCTGCCTGTAGGCACTCCCTATCAGCACCAGTCCATAACCCCAAATGTTGAGGTATCAGGACTCATTCAGACTCAGTTCTTCCCCCAGTTTGGATCCCATTTGTGGGCTCCAGATGTCTGCACTGCTCCCTTTCCAAAGCATGTGTACCCCCACATGCCATCAGCCCCACTGGGCTGGAAACTCCTTCCCTCAAGTGGGCATCCACACTGCTCTACAGGACAAATTCTGACTTTTGCTTCTGCTTAATGCTGCTATGTTTATGTCAATAGTTCTTTTCTACTTCTATTGACTGACAGTTGTTTTTTTCCCCTTTGTAGTCAGCAATCAGAATTTTTAGATGCAGCTTCATTTATTATTCTGTGGACGGATTTACAGTTAATGTAATACCCCATTTTCTAGGTATTCAGCCATTAAGGTGGTACCACATTGGAGCAGCCCCAGCCTATTCATGATCCAATCACTCTTCCACAATTAGAAGTTTTTAATGAATGAAAAGGAAGAAAAGACTATGTCTCTTCTCTTTAAAAGCACTAAGAGTGCACAGGCATTAAAATAACCATATAACAGAACAATTTCCAGCAGAAATAGTTCTCTTTCAATAGTAGCAGATTAATAGCTGACAGTAAAGAAATCATATTCTCAAAACTGCTAATTAATTGCATTTTTCCCCCTGCAAGTGTGTGATTACCAGCTTTTACAGACCTTACAGCACCCACCCAGTTACACTGAAACACAAGCACACATGACTGCTACAGAACAATAAGGAGTGTAGGCTGGGTACAATTACAGGGTATTTCCTAAGAGCACAGTTCACCTCAGGATAGAGTGGTTCAACCCAGCCTACTTTGTGCTCTAAGCCTTTTGAGACAGACAAGGGAAAATTTAATCTCAGAAGAGCAGAAACTCTGCAGTCTTAATAAAAGGTGACACAGAGATAATCACGTACTGCAGATATCCCTCAGTGACTTGGTGCAGTATCATGGCAAGGATCCCCAGTCCATCTCAACTGTGAATATTTTAGTTTTGTACCATCAGACAGATCAGAAATGCCTGCCCTGAAGTTTCTTGTCAGATCAGTGGAAAAGGCTAGACTTGTTTTCAGCTGCTTTCCTTACTGCCACAGCACTCTGCCTGTGTTCCTTGTCCTTGGTGTATTTAGCGCTAAAAAAGCCATTGAGACACCCTTCTGTTCAGCAGATAAAACAAGTTTTCCATCTGACTTCAGTGATTATTACCTTGCCTTCCAGGGATGTCATGTCATCTGCATTCCCCAAGGAACAGAGGGCCCATTAGGCACCCAATCCACACTTGCAGAAAAAAGAATTGCAAATACCTTTCACTCAGTGCAAGAACTTAGTATGTAGCAGCTAATTTAATACACAGCATAGTAACTGCTTAAGAACAGTTCTCCAGACCCACTTCTTCTGCTGGTAGGAGCACTCCAAATAGACAGGAGCCCTACTCCTGATAGAGCTGGAACAGGAGTCAAGGGTCAATAAACCTCAGTCAGGGATTTCATAGGAGATAATTGACACAGAACAACGTGGTTTTGGCTGATAAGACCTTGCTATAAAGTCATACAGAAGAAAAAGTGTGATAGATTCTAATCACAGTAGAGCAGATAGATTTTTTTTCTGTGAGATGTATAGTGTGGTCATGAACAAAGCATATCAGCCTGGTCATGTTGTTAGAATAGTATCCACCACATAATAATTGAGATTTTACTTCAAAACCACTGTTTCAAAGCAAATATGGCAAAAAGTTCCCACGTTTGAGTGAGAAACAAATGAATGAGAAGTAAAATATTTGTGTTGAAAGCTTTGGGTACAATATTCCAACAAAATCAAAACATTTAAAAAAACCAGAAACAAAATATTTAAAATCTATATTGGAAAAATACTAATTCTGGGGACAAAAGGAGACAAACTAATTTTCAAAGAATACCATAACTAATGACTGAAGCCTCCATTGCAAATAGTCATAAAACTCCAACATGCACTTGGCCACAAGTGCCCAGCCATGTTAATTTCCCTTTGTCAAATATAATCTGGATTTTACTGTAATTCTCAAGTTTCTGCCAAGGTTTATACAAAACCCAAACCTCAAATGTAATGAAAGAAGGCTGAAAGAAGAGATCTGGCAACAACCCTTCAGGTTTTGTTCAATTAGGGCTTTAATTATGGAGGAAAGTGGACCTGGACATCTGTCAGCACTTTAATATAGTGTCTTCAAGTGTGACCATATTGTTTAACTCCTCTGAATCAAATTGAAATGTTTCTTTTGTAATATCACTCAAAATATTTAAATAGAAACAGTTTTTTTCTGGGCATCATGGAACAAATTAATCAGAAATAAAATCTAACCCAAAACAATTCAGGATCAATTCCCTCTTGAAATAAACAGAGAAATTGAGATCTTACTTTTAACAGCTCTTCTCTCTTCTTAAATGTCTTTCTCCCTTCTGTCCCTACAGACCTTTCCCAGGTCCAACTATTTAGAAATTTGCCCTTTTAAACACTTTGAAGTTAGCCTCTTACAGATATTTGGAACCAACAATAGTGGGACGTTTCTACTTGAGCTGGAGTCATTGGAATCATGTTGAAAAGCCTCAAGTGCCTTGCATAAGACAAGCTCTTAAATTATACAGAGAGGCCCAATGACTTTATGGACATTAGGAGAAAATGTTCCATAGCCTTTCCTCTCTGAATCCAGGAGAAAATGTGTGCATGGAAGACTGGCAGGGGAGAAAACAGAGCCTGTAACCAATACCATTCTTTTTCCCATATTCAAACGAAAAAATGATTAGCTACCATAGCCTGGAAAACAAGCAACTGTAACTAAATTTCACTAAGTTTGTTGCTTAGAGAAGAGCTCGGGTGAACACAACTCTTCCTCTTGGCTAGATACCCCAGTGGTAGCATCTTGAGCTACCTCAGTAGTGCCTGCTCTCGGTGTCTTGTCCAAAGTCTGAATGGTTCTCTAATGAATCTGATCCAGGCTTCCTTTTTCTTAATTATATACCTTCCTGAAGACATTTCCATGCACCTTTGGTGTCCACCATCTGAAGTATCCTGCTATTCTTCAGCCCTTACACTGGCTTCATGACTGGCATTCCTTTATATGTTCTTCCCAATCTCCCATGGAATTGGAGATATCCTCCAATATCTGAGAGGAGTTTTACCTTAATTATGATATTTTTGATTGTTTCTTTTCTATAAAACCACTACCTTATTCTCCAGTCCATTCTCCTTCAGAGGGAAGAAGAAAACTTGAAGGTGAATCCCCAGCTAAACTAATTTTCAACACCCTTGGCACTTCTATAATTGATTGCAGTTCTCACTCTGTTGCTCTAATGAGATGAATGAGAGCTCTTTTACCAGTGAATGGGTTAGGAGATCCTCAGGTTTCCTGGTAACACACTTTATTAACAGGACCATGCAAATGAGCAATGAACTCCCCTCTTCCTCATTTAATAATGCCCAGGACATTCAAATTGGTTTCTTTTCCTGTCTATTGCTTGCTCCCATAGGTTTTGGATAAGCCATTCTCACAGGTCGGATAGTACTGAGCATCTCTGAGTTATGCAATCACACATCCTCTCCCTGTTGCTGGAAAAATGGTCAGGGCATGGCCCAGACCATAGCCTGGATGCAGAAGGAACAGCAATGACATGGGGCACTTCCTTTGCTTCACAGAATTGAGCTCCTTCACACCCTACATTTGTCCTGCTGCCTGGTCCCCCACTCTCTACCTACCACACAGGAACTGTGATAATGGAAAACGGGGGAGAAGGGCCTGTTTCCATCACCTGACAGGCTGAAGTGATACAGTTTCCATGGTTATTTGTCACCATAGTATTTTGTATGAAATATGTTGTGCTGTCTCTTATTGACAGTTCAGGGGGACGCTCCAGCCAGTGATGTTCCCTCCAATATTCAATTAGCCAAGGCAGTCACACAAAGGCTCACCTGGTTTTTATTTGTAATACAAGCCTTATGCTTGATTAGATCAACAAATGCAAGGGATGCTGCAGCTCCTCATTCAGCTAAGATTCAGCCCATTATTATGAGCCAATAAGGAAAGTTGGAGATACGTTCGTGTCATTGCATTGTTGGTGTCATCGGGCTCTGAACTAGGCCTTCAGATGAGACAAACTGTCCTCATGATACTCAAAACTAGACCCACCATTTATTTTATTGTCATTCTGTGCTAAATTTCCCCAACTATCAGCATTTTGTTCATTAAAACTGCTCCAACATAGATAACCATTGCACAAAGAGCTTGTTCAGCTGTTGGAGGACCAGCCTAGGACATGGGTGATTTCAGACAAGTCGATTAGGAATGTGGAAACTTTGTATTTAATGGGAAGATGCAACTGCCCTAAGGGTTTCCTCATCCCAAACTCCAGAAAATAGCTCCTGGTCACAACCTCCAGCTAGAGGACATCAACACAGGGCAGCTGCTGCTTTGGAGAGGAGCAG
The DNA here is from genome assembly GCF_003945595.2 of Pipra filicauda. Lineage (NCBI taxonomy): Eukaryota > Metazoa > Chordata > Aves > Passeriformes > Pipridae > Pipra > Pipra filicauda. The sequence continues at coordinate 3,029,941 of NW_024104798.1, read as the reverse complement.
GAGAGCACACCATGAGAGAATCCACAGCCGATTCTTCTCAAAAATGAAATCGGAGCAATTGAGTAGAAAGTTTTCTCTTTTTTTGTGCTGTCATTTCTAACCATGACCATTTTCTTGTCACATGTTTCACTTTAAGCAGACTGTATTTGTAACCTGGTCAGGTCAGTGCTTTCCTGGAGCAATGCAGACTGACCTCCAAGTGTCATTCTGGGGGACGTGCGAAGTTATGTGATTGATGGTACTTCAGTACAGTTTATTGTCTGAAGAGTCCTATCTGGTGCATGTGTTTCAAATATACAACATATAAATACTTGTACCTGACTCCTGTCCTTCGTAGAACCTTTGTTCCTTAATTAACTCTACAGACTACCTCTAAGTAGTCTTTACAACACTAGTGTCAGGGAATAAAGTGACCCCTAGAGTCAACAACACAATGGAAAATTCAAAAGATTTATTCCAAGCGAAAAGAAAATAAGCTTGCATCCTGGGATTAAAAACCCTGAGCCTCCTGCCCTCTAATGGATGTTATGCATCTGCATATGGTTTATTGGAAATATTTAATAAGTTATTATAGAATGTCATGTTACTTTCAGATGTATGCATTTCGTTACTCATGTTTCAGTCTGACAAATAGTTTTACTTTCCATTGCAAAAAGTCTACAAATACAGGAGTTGTTATTAACCAGGAAAATATACCCTTTTCTACATGCTTGCTTCTTTGCTACTCCTTAAAAAAAAAAAAAAAGAGTTCTGCTGTTCAGCCCTATCCCCAGCCTGATCTGCACTGTAACCATCAAACCTGCAAACTGACTGTGGCACTACATTGCACTGCTCAGTACTTTATTTTTAATGTACCAATATATCACACTCAAAACATTTTTTCAAGCAGTTCAAGAGATTACTTTTAATGGAGATGTTAATCACAGGCAGCATTTTACACTGATTGATGAAATAGCGAGACAATTTTGTGTTCTTCACTTAATTATCTGAAAGTCTCCAAAAGCATATCTTGCATCATGAAACACACTTGGAATCACTACCTTATCTGTACAAATCACCAAGAAAAATGTTACTGCATCTACTCTCCGAGGAAGAAGAAAAACAGACAAATATTCACTCTGCTCTAAATAATGAAGTGAAACCAGCAGAATTGAGAGACTGGCAGGGCAGATGTTTCTCAACATTGTTAGTGCGGCCAACGGGCTGCAGATTTCCCAGCTATCCTGGTCCTTCAGCTGCTTTCAGCAGCTTCACATTCCATTAACGGGGGACAGTTAATTCTGTGAGCTACTCTGCTCTGAACATTACGGAAAACAAAAACACAAACAGCTTCTAACTGAATGCCTTTCCCTGCATGAATATAACAACTCTTACTAGTGACAGAAATTCTGCAGTGAGTAATGGCAAGCCTTGCTCTGCTGAAACCTCCTGCAAAACCACGCAGCAAAGCCAAAGCTGATGTTTGTCATATCTCTGCAGAAATCACTAGAGCTGAACAGGAGTATAAAACAAGGCGGAATTTGATTAGATACGCACACATTTTCTTTTTACACAGACAAATCCTGCTTAAATTTATATCTGCACAACCCAGCAACTGCAGTCACTGAAGTGTATGGCTCTGCTGGCACATGTACTGAGATTTATGCATAAAGCTACCCATAACTGAGCAGGCTTGTCACCAGAGGCACAAACCCAATGTACTCAAGTTCTACAGTATATGTAACATTATACCCCGATTTGTTTTCTAAGCAGAGACATATTCTCTATGGGATAATCCAGTCCTGCAATTTAATTCTCTTAAAAACATATGCAAGGCACGTTTAGGAGGACCTCAACTCCCTGTGCAATAATAAGGATCATATCACTCTCTCAATCAGAGTATAGCATGCACACACGCTGCTAAAATTTTACCGTTAAATTACTTGCACCACATCTAATGATTCCACCTAAAAGCCATTCCTAGAGGCTACAAAAAAATCTCCATAGTACTCACAGGCCAGAAAGTACCCCAGATGAATGGTTATTCTGCTGCAGCAATGTTAGAGCTGTTGACTACTGTGCACCACGCTCTCCGGGGATGAATCCTGGCTAGGAAAGGCATGCCCTTGTCACCAATCCTGTTGGCTTTACTTCATTACTCTGAAAAACAGGTTCTCTGGTAGCACACAGTCCTTATCTGTGCAGACTGTTAAGGGTAAAGTGCCATTCACTCCTTGCAACATAGCTGGATATATCTGTCTAGAAGTGTAAACCAACTTCAGGGACCCAGTAAGAGCTTGTAGGAGGACCCAGAGTCTCTCAGAGCTTACTGGAGTGACAGCAGATTTCCCTCTTCCCCAGTGGCTGGCTGCTTTGAGTCTACTTCTGTTGCAAAACACTGGAAAGAACCAGAGCAGACCCCAGCTTCAGACCCTCACTGCAACCAAGAATCCTAGTTTCTTTTAAACTGAAGAACTCCTCTAACCCTTCAATCTCATTGACACAAAGAGCCACAGATAGGTTATTTTATTTAAGAAGTGAGGTCTTCTAAAGCTCCTGCTTAAACAAAATAGGATAAGAACAAAGATACCAACACATTATGATATATAAACATTGAATTCCTAGATCATATCCCATTAAGTACAGCCCTGGGTAGAGTTACATACATCGTGTTTATGAAATTACCATGGTACAATTTAAAGTAGCCATTACAATTTCATTGCCATTTGTCAACACTAAGGCAGAGTGGTAGATAGAACTATTGCATCAGCAAATCTGGGGCAGCCAGAACCTCAGCTTGGTTGGGAAGACTATAATTTTTTCCCCTCTGGCTGAAAAGGCTTTATTTAGGATATCTGCCCTGCCTTGAAGAACAGTCCTTCAACAATCTAAAACAAACTTTAGAAAAATAGAAGGGACATGTTGTGTGGAACAATCACAAGATACCCTTCTCTCACAGCTTAGCCAAAGCTCTTCTAAGGCAGCAAGGAGAATACCAGAATGAGTGTCCTGAATAAGTTTTCCCTGAAGTCCCCCAAGCCTTCTTCTCCAACAGGCGTAGGTGAATAGGAGAGCAGTAGCATTTAGAGTCAGGGTTTGCACAACATGCTTCCTTCTTTCCATGCAGTTTTATCTGATACCTCAAGGAGGGAGGACACAGAATCCTGGAAAGGAGACTGACTTGCAGAGCCACCTCCTTACAACATCTGCCCTTTGTCAGTCTTCCAGCCAATTTAAATACAACCCTCAGTGCAAGTCTCAGGAGAGAAGCCGCAAACTAGAGGGGGAATGAACTAGCAGCATTTTATAGTCAAGATCATGCCTAAAAGACGCCCACAAAAAAATAAAATTGGTAACAAAAAAGGAGTTTGGGTCAATGTGCCCTTGTTGCAAGTAATCTATGCTCCAGTGTGTCCTGTAATATTGTTTGGATTCCCAGATGTGACTGCAACCAGAAACAGCCATGAACAGTCCTCCCTGCGGTCATGACGTATCTCCTGATGTTCCAGAGATATCGGTTAGAACCAAAGACAGGAAAATAGAATTATTACCAAAATCCACTCCCCCAGATAATTTGTTTTTCCACAAGTATGTTAAGTGCACAAAATAGGAAATTCTTTAAAAAATTAAACCTTGTCTTTCTGTGATAAATGCAAAAAAACCCACAAAATAAGTTTTTGCTGAAACAAGAGACGTTCTGTCACTCATCCATACCTTCATTTCATTTAAATTACATGCATAAAAGTAGCATGGCTGTTTAGTTCCAGGAAGCATGTTTCAATCTGGGGATGTTTTTTTTCCATGGACTAACACACCTCCTTACATCTTGAGAAATAAGTATAAAATTACTGTGATGTTGGGAAATAAAGTTAGAGAATATTTCTCAGAAGGTCTCAACCCATACGGGTGCTGAAAAGTTGACAATTTACAACAGCTCAGAAAATAAACTTTGGCATTTGGTCAGTAGAAACCACAACAGAGAAATGGCATTGGAAAAGTGTTGTTAATTACTAAAAATAGCGTAATCTAAACTGGACCAAGACTGCCTACTCCTCTGAGGGAAATGGTTGAAGGTAACAGACTTCTAGGCAAAAAAGCATCCACTGTAACTGAAAGAGAACTGTCAATTCCTTGCCTTGCTCAATCACAGCTCCTTTTCACTAAGACAGTGCCTTGACAGAAGGCAGTCATTTCTGGCATCAGCTATGAATGAACTAACTCGTTATCAGCAATTTTACAACTTCCTGTGCATAGGAACAAAGTGTCCCAAAAAAAGAATTGCTGTGCTTTTTCTCCTTCCTCAAAACTGCCACATGGGCTTAGCCAGCACAAGGAAGATTGATGTTAGCAGCTTCATTTTGGAGAGAAATAGTTCAGGTGGCAGTAGGGCTGAGAACAGTAGAGGTGAAAACAGATCCCAGCCCAAGAAGGGGGATGGGGAGCATCCTTCTCACCTCCTGAGCGAATTGTCAGCAGAGCCAGAGGGGCCTGATGTTGATTCAGTCCCACAGCAACCAAACCATGGGGGTTCCATAGAATTGTTAAGGTTGGAAAAGACCTTTAGAGTCATCAAATTCAACCATCAAACACGAGCCCTACTTCAACACAAGTAGGAAATCCAGGTAACAGCAGATACTCACACCCCTTTTCAGCGTAGGCAGCACCGTTTCCGGGGAGCCACTGCATTAATCATGTGTAAACCAAGACATCTGAGGGCAACCTCACCCTGGTCTTGGGAGCAGGGCAGGACACCACAGGAGAGGGACCCTCTTGGTGCTCAAGCACATCTCTTAGCATGACTCAATCTACACTACTCAGGTTTTGCTGTAAGCAAGACAACAGAGACATCCAGCCATTCAGTGACCTGTGAATATTACAGTGGCAAAAAGCTTTTATGCACAAAACGCCTGCTCTACTGGGACTGCAACTGGCTCGCACACAAGACAGGTACCCTTGAAAGTAATGAATCCACTTCACCTATACCTCAAAACAGTTTCATCTTTGTCTTGGTATGCGTCTCCCATGAAGTTCACACAAGGAATCAATGCGAAGATACAGTTAATAAACTTCTTTTTACAGTCCTTGCTATTGGTTCAGGGTATAAGTTATCTTTATAAGACGTCCATCATAATATCAGGAGGAGAGTGCCAAAACAAGAGAAGAGAGTTCTCCAAGGATGTGGCACTGCAGGAGCCCCACATTAAAGTGCACTATCTAAAGTCAGATCTGGCTGATAGTGACCAACCAATCTCAAACTGCTCACAGCTCATTGCTTTTACCAAGGTTGTTTTACAGCCAGAGGCCCTGACAACAGATGGCTCAAGTGCAATGCTGCAGGCCTGCAGCTGAGCAAGACACAGTAGCTTTTGGTCCTGGTGTGTTCCTTGCACATGGAAAAAATCATCCCTTGTTCCAGCACACTTTCATGATGAGATGAGAGTCATCTCAAAGCAAAACAGCCATTTTTGTCTAAAGTCAGGAATCCCCTAAAAATCCAAATCCATGTTTTCTTCATAAAACATATCAGATTCAGCAGCAGCCCATACAAAGAACTCACAGAATTCAGCCCAAAAACAGAGGGAAGGGAGCAGAAATTACATTTACAGAGCAGGAAGCAGGCGCTTCTGGCAAAGGTTCTGCTCAGCCACCGGAGTGCCTCAGGGAGGATTACACAAGAAATAAACTCTCTGCTCAAAGTATGTAAACTGATAAAACAGCCTTTCTTTGATGCTTGCTCTGCAAGAAGCATTTCAGCTGAATCAGTAACACCGCTTGTTCTTCACTGCAGTGACACTGCAGCGTCTGCAGAAATATTTTCACATTTCAACTGTGGTGTTTATTCCAGAAAGCAAAGTTTGTGGTGCTTATATTCTGGAGATGCAATCTGTGAGGGTGTATTGCTGCAACAGCTCAGACTTTGTCATGAGGCGGGTGATACAGGATTCAACCTTCTGTAATGAACGGCATGCTGGATTTATGTGCGTATTTTATTTCTCCTGTAAGAATGCCTGACTTTTTATGGAAGCCACAGAAAGATCCAGGTGGAAAAGTATTCAGGATATGACAACCTTCTATTGCAGATTAGGTCAGAAAGGGAAGCAGCAGCTGAGCTTAATATATGGAGAAAGAGTCAAGTGTAGTTTATGGTCTTTTCAGAGCATCCAAAAAATAACCATCTATTTTAGAGTCCTGGTGCATCACTGGTAGTTTTGCCAAGGTTTTCATACTTGGCAAAAAGAAACCAAGAGGGAACATGGAGCTGTGGATAAGTATCAAAACAGGGAGGATAGGCAAGCAGAGGACACGGTGAATTTTTGAGTGCTCTGGGTTTCAAGTAGACATAGATTCTGTTAAGTTCATCTCCCATTTGAAAATTTTCATGAAATGCAAATCTTTTACTGTATCCCAGGTTCAATATATCAGCAGTTATCCCAGAGGCAGGGCAAGCAAAGGTCTGGTTTTATAACACAGGGTTTCATTTTAAAAGAAAACCAATCAGCGGTTTTAAGACAAGAAATCTCAAAACCTCTATCAAACTCAGTATCTGGACTTATTAATTCCCAAAAGGGCTGTTGCCAAATACCACAGCACATATCCAGACAGAAAATACCTCACTTGCTTTTTCTGGGAGTCTTCTGTGTTTTTCCTTTTCTGCCTCACTGCTCCATCACTTTTCAGTCCTCATGCTCCTTTTGCTGGAGGCTGTAAGACCCCTTTTGTCATTGACACTTCTACACCATGGTGACATCACCCTGTGATGAACCAGCCCCCCCTGCACCAGCAGCTTTCTTGGGGCAGCACAGCCAGACCCCACTGCCATGCCCTCAGTGATTCCAGTCCTGACAACTTCTTTCAGGCGGATCCCTGTGAAACACTGCCACATTTTCCATTGCATCACAGCAAAGACGCTTATTTGTTAAAGCCTTAAGAGGTGCAAATATTTGGATGGCTCCTAAAACTAAGCCAGCCTACTGGATGAGAGGTAGCTAACCTCCTCATGCGCCCTGAGCCTACCACATTATCCATTTCCTTCTCCATGTTTGAAATACTTTTGCCGTGGTTTCTGTGCCAATGGAGCTGATGGGATTCATTAAGCAGCAGCAACAGATGTCAGCTGAAGGGAAACTTGCTTCAAGGACTGAGGGCAGCAGCAGAGTTCTCTTGGTGTAAGCCTCTATTTCCTTGTGTGTAAACAAAGCCATGACTGGATGCACAGTGACTTTTGTGGAGATTTTCCACACTATATATGCTTCAAAAGGTAATTAGAAAGAAGAAGATGGAAGCATGGCCCTGTGACATTGTGCAGTGTTCTATTTGGGGAGAATGTGTGAAAGAATTTTTAGTTACATCATATTTCAGTTTTCATTTAAAGCTCTTCATAACTTTCAGCTGAGAAAAAATACAAAGAAAATCTTAAATGTGCTGATTTCTGTGATAATACACAGAGTCAAATTTCAGCTCTTTTATTTTCCCTCTCCTTACTCCATTTATCTTTCCAACACACTGAGGTAGCAACACAACAGTGCAGGAATGAGATGTGGGGAACAGAGAGAGAGAGGCTGACAACAGTATAGGCAAGAAATTTTCCAATATCTTTCTCCTAGAGATCTTTGAAAGATTTTCGTCTTTTGGCAACAGAATCCCAATTCCCCGCTTCATTCATTACCTTAATTTCCAACACCTTCTTTTTAATTTTTGATCTGAGCATCTAGTGGGAAAAGGAGCATCACTCCTCAAATTGTTTTTAATTTCTTTTTTGTTTTATCATGTTCTTCACTATTCTCTTTTGTCTTCTTCCCTAAGCTCTATTTTCTGCCTTTCTGCAACTTGAATTGTTACTTCTCTTTCTGTGTACTCATTATTTGACTTATTCCCTCTCCATATAGTTTTGATCTTTACATTTTCTAAGCCGACAGTTATAAACTCCACTTTCACCAGGCAAACCCTTACCCATGCTGACACGCACTTCAAGAATACGTGTTCTCTTCCTTTGTGTTGGTAGGAAAGAACTGCTGTCGATGCTGACTCGATTTATTTACTCTACAATGTGACCTTTCTAATCCCAGATGAATTGTTTAGGATGGCTTTTCATGGTGAGAGGTAGCACCTTCTCCCTGTTCCATTTTGACCTCTCTGCCTTACATCTCTCTTTGCTCCAGCATATGGAAACAAGCCACAGCATCGTGTGAGCTGTCAAAACATGAGGCGCTGCTCAGCAGTCTGATGCTGCTCAGTAAGTGCAGAGTCATGGGCTCTCTCCAAAGAAGTTTGCCAATTTTTATTACGCAGGAATTGGGTAAGTCATCGCATATGACCTCAGCAAGTCATTAGAAAGTATATGATCAAACTGGAACAGGGTTGTTGAATCCTGAGAGGGACTTTTCTTCTCCCTCTCAGTGAAGCAAGGGTCAGCTCCCTTGGGGTAAAGTGTAACTCAAGCACTGCCAAGACATCCATGGGAATTGCATCAGTCAAGTGAGCGTACAGCACTTGTAACAGATTACGACAAAAGCACTTGGGAACAGACTCTGAACATCAATTCTGCATTTCCCTCTTGTATTTAAATAATAGTTACTGCTTATATTTTGTGTAGTTTTTTTCCAAAGGTTTTTCAGCGCATTTGTTGCTGTTGTTAAATGATATTATTTGGAGGTCAGCTAGATAACACGTTTTCTGATGTTACTCATATTCAGTTGTCTTTCTGATTCAGTTAGAGATTAAGGGTCCACTTCACTGACCACTCCATTCAAACCAATAAAAATCCCATCCCAGTTGTAAAGGGTTTGCAGCCTGCCTGGAGGTAATGGGGAACACGAGGTGGTTTTGCATCTTTTGATGCACTGCCTTCCTACAAAACACACCAGTGACTTTCCTCCAAGGAGATCCTCCAAGGATCCACAACAGTTCACTTCGCAAAAAGCATCCCTTGCTGTACTCTATGTAGTATATATACAGGGTCTCTCATCAACTGCACTAGTTCCTTACAGGTCATCTTTGTATTGCCTTGTAGGTCAGCTCCAGAACTCACATTTAAGATGAAAAATAGGGAACCTAAACCACCACAGCCCCTCACCCAAATACTCACACCCCCCCCTCCACCAGGAAAGCTACAAGCAGCAATGAAATATCTCCAAGGAAGCGGGTTCTGAGCTATTTTCTTGTTAAACAAGAGGTACAGGTACTTAGAAAACAGGGCAACTTACGTTTAAGAACACTCTGTACATTAAAATTACTCCCTCTATAACTCTGACAAGATTTTCACACCGTCACTCCTGCATGTACAATTTGAATGCAGCAGCCTTGTAGGAGAGATGATGAGTCCATGCACTTGGAAATTCCCCTCATCTCCATACAGCCAACATGGGATGGAGGAAGAAGTGTCATCCTGCGTTGTACAGCTCCTGACTTTCGCAGGAGTTTCCTCTGCTATGGCTGCATTCCCACAAGTAGCAGAAGAAGTATGTTACCCCTTTCCTGAACGGGTTCTCCAGCAACCTGCTCCTATTTTGAATACACAGATCTCAGGAGTACTCTGGGAACTTGGAAGCTCAAGAGAATTTTCTTTTTACACATTGCTGGCACAGCCAATACAGCCTTCCAAATTGCATAACAACTCCTCCTTCCCAGATAATGTTTTCCCAAACATTTAGCCATCTCAAGGCCCTGCTTGGATCTCTGTGAATATTTATCACCCTGCTACGTCATTCCTCCGTGGGGCTGCCCAAGTGCTTGCCTAATGTCTGACTCCTGAAAAAACATGGCTGTTTATAAAAGCTTTAAATGATGCACGTAGTGATGGGATACATTGGATTCAGCACACTGTGTCCAAAGCTTTACTATTAAAAATAGCCTGGACTGCTTCACTGCATTTGTTCTGATCTAGAGAATTCATGTGCTCTCTCTGGTGCCACTAGTAAATAATTAACTGTTTAATATAATGACTGTCAGAATAATTCAATGTTTAATCTGTCTAGAGTTTTTGTTTTAGTTTTTAACTCTTTGTTGCCTTAGACCAGCCTCTTCTTTATAACAGACTACTAATAGAAGATTTGAAGGAGAATATTGACTTCTGGTCAGCTTTCTGAGTCTCTGTATGTTCACCACTGACTTGTTCTCACTATGATTTAGGGCCATGTAACAGCTTCAATGAACCTTTGGACCAGCACTTCCATATTTTCTCCCGTCCTCAAGGATCCTCAGGGAGCCCCAGTTGGTGACAACCCATCAATTCTTGCTTCTCTTACCAGGCACTGGCTGTCTTCCTACTCCAAGAAGAAAAGAGCAAACACACTCTTTCATCTCTTCAGTAACACTGTGTGGCTTTTGTTTGTTTTTCCCAACCATATGGAATTCCTCTCCTCATTTATGTATTTCGGATGCACCTCTTAGCAACAGCTATTCAATAGTTACACTCCTAAGACAGCAGCCACGTAATTTCATTTCCAGGTTCGTAGGAAACCAGCACAGAAGCAGAAAGAGCACATTTCGGTATTTATTAAGTGCTGCCTTTCCATAAAGGGTGAGAACCTGGTTATCATCATAACTGTTCATTAAATCCAAAATACAACTGTAGATGAATAACAATTAATCCAGAACAGTACAGTATTTAAAAACTGACACCTGTGGGACCAGGCCTATGTCCTTGCACACTAATCTTAAGCACACCAGAGTCACTGAAAGTGCTGGAAGATTCAAGAGATTTTGGATTACATCTGAACAGTGCAGTGAGTGCAAGTCCTAGGGAGCTGCTGGAAATAGAGGTCATTAATAACACACAGCATACTGGCACAAGTGAACCATCAATCTGCAACTCATCACAGCATATGCCACACAAAAACTTATTCCTGTATCCCTCAAAGAGGTTCAGACAACTGGTGTAAAACAGAGTTGTCACACCACCCTGGTTATTAGCCCTAATAATTCTTCAGGGAGAAATGAGCATTTATCCCTTTGGTACTTCTATATGAAAACATATATTTAAACCAAGTTGCAACAGACTTCAATTCACTGTCAATATTTTGGACAGATGAGAGAAAGATGTGAGTTTGTGATTAGCTAGTCTACAATACACATCACAGATTGTTTATTTCCTAACTCTCTCTGAGGCGTCTTCCATCTTTTTCTGACACCTTCACCATTACCTCTGGTATTGATATCCCACAGTCAAATGAAGTTGGACCTTGGACTGACCTGGTTGAGGCTTATCCTTATTTCCCTTTCTAAACTTGAGTTTTCCCCTCCAGCAGCCCTCCTACAGCCTTTCCATGAAAAATTCTTCAGAAAAAGCAAACTGAAATTTTTTGACCTTCAGTTCCTGTCAGGACTGTATTTGGTGCAGGAGGCTAGGTGACCTGTGAGTGATATTCTCCAAAACAGCTTTAGGCTCCCTGGGACTGGAAGAATAACTTTTATAATGTTCAAATCCACAACAGTAGGCAATGCCTGCAAAGTACCAGCCTTCCTTCTTGCTCGGGAGCCTGAGGTAGGTCAGATGAAGCCATAATTAATAGAAATATTCTCTAACTAACCTTGAGTTCTACACATTGAGTTATGAGCACTGCAGGTTATAAGGCACCCCTTACATCTCAGGGCAAGGAAAGAAAACCCACAGTGACCAAGATGGCTCTGCCAGTCCAGGACAGCAACCAAATTTCCTACTCCAAAGTTAAGTCTAATCTATAGAGTCTTTCTCGTGATTTGGGACTCCTAAATCAATTTTGTGACACACTATTCCATCTCCCACGTGCTGTACATTTTGTTTCTGAACTGAATGAGGATCACCAGTGCAAATATATCCCCAGTCTTTGCACATCCTATTATTCCACCTACTTCCTCTGTAGCATTGCCAGTAGGATCAGTTTTATGTGTCCTCCAGAAAGCCCAATCATCCTGCCCTGTCTCAGTGGCCAAAGAGCACTCACACACCTTTTTGCATTCTAGCAGATAAAGCATTATGGTATGGGTACAGGAGGGAAAAGAGATCCAGATGGGGTCATTAGCAGAGCTGCAATGCTACACTTAGCAGTCTCAGACAGGATTTCTAGTCCAGGTTTTGCTGATATTTTTCGGGAATCTGATCCACTTTCACAAGACAAAAGGAACATAAATTCTTAGAGCAGTTTCTCTCAGCAGAAAGGAGGAAGGTGAGGAAATAACACAACACCTAGAGATACAATGAGCTGAGCCCAGTCCCTGATGTGAAACACGTAGTCTAGTCCAGCTGATAGACTCTGCAGTTTGTGTCATCATGCGTGCAGACACAGAGGCAAAAGCCATATTTACAGACATTTTAATTTTCTAAAAATGCTGCTTTGCAGCCAACTACTTTAGTACAGTAATTAGCTGGAGATTTTCAGAAAAGCCAAGCTCTCATGAGTATTTGTCCAATGGCTACTTCACACCAGTGAAAACTTCGTATTTCTCCTCAGTGTCTACAAAGCACCATTTTGTATTAGAGTCCTAAATAGGAGCAATTACCCTTGCTTTGGCAGTAATACAGCTCTTAGAGAAAGCCAGGGCTGCTTTGTCTCCTCACTCCAGTTTCCTCCCATGGAGCTATTTCTTTAATACTAGTCTCTGTGCAATGCTTCCAGAACTTGTGCTGCTATAAAAACCTTACTTCAAACCAGCTGACTCTTACTTCCCTCTCCCTAAATCTAAAAAAATTACTTTATGATATCTGGGGCTTATAATAGATGGGATGCATGCCAGGGTGAACAATAGGAGGAAATGAAAGATGAAATTATTAGCCAGGAGTTAAACAGGAGATGAAATAACTCCGAAGTGTTTTGGATATAAGAGAGTCTTTATTTTTGGAAAATGCAGGAAGATTCTCAAGATTGATTCTGGGTGGGGGGAAAAAACTCCTATAGATAAAGAGACAATTGCTATCCTCTTCTAATCCTTGTTTCACCCCAACATATTTTAAGGTTAATTTCTTTTCTGGCACACCCACTACATTGTTTCTCCCCCCACCCCTGCATTGCCTATGATTCAACAGTCTGTAATAAAAATGCTGGTTGGTAGCAGGACACGGAAAACCATACTTGATAAGAGAAGAGAAGGCATGGTTTGTGGAACACAACCCAAAACTGGTAGCCACAAACTTCCCTGATTTAATCACACACCAGGCTTCACACAATTCAAGATGATCTAGTACTGGGGTACAAAGCAAGGGCTGTACAACCAGCAGCCTTCACTCACCATCGTGCTGGGATGATGATGCTGGCAATGCTGAGCACATCCTCGCCTCCTCCACAGACCAACTTCCTCAGACCAAGGGAACTGCATACAACCCCTTTCTTTCTTCTTCTATTTAAAACCTTCTGATCAGGTTGGAGAGCTCATGTGGTCACCAGGCACTCATGAGAATCACCTGTGGCCCCCGTCCTTATCAGCACCTTGTGCAGCTGATGGCTTTGGTAGAGGAATCAACTCAAGCAGTTTGTCTTCAGCTGAGGAGCCCAGTTGACTCAGACTGCAAATACACATTTTAAAAGCAAACTAAGACAGAAAACACAGGACTCTGCCCATCAGGTTGAATGCCCAGGGAAGTGGTGGAGTCACCACCTCTGGAATGATTTAAAAAACATGTAGATGTGGCACTTAGGGATGTGGTTTAGTGGTGGCTTGGCAGTGCTGGGTTAGTGGTTGGACTCAATGACCTTAGGGGTCTTTTCCAGACTAAATGATTCTATGTACAGGGGGAAGGAAAACTACCCCAAAATTCTTCACAGGTGTTTAGTGTGAGCAACTGCCTCGAAAGCTTTCAGAGGTGTTAGTGTGAGCATTCACAATGGAGCTGTGTTTAGAAGGAACTTGAACCATCTTATAGCAGCAAAATGCTCTCTGAGGTACAGTGAGTTGCTGTGTTGGGGTGAATGACCCCAAATATCACAGCAGAAATACCCTAGATCTTGGTCCATGATTTTCACCAGGGATGCCACTCCCACCCCCTCCACCTTTTCTTCTACAGCACTGGGAACACACTTATCCTGGACCCCAGAGCAGACAGACCTCAAATCCTGAAAAAAAAAATAAAAATAGTGAAACCCAAACCCTAGCAAAATTTCTTAAAAGCAGGTTCTCTGCACTGTGTTGTGGCCCACGATGTTCTCCCCATCCCACCATTTTCCAGCACTACAAAGCCTCGCCCTCCAACTGCAGTGCACTGGGGTGTTTGCACTCCCAGAGCACCTGAGTACAACCAGTCAGGGGGGAGAGAGAAGAAACACAACCAGGAGGAAGAACTATGTGACTTGGACCTTTTTTAGTGAAGTTGGATTTCATTAAAAACATGAACACAAGTTTAGGAGCAAAACTTTTATTTCTTTTAGTTGAAACTTCAGGTCAGGATGAATTATTTCTGAAAGAGCCAGCAGATCAGCTATTTTACTTCCTATGCCATTTTTCACGCTGTGCTATTGATTTTATCTGGGCATTGCAGATTTTTTTTTGTACACTGAATTTTTAAGGCTGTTTTTTCCCCTTCCTCAGTAATGATGTTACCTGAAGTTGGGCTATAGAACCAGTTGCACTGAAGTTTCCCAGAACAGGTGGTGGTTGGTTTGACACAGAAGCTAACAATCATTTCCCCTGTAATATGCTATAAAAATAATAAAATATGGGTATTACTATTAATCTTCTTGGCATGACTGCTGAATTATGAAGGCTATTAAAAATGTTGAAATTATTGGTCTTTTTCTGAAAGGCAGAATTCCAAGAAAATGTGTATTATTCACTATTTAAAAGTTAAAATTTATCCCAAATAGAAATTTTTGTCCATGCTGAGAGATGGGACTTGTGGATAGCAAGGTGTGCTCTGTTAATGAGTAGTAGGTGTACAGCCACTAAATTAAAGGTGGCTCTACTGTGCTGGGACACTTGTTACCAGCCCTACCCCTTCTATAAGCTTATAAATCATAATAATTTTTCAGTAACCACCTTATCATTCTTCTGGGGAGACTTTACATTTTCCTAGCACTGTCTGCTTTACTGTGCCATAGTGATGGATCTATTTACTATTCAGTGCTTTCACATTTTCTGCTGGACACTGTTGGTATCAAGCAGAACCTCTGGGTATTATCTGGCTTTTGGTGCCTTTGTAAAGCTGCTCTCCAAGCCCAGTTCCCCTTCACAGCCAAAGGATGAGTCTGTTTTACAAAATTTCCATGCAGTATATCCTCAGTGGGCTTTCGACCTAATGTTATGCAAATCTTTGCTCCCCCGGAGAAGAGTTGGAGAAAATAAGCTGGAAAATATTCCAGACAGGAATATTACGTGTAAAAAATATTTTAGGCTAGTTTAAGAGAGGATATTAAGGATGAATTTGAAACAGAGCATTATTTTGCATTAGGTACATAGGCCATGTCTGATACATATTTAATTTACCTGTTGATGTGGGCAAGAGTATATTCCTGTATTTCTGAGAATTGCTCCTAGATGTTTCACAGACACAGCTTAGTGACTCAATCAGTGTCTGCAAGGAATGAGTCCTGATTCATTAATGGTCAATAAATACAAGAGAAAAACTGGACAAATCCTCGATGATTGGGCCAATCCTCAGTGCAGTAGCTATCAGAACACTGTCACTTCCAATCTGCTTGAGAATACACACAGGGCTTAGTTCAGTCAGACACCACAAGGGAAGATGTCAGCTAAAATGGAGTAAAACTATATCCCAGTAAGGCTTATTTTCCTAGATTTTCCATGTCCTTCATCTACTCAGTAGTGTCTGATCTCGCCAGGTTTTCTTCTGGTTTTTGTGATCCTCCCTGCATTTCTGCTGCTATAAATCAGACACTGCTCTGCCACACGCTATTGCAGAGGGGGTGTGAGAGTGGTCCTTCAGCCCAGCATCATCACCTGCTGCATTTGGCAGATGAAGACACAAGGTACATATGGCCTGAAATCTGACTCTTTCTGCAGGAGCAGAAAGTCTTAATCATACGCAATATCTGTGCACAATAAAACCTGAAAATCCATACCAGTCACATTTCCTCACATCAAGCTAAGCCACGTCCCAGATTTATAAGCCACTTCTGAGTGATTTCGTTCCTAGGAAAGCATCCTGGTTAACACTGCCTTCTCATGCAGCATTCTGCTTTTGATTTAATCTTGATTAATATTTTTGTCCAGCCATTCAAATCCCACTCATCAGGGGCACTGATTTATGGCACAGAGCATGAAATATCCAGATTCTATTAGAAAGATTTGCAGTTACAAGACTGAAGTGTTATTTATTGAGGTATCACTAGTAATTGGGAACATTTCCACCAGCACCTCTGAGCTGGCAAGAGGATTCTGTTATGCATTTTTTGTGATGGTTACTTGTTTATTTACTCGTCTGTTCTCAACAGCCATGTGAAAATAACAATATTTATAGACATCAAACTACATACATTTAAATAAGACTTAAACACTCTCAACAGTAAATGGAGGGGTTATAAGACAGTCAGGTGTTTCTAGTATTGAGCACTCAATACCTGGATCTTTAGGCAAAAAGATACAGGACTTACTGACTTTTAATGTAATCAGTTAAATGCCCAGAAATAGAAGTGTTGAATACTGACTTTTGCATCTCGCAAATCAGCTGAAAGCTTTCCAGATACTCTCTGGCTTTTGTGCCAAGTTAAAAAACGCTGCTCCCAGAGTTTCATGACTGGTATTTTTGTGGGGGTTAAAAATATACATATATTTGAAAAAATATTGCCTCTCCTCCTCCTCTGCAGATCCGATGCTGCCTGTTTGCCTGCAGTGAGAGGGGAGGCAGGGACAGTCCTGGGACACGATGCTGCAGAGCAGCCACATCTCTGCCCCTCAACCCCTGCCTGGGCCAGGCTTTACTGCTCTGCTCCCCCCTGCTCCTCTCTCCTTTAAAAACCAGCTTGCAGCAGCTAATTTTTCTCTGGGGTGTAAATGCTCCAAGAAAAAGGGCTTTGGTTATTTGTAATGGCATTATTAAACAGCGGGAAGGGACTGTATGTTTACAACTGAAAGGTAGCAGAGGGTCCAATGGGAACTGGGCTCAGGAGGTCAAGGAACTATCCAAAACTCAAACAGTTCAGCAAAGCTCCTAGCATGCACCACACAGAGGAG
Source organism: Pipra filicauda (assembly GCF_003945595.2). Taxonomy (NCBI): domain Eukaryota; kingdom Metazoa; phylum Chordata; class Aves; order Passeriformes; family Pipridae; genus Pipra; species Pipra filicauda. The sequence goes on along the minus strand of NW_024104798.1, from coordinate 3,012,865 downwards.
GTTTAAGTCTTTTTTCTGTGCTGTGATGCTGCTCTGTGCTGCTCATCAGGATGCTAGAGATACCATCCTTGGTTTATTGCCTCCATTGAAATATGAGATTTCTGATCCAAATTAAGAAGTATTTAGATATTTAAATTAATTCAGCCTAACTTGGTCAGGAAATGCTCTATTTCTGGCTTAAGGTACTGATGACCAAATTTAGACTGCAAAGCCACACTGCTCTTTTAGGAGCCCAATGTTTGCACCATAGACCAATAGCTACCCTAGTTTGGATGGAGTCACACACCCAAGAGCCCTTCATTTCTCTCTCCAATACAAAGCCCTTTGCTTCATGTGCAAAGATAAAACTCTGATCAGTGAGAAATATTAGTTTTTCCTCTGCACCTTGCCCTTAAGTCCCATCACTTTTTGCAATCCAAACAGGACTGGCCTCTTTCAGTGTGTACTCAGGAGCCCAGTGAATAACATGTAGGAAATGAGGGAAAGGATGCTGGCAGTTCTGTGGCATCTATTGTAATAGATAGGGTCTTAACCCCAGTGTCCTGGATAAACTCCAGTTCTGGTAATTGCATTCTGCATAGTTAAAATCCCCCTGCAGTTTCAAATGAATCCATTATTCCTCACTTCCTTCCCCAAATTGCTGTGCAGCTTTGCTTTGTGCTGCTGAAGAGTTGCTTTGTTTCACCTGAGGGATGATGGCATTTCATAGCTGTATGAAATGGGCCTGAGTGCACAGTTTGTACAACAGTCAGTGAAACACTTTGGGATTATTCATAATTAAGTATCCGCTCCCTGTAAATGAATGGGTTTTTAATGCGGGGTGAAGTAGTGCAGCACAAAGCACTGCTTCTCTCTGTACTTGAAAGTTGGTAATATAAAACTTAAAAGAGCAGTAAAAGACAGAAGTTTTCTAAAATTCCCCTTATGCAGCTAAGCATGAAAGCTCTAAGTGTCTCAGTCTTTGCTTTCCCATATTGTTATTGATTAATTGCTCTACTTCAATTTCCTTGTCCTAAATGGAAACATTACAATCGTAACTCCGATCTCTGGCCTCTGTACAAACTGATTCTAAATCTTTAAATCGTGTCAGTGGGAGGAGGTGATGGGGGGTGGAAGGAAAGCTTTTCATTTTTATTATTAATTTTCATGTGTTCCAGGACTTACTAATTTCACACAGATGTAGAGAAACCACAAGGTATTTCTGCTGCAGTCAAACCCAGGAGATGAGCATCATAAACTTGCTCTGGCATGATCTTGTCCCAGCAGTGTGTCCTGGTAAGAAACATGAGGATATTCCACAAACATCAAAACATACCAGTCTTTCTGGAGCTGAGCCAGTGGCCTTTTTCAGCTCCAGCTGGTTGAGTTATAACTTTGTTCCTTTTCAAGATTTGGGCTTGTCCTTACTGTACTCATTGCTTGTGGTCTTGCAAGAATGTCACAGGCATCTTCTGAATTTCCAGCCTGTCCTGAAAGGAGATGGTACCACCTAGAAACTCTGTGCCCTGAAGGAGAGATATGCTTTCTAGGAGCCTTAGCAGGGTGGAAAATAGCCAGGACTCCCACCCTTGGGAGCAGTGTTCTTTAGCTAATACTCCTCTGATCCAGGGCTACTGCTTACAAAGCAGAAGGTCAGTATAATGGTGTAAGTAGATTCCTCTTTCCCTTTCCTTCTCTGCAAGGTAGGCCACAATCTGCTCCTCGATTGCTCCAACACTGTTTTGATGAAGGCTAAGAATGAAATCAATAGAAAAGATTAGAGAAAATTATGTATGATGTGGCATCTTGAGGAAAAAAATACTCTTAATCTGAAACAGAAGAATGCTGGCTTGGGAGCCACATGTGCATCTCATTTGGGAAAAAATCTATACCGTTATTAAAGTAGCCACAATGAGAGTATTAGCTACAAATTAGGTATGTGTGCTGGGAAGTAAGCTTTGTGTGCTATATGGGAGAGGGGCAGCAGCGTGTCTTACACTGTGAGACACATCAAATGAGAAGCTGAAGGATCTCAGGGCTGGGCAGAGGTCAACTCAGGACCCAACTGAGCCTCAATGCTATTTTATACATAAACAATATTTTGCACATAAACCACAGTATTTTAAGAACAGTCCTCTGACAAATAAATTGTCAGAGAGTAAATACCAATTCTTTCCTTGAAGATTTGGAGGGGCAGGGAACCCAGCACGACTAACAAACCACAGCTGACAGTGTGCTACACTCCAAATGCCAAGGAGCACGTTCATGGCACTGCTCCCCCGAGGACATCAGCATCTCCAAACAACAGCCTTGTGCAGTCAGAGAGGACCCCCAGAGTCCAGCTGTGGCAAACTGACTTCTCTCCCTGCCCGACTCGTTGCCTTTTTCTGCAGCATCTGGGGACATCATCCCGTCTCTTTTTCCCCCTTCCCAACCCCATGTTGCAGAGTTGGTCCTCTAGAAGAGAAAATAAGCAGTGATTTGCTTCCCACACACTCCTTTGCCATGTCATCCAAGCTTGCTGCCCTTCATCTTTCAGGATGGAGGTGCTATTCCATTATTCCATCCTCAGCTTGAATATTAATGGCCTTTAAAATTATATGAGAACTGGCTGGATTGAACTGGAGGAATTCTCTCCCAGGCCCTGATACTGCCCTGATTTTGAAATTGGGAAATTTTCACAAGCAGTGCTTCAGAGATTTTGAAAGTTTTCCAATTTTTTTTTAAAAACAAAACCGGGAAATGAGTATTTTTTTCCCCAGTGTTCCTCCCTGCCCTTTTTCCTTTTTCTTCGGTGAGAAAAGTTTAAAAAAAAAAAAGAGAGAGAGACAGAAAAAGGGAAACAGGAAGCATAAATGAGAAATTATTCTAAAATGGATCGTTTTGATTAAAAGTCCTGTCAGAGCTTCGATAAAAGAATGTCCTTTTACCAACAACGTGGCGGGAAAAGGGCCGTGGAGGATGAATTAGAGGAATATTGCCTCTGCCTCCCAGGCTAGTTAATTCTGTTAGTGAACTGTCGTGAGAGTGGTATTTACATAACCACCCTCGGTGGGAATCGCACACACGGCTCTGCTCCAGCTTCCCAGCCAAAAAAAAACGGGCAGTGACAGCTCCCAAGGCCCTGGCCTTTGCACAGTGATTAAATTCACAGGCGTAAGAGCCCTCACTCAGAAGCCTGACCACAGGACACTGCAGGGCTGGGTCAGCCAGTGTGCTCCTTCTGGGAAGTTTGCAGGGGAAACTCCTTGGGAGCACAGACCGGACTATGGGCTGTCCCACCACGGTGAGCTCAGAGCACCCTCTGCTGTAACGCAGCCCGTGTGGAGCTGGACTGGATGTACACCTGGACACGGTGTATGGACACACAGACAGCTCAGCTGAGCGCTCAGAGGTTGCATGGGGCATTGTCCCTGTGGTGGGACACCCACATCTGGTCGCTCCACTGGGGAAGAACTGGCTGCCAATGTCCATTTTAATACTTTCAAGGTACTCATAACCATGATTTTAGGCATCAAAATTAGACTATCTACTATCTCTTCTGATTTTCCTTTGCTTTTCTTGGTAGCTAACCATGCCACTAGTGAAAATGTGTGTGCTATTTAAAACATAAAATGGTTCTTAATTTAACTCTCAGACATCGGTTCTTGCTATGCCTACAAGCACTGGATGGAATAGTACCTACAGAATATTTATTCCTCATGAAAATATGTAAGCCCTGTAATCAAATCAAGGCTGAAATCTTCCTGACAAACTCTGTAAATCTCACACCATAAGACACACTTTCCTGTCCCCAGATCTTTACTGTGGCTCTTTGCAACATCTTTTCCAGTTTTGCAACACCCATTCTGAGATGTGGGAGGCAGAATTGCATTTGCTGTTCCAGTCTCACTATAACAACGGAGTAGGAGGAGGTTAAACCATTCATTGCCTGTTCTCTCGTGTCTCTGGTCTCAGCAGATGTACAGATCAGCAGCACTAGTGATGTTTTGTTTTATTTCATTTGTTGTCCTCTAAGAAGAGAATACAATTTCCATTCAGAATATCACTAAAAAAAAATCCATCCGTTGCTTTCGAGACCTGCACCTTTTATTCTGTGTCAGTGAAATAATAATCCCTGATCCTGTAAGTAAAATTGTTTTGAACCCAGATGAATTAATGTGACCTTGGTTAGCAAGTATGTTTAGGAAGACATCTGGCATGTGATGTTCACCCCTCTTTTTTTTAGAGAAAATCCTGTCTAAGCATATGCCTCAGGAAAGAGCAGAGTAGTATTTCTTACTACACGAGATGCTTCTTGTGCATTTAAAATTTTCCCTGGCGACAAGTATGAATTCTTCCTCCTTAAATAAAGAAACTTGCCTTGCAGTCATGGCAGCTGAAAAGAGGTCACCTCTGCCTTCAAAAGATGGTGCTTCAGGAATCTGTGTTTTGCCATCATCTCATTCCTGGGAAAAAATGAAGATATAGTCACGTAAAGAGATGTATTTACAACCACCACTGGTTTCTCTTCAAACTGTTAGTTCCTCAACACCAAGCCATAAAAGAGCTGTAAAAGCAAGTGCTTGTGAGAAGCCCTTGCACTGTCCCGTGGCACTCATAGCTACTTATTTACGATCAAGATCATGGAAGAAGAGTAGAAAAAATTGCACTTACTCGGGTTCCTTGAAGCAATTTCTTCTCCATAGGAACTGAACATTAATTTATTGTATAAATACAATTTAGGGTCACTCTTTAAAGCAGAGGTTACCCAGGGATAGAAGTATAAGCTATTATATGAGTTGAACAGACAAAACAATGTGTTCGCAGAACCAGATACAATCCATGCTTTAATACCCAAGCCAGGCACAGGGATTTCAGCAAGTGCAGTTTAAAAGGTAATTGAAATATCACTATTTATCTTCAACTGAACTGGCCAAGAGATCTTACGTGAGTGCCTCATACAATCCATGTTGACAAAAGGCTCAGACTGCACGTGAATGCTCATGCCATGGCCAAAATGGCTCTCAAGTGGTGTCTCCAGTAATGCCTGGAATTATTACAGAAAATGCATCCCCCAAAACCCATATAAGGAACCTTAAGTGGAGTTACAGAAATAAAATAAGGCAGTGATTAGAGAATGCATGATTCAGGATGGTTCCAGTTTACGGAATTCTCTCCAAAACCATGATGCTTTGGTTATCATGGGTACTCTACAGGCAGCAGACTGGGGAGGTGGTGCCTGAAGCCTGGCACTCCCAGCTCACTCTGCCCCATCATGCACAGCAGCTCGAGGATGTTGTGCTTCACATCACAATGTAGATGGTTGGGAACAAAGCCTAGACAGGGCTTTTGTCTACTGAGGGAAATGTATGTTGTCTCTTGTTAAAAGTTGTGTACAATCAGACTAAAGAACAATGCTTTGAAGAAAAACTTTACTTACTGACATCTTGTAGCTGACTCATTCCTCCACATACACACATGTACGTGCCCTGATACAAACCTCTCGTGCTGTGTAGTGTCCAAACCACTTCAGTGATAAAGCACAGCAAACAGCTGAGCAAGTGGCTAAGAAAAGCCATGTGTAACCCTGAGATTGATTCCGTTGCTCTGTGGTGCATTACTCCAGGATTTTCTCCCAGAGCAGGCATGAGTCGCAGTGTCCAGCTCTCATGCCTTGGTCGATTGTCATCCTCAGATGAAACAGCCTCAGCAGATCACTTAGTGCTTGTCACTCCAACCCCATGGTGATCAGGACCATGGGAGATGCCCAGCACCTTTCTGTGAGAGATTTGGACACCAGTGTGTCATTAGATTTACCTGGACTTCCACTATAAACTGATCAGAACATACAGCAAATTGGCATGGGAAGCATGAGACCTTGGATTTGGTCTTCTGGGCACCACTGCAGTACAAATACTAAACAGCAGTAAATAAGCTGCATTTCTAATGTGAGTACCTGTTGTGGTTTTTTTTTTTTTTTTTGAAGGGTAGTTTGTTGATGAACACTTCATGACAGGAGAAAGATAAGAGTCACTTATAAATATTTATCATGGGTTATTCTTTCTATTCTCAAGAAAGAGAATATTCTATTTACTGAGAAAATAGAGTCTCATTAGATTCTGCAGAAACCAATTATATGATGCTCATCATCTTTCAACTTTCATAGGTTCTTAATTGCTGTGGGAGAAACAGTTGTTGTTAAATATCTATTTTTATATGATCCAGATATTATGACTGTTGAACCAGTAAAATACACTGTATATTTATGCCATTACTCTTAAACTTTTTATCTTCCTGGATTATCGGTGTGGTCCTTGCAAACTGTCCGGTTAGCAAGATAGATACAATTAAAATAAAACAGATGGGATAATATCTATATATGCAGTGTACAAAACCCCACACGCATATGCTGATCTCTAGTGCATCCTCATCCCTCTCAGCTAAACTAGGGAAGATTCCAAAGGTGTGTTGCAGCTTGAAACTATAATTCCTCCCAATTGAATTGCTCCAGGCTCTAAAAATTCAGGAGTTCGTTAAAAGCATCTTGACATATAAAAATAATAACTGAACGATAGTTTTAAAGGTGGCAGAGACTTTAATTGCCTTCTGAATTTTGGCCCTGCAGCTTTACATGTTCAGGTAATCATCTTTTTGGAATTGTTCAGTGCACTAAATATTTACTTCTTTCCTGTTCTTTAATGAAAGCTGAGATTCTCATGAAACACCTCAGCTAAATAACCTTGAGTCACCTCACCAATACTACGAGCAAAATGTCCTTCAGATCTTAAATTAGTAACAAACACATAAGAGTCACTGGCAACTTTTATATAGGATGTGCCAGAATGGAGGTTATTTATCCAAACCCTGAGATGTCTGTTATTATGAGCTCCTTAAGAAAGAGCTAAGGAAATCAGGCTGAGCAGTAAATGCCCATTGGAAATGTCCTGCTGATGGAGCTGCACGAACATGGCTGGTTCTCCAGCCCCACTGGAATAACACACAGCTTTCCTCCTAAACAGATGAAGAAAGATCCCGAGTTTCCCCAAACAAACCCACAATTGATGCAATTCGGCTAATCATGAACTGAATTTATGGAATGGACATGCAAAATTAGGAGGAAAGGAAGCAGAAGGAAGCCAAAATAACCCAAAGATTTGACTCAGCTGAGAGCATTTCCCATGTCCTTACGGAAAAATCACTGCTCCCAGCAGGCAAGCTTCACCTTGTCCTACCTGAACGAGTGACATTCACCATCAGGGTATATTAGTGAGGATGAGCTGGCAGGGAGTGTGATTAATTGCTGCAATTAAAGGAAGAAAAAGGCACTAAATTAGCTGTCAAAGAACAGGACTGCAAAACTGCACCTGGGATGAGATGGTGCACAACGTGCAGCTCCAACAGAGAACTTGGGATACTCCAGGCTGTAAAACCACAGGAGATGCCCAAACATCCTCTGGGTACTTCTGTCACTCCTGGGGTATTAATCTAACCCGTAGCACTGCCCGTCCTCCTATTACAGGCTCTGCAGGACAGAACTTCCCTTTGCTTTTCAGAGTGTTGTATAACGCTGTGTCTAAATGACACCTACAGCAAGTGGAGTGAGTTGACACTACTGAGGGCTTTGTAAAGCTCTGTGGGATGCACTGGGATGCCAGTTGTGGCACACAACTGAGAGCTTAATACTGCTGTACCCCTGCCTGCAAATGGTGGTTGCTAGGAGGCAAATAGCATATTGAGAAATCTGAAAGGAAGCAACAATTTCAGGTCCAGTTTGGGGCTCATTTAGGTCTTTCTGTTGATTTTAAATAGGATGTGATCCAGCCTTTAGCAAAGGTAGTGGAATTTTTTTAAGAAGTAAAAAGGGATGTCACCCAAATGACTTCAGGTAATAAGGATGGACAACAACCGGACATTGGAAAGGAAGAATTACTGGAGAAAATGAAAGGCAGCAACAAAGAGCTTCAGTGAACAAAACCCCACCAGAAAAAGAATCCTTCTGGGAAGAGCTAGCAATGAAAACTTGCATAAAACATGTATTATTCCTTGGCTTCTCTCACGTCAGGGTTAAATTTGGCAGAGCCACTGGGATTTGTCCACATGACCATTCTCACCTAACGAATTCCCTCTACCTGTAAAGTAGTACAAAACTGTTTCTGCCCTTTGTCCTACCTGCTCTCCTACTGTGGCATCTTGCAGCGATTTTAGGTGTCGATCTGAGCTATAGGAGGTTTAAAGTTCACTGAATGAGGCTGGGGGAAGTTTTCTGGCATGTGGAGTGAACCCATCGCAGCCCTGGTCTGGACCCCTCTCCACTGTGTGCACAAAAACACCTCAGGAGCCCTGAAATGCTGCAGCTGTTCTGTGGAAACACAAAAGAGAATAAAGGAACTTTCAAAGTGGAAAAAAACCCCATCAGACCTGGATGAAACACAGTCAAATAAACCCAATCTCTCCCTGCCTACTGTACTGTTGCAGGACAAGTCCTTTTGTTCAGCAGTCCCTAACAGCTCCCTATTAACGAGCCCCACGAGGGCTCTCTCTCCTCAGCTGAGATTTGGCAGGTTTTTGGTTCCTTTCCGGCAATTCCAGTGCTGCTCATGCCCATCAAGGCACCTCCCTTATTTTGGGGAAGGACAGAGCTCCATCCACCTGGTGTGGTGTCCCTGAACAAGAGTCAGCTGCCAGGACACCACAGCCAGACAAACCTCTGCAACCAAACACCCGTAATTAGTTAGAGCAATGTCCCCCACGTCTCCTACCATTCCAGCTAAGGGTGGGGCTGACTTACCAGCCATATCCATGTGGGTACCTCCATTCCTCTCTCCTTTCCTTTACCTGACTTGTCTTTCAGTGAGTGATCAGGGCAGGGGATAGTGTAACACACACCTGGCACAACATGCAAAACACTCCAACCACCCCAAGCAGTGCAGGATTTAGCAATCTCCATTGGCATCATAACCGGGGTTTTTTGTGTTATTATTTTGTTTATCTATTTTCATTAAGGAGGCAACACAGAGAAACAAGATCAGTCTGCAGCAAGATGTAGGGGTTTTGTGTGATCATTTTCATAGGAGCTTCATAGGGATAAAAGCATATTGCAAAACTGTGGAAAACAGTATTTTCATGCCTTCAAGAACTCCCTGTTGGAGTTTAAGAGTATTTGCTCACTGCTGAGATATTCACACCTACTCTGGTCCTCTAGGGAGAAATAATTTCTTCAGGTTTTGACTGTGCTCAGAAAAAATGGCACCTCTCTTTTGTTAGTGAAAAAAAACATGACTCCCCAAAAGAGAATTGCATCACTGTAACCCCTGCCCCCTGACTGCTAATGTGGCTTTAGCAAAGTCACAGAGAGTGTCCACCAGCTGAGGAATGGTCCTCTTATCTCCAGAAACAATAAGGTCTTCAATACCCACACAAATAAGCAAGGGATGATTAAGGTTGACAGTCCAAAAAGGCATAAAACTGCAATTCATTCTCCTGATAAAGTCTGATAACTGACTTTTAGCAGACATGATATGTGGTTCCTTACTCACCCACATTCAAATATTCACCCAAAATAGGTAAATTAGAAACTTTAAGGTGCTGAAAATTATAATCTTCACATTGTGAGTGGGAGATTGAATCACAGAACTCACTTGCCCACAACTGACAGGATCCAAACTTTGCAGTGCAAACTCAGCTTGAAATTCCCAGCTCCCTGCAGTCATCTCACCTGTACATCATCAGTGACTGCTGTGGGCTTCCTCATATGCCTATTACCTGAAATGTGATCGGGTGTGACAATAAGCCGGGAGAGTCTTTACCTCATCCAATCTATAAAGTGACCAATCAATTTAAATCAAGCTATCATAAATACTAGCAAATAATTTTAAATTTTGTGGATGGAAAAATGGAAGTTAGTTTTTAACAATCTCAGATTCAAGGAAACTTATTAACTGCTGGAAACATCCAATAATTCACACAAGCTACAGAAGACCTAAACCTCTATTTCACATTTCCACTATCATGATCTGAATTTCCCTGTATCTGATGGACCGGGAAGCTGCAAGGCAGAAGACCATTGCCTGTTCTCCCACTCAGCCCTTCTGGGGCTCCAAATCCCAAGCAAACTCTGTGATCCACCAAACCCAAGCGCTGCTTTCCTAAGAAAAAATGTGAGTGGTAAAGCAGAGGCTCCTAAATAGGAATTAGATTTAGATTGATTAAGATAGCTATTGCGTGTCAATTTATTTAAATATAAATGGATTATTTGGAATGTGTTCATTGAAGACTAACAGCTCCCGAATGCAATACAGATACATGGCTAATTATAAAGTCAAGCAGCCATTATTAATGTTTCTAATGATCAATTTGTATTCCAACAACATAAAATCATCAACTTTAAAGCTCCAGCAGTCGCAGTAATTGGGAGAAGAGAGTGTGCTCTATGCAGAAAGCAATCAGCTGACTAGTGCCTGCCTTGAATAAGAGGTAAAAAGCTGGGTTTTCTGGGGCACACAAAAAGACTTGAGAGCTGAGAGCCTGTTGGAGGTTGGAGGGGTTTTTTTTGGTAGGCACGGCCAGGAGGAGGTTGACTGAAAAGATCACAGAAATGTTGCTGGAAGAGGGTGTGCATGAATGGGTCTATAAGGCTACAGACTCTGGGCCTAATGAGAGACCCTAATACAATCCCAGATAGAGAGGCAATAGGACAAACAGTCCCCGTGCACAAATCATCATCATGGTTAGGCTTTGTGAATGAAGATTTGGGGAGGGCTCTACCCATGTTTGTTACAAGTGCACTGGTGGCTAACAAGGCTGATATGAGACAGGCATGTCTGGTTGCAAAAGGCACAGCAGAAAGACTCCTTAGGTGGTATATTCTGCAAGGCACGATTCTTTCTGTGTTGCCTTTTCTCCTCAAGAGTGATCCTGAGTGCTTTCTCAAAAGCATCAGCAGTGTTATAGATGGTGCGTCTCCAGGTCTCCCGATTGGAGGCCAGAGTAGACCAGTTATGTTGATCAATATGGCCGAGGCTGAGATGTTTTTTCAGGGATCCTTGTATCTCCTCTTTGGGGCTCCTCTCTTGCGGCAGCCGGAGGTAAGTTCACCATAAAGCAAGATCTTGGGGAGGTGGTGGTCCTTCATCCTGGAGACGTGCCATGCCCAGCACAGCTGTGTTCTCAGCAACATGGCCTCAATACTTGTGACTGCTGCTTGTTCTAGAACAAACGTATTAGTCACATAATCTGACCAGTGGATGTTTAGGATTGTACAGAGACAGCATTGGTGGAAGCGTTCTAAGAGTCGCAGGTGGTGGCGGTAGATGACCCATGATTCAAATCCATATAAAAGAGTAGACAGCACAAGATTGACTCGATTAGTTCTACTTAAATACAATAGATTTCCACGGAAAAACAGATCAGTTGTAACTTCCACTCTGCATGTTAGTCGAAGGAGCAGCGATAATTTAATACTCTGCACTTGCAATTCTGTGCAGTTGGAGCATCGTGTTGCTGGGTCACTGCCAGGAGGAAAGTAAACAACGCTTTTCTGAAGAGATGTAGCCTTGTAGTAAATTTGGGCCAAATTAGATTTACTGAGCACTGGAACACTTCAAGGCCTGTGGAGGGGAGAGCTTCTCCTGCCAGACTGAGGGGCATCTTCCAAAGGCATCGTGCTGAGGCTGTCAGGACCAAGGCTCACACGGGGGTGTTGAAACTTTGGTAGAAATCAAAGTCCACCAAGTCCACACCTGAGCCCCTCCGTACACAGAGCCCCCCCTCATGGCCCTACACCTGACTTCTTCCCAGGACCCACCTGTGAATTGTGGTGAGAGGGAGAGCAGGAGGCAGGAGCTCGTGGGTGGGCTCAGCCTCCATCCATCCCATCGCCAGAGAACCCAGATGGACCAGCAGCAAACCCCTCAGCACAGCCATGCACAGTCTGAAGAGCCACAGCCGTGCAGTCAGAGCATGACCAGGCTGGCAGTGTGGCTGGGGCACAGCACCACTAATGACTTCCACTTGCCATCCCTCTCTTGCAGAAGGATGCACAGCTTTCACTGTATCATGGAGGGGATAGGATTTTCCACAGCAGCATGCAAGAGCTTGATAGTGCAGCCTAAAAAAAGGCTATTACCAGGGCAGATGTACATTTTGGTTTTAGTCTTTGAGCTAATTCCAAGTGCTATTCTCACCTTGAGGTACAAAACTAGTGCTTCTGTAATTCACTGCAAAAGCAAAAGTATGATGCAGTGCAGGATGCTGCCAGGCAATCAGTGGAAGGAAAAGCAACAGGGTAAGGAGATGTCCCTGTCCCCTCCTGGCCCATGCTGTCACCACTCCAATGGTCCAGGTTTCATAAGTGATGGCACCACAGCAAGATCAGCCCAGACTGGCATCTCAGCAGAAGGACTCCTGGCCAGGAAGGGCCCTGGGCTGAAGTTCTGGGCTGTCCCTCCCAGTTATAACCAACAACTTTGCAAGAAGAAAGAGACGGACCAATTGTTTTTCCCTGGCAGAGACAGCTTCTATCATGACCTGCTGGGTACTCACTGTTCCCAATATCACAGAAAAAAAAAATCACACTAGGGTAAATATATTTCTTTTTCCAGTGCAAAACAAATGTTGCACTAAATCACCTGCTTATCACTCATTAGTCATTTGCAAATAAATCCAGCCCTAGGTTTCAAGTGAATCAGAAATTTTCCACCAGAAAACACTGATTAGATGCAATGTGCTCCGTGGGAACATATTGATTCTGTCTGGTCTTTGGCCATAAACCATGTCTAGCTTTTTATCTGTCCATCTTCCTACCTTCCAAAGTGCACAGGGATGTGGCTTCTGGGATGTGCTCACAGCTCCCAACATCCACAGCATCCCCCTGCCTACAGTGCCTTTCCCTGGGGCAGAGGAGCTCGAAGCAAAGGCTCAGTATAGCAGTGCTGTCACTGGGAGATGAAAATGTGGAAGGAGTTGAGCCTGGTAACATCCCTGCAAAACAGTTTGAGGTCTTGAAGAACATGTCTTCTTTGTGGGCTTAGAACCAGTCTCATCCCAAAAGAGGGAGGAGGTTGTGGTTAGAGAGTCACAGGGGCAGGAAGGCTGGGAATGACCTCAGCTGAGCACTTTTGGACTCTAGCACACCCTTGTCCCAAGAATCAGCTACATGCATGCATGTTAATCCTACATGTCCTAAAAGCTTTCCAAAAGCTGGTATGGTCCTTCTCAGCAAGTTCTCAGGACATTTTGTCAGCCTTTCCACCAGGATTCCTCTGGCACCTAGTATGATAGAGCTCAGTTCCCACTGTGCTCTCCTCCCGTGCACTGCAGCCAGGGAGGATGGGCTCAGCATGGCCCCATAGGCGAGGGCAGCCCAGCCCAGCATCCCCCAGCCCGCCTGCCTTGAGCCCCCAAACTGCTTCCTGACCCAGCACACAGGGTGGGATGTCACATTTGCCTTTGCTTTGTTTTTCCAGAGGGTGGAAGGAAACCACAGCCAGACCCACAGTCTCCCTCTACCCTTTCATCTTCAGCCAATACAGACTGTGTCAGATAGCTACCCAAATCTAGAAGGACAAGAGTATTACTCAGAGAAAAGCTTTATGGCAATTGCTTGATGCTTCACCCATTCAGCAACTAAATCTCAACAAAAATATATATCTGCCTTCTATTCTGGGACACTGGCCCATCCTTCAGCAGGACTGGACACTGCAATGACAACACAGCACTCTAAGTGTATTTTAGCCCTTAAGAAAATACACTCAGAGCTCAGAAAAGCTCCATGACTGGTTAAACCCCTCAGTGTTAATATCTGGCCGGTTGGTGTCTGACCTCTCGACAGCATGAAGAGGTGAAATTGCCATTGTCATCTGCCTGTAAACCTCTCCTGCTTTGTTGTTTGGGATTGGAGGCAGTCCCCAGCAGCCCCCCCAGCCCTGCCTGTGTATAGTCTAGCACCACATGTGTTAGTAATGAGCTGCCATGGCCCGTTCTCAGAATATGAGCTCACTGCAGAAAACAAATCTCCTTCCTTCCTTGGCAAGGCAGGAGGTTCTTCCTGCAGCTGTGCTGGAGCACCAGCCACTGGCTCAGGGCTGGCTTCCTGCTCAGGGATCTTCAGACAGAGGTGGTGGGGGGAGAGGGTCTTAAGAGCCAGTGCTGGGAGGAGCCACTGTTGTATTGAAGCTGCAGTGATTCCCTCATTTAGGAAACGTCAGAACAAATAGCCACAAACACAGCTCTACAGGGGACAGCCTCTCTCTGGGCTGGACAGCAGGCACAGCATCCGATGTCTGTGTCGTGTGACAGCCTCCCTGAGCCCCCTGCACGGCGCGATTCCGCACAGAGAGCTCCTGGTGCAAGTGGAGCCTTCTGCAAGCGGATGTGTTATGAATTGATAAGGTGTCAAACAGCTCTGATGCTGTCTCCAGAGATAATATCAAGACTTACATTTATGCTTCACCCCGTTGTGAGGCTGCAAATCCCCAGCCAGCTGGTACCCCATGCAAGCACACTCAGCTTGGAGTGGCTGCAGGTCCAAGGAAGGTGCTGACATGTCACCTTGCTCCACGCACTCCCAGCTTAGATTAGTCACAGAAAATACCCAAACCTCTGGGTGGTTATGGTCATTTCTCTGAACCTTATGGTGCCTTCATCCTGCCATGGCCACCTCTCCAGCTTGCAGAACTGGGTGGTCTTTTGTTACATGAGAAATGTTCAAGCTGCTCCCCTTCTGCTGTCCATATGATCACTTCACCCATGACTCCTGTTTACCTGCATCTGCTAAGATTTTCCAGGCTCAGCAGTGCAGTTCTGAAGTGTAAATTCATATCACTTTTCCTTTTCTTGAACTTTCTATCAGTATTCCAACGAAAAGAGTCTAAGATTTCACTACCATATTTATTTAAAAAAAAGTAATTAACCTCATAGCAGGACTGTGAATCTCAGATGAGCCACCACCTCATTTAAATGATAGGCACAGCCCTCCTTACCTGGCTGTCCAGTAGGGTGATGGTAATCACCGTGTGGTGACATTCATGCAGCATGTGCTGAGATTCTGGGTGGAAAAAGACAATCACCTGGAGCTGCACTGGGGCTCAGTTCTCACCACCAACACCTCTCAGCCATGGTTCTGAATGCTAACGATGACAGCAGAGAGGGAGCTGAGGCTCAGCTCTCATAATCATGCAGCTCAAAGCAGTTGGAATGCCTACAGAAAAAAGCACACTTTACAAAATCAGACGCATTCATACTGGTGTCACTCTGCAAAGGATAAGCAGATTGCAAAGGATAACAGAGCATTTTTAGAGCAGAAGAGCAGTGGCTCATCAGGTGTCAGAACAGCTTCCCAGCATCTACATGATTTGCACAAACTCTTGAATAGCATTTCTTTGAATCCTGTGTTAAACTGCACAAAAGGCTGCTCTGCCTGGCAGCACCAAAAGCACAGCACTCACCTCTGTCTGAGGCAGGTTCAGCCCCAGACAGTGGTCTCCATCTTGATCTTCCCCAGAGGCTGCCCAGACAGCCAGACAAGCACTTTCTGTTGATTCACATGGTCAGGGAGCTGATCACCTTCCAGCTTCAGAGTAGTTTGGGTTGGGAGGCATCACTGGAGGTCGCTGATGCAACCCCTGCTCCAAGCAGGACTCACTTCAAAGGGGGATCAGGTTGCTCAAATGGCCCCTTGCAGAGTATCTGAACATCTCCAGGATCCCACAGTCTCTCTTCCGAGTGTTTGACCACATCCATTGTGAAGATGTTTTCCCATATATCTACTTGCAATTTCTTTTGCTGCTACTCATGCCTTTTGTCTTTCTGGATACACTCAACCTCCTCAATATATTTTGCTATTGAAAGATGAAGTGCTCTACCAGGAGAGTTTTTTAAATGATAGGAACTAGTCACATTTTTCAAAAAGGGGGAAATATAGAACAGTGACAGACAAGTCACAAGATTTTTTTTGTGATTGCCCCCTCCTGCTGTGTGTGCCAAAGCAGCTTCTAGCAAAGCATCCCACTGCAGCAAGTGCAGCACAGGAGAGCCACACACCACACAGAGAACACAACAATGGAGGGCAAGCCCACATGGCAAGCACTGGTTTCTGCTGATGAGATAACTCAGCATTACTCAACTATTTAATTGCTTCTACTATGTGGCTGCCTTGAGCCTTTGGCAATTGCCACTAGGCAAGGAGAAGTGAGTGGGATTCCTGTCCCATTCCGCCACCCACTTATGAGGGTCTCCCAAACTGCCAGGAGTCACGCCAGGGTTCAGCCAGGATTCATCTCTCCCCAGGCTCTGCCCCCAACTATCTGGTCATCCCAAGGGAAGAGGAATCACCCCTATGCAAAATGCCTCCAAAATTCAAACTCCTAAAGAGAATATGATGCTGCAGTGCCATTCGGTAGAAATCCATACTCACTCCTCACCCTCGTTTTAATGCAGACTGCTTCCCTCAGAAGACAGCTCGGGCAGACAGGACTCCTGGCAGCACACTCACAGCTGCATTAGCTGCCTGTTTATTCAAGATACAAACTTCCCAGAAATAGGTTAATTACTTTCCTTTAATTACACATTCTCTTATTAAATGCCAATAATAAAAGGGAACGTCTGCCCTAGAGATAAGATTATGCCACATTTATAATTTGGCTTTTTGGGACAGCAGATAAATATCTCAGCCATTTTAAAATACAAATTTGTCATTCATGAGAGCAATAAATAATGCAAACAGGATGTGTGGTTACACTGACATTATCACCTCGTCGTTGCACCCCGGGCATGAATATGTGACACTATAACCTCAGGCTCTTTGATAAATTATTACCCATCACCATCCTGTCTAACACAGGGGAACAGATGAGCACTGGAAAGAATTTATGGTTGCAGTTGCAGTACTTTGGGGCTGTAGTACAATTACTGGAATTATTGCTGAAGCAGCAAGGGATACAGGAAACTAAGGGAAAGTCTACATCCTCCTGGGAGGTAATGAGTAAAGAAACCTTAACGAGTACACCCCATGGGGGATTTCCTACCCTGCAAGTATTTAAACTGCTAATTAATTCCTATTAAAACAAGGTCTTTTGTGTACATCAAAAAATGGTGCCTGAGGCTTTGAGCCTGCAGTGGGATCTCCAAGGACTTTGCAGCATCTGAGTCTGGTAGCCTTGGGCTGAGAGGATGAAGCACTCCTGAGTCCTTTAGTGGCCTCCATTTTGGGGTTGGAGCATCATGCTCATGTCTGTGGCTTAAGTTCATTCCCAAGCATGATACAACCACCAGAAGACCACAAAAGCAACCACCCTCCAGGCACAAATAAATTATGTATGCCTATGCTCAATCCCTACTTTGCCTGTGCAGCAATACATGCATTTTCAAGATGAGCCACCACAGCTACACGTAAAACCTTTGCTTTTAACATCGTATTTCCTTGAAAACAGAGGAAAAGTTAGAGATAACCCACACTCTCAGATCATTAATGAAAAACCAGAGGCTGACAAAGGAGACTCACAGGCCAGAGCACTCAGGGTAAAAACAGGACCACGCTGTGAAAGATCAGGTTACTGGTATCCTGCTGGGGATGAGATGCTTGTTTTGTGGAGAAGTTCCTCTTCCCATCCCTCTTCTCCCTGGGAGGACATCTTTAGTTTTATACACTCACACATGCTTCCATGCATAATATTTTTTTTTTAACTTCTCATTTATTGCCCCATAAAAGACACCGACTGCTTGTCTTTTACTGGCACGGTACAGGGCTGGCCAAACCCTGTGTTGGACCAGTTGGTTTGTTTCTGCTGATGCTGGGTGATATTACATGGCACAAATGCTCCAGCAGCTCTACCAGGGACGTGGGAGCTGGGACATCTTACCCCCAGCCATGCCAGGGAAGGGTCTTGGTAAAGGATTGGCATTCCTGCCCTGCTAAGCACAGATGGAGATAACAAGCAGCTGCTCTGCTGAACATTGTAGCAAGTACCACCAATGTGACATTGTGCCCAAGGCAGGATGGAAAAATCCTAGTGGGCAGGGACAGACAGATGCTGTAAGTCACAGCAGACCCCCATGAGGATCAGGGTGGGTCTTGGTACCTTGGAGCAAGACTAGTGCCCCAAAAGGCCGTGCCCAGCAATGTCACTTGGCAGCTGATACTGATCCAGGTGAAGAAGGTGGTTCCTGAGCTCAGCCATCTCTTCCATGGTCCCTCCCCGAGTGGGAGCTACCCCCACTCCACGGCTCCTGCTGCAGACACCTCTTCACGAGTAGGCAAAATTAATCAGCCATGAAACGCTCCCATGCTAATCACACCCTTGAGCGACTCAATCCAACCTAACACTGCCCTCTTGTGCTGCAACAAATTAAGGGGCCTTTGCTGTTAGGTGACTTCATTTTTTAATTGGAGGGAGGGGCGATCTACAAAACCAGTTTTCCCCAGTTGTTTGTAATGCCCATTTAATCCCAAGAGGCCAAGTTGTCTCCATCTCTCATCATTCTCAAAGCATGTGTTTCCTGCACAGTCTAGGCTACCCATCCACTCCAGACAGGGAGGTTAAAATGATGGGTAAAGGTAATAAAATGAAAAAGAAAATAACAATATAACCAGAAGTCAAGGTGGAGGAAAAATGGAAAAGAGAAAAAAAGAGAGAACTGCACAATTATGAACACATTTTGCCTCACACGGGCTGTGTAAAAATTCTTAAAGCACTAGTTAATGGCAGAAATCAGCATTTAATTAATACTCTGTGAAAATTTAGTTCTGTAGAGTCATATATCCCAAGCATAAAAAAATCCATCATGATTAATGTTTTACCAAGAAATAACTACAACCAGCTCCGTAATCATGGGCATTAGCACGTCTGGAGCTAGAGGCTTTCCCTCCACACAGTCTCCAATAGACTTTAGGGAGGGAATTTTCAAGATACACATTTAGTAGTTTATGAGGCCTGATGGGTAACACAGTATTTCTGCTGGGGACAAAGATCTTAGTAATACTGCCACAGCTTTGAGATGATATCCCATCCCTGAAGTCATCAACTGCTTCACCCACCTGAAGGATGGTGGCACCCCACACTACCCACTGTCCTTCTTCCTGGTCTCCTGGAACAGGGCTGGAACAGTCCATGGAGAGCAGCTGGAGAAATGCAAAGGCACAGGATTGTGCACAGTCTGCATTGGAGGATTTCTCCCTGTGCTTTTACAACACCATTCAAATGGCTGCAAATATCACCTGTGCCTTCTGCAGAAGGGACATAGATCAGGTATAATTTTATTTCACTACTTATCAGACCTGCCTTGGACAGGACTTAATACCTGACAGAAATGGGCATTTAAAAAAACTTATTTTCAGAAGTATGTGCATGCCATGCAGTAACCATAGCACTCAAGCAGAAAGACATTAGAAACTCACTGAGGGAGGAAGGAATGATGCTCACAGAGGAGAAAGAAAACCTGATAATGGTACAAAGAAAAAGGAGCTTTTCTGACACAGCACTGATTCTTTCTTGGGTATTGCTATTTAATGGATTGCTTGCATAAGCAGGAGAGAAAAAAATGGGAAGAAAATAAAAAAGGTGTCAAGATACAGACATGGATATCCTGTATCATTTTCTCATTGATTTTGGAACAGTCTGTCTCTCTCCAGCTGCACACTCAGGCATGTGTATGACTCTCTGTTGTCACGCCATAAGCTCTAACGTGCTGAAGTACATGTTTACCTGTCGTGCAGAGCAAGGATGACTATGTGGACCTGCACAAACCTTTTCTTAAGTTGAAACCTTTGTCCCTCAGTCCTTTGAAGAGGGAGGATAAACATTCATTCACAAGGGAAAAGGACTGTAAGAGCACTTCAATCAATGGCCTATGAAATATGTAATCACTGGAGCTACACCAGCTTACGCTGGCTGAAACAGGATGAAGCTCATTTGCTGCAGTAGAGAGCCAGAGGGGGGAAAAAAACCCACCTTCTAAAGTGGATTTAAAACCCAGCTCTTTGCTCCCCTCTCACTGTGATTGCCAAGCTGACAGTGGATGATCCAACAGCCGTCCTCCCCCACCACCGAGGCAGGTCATTGCTGCTTTTTGCCCCCACGCTTGTGAGACCTGCTCACAGTCTTTTGGCTGGCAGGAAGACGATAGCAGTCTTCCTTGGATCTCCCAAATTAAATATTGAACATGTTTATGTTAGGGAGAGACAAGGCTGAAGATTTGTGAAGCTCTTCAGACGTTATTAAAATGCACTAAGTGGTTTGCTGGCAATTATCTACTATTGTCATAGACTCAGGCAGGATCTGGTATGTCAGAAACTCCTGCATGCATTTTTCTAAATAAAACCTAGAGAAGAAAAGATGACACAAGTTTTTTGACCAGGAAAGTTGACATTTCAGAGTTGGCATCTCCTACTAAGTATTCATAATAAAACTTCCTGAGAAACACCGACAAATTATGTTGTGAAGCTTTTACTGGGCAGAGTCTAAGGTGTCCTTGTGTGAACTGATTTAAAACTTCTGTGTTCTTCTTTTTCTATCAACCAGCAGCAGAAATTCCTTCTAGAGTTACCAGAACCCTTATTATACTAGCAAGATTGATTCTATGATAAACCAGTTAAAGCAAAACAGTGTTGGATGACAATACAGCACAGTGACCTGCCTGCCTGAGATTTAGTCCCAATAGAAGTGATGACATATTGAAGGGCTGTTGAAGCCCTGACTAATATTGTATTTTCTTTTCCAGTGGAGGGTGTCTTGATGTCACAAGCTGTATTGTGGTGGTATGTGGATCCTCAGCTGCTAGAAAGGGTTTTTCAGCAGCAGTGCCCTACAATGCTTTCCATTATCTGTTGCTGACTCCAGTTAGTGGTAACTCTTAAGAATTTGTTCATAAGAGTAGCATTCATCAGGTCAGGACTGGAGTCTGTAATGTGTTTTTCCTGAGGCTACACCTTAAGGCACTCTAGAAATGGAAGGGAGTGAGGATACCTACTTATGGTAAGATTTTTTTTACTCAATGAAATTTAAAAAAACAAAATCTGCCCAAAACCCAACTTGTGCTTCACTGCCCACACCAAGTGCTTATATTTTTTCCAAGTGCATGTGGATTTTGGCCAACAGTGGAGAATGTGAGAAAACACTGAGAAGCCAGTACAAAAGGCAAAAATTGTTATTATTGCCCAGAGTGATTTTACACTGGAAATGAAAAATATGTTTATAAGCACCCTGGGCTGGACCCATTTCTGATTCAGCTTTGCAGACAGGTTGCTTTATATTAAAAGACTGTCCCATTTACAAAGGGTTTATGGTGTGCTTACCTGTGGCAGCAGGGGATGGGACTCACTGACCCCTGAGGGCCCTTGTTGATACAATGGTCTAAACTTTCCACACTGTTAGCATTTCCATGTTCACTTGATGGTGAAGAAACACACATAAACCGCCCACCTTTGCAAGGATCTTGCAGCTTCACCTTCTGAGGTCTTGCACCTATTGTCAGAATAGGATTGGTTTTGTGCTGGGGTGCCTGGGAAAGTGTTCCTGATCAAACATGTTGGCAGAGAGTGTGGGATCCCTGTGGCTTTGCAGGAGCTGGGGATGCTGAAATGGGGCTGCAGCTCCAGGGGGGATCAGCCCCTCACTGCACTGCAGGATGGTGTCAACCACATCACTCCGGGGACTGCGGCATCCAACAGTGTGGATCAGCCCAGAGAGGGTACAGCACTGCTTTCCTTTGGCACATAAATAACAACAAAGCAGACAAGTAATATGGTAGAAAGTCTTTTATAAACTGGATTGCTCTTCTCTGGAAAAAAAAAAAAAAAAAGAAAAAAAAAGAGAAAGGAGGTATCTTCCTACGTCCAGTCTTCACCAAGCGCTGTGAGGAATAACTAGCAAGAGAAAACCATCTGTAAAGCCTTGATGGCCAAGAAGAAAGATTTTCACACATGCCAACTCCATTGTGGACAAATTTATAGGAATTTAAAGTGTTACTATGTGACAACAGAAATAGCTATTTCTTGGCAGACCTTTTTTAATGTGTTAAAGGGTCATTAATCATTTCCTAGTGTTCCAACAGTCAAATGTACTTGATATCTTCATTTACTCACAACGTTCATACCAGCTCCTCAGCTATCTTCATTTCCTTGGAAACAGCTGTTTTGCCTGCTAAGGAAAACAAAGTAATATAAAAAAAAATGAAAGAGAAAGTGGAAATACGATAAAGACAAACACAAAAACTTCAAGGTTCTCAGTAAATACAGACCTCTATTACGTATGTGCAATCAATAAGGTCACTTGTGTAGTAACTCATAACAAAGTACAGTTGACAATGTGTTATTTTTCTGCTGGAGAATATAATGTGAGGCTGAGCATGCTAATGACTTTTGGAAACGGGCAATGACAAAGATTGATTAATATCAGTTGACAGCCCGTTCCACAGCTCCGAAGCAGGAATAGCAATGATTGATTTGCCAAAATGTGGGGCACAGGCTTTAGATAATAGAAAGGCTACATCTGAACTCAATCTGGTTTCAAAAACAGAATTAAAGGGCCAAATGTTTAACAGTAATTAAAAGCTTAAAGGAAAAGACAGAAGTGTAGCAATATTTTCAAAAGGCAGCTAATTTCACTGATTTTTTTCGATGTCTAATTATGTTTACAAACTTGAACCTGTAGACTTTTGAGTTTAGGGCCAGAAAGACTACATAAAATGCAGAAACAAAGAAAAGGGGAAAGGAAGGAAACCAGCATAGTAGCATAGTTGTTTTCTAAAAATCAGAGAGAGACATCGTCAACAACTTAGAGCAGCAGCTTTCGATGATGAAACCCTCATCTAATGTCACCTAGTGAAGAGTCACTTTCTGTACTGATGAAGGACAAGGTGAACAAAGAGCCATGATGATTTGTAGGGCTTCAAGCTCACTACACAGGCTGCTAGGGCAATACCAGAGGAATATTGCACCCCAGGCCAACAGGCATCCCCACATTTTTAATCAGTGTCACATCTGACAGAACATGTTCCCTCTGGGAATAACTGGGCAGGAGAAGTAATCCCATCCTCACTGGATGTGGAGTCCTGTTCAAATCCTTCCCATTTCCCCTCACACTAACTAGTTCAGCTCTTTACCAAGCACAGCCCGAGAGCCCTCAGCCTTGAAAAAGCCAGACCAGTGAGGGAATATCAATAGTCATGCTTCATTTTTAATGATTTCATCCACTGCAGCATGTAAGAGAGAGCAGGAGAGAAGGATGGAGCACTTCATGACAGATATCCACGAAAGGGCTGGTCTTCATTAGGGATGTGGTCATGTGTGAAGAGCTGAGTTAGTTGACACCAGGCTGGCTGCTCTGCTTAGACCAGGTCGAAATACAGCAGGCACTGTGTCAGCTAATTGCAATTAAAACCTCACTGCTAATCCAAGCAGAGCCTCTGAAGCAATTCCATCACCTGCCTCAGCCTGCTGCAGCCACCGCCTGTGCAGGGTAAGGCACCACCTCGGCTGGATCTCCCAACGTGACAGACTGAGAGCTGCACAGTGCAGCCCTAATTAGAAAAGGAAGGCGTTAAGATAAACAGCAACAAAACTGTAGGCATTTTCACAGAGCACAGGATCTGTGAAAAAGTGGACAAGCATTTGACTAGGGGAGCATGGGGATTTCCTGGGCTTCATTCCAAAATCCATGTTTTAAATACAAATGGTGTGATGCTATTTTTCATAGCGAAGCTCGTGGAGAATCCAGCAGGTTCCTGAGAAACTGGGGATGGGAGCATCCCTTTCCAATCAGGCCTTTCAGGCAGGGTCTGAGTTTGGGCATTTATGACCTTTTGAATTACATTACATTTATCAAGTTGCTTCCAAAAATAAATATAAGACCCTCCTTCTGAGGTCAGTTAATTTATAAATCAGTAGTATCTACAACTGAGAGATTTTTCTTAATAAAAAAAAGTGTTCATGGTGTGTAATAAGCCAACCACTTACAACAACCAGCCACCCTTAACTAGATAAGTCTGCAAGGAAACCTCCATCCTGGGCAAGTTCTCCCTTAGATAGGGCTGTGTTGATCATGCACTAAAGAATTGATGTGCCCATTCTAGGGGACAACTCACTCATGTAAAGAACTCCTTTGCAGCAGTAACTGTGCCAGAGATGAGGGGTGGGGGGCAGACTGGCTGCAGCACAACATTTTTATTGGTTGGTTGACACTGACCTCACCTTCCTTTGGGCATCTCAAAGTCAGGCATGGAAGAGCTAAATAAGTTATCAAAAGGCTCCTTCTGCCACCTGCAGATAAAGGTAGGTGTCCTCAAAGGGGCTTTGTTTCTCCCACCCTGGAAGCCTCATTTAGTCATGCTAGTGGACAGAGCATTTACAAAAGGAATAATTTGAGAAAGGCTCTACAGTGCATTGTAAGCTGTAGCATTTATGGCAACAAGAAGTCCTTTTATAAAGCATAATTTGTAAAGCAAAATGTGGTTACCTGCTCCAAATACTCAAATCAGTTCAACCAAGAGATGAGGGGTATGATCCACAGAGGATTCTGCCGGGGATGGGTCTTTTCTCCCAGAGCCCATTCTGAGTTCTCCTTGGCTCCAGTGCATGTGCTTGCAGGTGCATTTGGATACAGAGCCTCCCCTTGTGTGCTCAGCATCCAGTTCTGCTAGTTCCCCACCTGCCTGGGAAAATGTGTGATGACATTTGCTGTCTTCCTTGGGTTTTAATATCTTTCCACAGTATCAGAGGCCTTGGTGATTGAGCAGGCAGTGTGATGGGCAGATACTGAAACAGAAGTCACTGATACTGCTTGTACTGCTGACCTGAATAATTAGTCACAATTCAGAGCCTTGGAAGTCTTATCATTCAAGGGGAAGTTGATGAGTCAGATAGTTCCACTGCAGTCACCACTGCGTGAATTTCAGTTCTTTTAGAAAAAAACTAGGGTCAAACCACTGCAAATTACTCCCTCCTCATAGCTCCAAATCCTTTCTAAGATCCCCTTCACACACACCACTTCCAGGTTCAGTGCCTCTCTCTCTCTTCTGCGAATCCACTCACACAATACTTTGCAAAAGAGCATCCACCCAAGCTTGGGTCTTTCAAAAGCCCAAATAAAACTAATTTTATCTTTTTCAAATTTCCTTTTTTTTGGTGGGGGAGGGAGGGACAGAGGATGAGAGCAGGTGTTCACTGTTGTCTCTTACAGCTGCCATATGAAAGGTGTTGGTTAAACCCATTAGTGTTGAAGGGATTCTGCTCAAATGAGAGTAACAACATATAAGTGCATTGTTGAAAAAAGAGCCCTGACTGTAGAAATGTTTAATACTGAAATCATGCTTTTTAGGGCTTTGTGAGCTGTCCCTCAAGTGAACTTTCCCTTAGAAATCAATAAAATTGATTTTGTTTATGCTGGACATTTTTCGTGTAGTTGCATTGTGGTAGCTAATTGACAGGCCAAAATCTGTATGTGGAGTTTGGTAGAGAATACCTTAAAAGTTTATATTTAAGGGTCAAAGTTAGGTGATTATAGATGTCACTCTAACATTTAATACCAGTTTTTACTATTGGAGTTCACAATGAATAGCTACAGCACAAAGAACACTTGCACCCCACTGCCATAAAGCTTTTCAAGGCTCAGTTTCCCTGCTCTGAAATGAAAAGATGAGAAAGGTCAGGGAGACCATCAATTATGTTGTTTTTCCAGACTAACTACAAGTTTTAAGACTTCAGGAGAACTTTTGCTTTTATTCCCACTTCCCATTGAGAGGAGTATTAGTAAGTTTTTGCTTGAAGTGGGGCTAAATCCGAATGTTTATCTTTACCACTAGTATCTAATCGAAGTCCACATGCAGAAACCAGTGGGGCTTTTTGATGTCTAATCAAAAACTTTGCTGGTTTCTACAAATATATATGAGAACACTTTGTATGGTAGAAGCCAGTTAAAATTTCATCTGAGAGTTACGCTGTGATTCGCTTTCGTGCACAGAAGGGCATAAAGTTCCTGTTAATGGAGAAATAAGGACAATTATATTTGGAGTGAATAAAATTTGAAGTGCCTCTGAACTGCACAAAAAATGATGTTTTAGCACCTTGCCTCCTTGTTAGACATTAGTGAACTCAGACTCTGCCTTTCAAGATAGCAGGAAAGAGCTGACCTTTGACAGCCTCTGGTGATAGAATCCCATATGAATGATTTAACAGTAAGTTTAACCAACGTAGTCAAGTGGTTTAACTATCATTTAAGGTATACTTACTGTGATATATGGTATGCTTTGCAAATGCTTATGTGAATAGCATCAATCTGTTCCTCATATAACTGACAACCCTTGTGCTGCCCTATTGACTGAGAGGAAAAACCCAGGGAGCTCTTGAGGACAAAAAAATTGTGCTTTTACCTCTGAGAGGCTGAGGAAGATCCAGCGGTCGCTGCACACAAATGAAAGCAGAAGACCCACAGGGAACCTCAGTGGTTTCAGAATGAGCAAACTTAATTGTTAATTTACTTTGTGGTCAAGATACTCAATCTGATTCTTCCTGACAACACACCAGGCTTCATGGTAAGGGAATGTTAGAAACAGCACAAAAAAAAAAAAAGGTATAATGCTGTAAAAGTCAACCATGGTAATTGTCATCAGCACATCTGTGTGGTGCTGTATGGATGGGGCAACCTTATACATGGATTAGCCATTTATCAAACCAGCATTTTTCTGTAGTCCTACATACACTTCTGGGCCAGAGAAGTAAAACCAAACTAAAGATGTACATTCAATGACATGCACTGAAATTTGGTGGGTACTCCAGTGCCCCCACTGAAGGCCCCTTGGAGGGACTCCTCCAGGAGAGAGCTTGCCCTGCAGAGCTCTGATGGGGAGAGAAGTTTTCCTGAGGGAGGAGTAAATAAGACAGGTCCTTTTAAAAAATAAATACATTTCTGTAGAACAGTTTGGCACATAGAATCACATATTTATGTACAAAAATAGCCACTACCTGAGCTTGTTTTGGGCTCTGATGTCTCTTATACATTTTTATGAAGCAATTCCCAAGCTGGGAAGATATGAAAGGTGAGGGGAAAGGGAGGGCATTTTCTGGAAACTGCTAGAAGCACAGTCGAGAGTATGCCTGAATAAAGTCCAGGAGGTGAAGAGAGGGTAACCGGTGTAGTGCTGGGGTTGGAAACATCTGGTCAAGAGGAAGGATGGGATAGACTGGACAGAAACCATGGATGATAGGAGCTTCTCAGCCCTGATGCCCAGCACCCTGTTGAGCAGTGGCTGGTCCTCTCTTACTCTTCTCTTACTACTCCATATCCTGTTGTTACTTTGATCCTCCTTTCTTCTTCTTTGCTTGGTCTCCAGGGGCTCCTCCAGGGTATAGGGGCTTCCCAGGACCATCGCACAGAGATGCACAAAACAGGCACACACACGTGAGAGGAGGGAAGCTCAAAGCAAAAACTTCATGAGATGCATTAACATGGGACCCATGGCCTCCAAACCAGGGACCATTGCAATGAGCCACAGTGCCTAAAGCAGGAAGGATGCCACTGAACAGACACGGGATTCTGTGAGGTAACAAGTTCTAGCAAACTTTTTATTATGAACCACAAGTTATTTGAGGTTCTTGCGCTTTTCAGTGCAGATGATCACAAGAAAAACACTTAACTTCAAGAAAAAATAAAATTCCTGCTTCTTAGGGTATCAGAAGAAGCTTTAAATTTGGATCTAGGAGTAGAAAATCCTCAGAAAATGCCCTCAAAAGAAAACCAAAGCTATCTGAATTTTATCTCATGAAGTCACAGCTTTTTATGATTTACTGCGATTGTGCTCATCATTTTTGCAGCCAAGGACTGGAGGTTTATTTTCTCTCGTTTTCTGGCTTCGGAGAATTGCTTAAAGAAACTCTGTGATGGCATTTCTACAATAGGGAACAGTCGGGAGCTGGTCAGCCTAAGCAGCTGTGCTGCCCCCGTCGCCTGCTATCTCCCACCTGCCTGAGTAATTACCATCCTGCACTGCCTCTCCTTCGGAGGATGATGTTATTCCCTCACTGGATAACAAGGTAAAATCAACTTTCCTCACAAATCCCATTATCTCCTGGAAGATCCTCTCAGAATGCAAATCAACAAGTTCAGCAGAGATAGGAGCCCAACAGCGAGTGCTCAATTCAAATCACCTCCACGCTGCCGGATGAGACAATCCGGATTACTCAGAGTTACCTGGACAGAGCAGTGACTCTGCATCTTATGAGCTTCTGTTGCTCAGATCAAAGAGGTTTGATGGGCATTTAATTAAAAGATAAAGTAGCCAGCCATAAAACACCAGCCTAACCTTTTGAGCATACAACTCGAGCTATAATTAAAGAATGACTGTAATTGTCAGATTTCTGGCCTTCACCAACAATACCCTCCATCATCAAGGGATAAATTGACTGTTGAGAGCACTGCCCATCTTGCTTTTTAGTGCTGTCACCGGGCAAGCTGGTTCAGGTGGTAGGAGCTCACGTGCAATGTTGGGAGTCTCTTGTTCCCTCAGATCCAGGGATATTCCTGGATGAAATTATAGCTGCTCTTTTCTTCTTCCAGGACTGCACCAGACGTGTTGTGGTCCCCACAGAAGCCATCCTCACTCTTACCATACACATAATTTCTTGATAGGGTGTTAAACTCCTCCCATGACCAGGGGAGGAGCAGCCAAGGAGAAAAGCTCCTTTGGAAGGTGTGTGTATGAACCCTGGGGGTGCTGCTAAGAGTGTGCTATGAAATGTGACAAAGAAAATAACTGCAATATTATCTGCACTGGGTTTTCTTTTTCCCAAAGCAGAGATGTAACTATTCCCTTGCTGGCTGAGACCAGGTGTTAGTAGTTTTTAAAGACAGTTAGCATGATCAGCTTCTATGTCTCCTTCATCACACACACTGACTGCTGATATTCACTGGTTTATCTCACAGGAAAACCACAGTGCCTTGTCACAGCTACACAACAGGACAGCAAACTCTTGCAAGTTAACACCCAGCAGAAATGTGATCTTTTTAAAGAGAGGCACAAGTTGCACAGGGAGAGGAAGCAGCTCCTATCAGAACAGTTGATGCAGCAGGAAAAATGCAGATTGACTCAGGTGCAGAAGCCCCTGAAATCTGCTTCAGCAATGAGGTCTTACCCGAAACAGCACAGTTTGAGAAGTGTTTCAACCCAACACAGAAGCCAAACCCAGACATATCCAAGACCTGCACACCCACTGCTTCAGAGCCCAAGAAACAGAGGTATGACATTCATCTAACACAGCACAAAGCTGAACACCTCATTAGGCAGTGCCAGAGGAGGACACCAGTGGTCCCAGTGCCCCCAGCCCTATGTCCTTGCTCCAACATTTTGCTTATTACCTCAATTGCGTTTTTCACATATTTGATGTTCAACTTGTTTTTCTCCAATGCATCCTCTTATGCCATCCCTGTTTATATTTATGGTCTGCTCTGAGGATGACTTAAATTTGAACCTCAGTGTTGCCACTGTAAAACGTTTTGCATTGAAAAGTCCAGAGACATAAACCATTTACAACACAACAACAACAGTTTCCTAAATCTCTGGCTTACTTCAAGGTGCAGAAAAAGCTATTATTTTTACTTCTCTTCTAGATCTGGTTTTTGCTCCTTTTCTCTGGCTGCATAGCCTTGTAATTTTAGAGGAGTAAGTAATTATCCAGCCTTGATAAGAAGGGCAGAACCATTCCTGAGCATGTAGAATTAAAGTCCTGATTGATACAGTAGTTGTGATACTCTTTGTACATTTGTTTCACTAATGAAATGTTTCAAAAATATTAAAGGATCTAAAGGTGTTAAAATGTCTGGACTCTGGCAAGTTCTTTGATAAGTTAATTTTGCATTGAAAACCAATAAAGCATTGGTCAAAGTGGCAGAGGGTTTGGATTTACGCTGGATAATTCCTTTGCCTTAAGACATTTCAATTCAATCACACTTTGGCTGTGCTCAGTCATTGGGATGTCAGCGCTAACACACCTTGTTAATTGAAGCAAGACTGAGGAGTATTTTGACTTTAACTCAGCAAAAGGTGTTTCAGCTTAGCTGTGACCAACAGGCAATGCATTCACACTGCAAAAGTGAATTTAAGGGCTCATTCTGGAAAGTTATGCTAGCTAACAGGAGGCTACAAGTCAAAACAGCCATGGAGGGAAAGGAAACAGGGATATGTGGGGAGAGAGAGAAAGAGCAAGAGGAAAAAGGTGTTTTTAGGGCCCCACTGATGCACAGGGGTATCTTGCTGGTGTCAGAGCTGAGGTGCTTCTGCCCCACTGTGGTAGTCACAGTATGAGACCCTCTGGAGATGGGATTTCCTGTGGTGAGTAACCATCCTGCAGGATGGTACCTGAGCTACAGAGGGAAATATTTTACATGTAGAAGAGGAAGAGATTAGATACCCTATCCAGACTACTGTGCAGTGAAGATATCTACTTTGAGCAGGCACTTGAAATGAAACTTAATGGAAGTTGAGAGATTTACTTCATGTTTGTCTTCAGTCCAGTTTTGTCATTTTAGGTATTGGAAACTATTTAAAAAGCAAGTAATCTTATTGCTCAGGAAGATACATGCAGTCCTGTAAAGCTGCTTTATCTCCAGATTGCTATTGCCAGACAGAACAAGCATAGCTACATTAGAACCGTTAGAAAAGCTGCCAACAAATTGACAAATAGAACAAAATTAATGTATTTTGTCTCCCTTGAAAACTTCACTCTTTCTCCTCACTGAAAGAAATTGAGCATATTCCCTTCTCTTGCAGCTCAGTACATCACCATTCCACAATTCCACAAGATGGCCAGGCAAGAAAGAAATTGGGAAAATTGTGTTTTCAGACCTTCAAGGAAAATCTTCCAGAGGTGTTCCTTCCCCCTGAACATTTCCCCTGAACTGTGCAAAGTGCTTCCAGTGTAACCATGCAATGCATAAACCTGGCACAAACCATGAGAGAGCACAGACTGTGGTTTCATAGTGTCATTAGCATCTCCTTCCCCAGTCAAACCCAGCACCAGCTACACAAACATAAATCTGCTCTTTCCCCTCCTCGTAGCACTGGACAGATTTGGGACAGATGCAGAAGGCAGCAGCAGAATAGTTGCAGAGGATCATGAAAACAGCATCAGGAGCTCTCCTTCGCACTCAGCAAGTTATTCACCAGAGAGAGCTTATGGATTGCACTAAAGCAGGTTGATTTTATGAGCATCCTGGTACCGAAAAACTCATTTATTTTTAACTTTCTGAGTAGGATGAAAGGTGACTGGATCCAAATAGCAACTATGAATTTTTAGTCCATTTACAGCCCTGGGGCCTGTTGGTGCTGCAATCGTTATCAGAGCTGGGAGTAATCAATGGCTGGCTCTCTGTGTTTGCGCAAGGGAGCTGATTGATTACTGACTGCCAACATGATTGCCCGTGCTGCAAACATTTTTCTCTGGACAGTTCTCCAAAGCATCCAGGGTCTGAGGCTAACAAGCACTCAGCTGAGGGAAGGGTATAGAAGCAGAGCAGCAATTTTTAAGTTGTTTAGTTTAACATCGTAACTGCAATATTCAAGTGGTCTGAGACTCTGGGAGGCCCCAGAGCCTTTGTGTGCTGTAAGGCTCAGTCGAGGTCCCATGGCCAATGGACCACACCCTCAGTGGAGAGAAATGAACTGTGCCTTCCTTCCAGATGATATTTGCAGAGACATCCTGCCCATATGTTTTGTGAGGATGGAAAGAGGGTTTGCTGTCTTATTCTCACCCTACCCAAGGGTGCAGGAGGCATTTCTTCCTTCCCTCTTGCTTTAAACCTTCCCATCAAAAGCACTCTTCAGAACACTGTTTATAGTGCACATTTTACTAGTCCTTCAGAAACCCAGGACCTCTGTATTCTCCATCTTCTATTATAAGGTCCTTTCCAACCCAGCTGATTCTATGATTCTATGATTCTATGATAATAGAGTAATAGAATGGTTTGGGTTGGAAGAGGCCTTAAAGCTCACTTCATTCCACCCCTCCCATGGGCAAGGACACCTTCCACTAGACCAGGATGCTCAGGGCCCTGTCCAACCCGGCCTCGAACACTTCCAGGCATGGGGCAGCCACAGCTTCTCTGGGCAACCTGTGCCAGGGCCTCATTACCCTCACAGTAAAGAATTTCTTCCTAGATTCTTATTATTTTATTTGCATATAAAAGAATATATCTCTTTCATTAATCTCTCTTGTAAAATCTGCACTTGTTTACAAAGAGAGACAAATTCCCCTCTGGGACTTATGAAAGTTTGTATGAGCTGACATCCTTTGTGACTATTTCAAGCCTTAGACTGAATGATGCAGAGGGAGGGATAGACCACATCTCCCTTCCAATCAGAGGTGCTTTCAGGCAGAGGTGAAGCCCAGAGGCCAGAACATGCTTATTATTAAATCAATAAACTGAACATATGTTCCCAAAGTGCTGCTTTTGGGAATAAAATCATATTTTTTCCCTAATCAAATGTGTCAAATAAATAAAAAAACCTCCTCTATGCCATTTTGTGTTTCGTGCTGCTTGCAATCCAAAACACTGGCAAACAACTGAAAGAACCCAGGGAATTCATGGCAAATGGCACAGACAAGACAGCTAAACTACTTCCAAGTGCCACAAGCCTTCCACAAGAGCCTTTTACAGGACACTATTAATTGAGGTTGCAGGGAAAAAAAAATGTTGGAAATTACTGGTGATCAGAAAACACGAGCAGCTTGATTTATATGGATTCCTTGCTATTTCAAGACAAATTCCGGTTTTAAAATTAAATCTCTATTTGCCTCTGCTGTCCTTTTTAGCACCTGACACAGCAAAAACAATGCCAGCAACCAAAGCAGTGAGGTACTGAACAAGGGTGTTGATTAAATGTGCAGGAACAGACAGTTCACAACTAACAACATCAACCGTTTCTCCAGCCAGTTTGTTGTGCCAGCTGCAGGCACAGCAACTTTAGTAGTGGCTGCCCAGAGGTATTCAAAGGGAAACTGCATTATTGCAGTCAAACCTCATGTTTCAAAGAAAGAGCCCAAACACCTTCCAAAAGCCAAAAGGATCCAGAAGGCTGTGGATGAACTCCCACCACTTCCATTGGCTTTCCCTCACAGCTTGGACCTGTGATGTTGTTACACCCAGACTATATAACAGTGAAGAGATAGGTCCTTTTTGCTACCTTTTGGCTTTTTTCCTTTTGTATTTAGAGTAAGGTTTTGCAAGCAATAACCATCTTCTATTATAAGCATGCACAAAAATTATCGTACCCTCTATACATCACAATGTTTGGAACTGTAAGGTACAAATTGTAGTGGCTTTGAGCTGCAGCAGATGGCAATGCATTAGGAAAGCTGATGGGAGGCTGTGGATGTTCAAACAACTACTCATAGACACCTACAACGTTTCCCAAGCAGGTGGACATCACCTTTTTTTCTTTCTTCCCATCTCTCTTTTTTTTAAGTCTGACCTTTCTTGCTCCTGCTCTCCCAAGAAGTGGCCACATTGACTTCAAGTGACATTTCAATCACAGAGGTAGGCCTGCAGCACAATACATTATTAAAAAACCCCACTAAATCAGAGAATGCCATAAAACTTCAAATGCTGCAGTTCTGATGCCATTGATCAGGAAAATAAAGTCCCTGCTACAGACAGATGCATTGGCTAGGGATATCTTGCTGGAGGATGCATAGGAAAGTAAGATGGAAAGGGTTTTTCAAAGATGAAAAGAATAAAATAGAAAATTCAGTGAGTCAAGAGTTCAGATGAAATACATTTCCATTCCCACAAAAAGAAAAAAAAGAAGAATGTTTTCTTTCTGAACCGACACCTTCATGGGGCATTTCAGACACTCGTATTTGCATACATAATGTTGCAATCAATGTAAATGTGCACATGTCACTGCAAGATATCACAAATGTGAGCTTGTTTACCACTTAGGGGCACACTGATGGGGCAGAACTCTTGCAGCTCTTCCCCTTCTGCCAACTGTACAACTGAAAACTCCCATGTGAGTGGGAATGTACTGCAGTTCATCTCAAGGACAATGACCATTTCCACCACTGCTTTTGCTATTCTGAATATTCATGCAAAACTTGGCTTCATCATCTTGGCTGGTTAGCAACAACATTCTCAACAACAATTTAATTTAATGATCAAAAATTTTTTAAGGAATACTTTAATTACCCTTAGTTGCTGGAGGCCCTGCCAACATTCAGTTGGTCTGAGTTTTAAAAAAGCAGATGACAGAGTAGTGGATACAAGAGGAGCCTTAGCAACTTATGTCACTAAGTGGATTACTCCAAAATCAGTGATAGTGGGTAGTCAGAGAGGCACTGAAGTCTCTACCTCAGATTTCAGCAAAGCCCTCAGCCCACCAGAGGAAGGCTCAGCAGAACTGGCATCAAATAAGATGTAAAGCTCTGAAAGAAAATGCTAATACTGGTGCCCTTATTCTTCTATATTATAGTAGCTTCTTGAATAGTCCTTGTGGCATCTCACAAATATCCTCTTGACTCCATAGGCACCCTCCTCGGACCTGAGCAGCATGGCCACAGGATTTCCCAGCTCACCGGGTTCCCAGCTTGGAAGGGGGGATGTTGAGGGAGACCTTGGTGCATGGGTCACAGGGTCAGTAGGTGGATCAGCCCCAGAACATCCTCCCTGGCAGGCGAGAGGAAAGCAGCACCTTCCTCCACCCCGGCCAGCTCACTGGGGGCTGAGGCAGAAATGAGTTCATGCCAAACATGCAGCTGTGATGGAGCTACACCAGAAAACCAGCTCTGCAGCAACATCTCTTCCATGGCAGAACAACCTTAACTAAATGCAGCTCTGCAGCCAAAGCCAGCAGTGATGCCTGGGGACAGCAGTGAGCCGTAGCACTCACCTCCATTCCTGCAGCCCAGCGTCACAGGGATGGGCCAGGCACAATTTTAAAGCTCCATGAATTTGGGAGCACCAATCCTAACGTCCTCCATAGGACTGGCTTTCACCCTCAGGATCGATTCCAATTCCATCTACATTTCAGTAAAACACTACTGATTTCAACAGAGACCATCCTGATAAATGCCAGCATATACAGATGCAGAAGCAAATCTTCCCTGCAATCACCCAGGGCATCTGCAACCAAGAGGCATCTTGGCAGGATGCATGAATGGCCTGATTGTGTCCATTTTCAAGAAGGAATACATATGTATAGTGCTGTGATCCAGCTCAGCCTGTGTGAGGCTTTGCTCTGCTTGATGAGCAATCAGACTGCTGAGGGAACAAACACGTAATGACTGCTTTCAGCTGCTAATGCCACTGCTTTTTCTGGAACAATATAGAGGCCTGAACTGCAAATTCACATCTGGCCTTGTTGGAAATTAACTGGGAATAAAAAGGGGTTTGCAATTAGCCTTTGGAAAAATCTTCACTAATTCACAAGGAGGGAACAGGACACTAGAGCCTGCAATGACATTTTGGAGGGATTTGGTGGTGTGTCTGCAATAGGGGGTTCATGGATTTATTTTAGGGAAAGACTCTGCTCTTTTTTGGCTTTGGTCTATGAAAGAATTCAGGAACAGTGATTTTCCAAACATATGGTGATATTCATTTTCACAGCAAAATGCAATTTGACTACAGCTTCTCACTGTGTGCGTTCAATTTCCGTGAATGTTACTGGGATCAAGATTTTTCATGGCTCCCTTCTTTGCCATTTTCAATGAAAACTGGCATTAGTATTTCTACACTTGTTCTGTTCTTGAAGTCTTACAATATTTTATTCTGCTAAACTTCCTGAACCTGTTTAAGGTTTGCAAAATTGATGCCTAAAGATTGACTTCCAACATTTACCTTTCTAGAATTCCTTAAAGGCATCTTTATTTTTAGCTGTTAAAGTCACCAGTAAAATGAATTATTTTTTGCCCAGTTTAACTACATTTCAGTTCCATTTTCACACATCTTAGAGGATTAGCCAAATCAGCTCTGGTCAAGCAAGAATAAAATATGGTATCTCCCATCTTTTCCATCAAACAAAACAGTCAATAGGAAAAAAGGAGGAAAATAGCCCAAATTTCTAGCACATTGTTCTTAAATACAAGCTGAAAATCACTGTTCTTGGACAAAAAAAGGAAATGATGCCTCCTGCTCTTCCAGGGGGTCAGCACACACCATCCACTACTCCTGCCCCAAGGCTGCACTCTGTGTCACAGTACGTCTCCTAAAAGCCACTGGGAATTATCTCCAAAACCTCTGTGGCTGCTCCTGACCGTGTCACTGGAGGGGCTCAGGGGAAGGGGAATGCAAAGAAAACCCCTCTCATTCATATTTCTCCTAAGTATTTGGGATGGTTTGCTGACTCACTTTGCAGTATAGCTTGCAGCAAACTCAAAATTAAGTTACTAGAGAATAATGACCATTAAGTGACTGAGATTGCTTTATTTCTCTGAGCCTTAGCAACAGTGATTTCACTTGCCTGTTGCCATAACAACTCCAGCATGCACATCAAGGTCACTAAGCCCACTTTGCTTCTTGCCTGTAGCTATGTCTCTGATGGCTTATACGCCTCATTTTTATTGTAGATTCGTACACGGTGACTAGGAAGAAAAGGTACTTTTTCATCTTAGGAGTAAACAAGAACATGAGGATGAGCATTTCTCAAGGTAAGAGAAAATGGACAAAAGACAAAGTATTTGTGAGAAACGTTCAGTCTTAATGGAAAAGCAATTCTGAGAAAAAAAATGTGTATATATATGAGGTCCAAAATACCTAACATGCAAGGAGTCAAACTGGCAATCAATTCAAGCTTATAAAGATAAAGAAAATTTCCTGAAGAGTAGATATGAGTTCCTTGATTTTCAAGAGGATCTACCAGCCTGCCCAAGGACATGAGCATGGGCACATCAAGGTCCCTGAAGTGCCACTGAAGAATTCTGACCTTGGTGCTTAAATAACTACAGCTGCAATGGAAGCACCCTGTGTAGTGTTAATCTGAGAATCCACAGTGCACAGCCATTCACTGAGGCACATTGGCCTGAAATAAGTTGGAGCTGGAAAGGAGAGGACCACTAAGCAGGCTGATGAACTGCAAAGCCCCAGGTCAGGCAAGAAATCACTTGCAACACAGTTTTCCTTTGTTATTTCTTTCACAAATGTTAATGGATGCAATTTTTACCCCAAATTATTTACATGTCATACATCATTTTCATTGGATAGAAAGGTTATAAAACTTTTTTAATGCAAGTGAACCACATTCATTTGTCTTGTAAGTCGACTAGAGGCACTTTCAAAGGAAAATCTAAGCTCCTACATTACCAAGGCATTTTTTCTGCCATGTGGAAGGAGAGAAAAGAATTACTCTCTGAAAAAAAATATAATTAACCTGGCCACCTTGTCTTACAGCTAGTTGATTACAGCAGTGAGTAAATGAAAGATTTCACTGTTTATTTGTCAGATTTACACCAAAAGTACCAGGAAAAAAGATGAAATGTCCAGAATTGCAGAGGGATTTTTGAGGCACTAAATACTTCTGTGAATCAGGACTGAAATGTAATTTCATATGTACGTGTATAGTAGTTGGCTACAGGACAAGATAGATAGAAAGACAGACAAACCCACACATGCACATTGATAGACAGATAGAGAGACAGCCATCCGTACCGGGGCTGGACCACAAAATGCCAATTTTCAGTTTTGTTTGATCATTTACAGTAGGCCCAGCTGGCTTTAGTAGAGATTCTGGCCCAGATCACCCAGCATTTTGCTAGAAAAGGCAGAGCAGTAATCTCATTTTGCAGACAGGAAACAGAAGAAAAGGAATAACTACAGATGCTGCCTGCCCACTGGGGAAATATGAAGAACTTCCCATGTTTGGGGACTCCCAAACAGGCAGCCATGACACAGACCTCCATCGTGTTTTCAAGTTCCTGTCTAGGCAGCAAGGGCTTGCCTTGGAGTTTACACCAAAGAAAGGCTGAAAAAGAATCGGTTGGCTTTTTGGTTGCTGTTCTACCCTGGTGATTTATACAGACTGTAAAGGTAGAAGGCAGAGGGGCTCTTGGCAACAACTACTGTCACAAGCAAGTTCAACACACACAGGGAAATACAGGTTACTGACCAGTTAAACAGTAACTGCCAAATTTAGGACACTCAGGAATAATCTCACTGCTTACTATGGGATCCATGTCCTCTTAAAAAGATTTGTGACAACTGTCATATCCCTGGTGATGGCTGGGGAGAAGGCATGTGCTGCCTGCCAGGCATCCAGCCTGCACACAGCCTGGGCAGAGGGGTTGGATATGGCAAGCTGGATTGGGGCAGCCCTGGAAGAAGTGGGAAGCTGATGCCAGCCCCTTTCATAGGTCATGGTGGGAAGGATGGTGCATCAGGGACCTGGAAGGACCTGCATGGAGCTGTCTGGAGTCCATGGGAAGGGGGTAGGCAAAGGCTAACACAAGGGCAACATCTGTCCTGGTGAAGAGAAACTGGTTTCTGGACCCTTTTATTTATTCATCAGACCTAAATTTATCCTTTTCAAAAGTTGTCTTATTTAGTGCATGTTCTAACACCCAACGTTAGGCCAGTTTAATAATTCAAAGCCCCTTTGATGTCCTTAGTGTACTCAGTTTACAGGAAAGTCCCAGCACGTCCACCCTGGAGCCCTGGCAGACTCCAGGTCCCACCAGAGACAAAACACTAAATAGCTAAAACAGAGCCAAAGTCTGCCTTGAAAACAAGAGAGCTCACCCTGTTCACCTTTAGTGAGCTGCAGCTCATAAAGCTCCAGCTGCCTACGGGTATTAGAAGTGTGGTGCTTTAATGCCTTGTGCCAGAAAACAAGCAAAGATGTATCTCAGGGAAACAGCACATTCAATTGTCGCAGATTCTGTTGCTTTCCACAGAGTATCTCTTGTTATTAATTTAATAACTGAAGAGGAAATCCTGTTAATCATAAGTCGCAAGGTTGTATGAGCTGACAGCTGTGATATCACAGCTGTTGATAGCTCTGCACAGACGCGATGAGATGGCAGATAATGCACGTCGTGACTGTCAAGAGGGAATTCAACTGGTTGCCTAATTTTTACCATGCGCACACCTCCTCTCCCCCCCCCAAAGATGTCACACATCTTTCTTCTCCTACTTATTACAACAAATACATCGCTCCTACAATCAGATGCCAACCTACAATTATGGACTTGCAGGCGTCAAGCACTGATTATCACTGCTTAGGTCAGCAAGGGGTTAAACAGGAAGAAAATTAAGCCAGCCTAGAAAGAAAGTAAAACAAATAACTGAATTAATCCATCTCTGCTGGTGTGAACTTGGATAGCCTGATTTTGCCATTGAAAAAAAAAAACATCCAGCAGCCTCAGCTTGCCTGAAACATCAATAAACTTTTCTTTAGACCATTGTTCAAAGTTGACAGTTCACGTGCCAATGAAAGTGCCAGTGTGGCAAAATGAGTCTGGGCTTGAGAATCCTTTGTGGAATGAGCTTCCTAAAATGGTGGCTATTAGGAAGCTTTTACATTCAAGCACACGTCCATTATACCACACATAAAAGTAAAAAGTCATCCTGTGCAAACTGACTGAACCCTGGCAAATATTTTAAATCCTTTATGATTTTAAATGACACACAGTAATCTTCTGTTTTCACATCACTTATTGCCTCTGACACACACAATTTGTTAGCATGCCTGGGGTCAACAAGTCAACAGAGCAATGCTGAATTACAGTGGCCAGGAGGGTTTGCCTCCTCCTTGCTTACACATTCTCTGCAGCCCTTATACAGTCTGTAGCTCCTATAGGTGTTATAGAAATAGAGGTGACGGTTGCCCCAGGAGGATGATGGATGATGGACACGGACATTGCCTCATCCTTCTTCCTCTGAGCCCTGAAGGAGGCTGCCAAAGACTCCCACGGAGAATTAAAAGTCTTTGTGAAGCACAGGGGAATTCCTGTGAGGAAAGGGAAAACCAAAATGTTAGTGAGACACCAAATCTTGACCAATGTGCCCAACATGGGAACTTTCCTGGGAAGACAGGGGAAAGAAAAACCTCAAAAATCTGGCCCCAAAAGGCAGAGAAAGCTACTGAAATGTCTACTTCTGGGGAAGAATGTGGGGTTAGCAATCCAGACCAGGAGTCTGCAGAACACAAGAGAAGCCTCCACTGCTGCCAAGTCAAATATCTCAGCAAAACAGTGGGGCCCACCCCTGAAGCTGCTTGGTAATTCAGCCTTGATGTTCCAGACACCTCAGGTGCTCACCTTGAACAACAATTTCAAATTTCACTGTAGAGGACCAGTGACAGTGCAAAAGGTTTGCTTGAGCTAGTGCTCTTTACCTTCTATTTCAGCAGAGCCTGCTGGGGCTTTGCAGGGATTTCTGGGGGAGCTTGTTGCATCCTCCCCCAGGGAGGGACCACAAGCCCCCACCACAACCTACAGACTCAGCCAGTGTGGTGAGATGT
Organism: Pipra filicauda; assembly: GCF_003945595.2. Taxonomy (NCBI): domain Eukaryota; kingdom Metazoa; phylum Chordata; class Aves; order Passeriformes; family Pipridae; genus Pipra; species Pipra filicauda. Next base: position 2,972,476 of record NW_024104798.1, on the reverse strand, counting down.
CTCCTTGGGAGGGTCCCATAAGACGGCCCTGTGCTGCCCAGACTGACATGGAGTCTCTGGAGAGGAAAGGTTTCCTTTTAATTAACTCAGATCCGACTTCGCAGAAGTTTTTCACAGCCCCAAACTTTATGTAATACTTCAAGATTAACGGTGAAATAAGAAGAGACTTGACCTGGAAAAAGTTCCAGCTCAGGCAAAATTTATCTTTTTTTTCTCCTCATTTTTAGCAAATACAGTGACGACTGGGTATAGTAGGTACAGTTCTGCCCAGAAGCATTAGGTATTAGTCACCTCACAGTAATTAGTCATCTAAGATACCACTTTTTAAAGACCTTAAATAGCTCCATCTGGATGTTACACTGAAATCTTGAAGGGGGCTCAGTGCAAGAGAATGGGGTCCTGTGCTGCAGGGAACCCAGGAGAAAAGGCAGGGGGAAAGATCAGGGCAGAGTTGGCACCTGAACGACCGTTTTGGCTCCCAACTCAGTCCTCCCTTCTTAATGAGGGAGAAAAGACACCAGAGCCTTTTGCTAGTGCTTCAAGCCCTAGGCAGTTAAAAGCACAATGCAGGGAATATTGTTTTCACTCTTGTCATGCTGCTGCAGACTCAGTGTCCCTGTACTGAGTGGGGACCATGGAGCTCCCGTGGCATCACTACAGGCCGTGATGGTTCCTCACCTCAGGTCTGCTTGTAGGAAGGATATTTTCTGTTGAGGAGTCCCACAGTTCCCCCATGGTGCCCTCATCCATGAGTCACGTGGATCCAGACCTCCCCTGATACACTCTCCTCTACAAGGAGGAAAGAAGGAAAGCAGCGTTAGAGATTTTTGGCCCCCTCCTCCTCCAATCAAGTTTTTACGATCAATTCAAAAAGAAAATGAGTCTCTTGGGAAGGAAAGACATTAATCTTATCAATTATTTGAATAGAGTGGAATGCAGTGACATCAGCAACTAATGAACTAAATCTAAATTAAACCACATTATTTTATTTTATTTTTTTTACAAAAGGAAGAACATCTGGTGTTTGACAGCGAGACCAATCAAGTTGCCAATTAATCTCTGCAAAGTGCCAAACCTCCTCATTATTCAGAAATGGTGTGCAACCATTTCTTCAGTCCTTACCACCGGTACAGAAAATAGAAAATAGCTTGTTGAATGAGCCACTGCAGAAATCTTCTTGTCATGAAGAACTCATTAGGTCAGCAATGAAGTGATTTATCAAAGACTTGGATTTCAGTGATCAGCTTTGCTTGTCCAACAGACTTGGTGGCAGCACTTCAAGTAAAGGCTTACAAATTACCATTATAATCTTGCAAGCATGGCTCATCTACACCAGACAGTTCCTGACCAGTGGAGTGGAGACCAAGAAATACAATCCTTCCTGACCTCTATTATATGCTGTCAGCCATCCAGATGTGATGCAATGAGCGGAGCAGATATTAATACTTCTGAATGGTGATGAGAGGGAGTTCACAGGCTGGAAGAGATGCTGAAAGCAACATGAGATTGCCTTATTTAATCTTAAATTCTCCTGAGCCTCCTCTACCTGATCCCACTAGCCCTTTGCAGGAGTGAATGGTCCCTCAGCATGTGGCAATGATCAGCTCAGTCTTACACAGCACCTGACCTTATGTAATCCAACATGTGTCTTATGATATTTTTCAGTTCCCTCAGGTTGAAAACTGCTTTTTTCATGTCTATCAGAATTGTGTGTCTGTGCTAATCCTGTTCTCCCATCTGCCTGAGCTGGGAGAGCAGAGGGGAAAAGGTGGGAAGGGAGGACATGATTTCTTTAAAAAGTCAAACCTCTAAGTGTCCACAGTCTGGAACATAAGATCATCATTTTTTTCAGCCCATCACATATACAAAAGGTATTTTTCCTCACAAAACAGATTTCACCTTTTTAACTAAGTCACTTTTCAAACAAGAAGAAAATCCACTGCTAAGTACAGCTTCAGAAACAAACCAAATACGTAGCCCCCCGCCCAGTACTGTTTTTAATTTTTCATTCTTAGCTCTGCCTCTGACCCTTTCCCACCACCAGCTGGGTCTTGATGTGTCTCCTCACCACCTTTCTCTCTCTTCCAACAGTTTTTCCCCATTGGAATTCCTTCCCCTTCTGCCAGCATCCTCCTCTCCCTCAGGACATGAACTCAGTTACATCAGCATTGAACTTTCAAACCTGTAATGTGCAAGTGGATTCAAAATAAGTCGAAACAAGCTCATCCATCAATAGCTCTTAATGTCAAGAGCTCTGAGGGCAGGGGTGGGAGTGGAAGGCAGGGCCACAGTGCATATTCAGGCAACAATGAAAATGTTGTCAAAGAGCAATTAAGTGTGCTCCTGTGACAGGTTGGCACTGCACTTCTGCTAAGGTGAGAGAAGTCATAAAACATTTACAGTTTACCCAGCACAAGCAGCATCAAGTGTCTTTTACATCCAGCCTCCATCTCCTCAGCAGTCATAGGAGACCCGAACCTGCCTTGTGCCATATGGTAGTTGCATTTTAAATAAAATTAATCACTTTTTATCAAGACTTTTTGGTTTGCTGAGTCAAATGTCATATTCTCTATTGCTGGGCAGCCCTCCTTGCTGCCCTGTGAGTGTTAATTAAAAGGACAGATTGAATTTGTTATCCTACATTTGAGCCACAAAGCATAAATAAAGGAACTTCTTTCTTTACTAATATTAGTACAAAATAACTGTTCATCCAAATATTCACAAGCAATATGATAGTAACACTATCTTTAAGAGTTTAATCAGAGTCAAACCCCCATTCTGCGCAGAAGAATCTGTACTTCCCTCATACTCAGGGCTATTAGAGTTTTTCCCACGTACATTGGATACAGTACTTTAACGTGAATCTGGCAGGATTTGGCTGCTGCAATCCTACCTGGTATGAAAGTCAGGGGCTGAATTCTAAGAAGAGAGAAGTGAAAGAAAGCCCCTGGAGAGGCTGCTTGGCAAACAGCACATATTTCCACTAAGACTTGAGCACACCAGGTAGGATTTCCATAAGTTGAAAAATATGGCTGTAAGCCAGATATAAAAATGGAAAGAAAAAACAGCACAAAAAACCGAGTACCTGGAGACTAAAGAGAGAGCTGATGCTCTCTGCGTGGCTGAAGGGCTCAGTATGCTATTGACTGAGATGACAGAGTTTTTGGACAATATAGGAAACTAAAGAGATGCCAGGGAGCTGGAGATCCAACGTTGTTCTGCATCCCCTCCTTTCCAAATGAAGGAAGTGAAGCAGAAATTGAATAACAGAAAAGAACACTTGTGTGGAAAGAAAGGGCTGTGGACAAAAGACACGGAATGAAGGACTAAGAGCCAGTTTATTAACGCAGTGCCTACCTGTGTGAGAGCAGTTCCTCTTATTCCCTGATTAGGTTACTCACCTTACAGAAGAGAGGCCAGCTACAACCACAGTACTACTCACCACCCTCTACACCTGGAGGCAGAGGCCAGGGGCACAGTAGCTGGTCTTTTATGTCAAACAGTGCAAGACAGACTAAGCAACAGGCATTTTTCTCCATTGGTGGAAGAAGATATCAATTCAAACTTGCTGAGCTCTTGATTTGGTCCTTAGCCAGCCCAGGAGAGACCAAAAGGGAGTTCAGCAGCACCCAGCACGCAGAGATGCAGGAAGAAGAACATTTGTTATCAATGACTTTCCACTGCAGGAGGCAAGGGAGTAATTTTAGTCTCACTTTACAATGACACAAGAAACAACCATCTCTGGCACAGTGAGGACTGGAAGCCACAGGTCCTGGGCCTTGCTTCAGCAGCACAGCAGAAGTACTTGCCCCAGCCTAAGCCCAAGCCCTGAGCTTTTGTCAGTGCACCAAAGCGAGGGACAGACCATCACACTTTACCTCCCCTTTTCAGCTCCTCTCTAGCAATTCTGCAAATATCGATTAAGACTGTGCTGTTCACTCGCTACAGGAAATGTCAAATTGCTTTATTAAACCACCTCCTATATATTTACCTACCAGCAACCCAATAATGGTATGAAATTAAAAACGCCTTACCTTTATCTCTAATTATCCCACTATAGAAGCAGGTGAATACAGCAGAGGCAGTCATCACACTTTTACAGCATAACTACTTCGGATAAAAATTACAGAGGTGCAGTTTTCTTATCTGTGAGGAGATAAAGCAGATCCTTTCAGTGCTTTGGCTGATTTGTGACAGGAGGTCAAAAGAAGATATTCTAAGACTAAAGTTGGTGTTTCCAGGTGACCTGCATTTTGTGCCTCCAGGAAGCTTCTCTTTCCCTTATCACTGCAGCCTTTGTCACCTGTAGAATATTATTCAATAAGTTTTGTGGTTTTGTCTCTCAGCCAAGATCCATCTTTCTCTAGAACCAGCAGACAACCACAGAAAATGAAAGGGCATCTGCTGGTCTCACCTTTTTGTGGAGGGCTTATCCACCTTTACTCTCTTCTCCAAATGGTAGAAGTAATAGGGCAGCTTTTACCCTCTAATACAGATGAGAAATGTACCCACACCATATTTCTTGTGTCAAGGTGATAGATCAAATTGGGAATGGGGGAGGCACATGGAGGCAATGTGGACAGAATAGAAGAGCATTAGCTAGACAGATGAGTACAGTGAGAATTCAAGTAAGAACTATCCAGTCTGTTTCCCCAGAGCCCCAGGGCAAATATGAAACCATTCAATCCAAAAAATCATTTCTAAATCTTTTTTGTGTGCCTACTACAAGCTGTCCATTCCTCATACAACAATGGGAATTTCTAGGCACCAAGCTGTAGAGAAGAGAGACTGGAAAATTGGCCTTTCATGAGGACTTTGGGGCTTCCTTGCTGTTTTGCATAACTGGGAGTGCCATGTTCAAAAGCTCCAGTGTTTTTACTAATTCTCACTAAGGGAGATGAGATCCCAGGCCCTTTGGAGCACCCAGATTTACTTTTTTTGTTTCAGATATTCAGAGTATTTGGGTTGTTTCTACTGAACACGGCAAAGCTTTTGGCTCTTCCCACCCATGGAACAGAAGTCCAGCTCCTGATCCTCTCTCCCAACAGAGCCTCCATCCAAAGGGAAGATGTCCTTGATTACCCTCTTTTCCTTGATGAATACAGAGCTTTCCCCATCTGGTATCTGAGCATAGACACAAGCCCAAGCCTTGTGTCAACATGTTCCCAGCCTCCTTTCGTAATATGGAAATGACAGCAGTTGCTGCATGTGAAGATGAAATCAAATGAATAAATGAATGTCAACAGACTGTGGGTAGAGGCACAGAGGTTGCATAACAGAGAGACTACGAGTGCACAGATGCAGTGAAGCCAAATTGGGTGCTGAGTGGATTGTCAGGGCTTGTTTCAGAGGGATGCACCTCATCATGTCACCAGCACAGCTGTCAGCCGATGAATTATTCCCAGTGAATTAAGAAACAAAAAATAATATCCTCTACCCATCCAGTACTCATGGAGGCCATTTAGAGGGAATATTATGTGACATCTCTAGGTAAATCAGATGGTGAATTATTATGGAATGGTTCCTCTTCCCTGCAGGAACAAAGTCTGGAGATCTCCTACAAAATCCTTACTATGTCAGTGTCAAAGTCAATAATTCTCCCCCCAAAAATTATTACCAGCTGCACTTGTGGCATTAATGTCACACTAAGGGCATGGCTGCATGGATGAGGACTGACAGACTTATGCTCCGTACCCCAGCTCTGAGCTGGCCAGATGCAAAGCAATTCCATTCCAGAACCATAGAGCCATGTTAGCAGGGTGACAGCTTGCTCGAGAAGAAGGGCCAAAATTTTTGCCGCTGTATGGTTTTCTGAATGTCATTGTTTGAACCTGTTTGTCTCCCTTTCAGGCGTCTGTCTTGCCTGTTAGTCCTTTAACCTGAACTGGAATGCTTTCTTTTCATCCTCCTCTCTTACAGTGGGAGAACTATGCAAACCAAGGCTGACTTCACAAACTGCTTCTTAAATAAATAACACACTTCTGCGCTTCGTTCCTCTCAAACAGAAACACCACTTCAGCTTCTTTGTGCCACTTCCCCTCCAAAACTGCAGCAGCAGCAAAGCAATCAAGAGAGCGTGAGGTAATATCCCATACAGCAGACCTGCTTCATTTGGAACAAACACACAAATAACCTCCAGCTTGAGAAGGAGGAATGCACAAACACTTAAAAGCTAATTCCCAAACCCAGCAAGACAAAGGCAGAGTTAAAAGACTCAAAACACCTGAGCAAGCAAAACAGTCTCTTATCCCTCACTAAAGCAAACACAAAGACGAATCGCATTCACTTTCCAGTCTGGAAAGCCAGCCATAATATATTGCCTGCCACAGCAATGATGATTGTTCTTGTGCTCTCCACCCCAGATACACACTCAGCAGATTCATAACTCTTTCAAGTTCTCCAAGATAAACATGCGGGTGCTTGATAAAGGATTTCAATTATAATGTTCCTGGGAACATCTCACACGCTGCCTCCCACCCCAACACAGCAGTGGATTCAGCCTCCCCACAACCCCAGGGACATGGTCTGCAGGTCAGGTCCAACAGCATTGGAGGTTCCTTGTGCTTCTGGAAGCCTTTGTTGTGGGTGGATGGGTCTCTGTCATTCACAACTGTCTGTAGCATCCTCCACTGCTCCCATCCCCAGGCCCAGAGGGACTGCAGTGGGGTTGTATTTTGTTGGGTACCAGTTCAAGTAACGGGGACATTCAAAGGTCTTGTTGCACACTGACCTCACTAGGGGTTTTAGCAGCCCCTCTGTCTTCCCCTCTTCTATGCCCAGTGGATGAAGAGCTCCTGCTCAACTTGACTCCTACTTTCCATGGCCAAACCCCAGCCTGAGCAACCCTCATCAAAGGCTGAACTGCCACAAATGACATGGGTAAACCACCCTCACCCAAAGGAGACAAGAAAAGACATCTCTCCCTTCACCCCAAGGCCACAGGGGACTTATCTGACAACCAGCCATTATCAGAAGGGACTGCTGGGGTGGGAAGGGCACCCCAAGGTTCGGAGCTGCTGCCTGCAGCTCCAGCTAAGGCCTGCCAAGAGCCAGGAGCACACAACAGACTGCATTTAGGTAAGGGTATGTGATCTTGATTGAAGGAACTCATTAGATTCATTTGTCTGGTGGCGGGAAAAGCCTTGACAGTCTTTGGCCATGTGTAGTGTGCAGAAAATCCAGAGGGGACACTGGGGACCACCTCTGCGTGTGCATCCATACAGGATGAACTGCAGGTGCCCGGTTTCTGAGACAGCAACCAGCACATTCAAAGGGAGAATCTGCTCAGGACTGCCACAGCTATTGCTGCCAGATACCTCTGCCTTTGTACAAAACACAGCAAACGAGCAGCTCTTCTCTCCTCCAGCCCCTGTGCCAGCCATCTCGTTAGTCCTGAGCTGCACCACACACTTGCAGCTGGCTGGGAGGGCACCGAGCTTTGAATACCCAGCTTTTGGATGGCCATTGCTTGGCTCCCAGCTGGAAGGTCTCAGAGTGCTCCTGCTCAGCTCAGGAGAGCTGAGACAGCTTCACTGTCAGTTGTCCCAGTCAGTGCGACTGTCAGCAGCACCCTCACCCTCCCTCGATTGCCCCAGTGAACATAAGCACCCTGGGCAGGAGCCAGTGAATTCTCCCAGACATGGTGTGTGTTACTCTGCAGAGTCAGTCCCTGCTGTCCCCAGGGGCCCACAGGGATCAGATACTAAGCCTAAGAGCCCATTTCAACAACATCCAGCAGAACTGGGATGGTTCAAATATTCCCAGTGAAATATTCTGCCTTTCACAAAAGATAATAGCTTCTGCAGCCTGTGAAGCATGACAGATGCATCTTGCATCCTTTACACAATAGTACTGACTGACACAGTGCCTTCATTGCCTGCTCAACTCAGGCAAAACCAAGGGAGACACTTGGATTCCTCTCTTTTCACATTTCACGTTTCTTGCCTCCTCCTCCTCCCCCCAACATCCTACTGTTGTCACAATATTCCAGAATTCCACTATTTTGTCGGGGGTGATAGGTATAAAAACAAACTGAATTCTTCACACCATTTAATTTTAGGTCCTTGAGAGCACTACTTAACACAACAAATGTGGAGAAGGAAATTCTCCAGACAGTGAATACAACAACCTCATTTAGGTGCCACTCATCCCAGCCCACCAACCTCCTGACCGACACGCCGGGAGTGAGGTATTGTGGTTATCCCTTCCTTCTGAAAACACAATCTCAATTTATCAAACAGAAAGGGCACCAAATGGCGGCAAGCAACTGTGTGTTGATGTTCTCATTATTTCATATGGGGAAGAATATCTGCTCCATTTTCTCTTCAGTAAGGGTAGATGAGGTGGTTGACAAGCAGATTATATTTAACCCAGCACAAATATCCCTGCTCACACATCTTGTCCCTCACTCCATCCATGTCAATGACAAAGCCTTTGTCTGCCTCTCTGGCAGAGGAGTGTGAAACCCTCCCTTGTCCAAAACCATGAGTCCTGCTGCAATCCAGGCCTCTTGCCCTAAGGGTGAACATTGTTCCTACAACAGAGCCCTGTGGTCCTTTATGGCTGTGCCTTCAAGACCAGACTTCCGCTGGTTCTTGCAGCAACCGCGGGTACTTGGCCCATGCTTTCTCCACCCCTTGCCATGTCTTACTGCTGCCTCTGTACAGTCACTATGATTTATGCCACAGACTGCAAGAGGAAGATCAGGCTCGCCAACTCCACCAGAAATCTCCTACCAGCCCCGAAAACTGACAGCAGCCAGAGGCAGCTCCAGGCTAATGTCACAGCCGCAGCTTCAGCACATGGCGGGGCGAGTCTGACCTAGTTTTAACCCTGCTAAATATGCAAAGAAAGAACATGAGAGTGTGTGGGGGAAAGCATTCCAGGGTTTTCTCCATTTCCTCAGTATTCTCTACTGCTTTATCTTTAATACTCACACTACATTGGAACATTTCCAGTGCCAGATCTTCTCATGGGTGTACCAAGAGAGGAAAAACATGGCAATCTTTGAAGGGTGGGCTGTTTGGGGCAGATTTTTTTGTATAAGCTTATAGGAAGATGGGAATTTTTGAAGATTAACATTTTGACAAGATATTTAAAAGAAAAAGAAAAAAGGAAAAACTTTTTACTCTCTTTTGAGTGGAAATCTCTCTTCAGCTGCTTACCTTTCCTTTTTCCTTGGTTTTTTTTCAGTATTTTTTGTTCTTAACTTAGTCATTGAGAGCTAAATGCTACCCTGACTATCATACTGACAGGCCTTTTTTGTTGTTGTTTTATTTTTAAGAGAATGGATTTTTATGCACTTGCTTTAATCTTTGTTTCAACATCTGCCTTTCCCTGAGCATTTATGGTTCACTTCCACCATAGAAAGTACTCAAAATTCAGCTCCTCTTGATTCTTTATTAACTCTAGATCATTTGTGCAGTACATAACTACTTCTTTGCTATGGAAACACTATTTTATTTGAGTCACCCATACGGTTCTGTACACGTGATTTTCAGCACTTTAATTTCAATATAATGCTGTGTTGACAGTGCAGAGGGTATGGAAGGCACTACATCCTGTGTCCTTCAGATGGTATTGAGCCCCCCTAGTGATTTCTGAGACGTAAAGGTCTCCTCTGAGTCTGAGAACACACCTGAGGCTGAGCTACGAAATACCATCACGGCAAGAATGGGAATACTGCCTGGCATAGAAACCATAAGAACCTGTGGCAAAAAAGAAATAGAAACCCTCTAAATATTTGCTACCAGTGATCACGAAAGAGAAGAGATGCTCTTCTCATCCAACACAACTAGATGAAATGGATATCCTCAGTGTAGAGCCATTTCCTACCCTGGAGAATATGAGTACCACAGAGCAGAGCAAGTAGAGGAATGCAAGAAAAGCTTCATGGAGAGGAATTTCCTGTGGAGGGAGAGGACAGTAACAGGACACAAAGCTTCAACTGTGTTTTGAAAGTGCTCATACTGCACGAGGGGCACTGCCACTTGATAGCACATGTGGAACAAGTCACAGACATGGAGATCCTTGTCAGAGTGCTAAAGAAAAAAAGCCAAGGACAGGAAGCCATGAAAACCACTAATCAGTAGATTGCAAGTGGTGTTATTTCTGGCATAGGTTGAGACAATGCTGATCATTACGACTCCTATGAACACTCCTGACCTTGCTTATGAAGGCTCTTAATTAAATGATTATGCCCCTTGACTTCTCCAGATCTCAGGCGTATGCCTGTATGCTTTCCTCAGCAAGGCTTTTTTCTGAATCAAGATCTCCATGATTACAGGCAACTAATTATTTGAAAAGCATTTTCATCTGGACTCCAAGCAATCAAATTAAATACAGTTAATGTGGGTTTGGCAGGACTCCATACAAACAAAAGTTGCTCTTGTTTTTGTGCAAAATTGGAAAATCAGTTTTTGCTAATAGCCTGATGTATGAAATCTGCTGCTGTAGCTTTTCACCGTTTTCTCATCTTCTCTTTTGCTTTGCTGCAAAGCTGTTGGTCCAATTCTGCTGTGACAAATGAAGCCCCAAATCTCACAACATCCTACCTTTAGCATAAGACCTTGTAGGAACCAGAGACTGAGAAAGAATGAATTGCTCAAGTTTGCAGCAAAAGTTGATAAAAAGACAAAGAGCATGTTGAAAATAAAGGAATCAACTGTATGCCACTTTATCAAAAGAGATACAACAAGACAATGATATAAATCACAAGGCTTTAGCAGCTATAGGAGATTTTGGGTAGGAAGGCAAACTGAATAACACAAAGCAGAAAAAGCATACGTATAAAAAAATACTGAAAACCAAACCTCATTTTGGACAGAACTGCAAACAAGCAGACGTACATTTTCTAATGAGCTTGCAACAGTCTACTTGTCTCATTACTTAAAACTTTACTATGAAATTCACTTGACTTTTCCCTCCAAGCATCTATCCTCATGGATCATTTTTCACAATGAACAGGGAGTAAAGTACGTCTAAAGCTGAAGGCAGTGCGTCTATTTTTGTCTCGATGAATTAGAGTGCATCCTTTTTATAAAGAAATTTTGATGCAAAAAATCATGATACTTCATCGCTCTAAAACATGTGTCAGTCATAGAAAGGATAAATAATTTGGAACTGCCATGAAGTTGTGTTAGAAGGCTCTATCTTTATTAAGTCATAATTGGAATAAGAAGAGTCAGGCTGATGAACGAAATCTTTAGTAAGCAGAGGGATATGGATTTTTGCAATATGCTGAAGCAGTGCAATAACAGAAGCAATGATTATAAATATTAATATTAGTTACAAATCATGATTAATCTCTAGGATAGGCAGAATTTCAGGATAAAATATTTGAGTTGATGCAATGTCACCGGTGATGGCAGTGTTCAATCACTCTGCTTCAGCAAAAGGAAGCAGTCCTCCTTACTTGGAGGTCTTTGGGGAGCAAAACTCCCTTCTGGCTCTGGGATGCCCCAGAGATACACAGAGGCACTCAGGACTAAAGCAGAGCTGTTTTTTCCCCTCCAGTTCAAGCCACTGAGTGCTGGAATAAATGCAGCCCAGACGCCTCCGATACCCAGATGCTCCAGCTCCCTGAGCAGCTGGAAGGCACCAGATGACGGGACAGGGATGCATCCAGCATATATGAGGTCCCTTGCACAAGCTTTGCCAGGCTCTCAACATCAAAATTTTGTGTGCATTGTCACGTTAAGCACCTAAGAGCTGTTTATAGTTTGCATATTTTTGCACTGTTATTGCCCAATTAAGCTGAAGACGTCCAGACTAATCTGTCCCAAGAGAACAAGGAAACCCAGCAACAGTCAACTTTCAATCTGGTTAATTAGACAGAGGATAAAAACCCAAACTGTTTGGGCTCATGTGTGCCATGCATGTTAGGAAGGCAAGGTTAGTAGTTTCTTTTATATAGAATTAAACCTTTTTCAGGTTAGCAAATGTTTATTAAGAGACATCAAGTATCTCTTGTATAAAATACTTTCCAAGGACCACTGGAGAACTCGTTTAGACTTTTTCTCTGAGGTTCCAGCAAAAAAATTTCATTTTGACAACCCCAGCATTTTGTCTAAAAACACCTGTCTCATCAAGTTATTTCAATCAGAGAATGGACTGGATAAGGAAAACAGATGTTTGATGCATCCTCAACAAGAAACAAGAAAACATATGCCATGAATATTTTTATGGTCTTTTCTCTCTGTTACTGTTATTATTACCATGCAAATAATGTGCATGGGAATCTTTAAACATCTTCTAACCATTCAGTAAATCGTTTCACAGAATAATGAATTCAGTACTATAAATCAGCCCCAAAAATTTAATGACTTCTTTTAGTTTTTATGTTGCATCTGGAAACCAACAGAACGTGGTACTTTGGTGCACTTTCAGAGGGTGATTCTTGGCTTTTCCTGAGATGCCCTCTCCTCAGCTTTCCCTGCCTGTGGTCAGGACCTCTCTTTCCACTGAGGAGTAGGAGCAGGACATACTGACCGTGCCCAGTGCTGTACTGTACAGCAGAGAAACTGCCTCGTGTTCTTGGAACTCAGCCCTGTGTTACACAACTGCAGTTCAAAGGTTACAAAGGCAAAGACTTTGCCAGCACTCTCCACACTTCAAAGATGTGGCAACAATTGTTGGATCAAACAGAGAGGAAAGAAGTTGCCTGTGGGTCCCCAAAGCAAACTGGAGTCTCAGAAGAAAAAACAGGATCCAGAAGGATCTAACTGAGAAACAATGAGAAAAAAAAAACCTCATTTATGCAGAACAAAAAGCTGAGTCCTCAAGAAACTCTCCAAGTTGCTTCGACATCCAATCAATATTTTCTCTAGCACATATGGAATAAGGCTCAGCCAACTTCCTCCTCCAGACATTCCTGTTTCTGACTATCCTTAGAAAGAAGCAAGGCAGCTAATTCAAAATCTCATTCATATGTACAGGAGCCACCAGACTTTTAGGGACAGTCTCACCACCTCATTTTCCTGACTCAACAAATTACTGCAGACAAGCTCAGCCATATATCCATATATATCCATAGACATGCTCTTAGCTCAAAGCAGATGTGAGGTAATGTCACACAAACTCAATCCCCTAACGGCAGACAGAAAATCTGAAAATTTTGACAAATGCAATTGAGAGAAAGGAAATTTAATACTGGTCATAGATACCGCTTGGGGGATGATGAAGCCTGGTCTACAAAATCTACATAAGCAAGGTGGAATTCTCATTCCAGACAAGCCTGACTCTTTCTTATAGTCAGCACCAAATCACATCAGCTTAGGAATGGACCACATAACCTTGGCTGAGGCTCAATGCTAGCAATTTGGATTTGCTTGAGTATGACCTCTCCCTCCTGCTGCAGCAAAACCTCCTCAAAAACTCCCTTTTAGGAAACTGCTGCAAAATTAACGTTAATGAGCCTCCTTGAAGAGATGGAACCACCTCCGTTTCAACTTCAACATCTTGAGGCTCAGACTTTTCTTTGAAACTGAGGATTTTCAGTGCACATGATGCCAAAGAAGATTTGCTGAGGACAACAGCCTCCTCATCTGCCCAGTCAGCAACTTGGATGGTGGGTGTTCATCTCCGTTGTTTCAGTGAAGAGCACATCACTGCAGCTCACATTATCACTGAAATGGGTTCATGCAGAGATGTTTGACACTGATGTGGAAGGGCTGGGGCACACATTATTTTCTGCTGACTTGCCAGAGCTCATCTCCTGGTGCCTCTAGGCCCAGACATGCAAAGTCTACACTGCTGAAATATGGGGGCAAATACTGCCAGAGCTTGAACTCATGCATAAACATCACTTGATTTTAATGGCATTTATACCCTAGTTTGTAGGATTATAGAATCACAGAATGGTTTAGGTCAGAAGGGACCTTAAAGATCTTCTAGTTCCAACCCCCTGCCATGGGCGGGGACACCTTTCAGTAGACCAGGTTTCACTCAGAGCTCCATCCAGGCCGGCCTTGTGCACTCAGGATGTGCTCAGGGCCTTAGCCACATATCGGTATTTAACTGAGAATTCAGACACAATTCTGCAAACACTTCCTCTATTTTGATAGAATTTGTTAGTTTATTTTAGAAAAAAATCCTTCAGTTAGCACAATTCCACCTGGGAAGGAGCATGTGTGCTGTCTTCTCTCTTAGGTCCTGGAAATATCAAGAAACAATGTTTTTAAGTATTTTAGAAACTCTGTTACCACAGCAGCGACTGCATTTTAAAACTTTGATGGCCATTTACTACTTACAAGAGCATTTAAAAGGGTAAATTTCATATCACAACAATCTGTATGTTAATTGTTAAGAGTTCATTTGAAGATGTAGTTTGAAGATTTTTGATATGAATTTGGAAGAGAATGTCCTAAAAAATGAAAGCAAGTTTCTCCCAGTGTGTTGTAGTGGTACAACAGTATCATGCTGTGAGTTCATGCTAATAAAGGCAGTAAGGAAAAGGAAATAAGTATGCCTTAAATTCTGAAAATAATCTCTGACTCGAAGCTCACATTTGAGTGGCAGGCTGTCATATCATGGTCAGTCCCAGCCACTGAATTCCTACATGCTTGTGGCAGCACATATTTTATGCTTCTCTCTGTCCTGAAACCCCACAATTTTCCATTTGTGTGACATTTTACTGCCTCTTCATTTTATACCAGGAAGAAATGCTGATGGATTGGCATCACATCCAAAACAGAAACTGGCATCATTCTCAGACTCACGCGATTTACAGCAACTGCTAAGTAAATTGGGATACTTTTTTTAGTTCCCACTCTTCCATTTTTAAAAATAAATCTTAAGAAAATACAATCCCAAAGGCCTAACAGGCACACATTTACAGATGGCAGCAGTGGGTCATAAATGACAGATTTTCCTGGTACTATTTATGAGAGCTAAATACACTCAACATATTATGAACCATTTGTAACATTCTTCAGCAGAACAGTCAGCCAAGAGACAGAGCTGAAAGCCTGTTGCAACAAAAGGTATCAAAGTGAGGAGGAGAACAGTATCTATAATTACTACTCCAGTGATAAAACAAGGATAGTACAGCAGATGGATTTAACACAAGATCACTATTAAATAAAACACTGGCTCCAATACCAAGGAATGAATATTTAAGAGGGAGTGAATTAAGTAAAAGTGTATAAAGGCAGCAAACAGCTCAGTTAACCTAGAAGTAATGTGTAACTCTAACCAAAGAGATCAAACCCCACACAATTCTTCATGCTGGTTGAACAGCCCTTCTGCTCACAATTAGGTATTAATCTATCCAAATGACAGGACTGAGCATACTGATAGCATGGGAACCTGGCCATATGACACTCTTAAAAAAAGGTGTAAAACTCAAATCCAAAACAAAATCAAAACCTAACAATATCAATTTACAGAGCTTTTTCACTTACCACTTAGAAACGTTTCAGTTCTTCATCAGAAACACACTCTAATTCATCTTTTCGGCAGCTTCATAGTTGTAGAACGTTGTTTAACAAAACAGGAGCCAAGTTACAATCTAAAAAAGGGTTTCTTGCCATTTTTAGAAGTTTTGAAAAATATTTTATGGTCAAAAGTAAGGCTGAAACAAATTAAAGTAACTAAGGCTGTACCAAAGAGTATGGAGCTGCAATGTTCATGCTTCAGAGCAGGGCTCCAGCTCCCAATGGGTTTGGAAGCAGCAGAAGGGATGCCACCACTAACAATGCATTTTGAATATTATTCTTTTTTTTTGTCAACTTGCAGTGTTTTTTAAATAAATGTTTCTGTAATTTTGGTATTATCTATGTAATATCTTCTTTAGCTGAGATTCAACACTTCAAAGACACATTTCAAAAGCTTGAGACTCACCTACTCAGCTTTGTGAGATTATTTAAACTATGCTATAACACAAAAAAGGAGAGGAAAACCAGTAGTAACAGCAGAAGGCACAAGTGCAGAACCAATGTATACCATTATAATATAATTTCAGGGTAGAAAGGCATTGAACATCATAAAAGATCCAAACCTAAAATACCCAAACACTTTCTCGGCAATATTTTCTCACTGAAAATATCCAAATGCTATGACCCATCTATACCCCTCAGGACTGAGGCTGCATCAGACAAATCCCTTTGAGAATGCTGTGACTGGAAACACAAATTATTCCCTGGTGACTCTCCTCAGTTGCCTGGACTCCCATCAGGTTGGCTGAAGCATCAGGAAAACAGATGAGTGGAGCCTGACAAACTACGCAAGATTTAAAAGTTATTTTTAAAATCTATGTAAAATTAACAGGTTTTCAACCTTAAAAGTCTTTCTACATTTCAAGAACTAAGAGATGGGAGACACAGAGTGTTGGTGATGTGTATTTATATGTATGTATGTGTACGTATATAAAAACACACACATATAAACACACACACACATATATATATATGGCACTAACAATTTCAAAAACAGCAACTGAGTAGTTGCTCCTTGTCTTGATTTTACATGGCCACACATACCAATGTGCTATGAAGAATCAATGATATTAACCTCAGACACAGTTACAAGCCCTGCCTCGCCTGAAACTTTAGTCTCTCACTATTTTGGGGAAGGAAACTTTATACTGGAAAACCGGGAACCTTCGCTTTAAGGCTTGTCAAATCATTATTACATATTTAATGGATGATTAATACATTTTTAATGGATGGTCCTTGGCAACCGTGACCTACAGTTTACTAATTTAGAAAGGGATGAGCAAGTAGAATTAAGGTGTAGTTCCTCCTTTATCACTACACTCGCATGCATGCTTTGTATGGAAAACTTTATTTGATAATAAAAATAGCATTCACAGACTTTCTCCTTCTTTGTTGCTACATCATATACATAGTGTCTGTTCCAAGGAAAGAAGCTCGTACTGGGTAAGTCCACATCTACTCATACTAGTGTTATGTATAAACCCAATTAAGTCAAATAAAGCTATGAACAATGTAGTATTTATATATGCATAGTGTTTTATAAAAAAGATTGGCCCACATACTGCTTTTCATCAACACAGAAAGAGCATTATGTCTATAGCACGTTGCAAGAAATGATGACTGGAGAATATAGACTGCATACAAGTGCTTAATAATACATAAGCAGGCCCATCATGAAGGAAGAAATGATATTCAAACCAACAAAAGCTTTAGAATTACTTACACAGTCTCCCCTTTTAAAACCGCTTTACATACCTGATTCAGTTTACATTAAAATATATTCCCTGAATCAATTTGTTCCATTTTCAGAAATATAAACACTTAATCACATTCCTCACAGCTAAATTTTGTCATAAATCCTCTTTTATACAAGAAAAAGGCAACAGTTTTGTTTTTTTTTCCAACAGGCTCTATTAATTACAATTTAAACTGTACACACAATGATCGGCCATCTTCTTTCTTAGTTTTGTTTTTACAGTACCATGGCAACAACAGTGATAGACTTGCAATGGTTTTGTGTTCATATGGAGGATGTGAGTCAGTATACACGTACACAGCAATGCACTGTAAAAAGCAGCAGTTTACTTTAGTGGTCCAACAGTAACGGCAAACATTTTGGCTCAGCTAGGCAGTAATCCATTACATCTTATACCAATGCTACAGCAGACTTACCACACAACTTGCAAATTTAAAAATACAACTTAGAAACTTGCAGGTTTCCCTTTTGCTGCTGTTCTCAAACTCAAATTTACAGCATACAACCAGTACAGATAGGCTTCTACAACCAGGTTGTCCCACTGATTGCCTCTTTTTGCCTGTGTTTTAATTTTGATTTTTTCTTTTTTCTTTTTTTTTTTCTTTTCAGCAAGTGCACTCCTTTTGTCTCAGTAAGGATGAACCAGTAAAACAAAACAAAAAAAACCCTAAATACAGAGTGATAAGAAGAGAGAGCTTTTGGAATTTGGCAAAATTAAGAAAAGCCCACTGGTTTTTGCCTGAGCAGAAGGAATACACCTACTCCCAGAGGGAGGACTGAGCTCCCACCGCATTGTGCCTTGTCCCAGAATCCCGATCCCTTCCCTTGCTTCCAAGCAGACACACAATACCATGCATGCTGGGGTTGCTGTCCATATACAGCTAGAAGATGAGCAGGGCTGCAGCGGCTGCCTTAATGACATATCATTACGTGTTGCTGAGGCTAATGAGAGATCAACAGTCTATATCAGCATGTGACACAGGCATGGTGGTGACCAGTCCTTCTGCCTCTGTGCATTCTGTCGAGGGGGCCTGAAAGTATAAACTGTTCATGGAACAAACTAGAAATTCCTCATCGTAAATCATCTTGTGCTGTGTGGGTTTGTATTTATTTTTTTTATTATTTATTATTATTATAAATATCCTTCATTGAAACAGTAGTCTCTTCAAACAGTTCTCGCAATTTTAGGAACATTTGTCTCTTTCTGTTTTAATTCCTTCAGCAGGAGCGCTCCATTCCTACTGAGATGAACAATTTTCTTCCTTCCCCACCCCCAACCCTTAAAAAATTTTCTACATACAGTGTAGCAGTGAGTCACTAGAGAACAGTCTGGATCAAATTATTCAAACTTGGTCATAAAATCCTTTGCCTATATTATATTACCGGCTACCCCCACTTACTATAATGGGGAGGGGGGAGAGTAGCCCAATAAAGGAATTCATTTTTAAGAAATCTACAAAGAATGTAGAAACAAAATTTTATAATCCTTTAGGACCAACATTTGGCAAGTAATTAAAAAAAAAAGAATACACTGAAAAATACTTTCTTTAATATTATACATCAGGCACAACACTTTTTTTTTTTTTGTTATAAGATTTCATCTGCATAAAAGGTTTGTAGGATCAGCAGGTGCCGGATGTCTCCTCGTCTGCGAAAGCCAGATGGTCTCAGCTCCCGCACTCTCTGCTCTGCTCCCATGGTGTGGGGAAGGCGACAGGGACCCCGGGGAGCCCCTCAGATGCTGAGGTCGGTGCTGCACTCCTTGTAGGGCCGCCTGCGCTGCTCGGGCGGGTGCCTGCGGCTCGGCTCGTGCTTCCAGCTGGGCTCTTCCCTCTCCCGGTGGCCGAGTCGTTCCTCCCTGAGCCGTCTGTCGGGCGACCTCTCCCTCCGCCGGTCGGAGGACTTGGCCCGCCGGTCGAGGGAGTTCTCTCTTCTCCGCTCGGGTGACCTCCTCGGCTCCGTGAGTCTCTCCAGCGACCGCCGCCGGCGGCCAGGAGACCGCTCTCTGCGCCTCTCAGGGGAGAGGTCCCTCCTCCTCTCGTGTCGCTCCCGCCTCTCCAAAGTGTTGTCGGCACTCCTTGTCCCCTCCCTCCGCTTTTCGGGAGACCTCCTCTTCTGCCCGTTCACCACTGCCCTCTCCGGCTGCCTCTCGTGCCTCCTCTCCGGCGACCTCTCCGTCCTCCTGCCTGGCACGTGGTCGTTGGTTTTAGAAGTCCCATTCCAAGTGTGGTGTTCATTGGGATGTCTGCTAAACTCTCTGCTGCCTTTTAGGTCTCTAACGTAAGTCCGCTTGTCCCCATGTTGTGATGATTTGTGAAGGTCTGGTGGATAACTGGACTCCGATGATGGGTGCTGCCGTCGGTCGGATGGCACGGGTTTCATTTCCGATACATTTTGTGAACCTGTGGCGGGACTGTTCCTGTCACTGCTGGGGTCTGAAAGAAAATAACAGCAAAGCGTTTGGTACCGATGCCTTCCGCGGCGCCGTGACACCACTTAGCACTCTTCAGACTTCATTAGTGACAAAAACAAACAACTGTTAAAGCAGTCAGCGAAGGCTAACCCAAGCTTTTGTTAATTTAACTGTGAACAAGGAGAGTTACAGGTTAGTACTGGTGCTGCTCTGATCGTTAGCCATGTTTTGGTCCAAGCTGATATCATCTTTATGCTCTTCTGGGCACGGGGCATTTTACATTTTCCCCAAGTCCAATTCATAATGTTTCAGTTACACTACTTTCTTTCCAGTGGAAAAAAAAAATAAAATATTATAGTTTGGGTTGTTGGCTGGTTTTTTAAATAGTTTCCAATAAAGAGGGCCTTTAGGAAACAATTTGTGCCTTTTAAGTCATTACAAAGAACTGCCTTCCAGGTGTGGGAGGCTGTGGTTCAAATAGCAGAAAATGCGCAGAAAATAGAATTGATTATTACGTTTTCACCTTGTAAAATAACATTTTGAAGGTGTGAGAATTAACTGTAATAATACAATTTCCATTTCATTTAAGACATCACTTAATCTCACTTAGTTCTACCATGTTACGAAAAGTCCTAGGGTAGATTTTGGTTTTGCCACAATGATTCAAACAACGATGACAGAAGTTATGATTTTTTCATATCAAAGCAATGGAAAGATATTGTAACATGTACGATGGCTTTGATTCAAATCTAATCTCCAGTTCATTATTTTTTATGTAGTATTTGAGGTAAAATAGAGCTGAGCTACTTCTGCAAGACAAACTGCAGAGCAGAAGTACAAAAACAACCCTCAAACTAAACCCCAGCCCTGCGCTGCAGCTCAGCTACAATTACTGCTGTCATTTGTAACGGATGTTTATGAATGATTCATTACAAACACGAAAAACATTAAAGTAGCTGTGCTGCCTTAATGCAAGTGCTGCTTATATTTGCTTATTTTTTTTCTTTTTAGAAGTAACTCCTGCATGGCAGCTTGGCTGCCTTTAGCCACTTCCTGCCGCTCACACCCAGACACCCACCTCGAGGTGGGCTGTCCTGACGGCAATGACTGAACACCCTCACAAACACTTGTGGGGACAGATTTTTTTTTCCCCCTCTTTTTCTCCTTTTTGTCTTCCCTCCCCCAGGACAAACCCTCTACAGGCTCATTCCTCCTGCCAGCAGGCCAAGCATCTCCCATTTGATGGCATTTCCATTCCTGAGCTCGGGAGGGTCGGCGTGTGTGCGCGTGTGAGAATTTTGTGATTTCCAGGTGAACCCTCTGTTGTGACCCACGTGTGGGTAATTTTGCTTATTAGGATTTTCAGGCAGCAGCTGGGGACCACACTGCTTTTCCTTGGCTGTAAGCATGTGGCTTGCAGCAACCTGGCTAATCACACAAGGTACAAGCGAGGCTTAAACGTGTCCTGTGGTGTGTGTACTTACAATTCAGGGGACGCAGGGTGTTCGGGATGAATTGCTGTACATATAAAATATAGCAAAGCGGAAAGCAATGTGAGGGAATTAGGCCACAGCACAAAAACACCTAATATTGATTTTAGCTACAAACCGTAGTTTGATTATGGCCCATAAGGTAGAAGCAAGACTCCCCGAGCTTGTCATTTCTCATACATGCAGCGATATTAGGAGGTATCATCGCTGAGGAAGGAAGAGCCCAGCACCAAGAAAAGTGAGAGAAAGAGAAAGAGAAAAGTAGAAAATTTAGATTCCCTATAACAAAGATGAAAGAAAGAAAAATCTTCATATTTTATCTTAGAATAAAGAAAGTTTATTTTTCCAGTCAGATTGTCTAGGCTTCACCCAAATATAAGGCTGCAAAGACAGCAGTTGTTATTATTGTGACATAAAGAGACATCTAAGAGGTGATTCAATAACCCAGACAACGAGAGCATCCATTCTAAAAGACAGCTGGAACAGTGACACAGAATGTCATAGAAAAAACATTAACAATCAAACAACAACGAAAAATAAAGTTCACCAGAGACCACAACATTAAAAATAAGTACAAAACTCATTACAAAAATATACAGCCTCATAGAGAAGCACGTTCCAATTGAGTCAGAAAAATATTGGAACTTAACATTATTAGAGGAACCATTTGCGACTGCAGCGAACAGAACAAAGAGAGGAAGGAGTCCCAAATGTTACAAGGATATTCTTTACAGTAGTGCAACCCCTGTATATTAAATCCTTGCTTGGAGAACAAACTTTTAGTGGTTAGCATTAGCCAAAAGAAAATTGGTGGTGGATTTCCATCCTCAGTGCAACAGACATATGCTTTGAGAAGTGAAGCACTTAATTTACAGGGTATTTATGCAGTCTAGCATATGATACAGTACTGTACATCCAAAGGAGCATAGGAAAAGACAAAAGTAGAAAGAACATTACAGAATTTCAGTGCCATCATTGAACTTTCTGGTGTGCTATTTATATTACAGAAGTGTAAACCCACAACTTCCCTTCCATATCGTTAAACACTTCAATTGTTTGTTGGTTTTACTCTGAATTGGTCATTTTAAGTTAGTAATGAGCAGACTGAGCAGAAACCCTCAAACATGGTACAGTAAATGAAAAGAAAATCTAGTTCATAAATTGTGCAGAAGGGTTTTGTTTCTGGGGTTAGGACATGGAGAGAATGATAAACACAGAACTTACTGACACAGAAATAACCCAAATAAGGGGAGGAAAGTATAAAGGACATCCCTTCAATCATCAGTTTCTATAGAAACCTCAAAGACCTTTGGTTGGGAGTAGCCCTCCATCGAGGGCACAATATTTGACAATTATCTCAAATAAATAAGACATAATTATAATATTAAATAGTGTGCTAAGTTAAGCCACCCAGCAATCCAACCTCCAGGGGAAGAAAAGGAAATCTAATGCAATTCTTAGTAAGAAACAAGGACTGACTGTTTCCCCCAAGACACACATGAGAGCACCTTTTCATAACCTCCTCACCTTTTCAGACCTTACAAATTAACTAGTTGAAACCAGCAGACAGTTTAAGGGGGAAGAAAAGGGCTCAGGAGGCCAAATCAATATACTTTTGCAGTAAAGCTTTTTCTTTTTTTCCTTCTTTTTCTTAAATAACTTTATAAATATTTACATAAATATTAAGGAAAGGCAAAAATCTCATAAGCCATCTCGGCATTCATGTC
This sequence comes from Pipra filicauda, assembly GCF_003945595.2. Classification (NCBI taxonomy): domain Eukaryota; kingdom Metazoa; phylum Chordata; class Aves; order Passeriformes; family Pipridae; genus Pipra; species Pipra filicauda. Next base: position 2,949,656 of record NW_024104798.1, on the reverse strand, counting down.
TATGGATACAGACAGGAACTAAGAGAAAAACCTAACCAAAAAAAAAATCACTGCTTCAGAATAGTAACTTGGGATCCCAGTTTTTGCATTGATTAGAAGTAGAGACCTATTTAAAACAACAATTCAGCCGCTGAGAAACAGTTTGGCACAGTTCAATGACATTCCTTGTTTGGCTGGACAAGACAATAAGGTTTTTTGTTTTGTTTTGTTTTCCTCTCTGATCACCAAAAAATACTGCTATGATGATCTTGCCTTACACTGCGCCCCAAGTCCATGGAAGCAAGCAAAGGATGAAATGTGTAGAAAATTCAGCACAAGCGAGGCAATTATATGTTGCAAAGGTTGGTAAGACACTGGTGAGAAAGGAAAATAAAAAAGAATTCCCGCTTCAGATCTTGAGACAAATCATTCATGGAGTGATGCCAGGGAAGAAAGGAATGTTTTCATAGTTTGACCCACCATATTCTGGGACTGAGCCATCTCCACGTTTCAGAAACAGGCGGACCTTGCGGCCACCATTTTTAATCAGTTCGATGGCCCGAGCGTGCTTCATGTTCTTGGTGGTTTCTCCATTGATCTCTAAGATTTCATCACCAATCTGTCAATGTAATAAGAGAGTCTAAGATTAGAACCAAGTCCCCACAGGGATCCCCTCCAGCACATCAAAAGACAATGGCCACAGCAAAGGTGGAACAACTATGCACCAGGTGAAGCTAAAAAAGCCCAACTCCTTCTAGTGACAGTCCACAAAAACCAGTGTGCAGGGGCCTGGAACACATGAAGGCAATGGGGAAAACTTGAAGTATAAAAATATTTCATTGCTGTTTTGCAAAACCACATCGCAAAACTGTATTGCTCAATAGTAAGAGCAGTGCTAGAATTGTTGCTATTCTACTTAGTTTTGATTATTTGTAAAGTCTTCAAAGTGATTGTTTGTTTCACAGTCTAGCACAACTGGGATGTTCACAGAGCTTTTTCAGGTCTGTTTCTCACTTGGATATTGATACTACCATGAACCAGCAAAGCTGCTTTTGTAAATATAACCATTTATCAGGAAAGAAAACAGGGCTTAGAAGAGGTTGTCAAAGCATTGACTTCCAAAGGGCAGCACTGATTTTTCATCATATTTTCATCAGAAAATTTTTGGACCTATAGACCTACCCCTAGCAAAAGAATTTTGCAAATGCCCTTCACATGACTTATGTGGAGAAGAAAAAGATGTATGCGGGAAAGTTATAATGCATTCTCTAACAGAGGAGCAAGGAGTACATAAAACGTGCCAATTTAATTTTTTAGTAGGCCTTTTGTAACATATGCCCTTGTTATAATATTTGTAATTTAGCTGATATGTGAAGTTAATGCTAATCAAAAACCACATTGCAATTTTGTAACCTGTGGGCCATACACATGCTCTGTCCCTACTCTGCCCAGTAGCAGACAAAGACTGTGGCTATTACATTTTCACTGCTCCATGCATCCCTGTTAGGCTTTAAAAGACAGATTATGTGTTAGAATCTGGAAAGCAGGATTGGAAGAAGGGGGTGAAGTCTTCCAATGAACACACACTGCTACAGACTGCATACAAAGAGTGACAGATGCCAACGACAGAAGTAAATAGGAACCACTTTCAGTTAACATTTAATTTCCCTTTTAGCTGGCACAGCAGAAGGGAGAGGCAGGGAAGTCAGCTAATTCCAAAGATATGTGGTATTAAAATCAGCTTGTGCATACCCTCATTTTCCCACATCTCTCAGCTGGACCATCCTCAGCGAGCCGCAACACGTACAGATCCATATTATACTCTCGGCCACCTCGCAGGCTGAAGCCAAAACCTTTGGCTCCTCTTTCCAGCTCAACAGTGTAGAAGTCTTGGTCCTGCTGGAGAGAAGAAAACAAACGCCCAATTGAATAGGAAGTCAAATAGTGCTCTACTCCCATTTTGAAATTATTCAACAACGAACAATATTGTTTTTGTTACTGATAATTAAAAATAGAAAATCAGTTGAATTTTCACACACAGATTAGGATTTGCTTCTTCCTCAGATTCCACTCTGCAATTTGGAGTTCTGGTGGTGGCCTGTGAAGGGCTTTTGGAATGAATGGGCTTGGCCATGTCCCATGGTGCATTTTTGGGCACTTTTTTTACACACCACCTCCTGTGCCCAGGGCAGAAAGGCCTTTTTGTGGAGGGTGGTTAGCGTTCTACCAACTGCACAGAGGGTGAGGACAACCTTACTTCCAGTGCCAGGCTTCAGTGAAATGTCTAATGGAACTTGGGGTGAGTGTGTGCTGGCTTTTCCTTTTTGTTACCACATCATCTATTCCTTTGCATGAAGCTCAGAAGCCTGGGCATTGTTTTCCACAAATGCTATTATGGGAATGTTTTGAAGCCCCTAATAGAAGAGCTTACTTCTGGGATGGCCAGTGGCAAGGAAAGTTAACAGTGAGATAGATAATCTCTCTAATAAGATGCCATCTGCGTGAGCTGGAACACTCCAGCCATTGCCCCTTATTAAGTTTTCCTCTTTTTTGTCCTCTGAATTTATCATTTGCACGCAACAATACTTTCTGGAGAGGCCCCTCACAATATACAATTCAATAAACAAACACATAAATTATTACTGCCCTAAAAATGTCAGCTTTTTTCCTTTATTTTTTCTTCCTCAAAGTCTTGATGAGAATGTGTTGGAAATGTTTCTCAGCTGAAACAACAGCAACACATATTAAGAAACTAATCAGCAAATTCCTCTTTTTTTTTGAGCAAACAGACTGTGGGAGAACAGCTTCTCAGTAGGAATTTCCAAGGGAAATATTTGAACACAGTCAGCCCTCAAGCAGATTGGAAACAACAGTCTGTGGTAAACAAAACAATTAGAGAGGTGCTCCTTACCTGTGCTGCTTGGGGTGGTTTGAAATCAAACTGGGATTCCTGCTTTGGTTTGGTGTTGTTCCTGCTGTAATGAATGAGAGAAAGAGGGAGAGAAGAAAAATACAGCTCATGGGATGTGAAGGTGATCAAGGAGTAACCAAAGAGAGAGCATGTCAACATGCCCTCCTCAAGGAAAACAATCTGACCTGGTCTCCTGTGGTATTTGCTGAGGAGTATGTGTGGTTGTGATTGTAGCAATTTTTTCTGCATTGGTCAATAAAGTAGCATTGGAGGATTCTGCAAAATAGATTTTGTTTTTCATTATGAGGGAAGACCATTGGCTATTCACTGAAAGAAAAAGAAGTTATGCAAAGGCATTTCACTGGAAATCATCATTATGTTGTTTCTAAAGAACTTCAGATGGGCTCAAATTGCTCAATTCCCCAAATTAACAGAGTAATTATGTATATGAAACTGTACACTCATTTGAGAAATGAAAAAAAAAATTAAAATAAAAAAAATTAGGAAATCTGGATTGGAAACCCCTCTGACCTTTAGACACACTCAGAATGAAGACTTATAGAGGAAGGGTTGAACAGTGTTTTGTCTGTTATCTAATGACATGAATTCCAATCACTAAAGTCTCTAAATATGGTAGGTTGGCTAGATGAATTTTACAGTAGCTATAAGTATTCCAGAGATTATAAGCTTATCAGTCCCTTCCTCCATCAGAAACTGCAATCTTCAGTAGAATTGAGATGTGGCTTTCATCTAATACCTCGCAAGGTGATACTGAATGTGGCTAAAACCCAAACTTACTGAAATCTGTCTTTGAAATACAACCCACTACTGCCTGAGCACTGAAAGCTGCACACAGGGACGTGGAACTACCTGTACCAAATGCATCAGCAGCTCTGAGTACCACTTACAAAAGGATGCACGGAGAGAATACAGAGAGCAGGAGTAACTCCTAAACTCAATTTCTGCCACAGTAAAAGGCTCTCAGCTCAACATCAGTCTGTGCAAATGCCATATTTCTCTATGCACAGCAGGAGGTGCTTCAAGGAGAGGTCCTCTCTCCTGCTTCCTACAACTGGGATGGGAGTTGCTGTAGACACAACTGAAAAGAGGTTACTTAGGCATCCCTCACAGCATGGCAGGGCAAAATGTTCCCCCTGTCATTCTGGAGCTGTATCACAGATTTCAGTAACACCAGAGTTAAGTCCAAACTCATTCAAAATTCTGCCTAAAATTAAGGACACGTCAATGCCAATAGCCAAATATTAGCAACACACTTTTGGAGGAAAGACCTGGAACTCTTGTATATTGAACTCAGCACATTTTCCAGAACTACATATTGTATCAATCCTGAACTGAAATTAGTACTGAAGAGTTTCAAATGCTGAACTGCTCCAGAAGTCAGCAGTCCTGAAAACACCCTTTCCCTCCCATGGGAGTTTGAATTCAGAGGAAGCCTTGGTGGTAGGTACATGCTTAACCACACAAATGTTGAACAGCTGGTTGCATATGGAGAATGATGGACACAGTCCATGGAAACACCCACTCATCAGGCACAGCATTCCCAGCTAAAGCCACTGCAGTGACAGACCCTTGCTCCTTTGAGGAACAGCTCTGCACATAGGAGACCCCCACTTTGTGCCTATACCCTTTGTAACCAAGAGAGAACCACAGGTGACAAGTAACTACGAAATACTGACCATGATCCACTTTTTAAGATCAAAATCTAAACTGAATGCACAATCACTAGGGCAACAGTGACAAAAACTGGATGGAAACACCTGGCTCTCCAACATAAAATTACAAGGTCTCCTACCCTGCCCTTGTTTGCCTCTTAAGTGTCTGGTAATTCATTGTACTGACTATGGAGAAATCTGCCATTACTAAACAGAGTCCAGCTGTAATAAAAAACTGCAGCAATGGGAGGGGTTTCGCCTGAATTAAGGAGAGGTGGTGGTCATGGGCTTACTTGGTCCTGGGAGCTTAATTTATTTCATGGATTTATTCTAATTATGAAGAAATCTAGATAAGGGGAAGGTTTTTCCTTTCTGTAGCTACTTGCACGTCAAGGGAAACTCAGGAAAGGGGAAAGAGAAAAAGAAGCACTTAAACAGATGGGTGCAGCAAGAACATAGCTCCTTTGCCTGCAGTACTGTGCCCAAGTTAACATGCCCAAACCCTCAGCATATGGAGCTGTAACATCTTCCAGACCAGAGCTGGCTTGTGTCCAGTAGTTCAGGCAGCAAGAGAGGCTTCTGGGTCTGCCTGCACCTCTCAGGTTAGGCACAAGCAAAACATACCCTTGTGATGCTGTGCCACTGACAGCTGGCTCGTGTGAGGAAGAGGCATCCCTACGGGTGGTTACACTGTAGAATTTTCAGAAATAATCCTGTTTATTTTGTAAAGATGCCTTGATGTTAAAATCTGACTCAAACAGAAGAAGGCCCCAAAACACAGTTAAGTGTCCTGTATTCATCCAGAACAAAAGCCTCTGGAATCATCCACAAATATTTGGAGATCAGATGAAGATGGGCTTCAAAGAGAATGCAAGATTCCTACCCTTTAGTAGGTCACACTAATAATGCCAAGCAGAGCAACAACACATCTTTGGTACAGATGTATCTTCACACCACTGCACTGCATCTATCTTTAGCCCACCCTATCCCGTGAGTCAGGAGTTGTGCATAATTTTGCTAGTTTTCTAGACACTGGTTCAGGATGCATTCAACCACCATGCAAAACCGGAGCAGAACATAGCAAAAATGATCTTTAGTGCAATTACATCTGCATGTTCTAAAATCTACATATTTCATTGATTCCTTGCCCTGCTCTGCCCTAAAACAGTCACCAATTAAATGTCTAATCTAAGCTTGTTCTTTCCCAGCATTCTGTATCCTTGCATCAGCTGGAAGCGTGTTAAAGCATCATAATTTCATGGCAAATGTAATCCTGCAGTGGTCTGTAGCAATTAATTTGTGCAAAACTTATTCCAAAGCAGAAATTCTTGGTGTTTTTAATAATGTTAGAAGAGATTAGCAGTGTGAGTTTATTGTGAGTCTTGTGATGTGCCTTAGTTTCATGTTTATCTGACAAGTGGCTTCTGATTTATGCTCCCCCCTCCTTGAAGCACATAGACCATTTATATTTGCCAAAAAAAGCACTCAAAAGTCAACACAAAGAAAACAACAAATTGAGAAAAGCACACAAAGACATCAAAAAGAAAACAACACTGAGACTAATTTTTTGTATCTCATGGGGGTTTAGAGCAAACCTCTCAGCAATTTTCAGAGTGTTGGGTCTCAGTGGCTTTCGGAAATTAAAGGCAGGTAATACTATGCAAAGATGGCAATCTGACTTGGAATTTCAAAGTGACAGTAAATAAAAAGACTTGAAGTTTGCATTGCTATGAGAGTAGGGAACATCTTTCCACTTTCTCTAGGAACATGTGATGTCAGTCCCAGGTACGTGTTTCCCTAACCTAAGCGATTTACATGATATCTGGCACATGTAATTGCATGAACAAGACTGGCTGAACATTCATATCAGGAAGCTACATTCTTCTTAAAAAATTTTTAAACCATTCAGAAGTTGCTTATTTCTCAGGTGGCTTTGCCTTTAAAAAAAACAAGCTCTTCATTTATTTAAAGATTCACCTTCCTTGATTTTTATGAGATACTAAAATACAGGTAATGAACAATTCTTCTCTCAGTTTATCTCCCGAAGCAGGCATGCGCAGGCCAGCTCTGATGTTAGCCTGATTCACAGCCGTTTTATTATTCATGAACACCTAATTTGCTGCAAGCAGCAGAGGATCATATACCATTTGACCTGGTACCTACTAGACAGTAGGAAAATAAAGCCTTTGTGCAAAACATATCATCCTAAACAGAAACAATTTATAACCAGATCATTTCTCATCCCAGTCTATTTTTATCCTATAACAAAACACAGCATAATCATGCTCTGTGGGGTAACCAAATCCATGCTTCAGATCAGAAAGTTTAAGAGTTAGCAACTACCCAGTGCTTCTCACTGGAAATCACATCATCAAACGTCTTCATTCTTTTTTCAGGTACTAGGTTCATTTCAGCTATACTTCCTCTGGGTTTCTTTCAAATTTAATCACACTTTCTCCACATTTAAATGCAAATAATGTCCTGTACCACTCTAAGGAATGCTTGTTAGCACTGTATCTGAGTCATCAAATCTTATACCCATGGATTTAACTTAAAAGGAGAGCAACCTTAAAAGGTTTCTGCCTAACGAGCTCTCACCATGAACCCATCCATGGCAGAGCAGGACAATAAATAAATACTCAGAATTTAGAACCACAGCAATTTTAGTTCTGCTGCAGATATTTTACAAGGTTTCTGCTCTGTTCCTATTCGGGGGTCAAGCTAGGCATCAATGTAATGAAACTGATATATAACACAGATCCTTATTTTTATTAAATACTTCAGGGACCTGAAACCAGTACCAAGTGTCTGCTTATTATTAGGGATCCTGCATATTCCCTCTGATCTGAAACAGTGAGATCCTCTCTAGGGTAACTCTTACAGTGATCAGTTGCAGGCTCACAGCAGCTCCAGAGTCACCACCATTTAAACAGTCATTTAAAAATGTATTGAGCTTGCTCCCAAAGCAACTTACTGAGAATAAAAACAAATCTGCTTTTCAAACAGCTTAAAACATGTCAAAGTGTTTATCCCTTTCTGTTATCTCTTTAGTCCATAGCCTGCTTGTGTCTATACAAAGCTTCAGGAATCCCACATGCTAACAAGCGATTCCCAAATATTCTAAAGCTGCATTATTAAAACCTAAGGATCAAATCAAAGTGTACCAAGTCGTGTATCAAACTCATGGTAGATCATTTTAAGGAGATACATAGAATGGAATATTATTTTTTTAATGTCGAATCAGCACCTCCCTGTTTAAAACCATCTATTTCTATAAAAAGGAAGAAAAAATAAAGCTATGAAGGGCTCACAACCTCCCTCACTGCTACCTCCCAAAGCGGGAGTGGGAATTGAGTCCTCCATGACTTTGCAGCTCCAACTGACACAAAAAAGCCCAGGAACAAAAACCAACAAGAGGGTCAGATAAGACAGCAGGAAACATATACTTTACCATCTCCTGGAATGATGCGCAGGGTGACGGTGTTTCCCGCTTCCTTAATGAGGTTGACGATGTCTGAATGCGACTTGTTGGTGATGGAGCACCCATTGACGGCCAAGATCCGGTCGCCTACTTTCAGCTTCCCACAGCGGTCGGCAGGACTCCCTTCAATTATCCGACCTATTTTGTGAGGCATGGCCACACATGCATTTCCCGCTTTTGTATTGGTTTGGGGGTTGTTTTTTTGGTTTTGTTTTTGGTTTGGTTTTTAATTGTTTACATACGTGGGAATATGGTGAAGGGGAAAAGGAGAAAAAGGGTTGAAAAGGGAAAGAGAAGGTTAAGGGTTAATTAATTAATGCATCAAGCAAAAGTTATTATAGGATAGCTTTGCTGCCAGTGTTCAAAACATTGGCAATCAACTAGTATGAGTGCACAAAGCTTTACTTTTTCCACAAAAAGGTGTTTTGTTAATCACTCAAAACTCCCCCCCCACCTGGATTTCTGTTAATAAATTGTGAGATTTTTATTGAGATTTTTATTGACTACAACTGCACTTAGCAGCCCCATCATAACCCAAATCTGATTTTATTTTTGAAGAAAAGGATTGAAACTGTTTCTAGAAAACTCAGCCTTCCTTCTCCAAGATTACATTGTTGTCAGCCTCTCTGGTCCTTCTCTAAGCCAACGGCTGTTCAAGGTTCTGCCAATGTTTTGTTCTTTCTCAGTTTAGAAAGATAAAATCGTTCTAGGCCTAGGAGGGAGCACGGCTCCCTTTCTACCACACAGACCCACTCTATCAGCGCTGCACGGGGAAGCAACGTGAAACATTTTTCTTCCATCGTGAATAAAGGTACTACCAGGGAAGGCACAGGACCACTACAGATGGGCCAAGACTGACAAAGGTAACCCGTTTGGTGCAGGCATTCACCTCAGCCTCTGTTAACCCCTCCGCTTTTATGACCTTATTTGGCACCAGGGTGGGAACAGGTAAGGAATAAGGACCTCCTCATTTAAATACCTCTAAAACCACACACAAAACCATGGAGATGTCTGACACACAGAGCAAGAGCACTTTAGGATGAATGTGTTTTGGAGACAAAATTCTCCTCCTGTTCCAACTGTTTGTTCCAAAAACACAGGGTCGTCCACAACATGCAGAATTGGGACAAAGAGGATAGACAACATCACTAAGATAAATCCATTGGGCTTTTGTATGGCTCCTTATGAGGGCAAGAGGCCCTCAGGCACACAGCACGTGATTGAAACCATGAGGTACAGAGCGGTCACCTCATACTTTGCATCCACAATACATTCACCCTCAAGATGCACTTTCCCATCTCTGCTATAGTCTTTACTTGATTAGTAGTTTTAGAGATATACACTGCTGCACACATGACAACACTAGAAAGACTATAAAGAAGAAAAGGCCAAGACATGGATATGTGAGGTTGGGAGATGCGATGAAAACTGGCAGAAAGCATTAATATTAGTAGCAAACATCAGGGAGATTTCTTTTTTATTCTTTTACTATGATGTTAGAAAGTTTCTCTTTCTGGTAATACAAAGCCCTATCCAGTTTAAAGGCTGTTTTGAGGGTATGACTCTATCCAACCCACTGAACACAGATGACAGAGCCCACACCAAAGTGACCAAGGTGGGTTTTAGAACCAGTTTGGCCCATCTCTAAATACTACATATGAAAGAAAAAAAACACAAAGCAGGTCCAGGGCAAGCACCAGACAGCAGAGGGAACACATCTCATGCGGAGTATTAGGAAAAAGCTGAATATACTTGAAAAAAATTAAAGGAAAAACAGTCACAGATCAACAGATCTCCATGAGGAGCCCCTGCACAGAAAACTTCCAGTTAGCGAGTATCTTGGGCTAAAGCAAACACAACTCTTTACAAACTCAGGTCAAGGCTTCTCTGCAGAAAAGAGTTAAGAGCATAGTCTTCATACAGTAAAAGTTATTTACACACGTTTGCAAATACATTCAGAAGACAAAAGCACTCCCTCTGGTTTAGACTGACTTCAGTTTAATCTGTATTATATTATACCATTGTGTTCTGGTACCTAAACTCCTATTTTCAAGTGCAGTTTCCAGCAGCAAGGACAGTGTGAAGCAGCCTGGTGTCTGAGAACTGACAGAACTCGATGCACTGGCTTTCTACCAGATATTTCCCCCTTGAAATCTCTCCTGTCATAACAGCTCACAACAGTGTTAGAAATGGCCTGTTCTACATCAATACCAGCAAGGGAGGTGATGCTCCCTTCATGTAAGTAAGGGCGTTACTGATGGGCAAGAAATCAGAAAAAAAGCCTAGGATAAAGAGGGAAAGGCCACTTCTTGCACTTGCATGCCCCAGGAACCCTCAAGCTGTACAGGGAGCCTCCAATACATTTTGTCTGCAAACCACAACCCTGCTGTGAGAGGTAGTGTGAAGAAGGCCAAGGCATGTGCTCTGCCTTTTCCTCTCCCCCTCCATCCCTAACATCTGCCACAGATTAACGGAGAGGGAATACCTTTTTCCACTACAAAGTCCAAGTGGATGCTGCCTCTGGCCCTTTTGGAGGAGATGGAAAGGGAAGAAAATAGCATCTCTGACTGCTTTCCTCCTTGCAATGACACTCCTGCTCAAGAACAGGCAGTTCTGAGCATACTTGCAAAACCAGCTTACACACACCTCCTTTGCAGCAACACCTGGAAATGGGTGTCTGCCTGGCAGAAAGACTGTCTTCAAACAGAAACCACGATCACCCTCTGTTAGGGCAGGACATTATGTGTGACATTGCATATACTTCATTTCACCCTACTCTGAAGAAATGGATTTGGGAAGAGGTGAAATTGGTCAAAAAAACATCCTGTTTTTTTAACAGTATTCTGCATTTTATGTATTACCAGCAAGCACTATTAATTAAAACTTTCCATCTATCAGCAGGTTCACTCCATAATGAGGATCAGAATAACCCTGATTGCCAAAGAGAAGTTAATCAGTTTAAGCAGTACTGCTTTTAAATCAACTGGCTCGATTCCACCATTAGGAGACGTATTTCATTCCACCTGCTCCATTTCTGCACTAGCAAACAGCATCACTGGGAGGATCCCCAGCAGCTCTTCTGAGAGCAAACCCCAGAAAGGCTCTCCCAGAAAGCGACCATCAGCAACTGCCACTGGTGGCAATTTTGCTCTTCAGGTTAGGATTTCTCATTTTGTTTCTCTCGACTCAGTGCTGAACAAAACCCAGGAGGCAAACACCTACCAAGTCTTTGCCTCCGATTAAGCTATTAATTACATAAATTGGGGCACGCTCACGACTTTTAATTAAACAGATCCCCACTCGCCTCCTTGTGCTGCAGTGCTCAAACCTGCGTCTCATTTGAGGCGCATTTAAAAAACTCCACGACTCACCGAACGTCGTCCCCGCCTCGGGCCTGCTCACGGACGAGACGATGACAAAGCCGAACCCCTCGTTCTCGCCGCGGCGGATTTCCACATCGTAGGGCTGGACCACGGTGCTGACAACGCCACTGCCCCCGCCACCACCGCTGCCGATGCCACTGGTGCTGCCGCTGCCCGAGCTGACGGTGTTGAGGGAGTTCTGGCTGCCCTGCGGCGTTCGCTTCTCCTCCGTCAGCGAGGCCGGCTGGTTGCTGCTGTGGTGGGAAGAGGCCGGGGATGGGACTTCATTCTCTGCCTTGGGAACTGGGGAGGAGGGGAAGAAAGATTGTTTGAGCAGGCTGCGCCATTTAGTGTTTGAAAAGAGATCACTACTGAGGAAAAAGGCAGGAGAAAATCACCTGCTTTAGTCTACAGATCACAGCCATAATGACCAAGGGCTCTGTATCCTTTTGGATGTCACAACCAACAGCTTCAGTGATAGCACTGACCACACATGCTCACCCTCTTCCGTGTATGGTCACACGGCCAAAGCCTTTCACTGCCAAACTGCAGCAGCAGTATGGTTAAACCAGTGGAGTGCTGTGTGCTTGGGTGCTTGGTGGCATTTTAAACCTAGAGTACATTAGTTGAAAGGTGCCTCCTTGAGCTGTCACATCCTCATTTCAGTTATATATGTACAGCTGTATATACGTGCACAAGCCACGAGGAGAGACAGTAATATCACACATCCATCACAACACCTGTGTATTTTTAAACTCAGTGTTATCAGTTAGGTAGCACTGATTGCCTTTGATTAATGGGATCATAAGTAATAACAATCTCCCACACTAGCAAAACAACCTGTGAAGCAAACTATTCTGGACAGAAGAACCAGCAACTATCAGCAACTGGCACAGACAGGGAAACCATTAAACACTGTTAACATTAACATTAAACAAGTGTTCAACAGCAATTGAAATTGGAAGGGGTAGTAGAGTTTAAAATCTAATCAGCTACCACAAGGCTTGAAGAAGTCTCAAAAAAATTGCTTAGTCCAAACTCTGCTTGAGTGAGGGCCAACTATACTTAGTGTCAGTCCTGACAGATGTTTGTCTAATCAGCTGTTAAATATCTCCCCAGGCAATCTATTGGTTGCAATATCGGACTTAAATCTTCCCTGCTGCAACATAAGGCTATTATTTCTAGTGCTATCTAACAGGCATATGGAGAACATATTATTCCCTTCCTCTTTGCAGCAGCCTCTTATAGTCTTGAGGAGTACAATACCTCCTCCCCCTTCTCTGCTTTAAGCTAAAGAATCCAAATTTGTTCACAGTATTTCCTTGCAGACCATGTTTTCCAGAGCTCTCCTTATTCTCCCTGGTCCTCTGGACTCCCTCCAGTTGGGCTCTCTCCAACTCAAACATGTCTTTCTTGAAGTGCTGGACCATATTGCACTAAGCCATCATCTGCTGGGAAATCAGGAGAGTTCCCCCCTGCCTACATCCCAGCAGAGTGTTTTCCTTCACCTGAGCCAACCTCAGCGTAAAGCTCATGGCCCACAACAGCTTCCACTTCGTGTTGCTCAGCCTGTTCTCTGCAGCCCATTTGTGCAGCTGAGAGCAGCATATTGCACTTGTCCCTGCTGAATGCCTGCCTCCACTAATCAGGTCACTTCTCCAATTTGGTGAATCAAAATTAAGTTGAAGATCTTAAAAGCAACAGAAAAAAAGCAAACAAAATCTAATCCTCTAAAATCGTGGTCCAAAGAAAAAAGACTTTAAAATATCCTTGGATAGAAGTGCCATCTGCACTTAAAGTATCTACTAAATATATAGTATTCTACATATTAAGAATACAGGCTCATAAAATTCCCCCTACATGAATCTCAAGACAGAGAGTACCCATTTAGGTGAACAATCTTTTTTCTACTGGCATACGGATGACAGGAGGAACAAGGGACCAAAATTCAGGAACAGCCTTCTCTACAGAGTTATACCAGAATTTAAAAGCCTGCAACTATAAGGTGAAAGAAGGGATTCTGAATAATTTATCCTAGAGTAAGTGTCCACATTTGAAATGATTCAGAAATAGCTCGGTCTGGAGTAACATGCCTCTGAATGAAATATCAAGAGAGATCTCATGCATCTAAATCTTTCATGGTAATTTCCAGCCTGGAGGCTGTAAAACTGAATAGAAAATCTATGCACAAAAACAATACCAAAATTCAGCTGCCCTTCCCCTTCCTCCCAAAGCTCTTCTCCTGAAGCTTCTCTCACATTGGCAGCCCTTGGTCAGGAATTAAAGAGAGGCTGTCAGAGGAGAGACATTACCTGGTGTTCAATCCACAAAGTGAAGGAGGAACGAAATGAGAAATGAGCATCTAATATTGTGCAGAAGGAGCTCAGTCCTGGATAAGAACACAGAGCTATTTTAGAGGTACTTTTCTAGTCCTAACTTCCACTGAGGGCCTCATTTCCAAACTGAATGTTATTTTGATGCTCTTTAAGATCAAAGTACAGCGCTGCCTATTTATCCGATGATGCCTAAACTTGAAAGGCTACACAATATCCTTTCTTTCTGAATAAGTGAGCTAAATGAAATGCCAAAATTGAGCTCCCTAAAGGGATTCACACAGAAAGAGGCAGCACCCCAAAGTTACTCTCCAATATTAAGCATGAGGTCACATGTCATTTAGAAAGCTCATGCTCATGTCTTCCATTTTCTTTGCTATCAGGACATTTTTCGGTCACTCATCTGGGTGCCACCAGGCAGTGTCACTTCTCTCTGCATCTCTGTCTTTCTGCCAGCTTCTTTTTTGTCCATTTAAACCCTACACTTGTGCAGTGTGTGCACAGTGCCCAGCATAATTCAGCATACAGAAACCTCTCTAGACCTGAGCAATCTGGTCTAGTGGAAGGTGCCCATGGCAGAAGGGTTGGAACTGGATGATCTTTAAGGTCCTTTCCAACCCAAAGCATTCTATGACTCTATGATAACAAACATGCACGCCCTGCATCACCAGAACCAACAATGTTTACAGTTTTCCATCCTGCAGTTGGTTGACTACATGTTGAAGTTTCCCCGAGCCTAGGACAGGGGACACCACACACCAGTGCCTTCACCTCCCCTCCTGTGGACTCTTCAGCTTTCTTCTCTCACTCCCAGTTTAAGGGTGACTATCAGGCAGCACATTTATTTCAGGAAGTAAACAGAAAACACAGGCAGTCAGCCACAGTGCTGTTGCTGTATAAGTAGAACTAAAAACGATATACTGCAACCAAACAGTTCCTCATTTTATCCAAAACCTTCACGAAGACTGGGAAATCCAACCGAGATTGAGAGACTCTTGACTGGGAAAAAAATACTTGAAACTTATTTGATCAAGAACAAAAAAGACTAAAAACAGGCAAAAGAGGAAGAAGAACAACACATCCCCTGAGTTTTCCCAGTACTAGAAGGAGAAGCTTTTTTTCCTTTAAACCATTTGCTGAGCAGATGGGAGCCTGGCAAGAAAAGCAACCCCTGCAGAGAAACACTGCAGCCTACCTGTGTAAACCACTTTGCGCCTGACGGTCAGATTGACATGACCTTGTTTGGCTGCCTGTTGCATAAGCTGGACGACAAGCTGGTGTGATTTCCCGACAACAGGCGTCCCATCCACACAGATCAGTTCATCACCCGATCTCAGGCGGCCGTCAGCATCAGCAGCACCCAGCGGTACAATGTGACCGATGTAAATCTGATGAATTAGCAGAGGAAGAGAGACAAATGAGAACCAGCCCAACAGCCAGCTGGAAGCAAGGGGCACTCATAGTTAGACCCAATTTAGTAGGGACGTGAAATTGTTGACAAATGTCTGCTGGTCAGGAAAGTTGCTCCTGTGAAAGCAGCTCTGTGTGAATGGAGCCACATCATGGAATTGTAATAAATTGACATCTTGTTTCTTTAGGCAGTCCATTCACTCTAATGACAGATAGCCTTGGGAAACTCGTTCAACCAGACAGTGACCAGACAGGAAGACGGTTAAAAGCACTGAGGGTCTTGTCAGGGAGGTTGAGATTGAGTTACTCTTTCAGTTGCCTCTAGGGTTTACAAGCTTGGCACCACTCGCCTGTCCACCAACTCAGTCTTGGTTTATCTTCACTGAGTTCTGTGGAGTTACTTTAATGTGAGATGAATTCATGATCTCTCTTCCCATAAATGAGCAAAATAATTTTGGCAGGGAAAAACATGGAC
This sequence comes from Pipra filicauda, assembly GCF_003945595.2. Lineage (NCBI taxonomy): Eukaryota > Metazoa > Chordata > Aves > Passeriformes > Pipridae > Pipra > Pipra filicauda. The sequence continues at coordinate 2,934,032 of NW_024104798.1, read as the reverse complement.
ATTCATGCTGCCACTACCTAGTTGTGACCTGTGCAGCATGTGAAAGGACGACACCTCCCACAGGCACTGAATTTATGGTAAAGAAGTTGAGTGAATTCGAGAAGAGGATCGAGCAAATAGAAAACCTGGCATTCTAAGATCAAAATACTTGCAAACCTGACCAGGACATCCTTTTCTCAGCATCCAGGCAATTTCAGACCTATGTGTTTTTATCTGGTTTACAACAAAAGTAGAAGAAGAAAAAAAAACCATTTCTGTTATGGAGTTCTGGGGTTTTTTTTAAAGGGAGGGTGGGGAGGAGTTGCAGGATATATATAATCCACAAGTTACTTTAACAGCCATGCTATAGAACAGTTCTGCACATCTATACATGCTACTGCCATGACTCTGAAAGATGTCGTGAGTTAAAACATGATACTCACAGGTTCTCCAGGCTCATTTCCACCTAGAATCCTAAATCCAAAACCGGTTTCCTTTCTCCATAGAAAGATATCCTGCTCTTGGTAATCTGGAACTGAAGGGAGAGAAGAAAAACTGTAATTTTTAATCAAAAAACTACACCTTTATAACCAAGTCAGGACTATTCAGATGTATGTGTAGGGGGGTCCGCTACTCAATTTTAACCTTCAAATAAGGTGGTCTTGAGTTTTCAGACAATATCGCAAACAAAATTTTAAATACTAAAGGATTATTATTTCAATCACTACTAAAAATTATGCAGTGGTTTCTACTTTCTAGGTGTCTAACTGTGACTTGCCATTTGTTTATCACTATAATATCTCCTTCTGTCAATATTAGCATCATTACCCAGAGCAAGAGCCTCTTCCAAATCATCAATAAGTAAATGTGTACAACAGAGAATTACTCTGCCAGAAACAATACAGCTGTCTTCTCTTTCACAGGAGACAAAAGAGCCACTTGTTATGACTTCTACTGTTTAATTAACTTTCCCAAGCATAGTTTTCTGTCTTTCTACTAACACTACTTTAAATAACAATGGGACAGATCCCCAGTTGTTGTAAATCAGAAGAGCTCCACTCAAAACAATGCAGCTTTCCTGACTCTCACTTGCTTGAGTACAGGCTCTGCAAAACCACTGAAGAGATAAAACAAGTTGGAAATATAAAAAAAAGCCCAACCTCACCTACTCATTAGTATGGAACACCAGCTAGGTTGTTACAATGAATATTACATACAGTGAAGTACTAACCTTGAAGAGCAGTTGAACAGTAATGTTTTATATTAACTTACTCATGCTTGCTTTCATCCTTTTTAAAAAATGCAAAACTAATTGCTAACATTAAATCATATCAGAAGACAACTTCAGGTTCCTTTAATATTTATTGGATAGTATCTGTAACATTGACTAATTTTGTAATGATCCCCTCCCAAAATTTATAATTAATGATAATAAAAAGCTGTTCCTTTACCAGTCAGCTGCCTATATTTTCAGTAAAGAAACCAAAGTATATAATTCAGGAATCTGATTTAAATAAGTGCCTACTCAGACACAGGATGCAGCATGTTTAATGAAACATCATTTAGTTTTCTGTATCTATGAGCAGGTTCTTTTCCATTGACATCAGTGAGTGTCGGATTGGGCCCTAATTGCATTTTACACTGCCTATGCCTAATGTGCAATGATTTGGGTCTGGTCTGGTGCTTTTCAGTGTTAAGACTTTTGGTTAGCTCTGATGGTCTCTCTTCAATGATTCAAGAGGATTAAAATACAATATGAACTGAAGATCTGGGAATACTAAAAATTAAATGGATAGGTGAGTGGTAAGGTACAGATGTCTGCTTTGATATTTTCATTTAAACTGGCTTTATATATAATCTTTTCACACTTTAATTACCTGCAGTTATAAACTAAGCTTAAAACCCATGCCCTTACTGAACTGGAGAATAATTTTTGTCCAGACACAATTACAGAGCAGTCAGGTGATGAATACACTGGGTGCCTGAGTGGTTCATCTGTTCTGGCTGAAGGCAGCTCTCCACCCTACAGACGTGTGGCACAACAGCAGAATTCAGACAATGAATTAATTGGTGTTTGTCACTGCCTTCAGCGAGGGGAGCGTGACGAGCAGAGACACTCGGAAGTGTCTCTCCAGCCCTTCGCAGGCTATTTTGGCAAAGGCTGGCCCCAACCAATTAATAGTGCGTGCTGGATCTGTCAGAGGTAAAGTGGCTTCTGCAGAGACCTTCAGCAGAGCCCGTTTCCTCGGCATCTCTCAACACCTTCCCATTTGTCAGCTCTCCAGTCTCACTGAACGATGCCGTATGTCCCTGGTTTGGGTACCAACAAGACAATTAATGCTGCTGGAGGGAACAGCAAGCCCGGCCGGACCGGCAGCATCAAACCAAAGCAACATAAAAAGACAAGTCTATCCCCCAAAGAAGCCAGTTCATCCATGTAACGCTCCTTCCACTGGAAGGATTACAGAGAGGTGGAACACAGATGCGACAGACATACAGACAACACACATTTACACAGAGTGAGTACAAACCAAGCAAAACTCCTTTGACCACTAGCTCTGCAGTACAGTGATTCACTGGCACAGCCCAGAACACCCATCCACCTCTGTGCTTCAGTGCAGGTGAGGTGGGACCCCCTGAGGTTCCCTAGTGGAAAATTATTTTAGGCTCTCCCATTATTCATTAGCACTTCAGAGAAGCCACTTTCCCTACTTAAAGAGAAAAATGGTGGTGCTCAAACTCTGCTGAAAACGAATGGAAAATGGCCTCTAGGAGTCATTCATTGCATCCCCATACCTTGACTGATCTCAAGCATGTCTGACTCTGATAAAACATGTGCATAGCCCAAATGGCTAAAATTTGCCAGTCTGCTCGTCGTGAATGAAACCAGAGCACTTGGAGAGCATTGCAAAAGTGGTAAGAAGAGTTCTGCTGGGGCCATGAGGAGGAATGGAAGAGAAGTGAGTAATGCAGCTCCGACGATGAGCCACGTGGGCAAACTCATGAACGAAACAGGACCATGATACGCCCACCCCACCACCGCCTACGCGATCCGCCGCCAGCCAGGACACAGTAAAGCGAGTGCTTTGCACCCTGGTGGCTAACCTTGGCGTATGGCCCTGCCAGACTCCCTTGGTGATGAAGAGCCCCCCGCCACAGAGCAGCAATGACACCAGAACAAGACATCACAAGACACAGATACATTCTCGGCACAGTCTTACATTCTCCAAAACTCGTGGAATTGATTTCTCTCTCTCTCTCACCCTTGCTCAGTCCAGTTGCAGGCGAAGGTGACATAGCTGTAATATTAATTTTACAGTTTTGCAGAGCTTAATGTATCTTCTTTCTTGTTAGTTCATTTAAGTAATTGTGACTTTATGGATCATGTTAGGCTTTCATGCATAATTTTTTAAGGTTATAGGTACTACGGATTATGACACACTAAATTTCACATCTATCTGCACACGCCTGTGCACATGTGGATATATAATAAACACACATATGAATTCATACATTTATGCACATGCATGCAGGTATATTTGGACAACCTCTTTTTTCTCCTCAGAGGGAAAATTTCTTTAAGAACACCTTAAATATACTTTGCTACAAAAAAAATTTTCACTTTCATGACATGGTTAGTTTTTCAAATGTAAATATTTTTTTCTAATGTTAAAAACATTCTAAATATGTGGTGATGAACAATGAACATGGTGTTTAATTAGAGGCAATTTTAATCAAACTTTTCTATACAAATTTCAACAATTATCTTATATGTTATATAAAAGAAAAATCTGTCCAGTGTGACATCAGTTTCAACACAAGATGGATTCAAGAATGATCAGTATGAGTTTGCTTTAGTCACTGGCTCATTTGAGGCAGCAGCACTCTCAGTGACTCATAGCTTGGCAAAGTATAAAAGGTTTAAGGTCCAGATTCAGCAAAGTATATGAAGACAAGTCTGAAACTAAGAGTGAACAGTCTCACTGAAGCTGTTGGAGAGTGTCAGAGTTGAGAAATCCTGCAATTTAGCCATAAAATCTCAGGAGGTTCCATATTTGCAAGAAACTCATTTTCCAAACTACCCCACTGCAGTAGAATTCCAGGTTTTTTTGCCTTCTCCTTTTAACCAACCCTTCTGGTGGCACAGGAAGCTTTTGAAAGATGGCTTCAGCATGTTCTTGACAAGATGACCAAGCTCTGTCAGTGATGTTTGGGGAGGGTGTGATGCCGTGAGTGAGCCATGGAGCCTGCCTAAGACTCCACTCCCTCCCTCCGCTGCTCACTCGACGTGCTGTGAGTACTACGAGTAGTACTGTCCTTTTTAGCAAGACTTTCCCTAAGGGCACGGACACATCTGTGTGTCCAAGAGTATGACTGTAACTGTTTGTCTACTATTAATATAATAAAAGGACATAACCCTACCAAAGGGCTTTTATTAACCATCATCTTGAAAGTCAGCCTGATCAGAAGGCGGCTGCAATTTCTGGAGAGTGTTTTTCTTTTCTATTTTAGGGAGAAAGTATCTAATGTTTGTATCATTGTGCAAATATTTTTAATTCTATGTAATTGCTGGTGAGTGAACACTACACACCGGGGTCAAGACTTGTTTGTATTATTTTAATTAGATTTGAGGAGAGAAAAATCCTACCAAACAAATTATGTGCCTGAAAATAAAATTCAAATATTAATGATAACTTAGAATATTTTAAAAGCTTTAAAAATTATCTATCGTGTTCTGCTTTACTTTTAATTAAATGCTTAAGCCCTTCAAAGGGATTCATTAACACATCTGCAATTCAGATTAATTCATTTTGTCACTGCTGTTTTGACAGATGGCCATATGTAGGATACGGTATTTTGCAAAGCAATCAGGCCACATGAGAAAAATTTGACAACAGATTGCGTTAATCTTTAAGGAAGTTTAATAATACATTGAAAAATAAAAAGCATATTATAAAAATATATTTCAATAAAACAGTGCGAGGTTTTTAGAATTGTGGCTCTCTGCTAAGCCATTCAATTGCTGTTCCTCTCACTGAGTGCTCTTCATGTGTGTCATTCCTGGATCCTGGAACAGTTTCAGTTTTTAAACCTTAAGGGTTTGTCCTTCTCTCTGATTCATGTACACAACTCCCACGAGCAGCAATGAGTTACCAATAACGAGGAGCTCAGGCAGCTAAAACTTAGCACCAGCAAAGAGTGCATTTGTTATCGCCACCAAATGATCTGTTTTCACATTCACTCAGCACAAAGCCAGCTATTCTCAAACGTCCTAATCCAGCAAAGACTGGCAACTCTGGGACAGATTGCAGCAGAGCATTTGAGCTCAGCCTTAGCCTTAAAGCATCCCCAGTCCTTTTGGGTTTACAGCTTGAAAATAAGCTTCCTTGGACCGGAGCCAAAGCACTCAGCACCTCGCAAGGCTGATCCCCTCACCCTGGGGAGCTGCACGTGAAGGAACTTTAACCCACATTTGTGGAATAAAGTTGCAGTTCTCATCTGCTGCCACTCAGCCAGGGTCCAGATACAGTGATGGAGCCATTGCAGAATTAAGAGTGCTTCCTGATATGAAGATGCATTGGGTAAATCAAAAAAACACATGCTTTTAACACAATTATGGGTTAGCTGGTGCTTTTGAACTTAATTCTGCTCTACCAATGGCTTCAGTGAGATAGGTCACATAAGGCAAACGCAGTCCTTTTTAATGAAATACTGATCCAAGGACAACTCGAATAGAGGAAGAACACATTTTACCAATTCTGAAAAATTAAACTGTTGCTTGTGCTTCCCATGTCTACATTCTTATTATTAATGTTAGTAACAGTGGGATGCACTCCCAGCAAAAAAGGCAGTAGGTGTTCATTATAGATTCAGTACTTCTTAGAAATATCCTGGAGACGATGAATTCATATATTGAATAAAACCTCCTTATATTATTATTTTTAGATAAAAAAAATCTGTCTGGGCTGGGGCTAATGAATTCATCTTCTTGTGTCAGCTGCACTTGAAAAATTGCACTATGTACTCTTTATGCTGAACAATTTCACAAATGGGAAAAAATAAAACATTTAAGATGATCTAATGCTCTAAAATTCTATCCTTTTAAAATTCATCATATGCTTCAACGCAAAGGGTTGTTGCTGTTTTTCAGTCCACTTGTTGGGGGTTCAAGACCCTGCCTCTCAAAAGAACATTTCATAATCTTTTTCTGGTTTTTTAAAATTTAAGGCCAGCAATCAACAGAGAGCAAGCCCTGGCCTGGGTAGTTGAGAGAGCTGAGCTGGACCTCCTCAGGCAGTGGAGGATTTTAGCACCCACGAAATGCCTGGTTACTGGATGTATCAGCCACCCTCAGCACTGGCACTAGGGTGGCATCCTCCTGCTGTACATCAGACATTCATTTAGTTCTGTTCACACTTTCATCAGAAGACTGCAGAGAGAGTCACATCTAGCACCCAAAGCTATGGATGTCACGGGAGATGCTAACCTCAGACCCAAAGCCAAAGGGAACGAGCGCTCAAATAAAGAAGGAAGCGATGATATGACTGTATCTCCACCAGCCAAAGGTGGCACAGGGTTAAACTGAACTGCAGCTGGGTACAAACACGAAGAACAGCACATGTGGAGCAGAAGACAATGAAACTGGAGTGCCCAGGGAATGGTTTCTCCCACCACACGCTCTGGTGCTCTGTGTCAGCAGAGCTCTCTCTGAGTGATCAGAGAGCCACACAGTTGGTGCTTGGGCAACACTGGGAACTGAGTCTCTAAGGGATGATTCAGGTTCATAACAAAGGGAAGGAAACGCGGTGCCTCCCTGCAAGCTCCCAGGGCAGCACACCCAGGTTTCAGCTGCGAACCACAGCCTCCATTTATGAGACTGGTGAGAAGTGAGGGCTTTGTGAGGGAAGGAGAAGGAGCTGACCAGGAATCTCTAAATAAAACCACCAGTCACACTACGGGATCAGACCATGCCAGGAGACAGAGTGTGTCCAACTCCATTTTTCACTTATCTTTCCTGTTTTTCTTCACACTTCATTAGGTACAGTAAAGCCATGTCACTAGCTAAGAATGCAGGTTAATCCCCAGGGAATGTGCTTCACTCCAGCTTAGGGTTGGAAATTCATAGGCTCTTGGACACTTCAAGTGGCACAAGTTTACAAGGAGACAAGACCATATCACACTTTGGCCACTCTTGAAAAGCCTTCTATCTATGAAATCAAGAAACCTCAGAAAACACCTTCCTGGAAAGGAAGAGCAAGGGGATGGAAAGGTGGTAGAGAAGCAGGTAAGTCTCATCTGGTAGAAGAGGCGGGAGACAAGGACTGAAGCGGTAGAAGAGGATCAACACCACTACAGAGATGCTGGACCACGGAAAGGTGAGACAGGGAAGCTGAAGGGGTGTAGCAGATCCCAGTCTAGCAACAGGCCTAGCAGTGAGGATTGTGGCACAGGGAAAGATGGGGTGTGGGAAAACAGGTGGTCAAGGGACAGTGAAAAGGCCTGTTGAAGGCCTCTATTCACAGACAAGGATAAAACCTCTACAAGATAACTGCAGCCACTGAGGAAAGAGGGAGGATTTAGTACATGGTGCTGGAAGTGGACACAAAAGGGCAATTGCCTGCCTGTGCACTTCAGGATTTCTCCAGCTCAGTCTTGGGTTTTATCAGGAAAGACAGACAGGAGTTAAGGCTGCTAAGCTGATACTAATGACTAATTAGTAGGAGTTAAACAGTTAATTAGAAATTAGCTAAGTAGCTGCAGGGGGTCAGAGGCAATGCCAGCACAGCGCCAACAGGAACCATGTGAGCTGAGCAGTGGCAACGCCAGTGCCACAGAACAGCCTCAGCCTTGTCCACCAGGGCAGGAGAAGGAGGAGCTCTACCCACAGCTCTGCAGGGCTGAATAGTCACCATCCCTCAGCTCTTGCCCCTTTTTCCTGTTTCAGTGAGCTGCTTGTACAAGTTCTGTCACTGCACTCGCAGATCAGTATGACCTGGTACAAGAGCCCGCAGGGTCAGCACACCTAATCTCTGAGAAGGGATGGGAAGGGAAGCAGTGCACAGAAGCTGAGACACCTACAAACTGCATTGCTGAGACATTCAATCCAAAGAGAAGAATCTTCAGCCAAGAAACTGTGACTCATGATTTAATTTTTCCAGCATATAAGACTTCAAAGTGACTCGTTTGGTCAGAGAAAAACAGTCCTACCATTTTTCATTCTGAAGTAACGTTCATTTCGTACTGGTTTTACCAATTTCCAGTTAGGACATTAAAATCAAACTGCAGGTGATACTCTCACAGAATGAAGACTTTGAAACTCCCTTTTCAGTAACTGAAGTTACTACTGCCTTTCAAAAGGAACCTCATACTCTAATTCTTAAAGAAGCTTTTACAAATTTGATCATCTTCAGCAGTGCAATTAAAGCAAAGCCAATGTGTTTATTCTGTTTGCAGAGAAGAAGCTGATTGAAACCATATTTATAGTCTTGGAGCAGAGTCAAAACCTTGCTGAACTATTAGCCAAGTGCGCAGATTATTAATTGCCATAAAAGCCACTTACAATATGCATTTGATATCTGTATTGTTAAAGTGTCCACTCTGGTCAAAGTAAAATGGCTCAGCTGGATTTTCTCCTCCCCAGAGTGAGGCTGAAAAGCATCTGATATGAATTTCAGCAAACTAATTACTTCCCTTCCTCACTGAAATTCCTATGCATATCAGACAACGAGTCTTAACATCAAAAAAGAGTTTAGGATCTAGATAACAAACTTGGAAATTCTCCTTCAGCCTACCTGAAAAGTAAAATAAAAACATAGGGGAAAAGACGGTCTTTAATTCTAAAGGGATTTTTCATTTAAAGCTTTATGTGCCCTTTCCTAGAGATGATCTAAATTCGGTCCTCACCAGAGAGGAAACCGCAGCTCTACCAAGTAGACATCACTGGCAGACACCGAATTAACCAACTGAAGCCTTACATTTTCAACAGAAATCTAAAAAGATCCAGCCCTTCGCAAAGAAAACACACAGGGAGCAGCTGCCGGAGCCGTAGCCTTAGCAACCACACCTGCTTCATATACTCACGTCGGCTTTCATACATGCTCCTGGACTGGGCCCAGATTTTGAACGGATCTGGCTTCTTCTGCCCAGAAGTGTCCGGCTGGTCCGCAGGCGGTGCCTCCGCGGCGCTGTAGTCCGGCAGCACCTGCGTGCTGTGCACGGGGGACGCGGTGTGCCCGCTGCGGTGGCTGGAGACGCTGTGCTGGGAACTGTTTTGGCTGTCTTTCCTTTCAAGTGGTTGCTGTAAGGAAGGAAAGCAAGTGGAAGGAGAGGGAGAGAGAGAGAGAACAGACGGTTATTGGTCTTTGAGTGGGTGTTTGCCATCAATTTTTCTCCCTTCTTTGATCAGGGTTTCTGCATGCACATAAGTAAATATATAAATTATGGTTTTTCTGCTAGTTAATGCTGGGTACAGTTTAATTCCCCGATGACAGATTTTGATAGGCAGACTGACAGAAAGACACATGCAAAACAAAGTCATTTATCATAAAAAAATATGCATTTTTCCATCTAACACATAAGACAGATCTAAATCTCACTATAGGTTACTAGTTTCAGTGCACTTATTTTTTCCCGCATTAAGGTAGAAAAACTCAACAACCTTCTACTCAGATAACATTATGGTCTAACTTGACCCTGAAAGAAAAAGGAAAAAGTACCAGATTTCACTGTGAAAACTCAAACTGTCCCTCTGAATCAGATTCAAGCACAGACCTTACTATGCAAGATCACTTTTCCTCTGCAGCTCTTGCAAGCCCCCACACCACAAATGGCTGGACAACATCCCTTTGATGGCTCTGCTTCCCAGAGCATCCACAGGATTTCTGCAGACCTTCACAAATGTGAAAATGTCTATTTGCAGTTTGATTTCCTTGTTTTAATTGAGCATATTAAAACAGGAAAAAATGTGTCTGCCTACATTCAGGGTTTATTCCAAAGCAGCATGTCAAGAGTTCTGCCTGCTCACTATTTAGCTAAGCAGGGTACGTAGTTCTTAAACTCACAACAGTGTGTTCAAATGAAGCACAAGTCACATCTGCAGTGCCAGGATTTGTACTGCTCAATATGCAGAAAAATCCTCCCCCAACAAGAGCTCCCCAAACTGTTCAGCAAATGCTTTTCAATGCTCTTTTAAGATGACCTTGGGTTGACATCAAGGTTCAGTGCAATCTCCCACCTGCTCTGACACAGGGAACTGTGTCTGGAAAAACAGACTCTCAGAGGTTGTTTTTCCTACTTCCACTATTTCCCAGCTAAAAGGGGTCAGCCACTGGCACCAAGAAATTTAAAGCCTCCTGCTGGCAGAGGGTACCTGAAAACACTGCAACAGAAGTCTCTGCTTTCAGGAACCAAACAGGTTAGGGTGGCAAACACAGAGCAGATCAGCACAGAGGGCTGATGTGCCCACAGGTCTGGGGACCCCTTGCTTCACTCCGGACAGGAAACCCCAGGCAGCCAATGCTCCATCACAGAAGGGATGAAATAATTACAGAGGAGAAAGTTGCCATACAAAGTGCCCCCTTTTTGAGTCTTAAAAAAATCCCAACAGATTAGATTGTTGTTAAGTTGCACATACTTCAGGTTTACACTGGAAAAAAAAAAAAAAACAGGTCCAACAGCCCAAATGACTTTGACCTCTCAGCCTTGCATTCAAGTTGTTGATTCACTACCAGCATCTTTTAAAGGATAGACTAGATCTTTCAAAGAACATGAAATTGCCTTTGTCCTTTAAAGCAATTTTGAACAAAGCATACCTGCTGTGATTACTCATCTCCAGACTTTCAAATACAAATATCTGAAACAATTTCCAACATTTATAGCTTTTTAAGTGGTAAATGAAGCTAATTCACACATAGCCTTTCAGTTTTTAAATGAAGCCATTTTAAAACAGCTATGCTGGGGATAATCACTCCTTTGTAATTTAAAAAAAAAATACAAAAACATTTTACATCTCTCAGTTCAGCCATCTGGATTGGTTTGTTTGTTTGGCCAAACTACTAAAATAACTACAAGCATCCCGTGAAACTTCAGGCCAATATCACTGGAAATAGCTGGGTTACAGAATGTGGAGTACAGGGACTAAAATGTGAAGCTTTATTCAGCCCCTGAAGAAATAGCGAGAACACTTTGAAAACTTTCTGATTTAAAAAGAAACAAAGTTTAAACTTCAAAAAGTGCTCTCGCTTTGTGATATGAAAGGTTTAAATTTTGAACAAACTAAGAATTCCATTTCGTATTTGGGTTGCAAATGGAAGTGTCAGCATATCTCAAGTAAAACCATCTCTAATTAAACTACAGTTTCAATTGCAAATACATAGACATTTTTCAAGAAATAAGGGAAAAATTCTTCAGAGGGAAAGTTATCTTCCCCAAAAATAACTCCCTCAAAAAGCCTGAAACATCTCTGTTTAGGAGTTTAAGAGGGGACCAGAAAAAGGGGAACTCAACCACAGTAATAATGCATATGTGTAATTAAATTAATTCAAGACAATATTTATTGACTTTCACATCACCAGAGGAGGCCAAAAAGGTTTGGGGCCAAAATTCTTTCCACATGCTGTAGCAGCTTCAACATATCATCCCCATGAGGAATTGCAGGGGGTCACTGCAATGCCCCTCCCATGGGGACTGCTCAGATAAAGAGGTTTGTTTGTGTCCTGGTACAAGTGGAGCTTTCCCAAGAGAGATGAGCATAATGCCAATGAAAGGATGGGTTCTCCATCTCCTGCCTTGTTCCTAGCTTCAGGGCCAATCCTCCTTGGTCTGGATCTTGCTATCTGGCTCATTCAGTTCACACATACAGGCAGGAAAGCAGCTAAATTGCGGCCAGATGAGCACTGGGCTGTTTGGTGACTGAGTCCTGCAGAGAGAGCAGTTCAGACCTCACCCTGAGATGCTGATCATGCTTTTCAGTGCAAAGCAAAGCAGATCAGCTGAATTGTATTGACTTCTGACAGTAGCTGCCAAGAGCATGGGGCACTGAACTACCCAAGTCAGTAAGAGCATCCCTGACCCTCTGGAGCCCACAATCTTCTCCAGAGCTGCTGATAAACATCAACAGGTTGCCAGAAAGACTCTTGACTAAAAGTGGCTAGAAAGCAAGACTAAAATGACTACCTTGAGTCCATTTAAGCAGACTGCACACTTAAATACAGGTGGTGGGATGAAACCCCTTACAGCCCTGACAAAATAAATCCATGGAAAACTGCAGCTTCTCATACACTACCCAAGGCCCAGGTCAGGTGCCAGCAGCCTGTGCCAGCTTCTCAACACCTTGGCCGAAACTTTGCAGTGCTCATCCTGCAAAACAGAAGACAAATGCATAAAACTGCAAAAAGGGAGAATTTCTGTGGTCTCTTCTGTGGCAGTTCAAGGTAGGGGGGGGAAATGGTCTCTGAATGAAGAGGGATGTGTTGTACAAACATGCTGTGGAACCAGTTTCTCCTTGTGACAAAAACAGGACACTGGCGGAGTCCCAGGTGCTGCCTATCCACCCAAAATATGTGACAAAGTCTCTTGTCAGGAGCAGGCTGTGCAGAGGAATTGCATTTTTGGCCACAATTCAGCTATGCTGACAATGTATTTATTTAAATCTGAAAGAAAAAAAATAGATTTTTGGAAGAGCTTAGCACTTTCTGCCCCCTGCAGTGATCTTGTCTTCTGATGATCTAGCTGCAGATTTTTTGCTCTAGAGCATTTTGGAGAAACTGGTCCTGGTAGTGAAGTAAACTGAGCTGGAAATGGAAATCTTTGCCCCCTTGTGGAGTATTTTGATGCAAACAACAAGGGGAAAAAAAAAGAAAAAAATTTTGGTTTTATCCATGTTATCCCACGATAATTCCAGGGGAAATTTATATACTAGAGAACTTGCACACCAAAACCATATTTCCTTGGTTGTTCAATGCAAAAATATTATCCATTTTCATCTAAAAAAGAATCAATGGGAAAGTGAAAACAGAGAGCTGCAGCAACAGCAAACAGCAGCACAGAGAGCTGCTGGGAGCATATCTTTGGTGGGGGAATAGAGAATAAAGAACTTGGAAATGTCCAGTCCCATGTATGACTGCAAAAGGTTTCTTTTACTAATTTGACCCTTTCCCCAAGGTTTAAAAATTCTCCTTAAAATTTGAGAAGTGCAAAGCTCATCAGAAGATACACACAGGCTGAAAAATACAGCCCAAGAAAACTGAGCAGGAAAAATATTCCGAGGCTGTGTCACAGCCCCAGCAAACCTCTCCAAGAGGCTAAAACACCTCCCCACAGCCAGGCAGTTCCAAAAACCTGAAGCTGGCCTTTTGGGAATTGGGGCTGACAGCTAAAATTAGGACTTGCTTGAGAAAGAGCAGCCACTGGCAATAAGTTGGGAATGCGTCTGAACTTTGGGAAAGGACATGAAGTAACAAGAGAGGGCTCATCTCTTGAGCAAAGCAGAAGAGGATAGACACCTGAGTCATGACTTCCCCAATGCAGCAGAAGAAACAAAGAATAAGGACAAGTTAAGATCAAGCCCACTGCTCCCAGCCTGGACGTACATTATCCTCTGGCTGCAGCTCACTTTTTAAACAAGCAATGCTGGAAAACTGTCGCCTTGCATTGCGCAAAGGGCACGGGGGAAATGGGCAGCACATTCCCCCCTAGCCCCACAGGCAGCTGTGCAGTGCTGGGGACAGCCCATGGCACAGGCTCCACTGGCAGCACCCACACTCACCCCATCGCTGCCAGTGCAGCAGCAAACTGGGAGTCCCTGGGATTCAGTGCATCCCTGGGAAACACCGGCACAGAGTCCAGTGAGATGGTATCCCAGCCTGGGAGCGCGCCAGTGGGGCAGGCCTGGCTCTCACCTGCCATGAGGAGATCTTCATGGCCAAAAGGGTTGGGTTGGGCTCCCCTCACCCCGCAGCTGAGCAGCAGCCCTTCAACAAACCGAGGAAGGACAGTGTTTGCAACATCACCACTTCCCTGCTTTTGACCATAGCCTTGGCCACGCGAGCTCTGGAGTTTGTGTAAATCCATCCCAGAGAGCCTCGAGAACAATTTCCTCCTCTGCACACGGATGCCCTGATGCACTTTGCTCCAGGTTTCCGTGCTCAACCCCTGCATGTCACCAACGCCTGGGGATGAAGAAGCGGCTGCACCGGCTCAGCTGAGCTCTCGGCTCTGCCCTCCAAGGAGCTGTCGGTCATTAAAGCCGCCGCACAATGCGGCAGACCACAACATCCCTGCTAATTGCCGCTGCCAACGATCCCGTGTGCAGGCAGGGGGAACAGGAGGCTCTGCTCTTTGTGAATCCTGTGCTGTAGAGGCAACAGCACCGCCTAGGACCATAGGAAAAATTACTGAAGGGACCCTGGAGCAAAGTGAGAGCACTCAGGAGAGGCACACGAGGGAATGGAACTGCTTTCCCAAGGCTGACAGGTTCCTCAAAGCAAGTAGTAAGGAGAAATCTGCTGTTGCACAGCTACACCTGTTTGTAAGCAGCCTCTTTGTTCACCAAGGCAGGATTAGCCTGACATGGATTTAGATACTGCTGATTTTTACGGTGCATAGCTGTCAACCAGGGAGGTGTCTGACACAGCAGGATCCCGCTTCACCCGATGCCAAATGTGCGTGTGGCAGAGTGGGAGCCTTCAGGCTGTGGAAAGACCAAAACTCATTGATTAGGGCTGGTTTAATGACAGAAGTCGGGAGTCCGAATCGCGTGCAGCCAATCCTGCTCTGACCAGGGGAAAAAGTGGAGGCAGAGAATAGAAACGTGCCTGATGCGTATGTATTTTACACACTCGCTTCTGTTTTTCCGAAGGCTGAAATAATCCCCACGTATGACAGCAGCGAGCACGCAGGGTCTGACAAGGCTGTGATTTGCGAGGGAGCACACCCCGCACTTCTGCCTCCCAACATTAATGCGAGCTGACAATGGTAGAGGCCTGGGCTCACATGACTTTAATCAGCGCTGCCCTAAGCCATCAGAATCACATTAATTATTTCAGGGCTTTTCTTTTTGGATGAACAGAGAGCTCGTATTAAAAGCAAGAGCCTTCTGCTCAGCCTCTTCATGAACCTCTTGCCCAGGTTTGTGAGGTGGGCTGTGCCCAGCTGCAGGTTTTGGCACCCATCGGGGACTGTCAGTGAAGTTTCACACCATCTTACAACACGGCAAACACCTCACTCGCTCTGCTTCCCCAAAGCTCCCAGGAGAGAATTCTGCCTTTCCCTCACTCCCAACAGATAACTGCAAACTTTCAGGCTTTAAGTATTTCATTTCCTTTAAAAATAAAACATTTCTTTTTGTTGCATACAAATAGCACATTAATTTCTTCCATAATATCATGCATGGAGCTTTAGAGATACTTTAGATCACGGCTTCCGTGCTGCTAGCAAACATGTCATCCAGGTAACAGCTTTACATGGAAATAAGATCAGAGGGGACAAGAAAATACTGTTCTATTGTTGCTTTTTAAAAAAAAATTAGGAATCTTACACCTGCAGCACAATCCTGCTCAGTATGAAAATGCCTCCAGAGCAAGCACCCAGACAGCTGACTGTATTCCCTGGGAACTGTAATCATGCTCCGTTCATGCTTTGTCTCCCTCGACAAGGTGCGTGCTTTCCCATTCCGTTAATAATTCAGCCAAGGGTACTCAAGAAAACTCAGGGAGTTAATGGAAAAGGTTGGTGCCTATGAGCACCCGACAGGAATTGCTATCTGGCAAGAAGGTGGAGCCTCCCATCTTTCTAAAAGGAAACAATAGCTGTCTTTTTTGGTAAGTTAAATGGCAGAGAACCTCATCTGTCAGGGAAGCGGATCTGTAAACCTGAGGCTTTATTTGCAAACAAGTCCCCCTTCCGTACTGCATTCCTCTCTAGTCGCCCCATGCAGCAGGAGCCGTGCAAGGTAATCATGGTTGCAACAGAAAGACAACTTAAAACAATCAAGACCCACAAAGCAAACAAGCCAAACTCATGCCTTTCCCCTTCAGAGCAGACAAACAGACAAAAAATAGTAGCTGAGAAGTGCTTACCGACTTTGGGCTCTTCTTTGGGACCGGCAGTCCTGAAAAATGGCAACAAGGGAAAAATAAACATTAGCATTAAACGTTACCTTCCCTTAAAGAAAAATCCCTAGGTGTATCATCCGAACGTAGCCATCTGCAGAGTTATGTCAGCTTTCGCTCTCGCATTGGAGTTACCAGTCTGTTCATATCGAATCAAAGCACAGGGAGAGGGAGAGCGAGCGAGAGACGGGAGCGGGGAAGAGGGAGCGGGGGGGGAGCTCTCTATCTGCATTAGCTATGCTGACTTGTGCTGCAGCAGCCGGGAGGCTGGGAGAGAAACCCACAGCCCTCAGTGGCTGCCGAAACCCAGCGCTCGGGCAGAATCTCAAATGCTCCCCTGGATTACGGGAGACTTAGCTCACAATTAAGCCGAGGCTCTTTCCTTTTGACGCGATCGGCTCGGCGATTTTATCGGACCAATCGCGGAGGCGCAGGGCAAACAGGTTGATTTTTTAAAAAGTATTCCTCTAGAAACTGATTTTTGAACGGGAAAACGGGCACTGGCTTGAGCCTAGAGGTGCGGGCTGGGCAAAGGAAAACAAAAGCATGAGGAAGAATAAGGTTTTATCCCTAAAAATGTGAATATTGCTGAGAAAACACGTTTTCCTTCCTGTCCATCCTCAGCGTAAATCTTTGAAGCCAGAGGTTTTATCTGTTAGCTACAATTTCAGAGAGCTGTGGCTTGAGAACAAGCACAACCAGTGCCTTGACCCCTGGGGGGGAAGCTCAGGAGCTTGGAGAAGGGTGGTTTACACAGGTTGCAGTTGATGTAAAGGAAGAAACAACTGGGAAGGCACCAGGGAAGGTTTTTTCAAGGACAATTTTGCATTTTGAAGCAGCCTCTTACTCGCTCTGTGATGAGCAAGAGAACTCAAGAGAGATTTCAATCAACTACTTGTGCATATAGCCCAGTTACCAGTAGCAAAGGAAACACTTGTCCAGGGGGTTACCTACAAATGCAGGAAAAGCTCTTTCTTGTGCCTTTTGCAAGAATGCCCAAGACCTCCCTTTTCTACAACTGTTGGAAGAGAGGAAACTCCCCATATTTTGCTCTGTGTGACACTCCAGAAACAAACATAAACCTAAACACAGATTACATTGCACATTAAGTGCTCAGTAATTCAGATGTTTGAAATCTGCTTTTGTCTTTAGCATGTGATTTATGTGGCATTTATGCCGCATTACGTTTTCTACTTTATGCATTTTGTTTATTCTAAAACCCATGCCCTCATCTAACTTTTACACAGAGAATAAAATAAGTGATGCAAGTGAATTACAAATCTGTCTAGGAAGATGCCTACTTTAAGGTAATTTGGGAAATGTTAGTTCTGAATAGGGAAGATCCACAATTAAAAATGATAAACAGAGCTCACTTTGCTGTTGCTCTCAAACTGGAATGCATACTGCAACGAGGATTTTAAATGAAATATTTTCAAGCTTTTGAGGAATATCTGTGCTCTGCATGTCACTGATGCATTCCCAGCCAATAGCTGATATCCCCTCCAGGCACTGATTGATCGAGGGACAATGAAACATCAAAACTGTTTGAACTAAACAATCAAGACTGCAGCTTCATTTTTGCTGACGGGGACTATGTTTGTATAACACACTTAAAGAGGAAAGCGCTAATAATGTTCATAGCAAGTCACACTTTTAACAGGCATCATTTATCAGAGATAAACACACAGACAGAGATTCTCCTCTCTCTCTCCCTCCTTCCACGTGCGTGCACACACGTTTACTCTCCCTTTCCAAGAGATGCTCTTTCCCATTAAATCAATAGGTAGAACAGATCCCTGTGCACACATGCACCCTTAACACACCAGCATGAGACAGAAAAGATATTACAGCAATTTAAATGCTCCCTCCAAAATATAAAGCAGAAATGCAGCTGGGCTGTTCATTCATATTGTATCAGAATTCAGTTTATTGCATCACAAACATTAAACGTTAAAATTTAATAAGTATGAAGTACTGAACAAACCTTTCCTTCAAGTTTGTCATTAATTTTGCCTGTTCTGATCCCAAAGAGATGGAAAACAGTTGAAAAGTAATGGAAAACACATCAAGACCATTGTTTGGCGAGTCCTTCAGAGGCCAGTGTATCTTACAGTGTCACTGCTCTGTGCCAGACTTTGCTGCAGAACAAGCAATAATTGACTTTTCACCAAAATAAGTGACTGCAGAACACGTTACCAAATGTTAGTAGTTTTTCATGGGACAAGCTTATAGTCAGGGGAATAACCTGCCTGTACATTTCCCTGTGAAAATGTTATTTATTCATCTAATTAGGGTCTCATTTCAGAACTCCAGCTCTTGACGCAGCAGGCCAAATGAGCAAATGATAGGTATAATGGGTAGTTTTCATGCTCAGATGATGGAATGGATACAGTATTTAACAGTGATGAACACGAAAAGCTTGAATAACCCCCAAATCCTGGGAGCACCACTAGCGAGAAAACGCCAAGCTTTTCCAAAAAGCTTCCGGGAAAGACATTGCCCAAGCCTATGAATCTGGAATATTGACAGCTATGAATTACAATATTCATCTTTTGATTCCATTAACGTGTCTCATCACTGCTCACACCGTGCCTTGCTTGGAAGCTCATCCTTCCAAGGCTGCCCGTTCTCCCCTGAAGCCTCACTGCAAATTTTTCAGAGGTAAATGGGCCAAGTGTGGACTTAACACCCAGCTTGCATCTTTCTGGCATTGTCCAGCTTTTTAGTGGTTGGAGTAATAGCTCCACACCCCTGCCTAAGAGAAGCCAAAAGGCTTGTCCCTGCTCTGATACTAGAACAGTAATAGTTTATACTGACACTGCTTGCAGTACAATTCCTCTGTGATTTGCTGCCTATGGACACCTCTCACCAGCACCTGAAATGCATCTTCTAATTTTGTGGAGTTTTGGAGATGCAGATTAGAGAAGATTAAAGAGTCAAGCAATTGAATGGGACTGTTGTCATCACAGAGTTAACAATGTTTTAAAACAAACAAGCACATCTGGCAAACAATGTCAATATGACCTAAAACCCCTTGAATGGGCTCATTGTAGCTACTTACTAAATGTGCCTGGAATTAAATTAATTAGAAAACACAAATTACTCCCCTCTAAATAACAATGTAATAAAGCAACTGCTTAATGAAAAATATCAGTGATCAGTGAGCAATCCACAAGAACAAAAAAAGGGATTGTAATCAAACTAAATTCACAGACTCGTCAGCAAGACAAGAAAGGCTTCATACAAGGTTAGTCAAAAATGAGTCAGATGCAGGGATCTAAATTAAACTAATTATCACAGAGATTATTACATTTATCTTAACAAAACCCTCTCTCTTTTCTCGCCAGTACTCCCTAAAGCTCTATGTACAGCTGGCTGCATCCATCTGCTCAACTACATTTTGTAACATAGGGTAAAAAATACAAATCATTAAGCAAGTTTTGTAGCATGACTTAGGCACTCTTAATGCCATCACCCATCAGGAGCTGTATTTCTGTTGCGTGACACTGTTATGTTGTGAGCAAAGTGGTCCATGAATTAAGGCCTCAACTCAGCTTACTTCAATGTGGCACGTGTTAATTGTTCAGTCTTATGTGGTACAACTTTTGGAGCTGGGAAGTTGTAAGGTTCCTAACCCTGCCTATGACGAGTTCATGGAAGAACACATGGGACAAAACTGTGACCCCAAGTGTTGCTGTTTCTAACATGCAATTCTCCTCTATTCTTACAAGAACATTTTTTTCTCAACTCCTTTGTCTTTATGCAACCTAATTAACATGGGAAGGGAACACATCACATGGTAAATTCTGCTTTACTGAGCATATACAAATGCAATGTGTGACTACAGACCCACACCACAGCCTGGGCTTGATTCTGGTGAAAGCTCAGAAGGCCATAAATGCTCAAAAATTATCTAAAGGGACACCAGATACAATGTGCCCTGCTTCACAGCCCCATGTTTTAAAGATGGTAGATCAAAATTATCTAGAGTTGAATCCTAAGGAAGATCTACCTCTAGGCTCCATAGGAGTCATCCATGTGGAGGCCAGCTGGTGTGAACACTTTGCTCTTCACCACACACTGACACAAAAGTATAAATTTCAATGGGATTTCAACTGAAGTTGGAACAATTCAATATCAGTTTGCACAATCCACTCACAGGACAAAGGTTCCTGGAATTGCTAAGGGCCAGTCTGGAAGCCAGACTATCATCTTATTTATGTCTTAAAACATCTGTGGCTACTGCTCAACGCTTTTAAGTTTTGGGGTGGTTTTGCACATGAAGGAGAAAACCAGCTGTGTCTAGATTTTCACTTCTCGCAATTCCTTAAAACTTCCAAAGTGGACATCTTGTGGACCATCTATATCCAACAGCAAAATAAGGCACGTGTGAGTCTAAGTGGAAAGGTCATCCATTAGGTTTTGCCATTATGTTGTCTTCAGCCCAGAGTGCACAAGTGTTGAAAATTAGTTGGAGATGAATAAAAACGCAAGAAAAAGATTTCAGACTGTGTCATAAGGTTAACATTTACAGAGAAAATGTTCCTGCCTGGAAAAAAAAACAACCCTCAAGCTTTCTAAATAGCGCTTACACCATGCTGAATAAAAACCAAAGGCTGTAACAAAGAAAACAGACACTTTGAAAGATGAGGTTTAGGTAAAGTACCAGAGTCTGGGGGTACACAACCATGTACCTGGCATGGAACATTGATTACTGCTTTCTGTGTGCAAAACAAGGAACTTTAAATAATTAATGCTAATGGCCATTAGTGCTGCCAGGGGGGGCAGGGAATGGGAGGTTGGTGGTGACAAAGCAATTCCCTTGATTCTGTATAATCCATTGCCAAAGAATTTCTAATAAAGGACAAATACTATCTAAAAAAGTAGATGAAAGTTGGTCTTTTCCAGACTGGAGAAAGAACAAGAATAACCTGCAGCAAGAGAGGCAGGCATAAGGAGCACCATATCATGAAGAAATCCCCTACCTGTCCCTGCTCAACTTTTCTGCTTGTCATCGTGATTTGCACAACAAGAGTGTCACTGCACTAGCAAAAAATTAGCTATGCAATACAAGCTTTAAGCAAGAGAATAATTTACTGCAGGAATATAGCCCTGCCATAAATCAAGTTTGGTAACTTCCAAATGCAGTGAAAAATGCCACATTTCTAATGCTAACGTTCAATGCTAATGCTAAGAAAGCAATGTTTTGAAGAGATCATCTTGGGCATTATTAACCCACTGTCACTGACAAAAAGCATAATGAGGCATAGAACATTATTGCCATTAACATGAATTTCAGTTCTAGATGCTCTAAAGATGTTAAATTGTATTAGCTTCAAATACTCATTTTTGGTTGGGATGCTAAACAATTCCTCCTCGTTAAAGTCTCAGTCATATTTTCAGCATCTCAAACGAGAATTGATTTTAGAAGCGATGAAAAAGATATAGGCTAATAAAATGCTATTTAATTACTATGAAAATATAAATTTAACTATGCAGTAATATATATATAAGGTAATGCCAAGACAGTAAGATAATAAAGAGCTTGAGAATTAGCGTGACAATTACCATCTAGCCTATGGTTGAAAGCATGTCAGCAGTTCTTGCATTTTTATTTTGAAGCTCATTAAATGAAGAGCTTACCATAAAGCTCGAGCTGTTGGAGTCATACGCTTAAATGAAAATCTTTGTTAATATTTAAACAATTATGTACATGGACATTAAATTTCTGAAATCTCACGAATTTCAGAAGCTAAACACCAGAATCAGAAAGTAATTAGAGACTCCCATGTTCTTCTTGCATAGATAAGGGTGTGTGTATACACAGGTATTACATATCTATTTTTCACATACATAAGCATACATGTGTGGCTATGCATGAAGGTAACTATTCTTTTCCAGAAGCCCACAAAATCCAGGGCTTACAAGCTTTATTTCTGGAACACATCTCACAATTTTTGGGGCATGCTGCAAGTTTGAAGATGTCCAGCCCCAAAGCCCCTCTCCTCAGCTGCCTGTCCCTTGGCATGGCCACGTAGGTACCAAAGGGCAGCAGCACCTCAAGGCCAATCCCACATGCCACTCCAAACTCAGTATAGAGGACACTAGAGAGGAGAAACCATATTTTGCTACTGTCACATCACTATTTATGCTGCTCAGTGGGAGCATTTGTCTTCAGACTTACCACAGCATTGCTACAAGGTGTAAATCCACACGCCCAAACTTGGTGGCTTATGGCACATTCTCATATTTCATATTTAGAGAGCAGCCTGCACAATGGGGATGCCTGTAAATAGGGCTCTCTTGGCATTAGTTTGATTTTGCTATTAATAAATAACATCCCTTAATAGTAAGCTAATATTTTACAAAATGCTTAGCCAGATTCAGACCCGAGGAGTGCAAAGGCACATATGGCACACTAAGACAGAAAGAAAACCTTTACTAGGGGACAATGATTTTACAGATGTTTTTGCTAAACATAACTTTATTAGTTTTAAAATAGTTTTCTATTAAAATAAAACAGTAACTCAACATAATTTCAAGTATGTAGTTGTACATCCCAGAAACTATCCCTGAAAGATGGAGACAAACCCCCTGACATTTATCTACCTGCACATCCCTACCAACATTACCTTCATGCACCCCCAGCCACAGTGTCCTGACCTGCCCCAGCATCCTCAGCCAGCTGTGTCACCTCCCTGAAGCTCAGTCTCCTCTACCAAGACTGTCTGGTCTACAAGTCCTGTCAACTTCTTGAGTCCAACTCATGGTACTCTGCAGATCTTCTGGCACAAAAGACACAGGTTAACAGGTTCTTAAAGATTGTATACTCCTCATTACTATCACCATCACAAAAAGAAGTCTATCTGACCCGGAAAAAATAAACTTTAAAATGAATAAACATAACATCCCAATGCGGAATGGGAAAAAATTTAAATTCAGAATGGTGAGAATTTGAGACAGGTGGATAGATATTTAAAAACAATCTCTTTCAGAACAAAATCAGTGACTAGTCCATCCTTCTTCCTCAGTTTTGCCCACCCGCTATGCTTTTAATGACTCTCCGAATGTATTTATTTACAGTGATAAAGACCTTTGTTGGATTTCTGATACTTCATTAGTTCTGTTATGACTGGTTATTACAATGCCAAATCAGGGCAGCAGCTACTGCACCTAACTGCAATGTCGCTGATAAAACCTCATTATTTACAAGTATACGGACACCAAAATGCCACCCAGGTGGTACGTAAGGGTAGGAGGAAAAACTGAGTGGAATGAAACCCTCCTTGCTGCACACCTCCAAGTCTGCTCCATTTCCTGCTTTGCAAATCCTGATGAAGATGTGGGAGGCACATCTCCAGCTAAAGCTGCCTTATCTAATGCACAGTGTTAGGTTCTGCTGTGCCACCTTGTGTTACATCACATCACATTTGATATAAAAAAGCCTTGTGTGGGTTTGAGTTGCTCCACTTATACACCACTTCAGCATTTAATACCAAAACCAAACCAAAACATAAGGGGGGATGGGGGGGGAAGCGCCAACTTTCAAAACCTCAAGTTAGGGAGAAAAAAAAAAAACCTTCAGGAAGAGTTTCAGAGCTCTCATCTTTCAATTGCTAAGCAAGCCCCTGTTTTCTTCTCATCTCAGAGCCTACTGCTTTCTGCAAGATAAGGTGGTTTGGGCAATAAAACATCCTGATGGGAAGATTTCAGCCATGTTTTTTTCTCCCAGCAGTCAGAAAATGCTCTGGTTTTCTCACTGATGCTAAAGCAGATCTAGACTCCCTGCCACAAAAAGGCAGCCATGCGTGTAATGTGCACAGCACCACTATTGTGCTGTCAGCACACAGGTCTACACAGAACTGATATTATTTCGTTATTACAAACACATTAATTGTTCACCTCCTTAATGATTAAAGTACAGGTTTTCTCCTGGCCTTAAAGCACCCTTTGTGAAATAGCTCAAAACTTTAGGGAATTATATCAACCCTTGAAATTAATCAAGATGTGTAACAAAATGCCAAACAATGAATCAGCAACTGTTCTATCCTATTTTACACTTCCAAGCAACTCTGGAGCTCAGATGACAAATATATCTGGGGGACACAAGCTATAGCATAGATAGGCCGTGCTGCCACAAAAATGCAGGGTATCTCATGTAAAGCTGATGCTGACCCAAAAAGCAGATTTCACAGGCATCTCTTCATTTGCTTACTCATTTCTAGGAGAGAATCAGTGTAAATGGAGCTAATGAAGGGTAGCTGAGGGGAAAACACTTGTGCCTCGAATGACTAACAGATTAGTGTCAGCACTTCACATGTATCACACCAGCAATAGCTGGAAATTCTGCAGGCAATTAAAATGTTCATATACCAGTGATGCCAAGTCTCCTTTATTATCAGAACTGTAATATTATAAAGCTACTCTTTTTAGAATCAGGTGTTCATATGATAATGTGCTTTGCTTGGAGTTCCTTAGCCTCCCATAGTTTAGGAAAGGCAATCAGATATGAATACTAGAGGCTTGAAATAAAAAGACAGAAAGCACTCCTGTGTGGTATCTTTATATCTGGAATTTTGGGAGCTTAAAGATTTTTGCACACTTGGGCTTTTTGATATTTGAATTTGTCACTTACTATTTCAACTGGTTGCCTCGTACTGAGAAGCTCCAGCACGATGTGGTAATGCTAATTAATTAGTTCCTGCAAATGCACTATTTGTATGGACATTAGTAACACATATCAAACTATCTGGTGTCTGAACCAGCTACCAACAATTACTCTTTGTGGCTGTAGGCATTTGCAGGCACCCAAAACCTTGGTGAAACCCTGCTGCCTCCTGGAGTCTAATGGGAGCCTTGCCATGGATGTCAGCAGCACCAAAACTTCTCCCTATGTGTTTTTGGTAAGCAGAGTCATTCCAAACCTTGCAAATTCAGATCATCAAAAACAAACGGCTAATGTCACTGAGATTAACACCTGTAAAGCACTTTGAAGGGGAAAAACACCGTGTAATCCAAAATATTACATTATTTATAAGACGACCTGATTTTAAATGTTAAATTCGGCTTATTTTTATCACAAAGTGAAAACAACTTTCTGCTCCCTTGCTTTACAAAACCAATTACCAGTGATCAGTGTATGGCGCTGCATAACAATACACAGCATTGTCCCAAAAAGGCGTATCTAACACTCCGGAGCTGTTACAGGAAAATTAACTTGCACAGTGGATTGAAATACATGCACATAAGCAATTCTAATCAGGGGTATGAACTTCAAACTTCTTATTAAAAATACCCAAACCTGTAACATTTCCTTTATTTCATCTTTTTCTGACTTCAACTGATTCTTGTATCTGCTTCTTGATATACTAGTCCTTCATCAGAATAAGGCTGTAAGAGAATAGTAAATGTGACAACAAACTTGCTTTAAACTTGCTTTAAAGTCTCATCATCTTTTTTTGGCCTTGCTAGAATATAATTCCACTCAACAGAGGGAAGAGAATAACAAAGAGTGACTTGGTAGTTTGGAAAAAAAAAAGATGCAGCTATTCTCAACTTAAGGTTCCCTCAGTCCTGCTCCTTCTCTGCACATGAGTTTTAACAATATATTTTTACTAGGATAGTCTGTTTTCAGAAAACGGAAAGGGGCACGCAGCAAAATATTTTATAAACATTTCATTTCACTTCTAACACAGTTTGTAGAGCAATTTACAAACTTTACTAATCTGATTCCCTTCTTCCCAGGCAAATCTCCTTAAATGAAATAGTAACAAAAACAAGAGGAAACAAAGAAGTCAGATTTTTAAATGCCAAATAAGATTCCAAGTTTAATCAGGAAACCCATAACACTGGAATTACAAAGTAACAACCCTGGAATACAAAGTAATGCACTTGAAAAATAAATCTTGGCATTACATGTGAACATATATTTCATCAAGTGTACTACGATTCTGATTTTCTAACTATGACTTACAAACCAGTGAGGGGTGCCTATGAGCTATCAAAAATATTCCCCCACCTGTTAGTTCTGTATGGTATTATTTGTTCCTCAAAAGCAGGTATTTTTCAGCTCAAAATAATCTCCACTGAGTTTCAAATTGCTGAGAGATTCAACAAACAGGTTTGATGGAAGATACTTGAGTAGAAGGTACCGGGAGCTTCAGTGGTGGTTCCCAGAAGTAAGGCAAGGAAAAAAGGAGGTGACTTGAAATAAGATTTTTCAAAAAATGCAGAAGTGAGTTGAGCACAGCAGAGGGCAGAAAGGAATTAAATCTACTCCTGCTCTGGGGGTTGAGGGAAGGAGCTGCCACAACATGGTCAGCTGGGTAGTAGAGCAAGAAAAACCACCATAAAGGTGGCATGCACGATGACTGGTACCAGCAGTTCTGTGCTCAGCAAGATGGGGCTCACAGGGGTTCCTACGGATCCAAACACAGGACAAAGACCTCAGTATAAAGCTCTGCTCTCTCTGTACTAGAACTGAAAACACTGCTGGAAACGGTGAACTTCTCTTCCCATTCCACAAGCTTTGGCACTGGTAAACACGCTCTGTGGTAACCATCAGATGATTCCCAGGTTCTGATTTTTGTCCTAAATGCAGTTTGGACTCACTTTCTCTCTAATTCAGCAGCTGCTAAGACAGTTTGAAATTTTCTGGCAGCTCGATGCTTAAGTGGCATGACTTTCAACTCACTCTTCACTGCAAGCCTAAAGGGCAAACAGAAGTGAGTGGCTTGTTCAAAAGAGTTCAAGTCTGCACTGAATAGCTGATTGCAGCTCTAATTACCATGGTTTTACATCATTAGGAATAGCAACTGAAAAGGAGCTCTAATTCCAACACTTTTTTTTTTTTTTTTGGCTCTTACAGCTCAATGATCCAGTTCCAACACTTCTGCTAAGGACAGGAAGAGGAAACTTTCCATGAGGAGAGAGGTTCCTGATGAACAAGTACAAAGGCAATATTTTTGCTTACAGAATTCAGGCTGACAGGTGTTTGTAGTGGGGTAGAAAGGATGGAGTAGTGACGGAACGTCCTCTGAAACCTGCAGCAGTAGCAGATTTCACTCAGCTCAGGTATTTAATGCTCAGTGCCACTGCTCATCTATGCCTGAAAATTGTATTTTGACATTTTAGAGATCAAAGAGCAATTTGATTTCAATTATTCTATTATAATGTGCAATTACAAGTTTTTATGATATACGGTTTGTAAAGTTTTCCCACTGTGTCTGAGGGATCCTGTGACTCTCTCTATCCTGGCTGGGGGGAGCCTGAGCTGCAGCAAACAGCGTAAAGAAAGAAAAGCATGTGTATTTTTATATTACTATGTGATGTTTCAAAAGCATGAACACAAGACAGAGAGAGAAAAAAAGATGTCCTTCCATTTTAGGCTCCACAAAGAGCCTTCAAGTCCAGGGCAGTGAACTCTAGCATTCACTTCCAGCATAGGAAGGACAAGTTAACTCTTCCCCATGGGAAGTGTGGAGGCTCATTACTGTTACATGCCAAGAGCATCACCAGAACAGCAAGGGAAGGTCCATGTAGCTAAGGAGAGTTGATAGGTTTATTGCTTTAGAGTTTTGTAATTTTGTTCCATTGCTGAAAAATTCTTGTTGCAGTTATATGTGTCACAAGCACCTTCTTAAGCCCACTGAGTCAAGGACCAGCTGAGCAGGACTATTGGCACAGATCCCTCCCCACTTCCACGTACCTCATTGTTCCCCACAAACACCTTCTATTCCATTGAACTATAAACAAGAGATTTACTATGGACTTTTACATGAAGGTAAGACTCAGGTGCCCACTGATAAGCATTTAGACAGGTTGATATTGCATTGATTCCTCTTCCCATAAAATACATTTAGTTATGAAACTCTAGTATATTTTTTTTTCACAAGATATATTTCCATTCCCCAGTCTAATGTGAATTTGGCACTAGGGAAAGCTATTAGAAATGCCACTGATTTGCACATGGCATGTGAGTGACATTTCACCTGCGTGCCTTAACTTTGATCTGAGGCAAAGTTGGAACACATCTTCAGGGGATTATGTAGATCAGGCTCAAGGTTTATGCTATTTTTGACCTTCCAGTGAATAAAGATGCAAGTGAGCACTAACTGTGAAAGCTTTGGAGGGAAACTGTCCATTTAAACCTGAACCAACACTGCTCAGTGCAATTCTTATAACTGAACACAAACTAAACATGTATTTTTGGTTAATCTGAAGGCTGACTTAAAAAAAAGGGGGAAAAAAGGAAAAATATAATCCTCTTTAATCAGAGGTAATTCACAAAATATATGAAAAAGATACACAAATGTTTTCACTGAAACAAATGTTAGATCTTAGTGACTCCAAAAAATACAGCTCAGAGGTTCTGCTGAATAACTTTCATTGAAGTAGCCCCCCACCTGTCCCAAAACAGACACAACTTCCAGAATAAAATTCCCTTGGGAAGCAGGGAAATTACTCTGACAAAATTTTGCTTTTATTATGAATAGAATCCAGGCAGAATGGAGAGATATTTGAGAGTTGCTTATTTCAGTTGATTACTGTGTGTAGACAAGGATTCAATGACAAATGGATTTCAAGTGGCAAATAATATTACCTTCCTTCTCTGCTTTTTTTTTTTTTTTTTGGTGAAAAGTACTTTATGTGCTTTGTAATTACAAGTTTAAAAGAACCTTTTCAGCTACAAACACTCAAAATAAAGTTGTGTCTTTTGTGGCCTTTTTAAGAGTAGTTCTTTAAAACAACCAAAATGTGCAATCACATTTTCCAGTGCAGGGACAAAAACATATGCTTAATTCTGCATTTTGTAGCCAGGAGCACTGGTTTATTTTGAGGTACACAGCCCTTGAAGGGTCCTGCTGGGTTATCAAGAATCTCCTCTGCTGTTGCAGGCAACATGTCCTATCCCCTTCAAACGTGCTGAGCTTCACCTTCAGGCAGCAAAGCCTTTGTGCCTCCTCCAGTTTGACTTACAGGCCCTAATGGCTTGGCACTTTCTTCTCATTTCCAGTTTAAATTACTCATGGCCAAACAACACATAGTTGTTCTTCAGCCAACTCTTGTGTTTAAGTATCTTCTATCTCTCCCTCCTAATAGAAACAATAATTATTCTGTCCCCTCTGTTGCTTTATTTTGCTAAGCAAAAGCAGCTTTGCTGACCTGCTCTTGCATCCAGCCCAATTAACCCTCTGCACCCTGACTCTGCTCAGCATTCACCCTTTCTGAACCCCTCAAGATACGCTCAGTGAGTTTTATCCTGCACTATGTGCAGGTGAAACAGGGAAACAACAGCAATAATAAAATTAATCCTACAGAGAAGTCATGGAAAAATAAAAAATGAAACCAGAACACAAACAAGGTGAGTTTTCTATGGGGCCTCTGGACTTTGTATTAAAGTATTCATCCCTCTGCCCCAACCCTGCATGAGTCCTGCAAATGATTTCAGATAACAAGTGAGCAGCTGAGCACACAGAGGGGGCATTTCGACTTCATCCCTCCTGAAATCATCCTTCTGTTCCTCACTCTGAGGCGGTGTCAGGATTCTCCCACTCCCATAAGGCAGCTCTTCAGATGAACACACTTCACAGTAAATATTTTACACACTGCTCTCAGCAGCTCTGGGTTTGCATTTTAACAATTACACCTCCTTGTTGGGAGTGCACCAGCAGCTTGGAGCAGGCAGAGCTTTTCCTATATATTATGCATCTTTTCCCGATATTTTTCCGCCTGATTAGTAATCACTTCTGAAAATCATTTCAACAACTCTGAACACCAGCCTTAGTGTTGTAGGGATGCTTCCTGCACAGCGGGACTGAATGCAAATGCTGGGCTGAAGTAAGGATGCTGACAGCATCTGAGCACTTTCCTCACTGGACGCCAGAGGGAGGAGGAGGAAAGGACAAGTGACAGGGAAGCTAAAGAAGAACTGCTTCGAGGGCCCTGAAGGAACTCATCAAACACTCCAGCCAAGCACATTTCTGCCATTGGACCAAAATAAATAGCGGCACCTTGTCTGGGGATGGTACTGCTGATAAAAGACTTGGCAGGGGTGACACGAGGTCAAGTTACAGGAGAAAGGACCCAAGAGCAGCAGCACTGAGTGCTGGGTGATTTAAGCCAGTCCCATCTTTTTTTTTTTTTTTAAATAGAATCACAGAATAGTTCGGGTTGGAAGGGAACTGAGAGATCATCTAGTTCCAATGACCCTGCTGTGGGCACAGACACCTTCCACTAGACCAGGTTGCTAAAAGCTTCATCCAATGTGGCCCTGAACAGATTCAGGGATGGGGCAACAACAGCTTCCCTGGGAAACCTGTGCCAGGGCCTCACCACTATCACAGTCAAGAATTTCTTCCTAATATCTAATCTAAACCTATTCACTTTCAGTTTAAAGCCAATTCCCCTTGTTCTATCACCACATGCCCTTATAAGAAGTCCCTCTCCAGCCATTTTGTAGCCCCTTTAGGTACCAGAAGGTGCTGTAAGGTCTCCCTGAAGCCTTCTCTTCTCCATGTTGAACAACCCCAACTCTCAGTCTTTACTATAGGAGAGGTGCTCCATCCCTCTAACCATTTTGTGGCATCCTCTGGATTTGCTCCAACAGGTCCATGGTTTTCCAGTGCTGGGGCCTTCCAGGGCTGGATGCAGCACTGCAGGTGGGGTCTTGCAAGGGCAGAGTAGAGGGGCAGTATCCCCTCCCTCAATTGCTGCTTTGGAGCAGCCCAGGACACAGGTGGTTTCTGGGTTGCCAGCACACACAGCCAGGGCACATCCAGCCTCCCATCCACCAGCATCACCTTACAAGCTTTGCACAAACCTGACTGCTTTCGGTTCTGGGGCTATCACTGTCCATACTCTGCTTGGCTTCTCTGCCACAGCTTGAGTGCCTTTTGGTCCAGCTTTCTTCTGGGTATGAAGAGAAACCTGTTTCAGTGATTAACTGTGGGTCCAGGCCCATCACAGTCTCTGAGTCCTGTACCACGAGAGCGTGAAATTTGAAACTGCAGGTGTTCTGTGCTGAGATGGAAATGTCAGGACCTTGAGGGAGCAAGGCAGGCAGTTCAAGGAGACTGATATGGAACCTGTCTAGGAAGGTGATAGCACATGCTCAACATGTGGTTAGTTTCTCAATTAATTTTTTTTTAAAAAACGAGAGATTCAACAAGATTACCAGGGAACTATTTACTATTTTATTAAAACTGTGCTTTTATTTCCTCATCAAATCTTTTCATTATGCCTTCAAGGCATAAGAAGGATTATTAAATGTCAGGCACAATTCAAATAATTAATGTATGGTGTTACCAGATATACATGCACTCTCCAGGAGGATTAATAATAGCTGCTATTTTTCTTCCAACCATATTTTCTCCATAATACATATATTAATCATGAGAACGCAGTGCATTTTTTAAATCTCTACAGTACCTACAGTCTTTAAGGAACTCACACTTTGAAAATTGGCGAATTCTTAATATATTCTGTTCTCTACTTTTTAATTTACTATCAAAATACAAAAACACAGTAAGCACTTGGAAAGAGGAAGGAGTATAGGAACGGCAGTGCATTCTCCAGAGCTATTAATTGCAGAACCAATGTCTTCAATGCCTCGAAACAGGTCTTTGAAAACAACAAACCAGACTTGTAAATTCAGGAAGCAACCCGTCCCTGGTTAAAATGGGCTGGCTTTCGTTGCTCACTAACTACAAATCACTAATCAAAACACTTTAGACTAAAGTAATCAGAAAAGTACTTTTATTGCACACACTCCTCCCAGAGCTGGCTGGAGGCTGTGTCCAGCACCTACTCGTTAGCTTAACTTTGCTCATCCCTGTGAGGCAATGTGTGTGTCTTCCATAAAAACCACTGCATGGGACAGTGAGGCCAGAGTTTGTTCCTCTGAGATCCCCACTGACAATGCCAGAGCAGAGGGAGGGAGAGTTGGCCCCTGTGCTCTTGACTTTGCACTCAACAGCTGACCTGCAGTTCCCCTGTGAGCTTGACCCTATTCCAGCAATCTCAATCCACAGGATAAAAGTGTGCTATGAGAGGTGGAGAGTGCTTCCTCTGGTTACTTTACACTTACTTTGTGTAGGGAAAGAGTTCCCATGGATGGACTGATTGCTGACAGGCTACCTGCCATCCATGCTCCATGTGGGCTGCAGACATACTGCCTGGGGGATGGGTTTTGTACCTGCTGGTGGCCTCAGCAACGCAACAAAAAATGAGCAGCGGTCCCAAGTGCACAGCAAACAAACACGTCCAAAAATTGCTTACAACCTGGAGAAGTTTAAATCCTCTCCTACACTCCCAGCTGTATCCCAAGTGTAACCTTCCCCAGTGAAGAGTGATTGAGTATCTGATTTTGAACACTGCAAATTACAGGACATATCACCAGCCTTTTCCATCGCCCAGAACAGCTCAAGAAACGACCATCTTCTATTTAAAACACTCAAGTTTTACAAGCATGAGACCAGAGTTTGTTATGCAAGTAAAGGTGTAGCCACATGTGTAACCACAGCACCTTTCAGCCCATTCCCAGAGGATGTGTGCAGTGCCTGTGCCCATGGGAACCTGCGCACCCCTGCCAGTGCAGCATCATACAATAAATAATTTTAACCATCTATGTCACCTGACAACTGCCAACCTGGGGCAGTTCCTACACCTCAGGACAAAAACCATTTCCACAGAGAAGCTTAGGAGAGCAGAGCAGATCTTTCATGACACGCCTTTTTTTTTTTTTTAATTTCAAGAAGAAATTTTTTTAAAGCAGTTTTGAAGACTTACCTCCTCGCTGCACCAGCAACGTGACTTCGCTTCCCTTAGGACATTCAATCAGCATATCCACCACCTGGTTGTGAGTGAGGCTCTGCACATTCTTCTTGTTGACCTCTACTATGAGGTCGCCCTCCTTCAAGCCGCGGCACCTCGGGCTGTCCACAATTTGTTTCACTCTTTGGCCGCCCCCACCGGGACTGTCTGCTATAGTAAACCCAAAGCCCATCGGCCCTTTCACTATATGCACAGTTATGAGTTCAGGTTGTGTTGCTATCGAAGACGCCAAAGAGACCGTGTCATTGGGGTACCCATGGGGTCCGTTGGAGGAGACCTCAGCCGGGCTGCTGGGTCTCGCCTCCTTTGTGCCATTTACTTTCCCTGTTTTACTACTGTGGCTCGCTGGGGAGTCATAATTTTCCTGCCCGTTCACAATGATCGGTTCTTTGTCCAAAATTGCCACGGACGTGACCAGGCTCGTGTTGGGATCATCGGGGTCGAAGGGCAGTGGGTACCCTCGGCACAGTTCTAGGTCCACGCTGGCACCGATGGGGATGGACTGGAAGATTTTCACCACTTGGGCATGAGTGTGCCCCAGCACGCAGGTGTCGTTCACGCTCACTATGACGTCTCCTGCAGAGGACACAGATACACAAACACATTTTGTGCACCCCGGGAGGGTGAGGACTAGAGCCTGAGAGCAGATCTGCAGCATCCACAGGTGCCACTCACAGGCAGCAGCAGCATTTCAGCACAAGGAAGGAGGGTGGTGACACTTGGGCGAGCAAGAACTCCCTGCACACAGAGGATTCACTGCATAAGGCCTTTATGTACATAAACGTTTTTGAAAGTGAAAATGGAATTGGCTCACGTAAGAAATTAATGAATTCAAATGATGGTATATGGCCCGTTTAACAGCTATTTTGAAGTCCGGCTCTCAGTGTTTCACACTGTGCTACACTGACATATGATAGAAACAAAACTGAGAGCACGTGAGAGCTGTAACAGAAGGCTCTCAAATACCAACTGCTCAAATACAGTGCCACATGTCATGTCTCATAATTCAGGCTAAAATCTAGGTATCGATTAAGTTATGAGTCATTTTATTAACACTGGGCCTACAAAACAGGGATGTTTAATGCTGTGATGCTCAACCTGCAAGTGAGGAGTTGTGACCTCAGATGAATCCTAAGATTTCATAGAATCAAGATTGAAAAAGACCTCTGAGATCGAGTCAAATCATTAACCCAGCTCCACCGTGTTCACCACTAAACCGTATTTCATATTTCACCACTAAACCATCATCCTGGGCCTGATTTCTCACAAAATAAATTGGCTGTTGGTGCATCCACACAGGGAAATGCAAACTAGCCCACTACTCTGCCCATTCCTTGGGAGTAACTTTGGAAAGGGGAAAGCAGCACGGCAGAGACACAAACACATAGTGGGGCAGCCCTACAAAAATCCATCATCCCTTGTCACAATGGGGAGCAGTAATCCACAGCCTGATGTGGGACCCCACAACTACTGGCTTCTCTCCTCAGGGGAGAGCAGGAGCTGGAAGAGCCTCAGTTGGATATTTTGACATCTGAAATTCCAACACCTTAAGTGCCTTAAGATTTTGAACATATCCCTCTCAGGGTATCTCACTTCCTGGTTTGCTGATGGGAAAGCTGAATGCCTTTCCCCAAGAAGGGGAAGAGGGCTACAGTCCTTTATGAAAGGCACATAAAACCAGCTGTATAAAGATAAATCAAAATGGTGGTGATGATTTTGACATAAAGCATCGGTACCTGTTTCCATTTTGCCATCCAGTGCTGCAGGGCCGTCAAGCACCAAACTTTTGATTTGGAGAAATTCATCTGGCTCATCCCCTCCAACGACGGTGAAGCCAAAACCCCTGCTGCTTTTCCTTAGCTTGGTGTGGATGAACTTCCCTTTCAACTCAGAAGGGTTTCGTGTAAAAAAAGGTTTTCCTGTGTAGGAAGTTAGGAAAAAAAATCTATAAACGGGCAGGTAAGAGTGTTTGATCTCTTCTTCCTCTGTCCATCCCTGTTCTAACAAGTACACAGACAAACACAGTGGTGTGCAGGGACAGGACTGCACTTCACTCCTGCATCCTCTCATCTCACGGCACTCCACCCGTCTCCTTGGATCCAGTCATGCAGTAAAAGGTGTGAACAAAAACCCCAGTACCTGGCACTTTGTTAGCTGTGGTCGTGCACACCAAAGCCTGAAGGCTACAAAGGGGAAAACATGCTGCTTTAAAGAGTGGAATATATTAAAGCTGGGAATGCTTGGTTAGATACGTGTCTTATCTCTGTCCTGAGGTGGTTATGTCCATCCTGGGAAGGATGGGGCGGAGGCAGCACAAATGCCTCCTACGGGAGTCTGCAGCAAGATTTTCTGCAGAAAGGAACATCATTATGCTTTTCACCACTTGACCTTCTCCAACTCACTGAGGAAAAAGCAACTTCTGAGCTCTGGCAAGACAGTGATATTTTTTAGTACAACCCCCCAGCCCCACCACCCCTACCATCCTGTGACCTCCTCTGGTGAAAAAGGGGAGGACGCTGATGTTGTTCTTCAGACACTGTTTGAAGCCTTTTCTCTTTCTTTTCTGCTCCTTGCCTGTTGTGGATGAAACACTGCCAGTGTGAAGTATGGATCAAAGAGCGGCCCAGGACCGGAGCAGCTGTGCTGGAGGGCTGGTAATGCTCTCTGGGAGCACAGTTCAGAGGGAAAGAGGTGTTGCACAGACAAAAGTGCACCCTTGCAAAGCATGTTGCACAGGCTTGGAAAAGGGATCATGGCTGCTGTACTTCACAGTGCCAACACTAAACACCTTTGCACTTTTAATTGTTTTTAACACTTAGGCTGCGCCACTAAGCCCTCTGGTGACAGCTCCAGGATCAGCAGTGGGTATCACAGCCAGGAGAGCTGGCGCACTTTCAAACACCTCGGCAGCATTGCCGTGGGCCTCTGTTCAGAAAAGAGACCTCGAGGGAGAGAGAGGGGATTTGAGACTCATAAGCCTTTGACTGGGGGAAAAAAAATGTATATTTGAAGATTATTCATGAGGGGGCAGAGTGAGGACTTGTAGTCTTCTGCCTTTGAAGGGTAGCATAGGAACACAGTAATACTGTAGATTGTGGGCAGATGCTCTGCTCAGACTCCAAGCTGCAAGAAGCCCTGACTATCAAAGTGCAACCCAATGTCTCAGGTAACAAACATAGCTGAGAACAGCCTGCAGAGGGGCTTGGTCCTGGGCTCATTTCTGGTTCAAAAGACAGAACAAGCACAGCTTCCTGGTGTCTGCCTACAGATACAGGCTGAGCTTGCCCTGCAGTAACAGGACAGCAGCACCACAGGCTATGTCCCACCTACAGGATTTGGGAGGGGATCACATTTTAAATTAGTGTTATCTACAAAGCCCAGGCTGGGAGAGTGTTGCCAGGGGCACAAGGAGGGGTCCTTGTGCCCATGTCCCTGCCAGCAGTGCCATCAAGGGGAGAGATGGAAACCTCTGGGCACAGGGCTGGGGGATATGGAAGCTGGAAACAGCTGCTGCAAAAGGGGAGCAAGAGAAGAGGGAGCAGTGCTGAGAAAGGAAGAAGAAGGAATGAAAGAGAGGAGGAGTCATCAGCAGGTACCAGGACACATCACTCAGAGTGGTGCTGAGACAGGTTAATGCTCTCCTGTAACGCTGCTGCACATTTCGGTGGCTGGCAGTCGGGAGTGGGAAGGGACCCGAGTGATGGGCCCTTTCCATCACTGTGTGCAGATGTTTGGGCAGCCCTTGCATCAGCCTGACAGTGGAAAAGGCAGAGCTGGCTTTCACAGATGTCTCCCTGAGGAAGATCAATGTTTTTGGGGCACTCTGATAACATGCCTAAACCCAGGTGCCTGGTGGTCAGCAACCAATCCTCAGACCTCTCATGCTTTTCCTTACTGACAGACTGGATTACTCTAATGTACTCTAATACCCCATAGGAATGTGCTGGGGGCTTTGGATACTGCTAAATTCCTCATGTCTATTTTGTAAGGGCTGATCTGCTGCCACCTGCTGCAGAGAGCATTCCCTGGCTCTTCCTGGCAGGAAAGGTTGCCTGGCACAGCAGCACTCCTGCCAGGCCCACCTTTGGAGACCACAGCTGACCTGTCGAGCATGGGAGCATTTCCCAGCTCCCAGTTGCTCCCAGTTCTGCCAGGAAGATGCATTCCAGCCAGATGCCCCCTCTCTCACCTTCCCCAGGCTCTGGTTCCTTCAGACCTGGACAATGCCATTCATTTTCCATGCAATTTAGGTGTAGTCAAAGAGAAGCCTGCTTACAACCACTTGTAACCAGAGAGCACTTTACTGCAGCAGGTACAAATGGAACTCACTGACCTTGCTGGCAACCTGACCTGGCATTGCTTCAGCTCATGCTGCAAATTCAGGAATGATTCATATCCTGTTTCGTTAGTTACTTAAGACAAGCAACTGGTCTACGAGCAATCGGCTACACAGACCACTGACACTAATAAATAAGGCTGTAATAGCCTAAAGTACATAAGTACAACTTCAAAGTACATCAGACTCTACTATCATTCCCTCCTCATGCAGAGGAGCCACAATCCTTTTCTCGATGAACGTGATCTCATTTGCCTCTTGCATTCGGCAACAAATGTGGTCTTGAAACTAGTCTCAAAATCTGTGGGAATTCAGGTAAGCAGGCACATGCCCTGGTGTGTGACACTAGTGATGGAAATATTGACTTTGCTGGTGGCCAAGGAATTTCATTCTTAGAAAAAAACCCTGTTGCTCTTTTACAACCCGTTTAACAAGGTTGTTACCTTGCACTGGTGCTTCCCGAACTGCCTCTTGGTTGTTTGAAACATGGTTTGGAGCAGCGGGTGGTGGGAGAGATGGACACTCCTCTGTCCATTCTGGAGAGGGCAGAGAGGGAAATGTTACTTGTTTCACAACAGCACTAGGAGCTGCTGCACAAGCACATGCTGCGAGTGTGGGGTTCAGGCAGAGGAATGTGAGAAGCATGGCAAGAGAGGAAACAGAGTCACAGACAGAGGGAATGAAATGAAAGGGATGTCCAAAAACCAGTTCTGGAGGATCTCTATGTCCAGGTCAACTGATTTATCTGCTGGGACATCCTACCTCAAGCTCTTGATTTGCATCTATGTGGACTTGATATTTAAATGAAATCTATTCCCCATGGCACTCATGGCACCTAAGTGGAAGAACAAGCCCAAATGCCACATGCCCCTCACTGCAGTTGGGCTGCATTTGAAGAAAAAAATAAATTAAAAAACGTAAGAAAGAAAAAAAAGGAGGGGGGAGGGGAGGGAAAAAAAAGTCTTTCAAAATAATGAAATTACTTCACATGTAAGAGCCTGACATCTTCCAAAGGTCTTGGGTTAACAAATCTCTCGTGTAGAGGGGTTTCCAGTGCATGTAAATGCCCACTCCTCATCTCCTTTGACAGCCTGAGTCCCAGTGCAGACTGGAACACCACCATCTACTTGAACTACTTGATGGAGCAGATTAAACAGGAAAACATCTGTTTTACTTGGTTTTGGGAAGTCTATAAACTTTCCAGAAATAAAGGACATCTAAAGAAAAATATTTCCTCTCTAACAAGCCTGAAAGCTTCTGTGTTTAAGTGGTTATAATATGGTCTAGATTTTCTCCTTTGCTGCATCTTATGTGAAGGGCAAACACAACATTTCCTGTGCACATGACTTTGCCTTTAAACACTAAGGCCACAGAAGGAAGGACAAACACTTTGGCATGGTGCTGCCATGGCAAGGGAGGGCACGTTCCCTCATGAACACCCCAACCATGATGCCCTCAGGGGTGCCAACCTTCTGGAGGCTGTTGCTGTTGCTCGAGCTGTTTCTTCCTCTTTGCTTCAAGAACTGGGTTTTCATACTGTGTCTTCCGGTTGATGTGGCTGGAGATGAAAGAGAGCAATAAATTAGGAAACCCTTTATGCAAACAGAAGGAATGAGGGCCAGGCATGAAACTCCTCTTTCTGAGGATAGGAGTAAAACACCAAACAAACCCAACAGCAGTGAGTGTGGAGCAAGGCTCACCTAGTAGTGCCAAAAAGAGTATTTAGAAAAACAAGAGGATTCCAGTATTGATATGATGTCTTGAGTAGGAATGGCTAATTCCTCCAAACACATTAAAGTAGTGATCTATCTGTGAAAAATGAGATTAAAGGAGAAAAGGTGCTCTGTCTGATTGCATTTCAAAAGACAGGCCTGTAGCATCCCTGCTTTAATCAGATTCCCAGAGGTGCAGTCATTCCCTGGCTCACCAAAGTTAAAAACGAACAAAACAAATAAACCCCAACCACTGGTAATGATATCTGTCAGTGATCTGATCAATGCACACCGGGTGTCTTAAAAATATCTGCAGGGGTGCACGCTATGAGCTGGGCTCCAAATGAATCAAAATCTATCCAGAATCAGCCACCATCAAACGCTCCCAGTGGAAACCAGCATTGGTGAAATTTCAGCTGTACTTGTCAGGCAGCTTTCGACCAGTATGAGACGTTGAGAGCCAATACTTCTTACCAATCTCAGGAAAATGAAAAAAAGCAGCCCAGCCCCAGCATGGCAGAGCAGCCATGCACTCCACGAGAGGATTAACCATCTTATGAAACCAAGTGGTGAACACCAGCCACAGATGCTGGGGTGGTGGGGGCACGTCTGGGACTCCCTGCAGCTTATGGTTCATCAACTGTTCAAGAGCCATTTTCAGTAGTGATTTTCTGCAGCAGAGGAGCAGGCAGACCTTAGAAAATTATATCAGCTTAAAGCTCATCTTTCTATCCAAAGTAAAGTTTCCTATTAAGAACTTGTTATTATATTGTCTCCTATCCCATGTGTCTTTATAAAAAAACCTAAAACCCAACACGCGAACAACCAACCAATTTTTCAGGTAATTGTGATAGAAACACTCCAGAGAGTTATGTTCAGAACTTTTTTTCTGCTAAAGATCAATATCAAATCGCTAGAAAAATATTTAGCTAGTCAAATAAAAACAAGTTAATGTGGTCTGTAAAAGATTTCTCATTTCAATGTATTTTCAGAAAGTTAAGAAAACTGATAACTATTTTAAAAATGATATAAACTTTTTCATGATACAATTGTGTCTCAATAAAAACTATTATGCAATAACAGAGTGCCTGAATTGAAGGGACAGAGACAAATGCTAAAATTATAACCATCTTGCTAGCTTAGAGAAAGTAAGTAAAATAAAATTATGTCTTATTGTTGTTACTTTTAGATTTAATTCAATGAGTAAGGAGTGCCACAAAACTAATGGGCATGTATATATAAAGTGACAGGGAAAAATGCTGTAAAGACCTCTTGGCATGGCATTTAATAGCTGAAAAATATTCTTGATGTCTTTGGTAAATAAATGTCAAGCCTTAATTACACAGTTTGCTAACCCTGTTTCCCTAGGCACAGATGGTAGGGTCAGAAATGAGTCAAAGCAGACAGAAACTGTATTCCATATCTATTCTGAGGACTATCATAAGCCATCCTACTAGACAGGAGTATACACATAATTAAAAATTCATTTTATGGGGTCAGTGATGAAACAGAACTCAGATCTCTGGTTTCCCAAAGGAGCGATCGGACATCTAGATAAAGGAGAAGCTGTTCTAATTCCACAGAGAGCCCCATTAAACCTGTAATTCTATTCCCAACAACACAGCCTGATGCAAGAACCTCTGCTGTGGTTGTTTGGTTACATCAGCTTCACCATTCCTCCTCTTGAGTGTCTTCTGACACAATTGAATTGGTGTCTGCTTTGCACACTTGTATTTTGATCATGGCACTGTATGAAGGGGATCGAGCTCAGTTAATTGCACACTTGTTAATGTTCTCTGGATAGAAGTACTTTGTGAGATATAGGGATTCCTGCACACCCCAACCCTGAGTTGCTCCTGTCTTCCTTGAGCTCAACCCCCTCCCAGGGCACTCCTGTCTTCCCTGAGCCCACTCCTACTCCAGGATAGATGGAGAATGGCCAGGCATGACTGCCCTCTCCCCAGCCCTATAGCACCCCCACAGCCTGTAAGGGGACCAGGGTCTCCTCCTCCTTGGCATGAGATGCTCCCAGCAAAGCACAGAGCCCACTGTGAGGAAAGTCTTCCTCCACCCAACAGCCACACCAGAACCAGGGAGCAGCACTTACTCTACATAGTAGACACCATATACGGGATCCTCAATTTTCTCCCAACCAGCAGGCAACTCTGGAAATAGAAAAAGCATTACTGAAGCCTTCAAAGCAGTTTTTCTCTGACAGGCAGCTGCAAAACTCATCAGTAGCTCAGGTTTTGCTTCAGACACTTTTCAGAATGATCACAGCCTCCTTTGAAAGGCTGGCACAGCACAGCACCAACATCCCAGCCTGGGCTCCCTGGGCTGGGTTAACACCTCACTGGGAAGAAGACCATTCTAGCCCATTTTTTATCTGCTTTTTGCATGAAATGAGCAAATGCTCAATGTTCTGGGCATGTCTCAAGTACCCTCCTGGTTTCACCACCAAGGGCAGCAGCTCTGGAGGGAGCACTGCAGGGGAAGTCCATGCAGGCAACAAGCCAGGGGCATTTCAACACCAACCTGTGAAGGTGTGTGAGACTATGGCGAGCAATTGTAGCCCACTGACAGAGAGCACTTTCACCTCCTATACCAGGGCCAAGCCACCGATGCTCACCACTGCTGAAAACAGGATCTTTTTACTCCTCTCTTTGGGATTTGCATTGCTCAGTCACGAGCTCAACACAAAACACATCTTGAAACAGGACAGAGTGAATTTAACAAGAACACTCAGCATATAGAACCCGTGCAAGTGGCTGGCACACACAGATGTACTTCACTGCATAGCACTTAACGTAAGAACACATTGCCACAGTCACATGTAACAGATACTTCCTTTTTTTAATTAGCATAATTAACAAAAAACCAGTTCTGAAGATGAAGTTAACATTTGGAAATGTATCCACTTTTGTTCCTGTTGATTTTCTAGACTACATATAGTACTTTAACTGTAATTACTAAATGTATATAAAAACACTTCAGCATCCAACTGAGGATGTATTACTTAAGGGCCTGATCCTTGTGCCTCTCATTTAAACATAATGTTCCCATTGCCTATGGATAACAAAATAATCATCCTATTAACAATACAGAGTGGTGTGTTTGTGTCATACCAAGAAACAACTCAGAAAAAGGCTCTACCACACCATGGACTGTGCACATGTAGTCCCACAGACCCTGCACATTCATTTAAATTTTAAAGAAAGCAACACCGTTGGATAATACAAGTTCAAATACCCCATGCAAGTTAATTCCTCAAAATTTATCATGAAATAGTCAAGACTGATAGCAATTTATGTTTGTTTATTATCAAATACAAAGATTTATTTTCATTAATGGCACCAGTTGCTGAGCCAATACAATCAACAATGGCCCATTAACTAGAATAGCATTGCCATAAGGACAGAAATATCTCCAGACTGGAGAGGAACAGAATCTATACAAACACACATGGACTAATTACTCAAAGTTTATGTTTGTGTTCAGAATTGGCTGGAGATCAGATGAAATCAATTTTCATAGGTTTTGCTCCATATATCCCTTTTTTGCAGACAAAAGGTAAGTTTCCCATTCTTATCATTTTTTTATCCTTGTTGGGTTGAACATCTTTGGATTCCTTGAGACATAAGCCATTAAATGCAAGCCAATGCTAACTTTTGGGCATGAAGAAACTCTATAATTTTATCAGCAGATCAAGCGCTTCAGAAATAGATATTCCTTTATACCCTGCAAGTGTATGTGAGAAAAAATCAGAAAGCTAGAGGCCAATCTTGAAAGTCTTTTTGCAAAGGGAACTCTCAGGTTTGCAAAGGAGTCCCATAAGGTGAATA
Source organism: Pipra filicauda (assembly GCF_003945595.2). Taxonomy (NCBI): domain Eukaryota; kingdom Metazoa; phylum Chordata; class Aves; order Passeriformes; family Pipridae; genus Pipra; species Pipra filicauda. The sequence goes on along the minus strand of NW_024104798.1, from coordinate 2,891,221 downwards.
CACCGTGGGACTGGCTTCCAGATTTTCAGTGCAATTAAATTAAGACCTAGCAGGAGACTGGGAAAATCAAAGGTTGTGGCAGCCATTTAGCTTGTTTCACTATGGTGAAAGTAGAATGGTAAAGAGATCAAGCTGAGGTGGAAGAAAAATAAAAAGTCAATGAGGGAAGGGGGAAATAATGCACAAATGCCTTCAAATGAGTTTTCCACAGCTTTCCTGATAAATGTATTTTGTCTATTTTGGATTATTAAGTGATTTTTATTTTAAAAGTTTAAGCAAATTTTTTTTTTGCCTTTCTTCTGTTCACAAAAGATTTTGATATTAAATTTTATTTTTTTCTCTTTTAAAGCATTTTCACATAAGATTAGAAAAACAGCACTTTCCTAACCCCAAAAATGGCATTATGCCAAAATCTTTACAGTTTACTATCTCTGCAGCTTTCTATTTAAGGAACATATCTCTATGTTTTCAGATGTAACAATATACAAAACTGCAGCTTTTAACACATTTCTTATTGATTATGTAGATGCACTTTCTGACTTCTACAATCTTCTGGAAGTTCTCTAAAGCAAAAAGCAATATTCTCCATAGCCATGTTGCACAGTCTAGCTTCTTAGCTGCTTTAAATTATTCATCTCCCTTCTCTATCTCTCCTGCCAAACTGAAGATGACCCAAAGCATTAGATTTTTATCACAAATACGAGATTTCCAAAAACATTTTGCATTATTAGGAGCCTGAGTGAGCCATATGGCTTTTATTTTGGTACATCCATGCAGCACCCTGCAGTCCCAGAGCATTTGTCAGCAGGTAAATTCAATGGACAAGTATTTAATTTCACAATTTTAAGCCTGGGATAAATACATTGATTCCTACTGAGATGCTCTAGTATCCTGCCCTACATACAGAGAGGCTGGATGAATTCCTAAAACACTACTTCTCCAACCACCAGGTATTTTAGTTGCATCCATGCATCACTATGAAGGAGCTGGAGAGAACCTCAGCACGCTCAGCTCTTACTGCTCTTTGTGAGGCCAGAAGGGTCTGCCCACACGTATGATAAATTCTACACTAAGGGTAAATTTGTGTGTCCTTTTGTTCAACCTTCTGTTAAAAAGAGGTGGCCTATTACTCCATATTCAACACGTCTTGGCAAACAAGCAGCTCTGCAAATCCCCACTTTTTAATTTCCTTATGTTTAGAACAAAAACTGTCGATAAGCTAAGGAGCTAAATATGTGTCACCAAGTAATTTATACTAACCATGAGCTTTCATGCCACCTCCCTAATGTTGCTGCAACGAATTGAGTAATTTGAAAATGTCTTTCTTTACACTGCAACATTTCAACACTCAGCTCAACAGCGTATTGATGGGCTGTGAGCTCAATAAAGCTTATCTGCATTAAAACAAAGGGAACACCTCGTGATGGTCCAGCAAAACACTTGTGTACGTAAGTGCCTGCAGAACTGGGGTCAGGCTTATCAATTAATGAGTTTCCCTGCATCTATTTTTTCAGCTCTTCTCTTGCACTAGATCCTGATAGCAGACTGAAAGAAGGGGTCATTTCTAATTCATTACTGCCTCTAAATTTGTTTTTTTTTCATCCTCTCTCTCATTTTAAATCACTGTTTGTGTAGAGCTTCGTGAGAACCTTTTGCAGGTTGTTGATGTGCATCCACCTACCTCTAATGTTACTTGGTCTGCTGCTGATTATTTGTATGAGTTGCACGTAACACTCACGTACCACTAAATAGAATGCATTCTTCTTGAAATTGTCGTTTCTTTCAAATTTTTGCTCTAAAAGAAGTTAGGCCTCCAACATTATTCCAGGCATACTATTCAGAAGAAGCGCTCCTGGAGCAGTGTTAAAAGTCTGCTGCCGGCTGCTGATGCCATATCCATCACACAGAAGCAGGGAGCAGAATACACTTACTTGGAAGTCATTACAGAAACCAGAGGTTAATTCCCCAGTAATACAATTCCTCCAGTACGCAGAACTACGAACTGTAAGTACAGTCCTTTCTAAAAGCAATAATAGTCCTAGTGGAAATAAAATCCTCTGCAACCTCTTATCCTTTCAGCTTTCTGAGTGCACTAGAGCATAGCTGAACAGAAATAACAACTACCTCCACCATCAGTATAAACACAATGAGCACTGCTGAGATTAGATATCAAGACAGCATCCTTCACAAAAAGATGCAGCAAATAAAAGTGTACCACATCACTGAAAATAATCTGTTTACAAAATCACCGACTGAGGCAAAATTTTCAGCTGCTTCATTCACGAGCTCAGCAGAAGCATCTGATGTAATACTTAAACTTTCTAAATCACATTCAGGTTCTATTGTCTGGGAAATATCTTTGGCCCTGGTGAAAAAGCATCATTAGCTACTTGATTCCAACTTCAGCACCTATAAGCTTTTTCCTGGAGCCAGTGATGCCAAAGGAAAAGCCCCCGACTTCTGCAGGGTCCAGGAGGAAGCAGCTTTGAACCAACTTTGCAAGATTAAGGTCCTCTAGCTTTCTTCAAACTCTCAATCAGTAAGAAAACCACTGTAGATCTGAAGCTAGGGAAAGATTAATGCTAGGGAAGTTTTGCTGATAAATTACGCTTGTTGAAATAAAAAAACTGAAAGATGCAAAATGATACAAAGGAGAAAGTAAGTAATTAAAGGCTTAAAACAGTGCACTTGAAGTCAAACATCAAAACGAGAGATGGATGATTTACCTAGTTCACTGTCCAGTTCCTCCGTGTGTACCCCTTCTTCTCCAAGGGAAGAGCAGTAAATGAGACAGAAAAAATTAAAAGAAAATTTCAGATACCAGCACCAAGCAAGAAATCCCCTACAGCAAACAGCAGAACCGGCACTAATTTTCTACAAGACCAAGCCCAAGCTTTCCATTTATCACACTTCAGTGATCAGAATATTGATGGATCTGATGAAGATAATGAAAAAACTGGTTCTTGCACTCTCAAAACATCTGTACTACTTCCATGTCATGGCTTGATATGGTAAAATCATGCATTTGTGTTGTTCTCACTGTAGTGAGGCTTCTCCCTCAGATCTGCACAGTCCGACCTTCGCAATCCATTCTGCAGACACACGGATCTATCAGAAGGCCAGATATGAATACTAATGAAGAAATCTGAGAGGAAAACCTTGCATCTAAATAAGGACTAACGTAGCAAGATTTTCAAGGAAGTACTTAAATTTATGTGCAAACAAGGTCCAAATGACTTCACTGTCCTACTCAGATGATTTAACATAGGCATGAAGTGCCTTGTTTAACTGGAGGCACAGATCCTCACTACAGTCCAGATGCACTGGTGAGGCCTATATAGGAATGCACCAGTTTTAGCAGGGCACCTGGGACAAAGATCACATAATTTTTCAAAGACACAAAGCCATCAATATTCGCTGTTGCTCCATTTATCATTATCTGCTCCATATTCATAAGTTAACAGTGACACAGATGATTAAAGTATTGCTTAGCCTATAAATAATAATAATGCAGTCTGAAAATGAAAGATGGTGACAAAACAAGAACAAAGATGGTAAAAACAATCTTGGACCTAATACAGCAAAGTTTAAGCCACAGAAATTAATGACAGAACCAACCAGAAAACACAGAGTCACAATATTGCTTAGGAAAATCCGGACACCCAAAAAACCACTTGCACAACCTGTTTGCAAAATATTCTACCAACAGTTGTTTGGGACCATTAGTGTGAAATACAAATTGCAATTTCCTTTGATACCCTAAACAACTGGAAACAAGCAAAAACTTGTTAGGGACACATATCCTGACGAAGCAAAAACACAAAGCAACTGCAACCAAACAAATCTGAAACGACATCTAACATTTATAAAGTCCACAAACAGGATGGGATTGAGCCTGACAACTCACATGCACACACACCAAACAGAACAGAGGAGTCATCCCACTGACTTCAGTGGAATGACACTCAAAAGTGACCCTTGCCAAAAACTGTCCAGCTTCTATGATGCAGCAAAACTAACCTCACCTCTTCATTTTTTTGAAATATAATTATTGTTATGCGCTAAGCAAGATCAGAGCAGACAAGTAAAGCAGTGCAGTACACTGCTGTAACTATGAAGCAACTGGTTTAACTACTGAATGTTAAAAATATCCATTAATGAGCAACTCAGTGAATGAAGTGAAGGGGTGTGTGGGAAGATGAAATTAGCTGATTTTAAGGAGTTGATAAACAAAAATGCCACTGCTCTTCAAAATCATGAACTCAATGAAATACAATAAATAATACCAGCTGTATGTTTCTAATCCCAACAAAATAAATTATTCCAATGTTTGCTTTACAATTGCTAAGAGGACAAGAGATAGACTTTCCCTTCTGTGAGACCTAAAACTGTTTAACAGAGGAGCTTGGCCACCAATTGTAGCCTCATCCTACCAGCTGCTCCTTGCCCTGGCACAGCATGGGACACGCTGACTCACAGTGGCATGTGCCACTTGTTGGCATCACCAGGGACATGGATGTAGTGGGAGTGTCACTGGTAGAGAAAGCCAGAAAAGCAGGAGAGAGCTTTGCCTGCATACATATGTTATTACTTAATTTTGTTCCAGTTATGGTGACCCAGTGACATATCCACTTAGAGAGGCAGAGCAAGGCCTTCCCTAACCCAGCTCCCTCTACCTGTTCTTGACAAATGATACCAGTTGCCAGGGACATGAAACAGGGGCCAGCTCGTTTTTTGTCGGGTCTTTGCACATCCCATGGTTTGAGGGTAGGCTGCACTGTGCACTAGGAAGCGGGTGACCTGCTTCATCACAGTTGCACAGGTAAATTCTCACATCATGCAAAATCTCCCATGTGAAAGGAAGCAGAGGTCGAAAAACTGCATGTGCAAAAATAATAACAGCAGTTCTGGAGGCCAGAGTTGAACCTACCACTGAAAAGGGATTGAGTTGATTCTTTCCTGAAATAAAATTGTAATTTGTACTGAGGTGATGGACACTAGCAGGAGGTTAATCATATTATGAAAACTAATTTTATAAGGACAGCACCTGATGAAGCAAACCCTTTCATTTTTAAGACATGATACTACGATAGCATTATGTTAGCCAAAATTATGCAGTCGAATACCATCACCTTTCCTGGTCAGTAGAGCAACACTTCCACACAGGTTTTCCAAACATTTATTTTTCTAATTCCTTTTTTCTTCCAGCATCTCTGAAAGGATGCAAGGAATGAACCTCCTGTAACACTCCTGCCTGTGGCTGCTCTAAATCGGACAGTGGCTTGCATTTCCAACATCTCAAGGAATACAAAATCTTATCAGTGTAAATTTTCAGTGTCAAAAATCCACACTTTCAAATGGAATTTGTTTTCAGCAATCGTAACACTACACGGACTGTCAGAATTTAACAGTAGAAATGAAGCAATTGAACTATTTCTGCTCAAACAAGGAAATAAGAACATAACTCTTTCAACCCATGTACAGCAGGTGGTTGAAGCGCAACACAAATGGATCAAGCAGAGACCCAGTCGCTCCCTCCTACACAGAGATCCAAGGAGCAAATATGTTGGCCAGCTTTGAGTCTTGTTCGGCATCAGTGACTTTTCAAATGCCTTTGCAAAAACAGAGGCCTCTTACTTGTAGCACCTCCTTGATTTTCATTAAATGATCTGACACCTCAACGCTTGTTTTACATCCACAGTGACTTTACAACAAATAACGGATATTGTCTCTATGCACTTGCTGATAAACCCTTTTCTTAAAAAAAGAAGTCTTTCTGAACACACAGGTTATTAGAAATATAGAAGGGAAAGGAAGAAAGTTACCTAGAAAGGGATGAGACACATTATTTCACCATTTTTAGTCTCTTACCATCATCTTCACATTCTTCTAGAGGCTTCTGCTGTTTGTTCAGGCACCGTGGATCTAGCCAAGATGTTGTTTTTGTGTTATGGCTGGAAACCAAAAATGGAAATATGACCTTTGTTAACAAACCAGAGCTGAAGTATCCGTGACATAAAAGTATATATCCTCTTTATTATTCAACAGACCTGAAGGCATACTTTTGATCCAGAGAAACAGCTCTACAATTTGATGTTTTGCAAACTAGTCTACCAAATCACAAGAACTTTGGCATTGAAAACACAAAGGTAAAAAGTGAAAACATACAAATCAGCATTCCTGACCAGAAGGAGGCACACAGAAGCTGCAATATTATAAATTTCCAAACTTCCATTTTTGGTGGCTTGTTTTTTTAATTCCAAGAGCTGTCTCTAAGCCAAAGACAGAAGTTTCCCTTCCTCCCTAAACTATGCAGTGACCTTTGTTCCTACAAAAGACCTTTGACATGTCTAGAGTTGACCTAAGCATTAGTCAAAAACAGTTTCCAAAGTGAAAACTTTATAATTACAGAAATAAAAATGTTCTGCCAAAGCCTTTGATGGAAGTTGAACAGCTTTACTTTCAACTCTTCCTTTCTACAAGTCCCCTGACAGTACCATGATGCCAGTCCCAGCGGTGAAGGCTGTATAGTAAACAGGCTTAAAATACATTTCTCTAGAAGTTATTTTCTCCCATAATTTCATTTGCATAAGCAGACAATCTGGCAATATAATGCCTCTTCTACAACCTGGTGTCATCTTAGACATAACCTGCAAAGATATCCCTCCAGTCCCCGAGGTATCACTTATCTAGCTTAGCCTTTAACACTGCTTAACAGTTTTAAGTTTCAATACTGTAGTAATGCTATTTACTTCTCCTTCAAGGTCTCAAAGAGGTTTACAAACTGAACTTTAGCCTCACAACAGTCTCATGAGGGCTCTATAAGAGGGCTGTGATCCCTGAGGAACTAACAACCAACCAGCAAACCTGTATTGTACTGCAAGAAAAGGGGACTGCCCTGCTCCTGGGATCTGAGTCAGTAAACAAAAGGTCCTCGTTTTACAAATCCTACTACCCAGCCCTCCCAAGGCAGGATGAGCAAACATGTTTAATCCTTATGTATGTTTCAGAGCAATTAATCACCAACTAGAAAACTGAATGGCAGAAATTCAGCAAGTCAGGCACATTAACAGCGATAAAGCAGAGGGGGTCTGCCAACTTATAAATAAGCAAGTCTGTAGTCTAGCTGAGAAAGAGGGCGGTGGGAGGAGAGCAGTAGAATATTTGCATATTTCTTGCAATTTTGGCTTGCTAACCAAAGGCTCACAACAGTGTAGTTTGCTGAGGCACAGAAAATTTAGCTAAACACCTTTCACATCATACACTCAGAGGGACAGGATTGTGTTACACCTGCAACACACACAGATCTACACACAGGGTAATGAGGGACTGGGATATACTGGGTAATGAAAATCCCAATTAAAGCATCAGAGAAATGTATCTCAACAGCCAAATTGCTTCAGCTACAAGACATCAGGATTGGTTATCTGACACACAGCTCTGGCCTCACTGGACCTGCACTGGTTCTGTGCAAGCAGCTCAGGTGCTCATGCTGCTCCCTTCAGCACCATGGCTTGATACCCAAAATGCCATAGACATTGGTACAGACATCTGAGCCAGCTTGGGTCTACACAGCTCATTAGCTCGCTCTCTTAATTTGATACAAATCAAACTAAATGGTTTCCAGGCTCAGGGTGTCCTTAGAATTAATAGAACTGCAGTCATTCAGTGCTGCATCCATGCTAACACGTTCGTGCACAAAATCAGCCCCATGTGTACGTTCCCCCAAACTGGTCAATCTGCACTGCAGGGAGGGAGCAGCTGGTGCTACCAGAGCTTCACGTCAGACAGGCAGTTGTGTATGCAGGCTACATTTTCCCATCACATATATAATTCTCCTGCAAAAGGTCTGACAAGTTATTTAAGGTGCTACAGTCCTGCAGTGCTAAGAGAACACAAGAGAATTCAGCAGCCATGAGGATGGGTTTGGGGAAATCAGTGGCAGAACTTCTGACTGAAGCACCTGTAAGGAAGGACAGCAGGGGCCCATGTGGGGTCAAAAAGGGGAGCAACCGACTGCTTGGGCAGCATTTAGTGCTCATCATCTGTCCTCCTCCAGGGAGGAAAATGGCAGGCTGGATGGGCTATTACTCAGGCTGTGTTCTATATATAAAGGCCAGAAAGTACGTCAAAGAATGAGGCACCCTGAGGACACAGTGAGGGGCAGAATGCCCCATTTGGGCTAATGTACACATTTCAGTTCCATCTGATGAGAATTAGCACTGTGCCTTCTCAACTTTGGCTTACACTGGGGGGGGGGTTGGTGGAGCTCTTCAGGTAATTGAGAACACCCTGGAAAATGGCCTTTTTTTTTACATCAGCCCTCTCCCAGCTGGGGAAGGCTGCTGGAGTGCTCTGAGTCATCCCAGCTCCTCAGATCTTCTGGCACTCTTCTCTAATGTGCTCCCCCGCCACTGCAGCCAAGGGAAAACCTGCTCTGATGAACCTTTTCATGGCCCTGTCCAAAAGTCCCCTCTCCTGATGACAAGGAAGGACTGCTAGCCCTTACTGCCCTGACCCAGCATAACTCTCCAGAGCACCAGAGGGGCAATTAGTAGAGAAGGTTCTTCTGCACTAACCAGTCACTGGCTTCTGGTACCCAGAGGATATCAGGTTCCACAACTGCATTAAACAGACCATCAAATCCAAAATCAATTCCTAGCCCCCTCCTCTACTTTGGCAGCTAGGGGCTTGAGTTGCAAAGGCTAATTGAATGTTAATGTCTAGCTAAGCTCTGTGCAAGAAATCTCTTCCACTAATAGGTCCTATTTTATAAGTTACTCCTATCTCAATAAATTTAGACAAGTATAATTAGAGACTATTATTTATGGCATGAAAAAAATCAATATCATCATAAAACTGCTGACAGCACTCAGCTCTTAGGCAAAGACTGCAGAGCACAAGGTACTTGTGTTTAAAACTTACTGCGCCTACTCTTCACTGAGCTATTCCTTCTGCAAACCACTGGAGCACATGGACACGTCTGGCCCATTTGCTCTGAGGAGGGGACAACGCACAAAGTCCATCCCTGGCTCTGCTGCTGCCTGCACACAGGAATTGGAGGAATCCCCTTCCGCTGCATTATGCACAGAGGCAGGCGTCAGAAGTGAAGTCTCAGCCCTTTCAATTAGGAGCTTTCATTCCACCCATGAAAACAACTGGCCCGTATTTTATAAGTGTCTGTTGTTTAAGTAACTACCCTCATAAAGCAAGCAATTCCCTCTGCCTTTGAACTCGGGAGTAATTTGGATGTTAATCCAATCAGGAAATGCAAACCCCCTTCCGAAGCAGTAAAGAACAACAGCTCTGCACCATAACTGTATACACTAAATATTTAATACACACGCATACACACACAAAATGCATCCATGGAGGTTTACTTATGCCCAGGGAGAGGGAGAGAGATGGAATTAGAACAACAAAAATGTGCTTTACTCTATAAAATAGACTTCTCCGTTCTCGGTGTAGGCCATCTCCCAGTTTTCCGGCAGAGGACCTAGGTTATCCTCGGCAGAAGGAGGTAGGTATTGAGGGAGGTTCTGAGATGGTTCCGTGGTGGGAACGTTGGTGTGGCTATCAATCACAGACGGCGGGGCTGTCTCTCTCACGATATGCACGTTATGCTCGTCTTGGTCACCAGACTCTGCTGTAGAATAAACAAGCACAGATAAGAGTGAGAATCAGTCTTTTTCTCCTCCTGTTTGCTCTTCCAGGTTTATCCTAGTAGTCTTCCTCTCCTTGCTTTTTAATTCACAAGACAGAGCAACAGATGAACCGAGGGCAGAGCCTCGGCAGTCTTCTTGCCAGCAGGGACGAGCTTGCTTTGCCCACACACACTCTGCCAGCCAGACCCCAGCCAAACAAATCAGGAGCTGTGATCAGCTCCTATGTTCGCTCTCACAGGTCCTGCTGAGGTACCAAATTCTTCCAAGCTGTCTGAGGCCAGGGCTCACTGATGTAGATGAGTTCAATGGGCTTTTGAGCAGGCTTACAGGTTCACTCCTGCAGTGCCGATTGTGGGACAGGGATTAGGAGAATAAAATTTCCTGTTTGAAGAATGATCAAAAGGGGAGATTTTTACAAATGCAGAAGGTTGCCAGAAGCTCAAAGTCAACAAGCTAATGGTGAATGTCTTCACTGCAGTGTGTTATTTTAAATTAAAAATTAAAATGAATGTCAGCACTGCATGACGTGTCCACATGTTGCTGCTCACTGGTGCCTGTTCTTGCTATCTGAGGAGGTTTACTCCATGGCTCATCATTATATCCTTCCAGTCAAAGTCAGTCAGGAGTATTTTAAGATGTATCTGGGCCTTCTCCCTCTAAGGAAACATTTTTGATGCTTGTATCTATGCATCTTTGAGCTGTATCCATGAAACACTGCTGCTCGTTCCCTCCATCCCTAATCACAGTAAATGCTCCCCAGGAAACAGGTCTGTGCCCCTAACTCCTTCACAGAAAGGTTTTGGCAACAATAGACAAATTCTAAAATCAACCTTGTGTCTCCCAAAGGGATTTCCTCTGTTTGGTTCTTGCAGGTATTGAAAATTTATGGCAGTACATCCCATGAGAATATCAGTACAAGCAGCAGTCAACACACTGAGCAAAAGACTGAGAGATCAGTGTCACCCTCTGCCAAGTCCCCGTGGAGTGGGGCTCCACAGACAGGACCTCAACCCTGCTCTCCCGACCAGAGACCATGGACATCCTCCACTCACATCCCACAGCCTTGGAAATAGCTCCTGCACTATTCTAGTTTGTGTGCTGCCATTACCAAAAGACAAGATACTGAACAGAATAAACTGGGAGAAACAGGAAGAAAAATATCTATACCAGTACTCTCAGTGCCTGCTTTTCAGCCTTCCTGGTGTTTGATATTTTTAGGTAGAAGATGACAAGATAAAGAAGCATGAGTGAATCATTGCCAGCTTAAAACTGAGAGTATAAACATGCCAAAAATCTGGAAAACACAAGTCACCGAGAGGTCTTCTAGGGAAGCAGGAGCATTTTAATATGGCTAGCACACTTACATGTGAAATAAGCATAAGGAATCACTTTGGTATATGAGAAATAACTCTTTTCTTGATTCTGTGCCCATTTAATGAAGGCAAGGGGCCAGAGTGTGATAACGTTGTGACAAATGAGCTGCATCTTCCACTATTTCATCTTGTGAAGGAAAACAAGGAAGAGAAATGATGCTCAAGTTACTTCAGGGGCACCAAACTGAGATGGGCAGCAAAGAAATCAGACAGCATCTCCCACCAGCTACCTCCCAAAATCAGACCCCTATGACAAAGGCTGAGGCTACTGCCATGTCACAACAATTCAATTCTTGAAACTGGGCTGAGGAAGCAATGCTCTAAGTGCTAACAAATACTAGAACTGGGGACATGGGGAAGAGCTCTTGCCCCTCAGAGCTTCACAAGCTTCCAGCTGATTTCTGGGGGAACTCAGTGGATCTCCAACAGTGTTTTGCTCTGAATCTGCCTGCACAGCACTTGACTTTAGATCGCAACCATTTCCAGTGATCTTTAAGCCGGTGCTTGATGGTAGTCATGGTGGGACTGAGATCTATGTTCAGCAGGACACAAGGCCTTCTCAAAACACAGAGCTTGCACCCAAGCTTCAGATCTCATTCCTGCAGCTAGCAGCCCTAGATTTGCTGAAAGGTACCTTGGAGAAGAGGACCTTGAAACTGTATGTGATGGGCAGCTCTAGATGCAAGGAAGGGGAAGAACAGCAACGTATTTAGTAAGCAGCAATAATTAATTTCAAATGTAATCCTGGTTGAGTCATTCCATACTGTTTATAACTGTCAACTACAGCTCAACTCTTCCTTGACCTTTCTGCCACTAATGGATTTGAACTTTTCCACATTTCTTTCTCATTCAGCTCAATCCCACAAGGCCTTTTTGGAAAGACACAACTGTGCGTGTGGTTGTTCACACCTGGACATCTTCCATTCAGGTGCTGGTCATCTGTGTTTGAGGTTTGACAGCTTTGCAGAAAACACATTAAAAACAACACACCCCCTGTCAAAACACCCTCCAAAAACCTTCCCCACGTATCCTAATTGACAGACCGCGATATTTTTGCTTTACCTGTGAAGCTACTGCTCATTTCAGGTACATCATCCTCTTCCTCATTCTCTGTATGCACTATGCCAGCATTTTGCATATCATTGTAAGACTTGGTTCGCTTTGGAGTCGACTGCTTGGAGCCAGACTGCAGGTTTTGCAAAGCATCGGTGGAAGTCACTTTCCCACTGAGGGGCTGGCTGGGAGGCTTGGGCGTTCCATAATAGTTACCTAGGCAATAGAGACACATTTGCATCTTCACAAGAGAACAGTTTATAGCAGCAAGGTTTCTATTTTATTTTCTTTACGGTTCCACTAAAATTTCTGCCCCTCCCCGCAAATAAGTAAACAAATAAGCTGACGCACGCCATTCCCATTTCTGGGGGTGCATATTTCATCTCTGCAGCAGACACAGAAATATTTCTTCCCCTTTTAGTTATTCTTGTAGAATCTAAAAGGAGAAGCAATGGTTGCATTGTTTAGGTGCACTGAGCGTACATGGGCTAAAACAAAAGGCAGTCGTGGTGAATAGCAAAACTTCATCTCGTTACATCTGAATTTCAATTAGTAGCCTTTTTACATGTGTGCACCCACACAATGCTGTGGCAGATCTGGAGTGAGCCCTGCAGAAAATAAAAAATTCATGACTGCTATCACCAAGAGAAGTGATGAAAGGCTCGATGGTCTGCTTTAATACACAGGTTCTTTTAGGGGGGATGTTGCATTCAGAAAGCAAAAACTACTCTCTCTCTCTAAAAGAAAACTTTGTCAGAGGAGAGAAAAGACAAGATACCACGTGGCACTGCTTTCTTCAAAGAGGAAATTCAGCAGTTGGGTCAACTTGGGTAGAAGTGAACAACCAGACCTTAAAGTTAAACTTGAAGGAACAAAGATGCACCAACACTTACACAAAAACACAGCTCTCAGCCATCACCAACTGTGATGGAAACAGAGCAAAGTGCTCCCCTGTCATTTTAAGTGACTGTGGAAGAAACACAGAATAAGTGCAGGTTCATTGATGCCAGAACCACATGGAGGTATTTCACTGTCCCTGTTTCACTTCACACCACAGCAGTGCTTCATTTGCCCTGACACACTCCACAGGAACCTCAGGTCTGGAATCTATTCCTGCAGCACTTAGTATTAAAGGAATTCAGACCTATTGCAAGGTGCATCTTTTACTTTTTACACAATGTTCTGCTATATATAACTGTTTTACATAAAACTCCCCAAAATTTTCCCTTTCAGGAATTATTGATAATTTTTGTTTGCCACCTTTGGATTCCAAGGGTAGACTTAAAAATTAACCCTATACCCTCTGGCATGATAAAACATAAAGGATGCCCTCCCCTATAGCTTCAACTGTGGGAACAGTGCAAAACTCTTCTCTAAAATATACATTTACATTTATTTACATTCTTCATCGATCTCCATAGGCTATGTATAACCTGACAGTATTATTTTTCAATTTTTCAGTACATATTTTCTCAGCCAGTGTGGGAGATGATTGTGTTTGAGACCATCTAAGGGACCTGAAGGTGCACAAGTCCGTAGGACCTGATAAGATGCATCTACAGGTCCTGAGGGAACCTGGATGAAGTTGCTACGTCACTTTCCATCATATTTGAGAAGCTGTGGCAGTCCGGTGAAGTTCCCACTGACTGGAAAAGGAGGAACACAATCCCCTTTTTTTAATATAGGAGGATCCAGGGAACTACAGGCCAGTCAGTCTCACCTCTGTGCCTGGCAAGATCTTGCAGCAGAGCCTCCAGGAAGGAAGATCATCAGGACCAGGAATCACCCTGGTTTAGACTGGCAGAGTCCACCTGGGAAGACCACTCAGGACACATCACACGTTGCTATCTTTCCCCCTCACTGTTTCTCATGAGGTAAAGAAGTATTTCTTACAGAGCTGAAGCTGGAGAAGTCGGAGCAGCTCCTCCCTCCATGCTTTTACAGCCGGAGTACTAGGACAGCAACACGTGCAGGTTTGCCTTAGCAAGGTGTGTCCCAGCCTGTACACAACGTCGTGGATTCAGCTCCCCAGGAGCAGCAACACTCTGCAGTGCTTTCATCTTCTGTTCATCATTTCAGAATCTTAAATGTACATTGATGCATAATTTATGGGGGAAAGGAAATTACTTCTTCTGCAAAGAGCCTCTAATGGGTACAAAGGCTCCGCAAGCAGGTTGCAGTCTCTGCTAGAGAAATAATTCTTATGCTCTACATACTGCAGGACTATTTTATACAAAAAGAGGAGGAATGGAGGAGAGAGAGTGCAAAGGGAAAATACAAAGGTAAGTGGGCAAACAAAAAGAATAATTAACCCTGCTCCCACCTATCTTCTTTGGCATTTCTCATGAACGATCACGCTTTTCTGGGATTTTGGGGTCCTTTTTTTAGGTTGTTTCTTTGTTTTTCCAGGGGAAAAAAGAAAGTGTTTCTTAGGGATATAAACTGCTAAGCAGGGAGAGCCATGTGTGTGCCATACACGTGAAAACAGCTTTTATTTATGGCACTGCACATCACTGTTTTGTGGTCTGTTTTAAATGGTTAAATCATTTAGGATGGATGCAAGAAAGTGAATGAAGGGGATATATAGATGTTAATAGTAAGGATTTTATTTCCCCTGGACAAGAACATAACACAGATGTTACCATTCCTCTTCCAATTACAGAGAAATATATGATTATATCTTTGAATTTTGTTCCTCTTCAGTTCCTCTAGCAACAGCAAGGCTGGAGTTCCTAACAGTCCATGGAGAGCTGTTCCTCAGCAGAAAAACAGGTTTCTCTAAAGTATTTCAGATTTTCTTACACAGAAATCACTAGTCATTTTTCAACCAGCCATGGCTGTTGACACTATGATTAATGAACAATTATTTTCTATGAAGACAGTGTTCTATCTTAGAGGATCCCTCTAAGTATACATGAGCATATAAAAAGAGCAAATATGAATTTGAAACTGAGCATGGCTCTGCATGTGTGGGTTTTATGGGAAATGCAGCCATTGGGGCTGAACTTTTCTTTTTTCTCCACAGGAGGCAGATTAAGCCTGAGTCAATATTCTAAAAAAAAAAAATCACAGCTCTTCCTTCAGATTCACACAAGGACAAACAGGCTGGGGAAATAACCCAGCTTATGATGAAAATCTTCAAAAGAATGCACCAACCCAGCTTCCAGGTGACATGGAGAATGAGAGAAAATGGAAATACTATTTTTTCCTCATAATTGCTGGATGCAGTCAGATTTATTTTTCTTCTCTAAGAAGTTATTTTTGAAAATGTGGCACATGGGCCTGAGTGTGGGGGCAGACACACTATTAGGGGTGGCTGGTACCTAAAATTATCATCAAAACTCATGTTTCATCCTAGAAATCGGAAAGAGAAAATATTTACCCTGTGACTCAGAAATCCAAACGTGCCCCATTAACAACAGTGAACAGCCCAGCAAGAGTTTTACAACACTCAGACTTGACATTATTCATTCAAATTAAATCTGCCAATGTTTACCAAAAAACATACATTTAAAAATATGCTTTAACTGTGTTTTGCGAGCCACTTGTAAGCCTAAAGAAGGGGCTAACTCCACAGCCAGTGTAATTTGTACTGAATATCCAATCAGCTCTAATTATTAACAGCATGTTACATGTGCATACACAAGCATCTGTCATCCCAGAGGATCCCAAAACATTTTCTGAAGTCAGCACAGTAGTTAAGGCAGGACTCCCTGGGGTGCTGAGCTCAGGTGAAGCTCCACGAAACTTCTGAGGACTGTGACCCCAACAGGATGTCTCAAAGCTGGAAAGGAACAGCCTGTCTCCCAGACAAAGGAGATTTCTTGAACAAGGCGGCAGGAAACCCTCTACTTTTCTGTGGAAATGCCAGTTCTGAAGCAGCCAGCATGGCATAAATGGCACTTTCCCATGTCTAATTCCTATGGGAACGGGGCTTCTAAGTTTACCCTCTTCTCAATCCCATTTGAATCCTGCCTACAGCAACTGAATTAATAGCTAATAACAATGCATTCACTCAGCAGATGCACATACCATTAGCTGAATCCCTTGTCATCACCTTTCACTAACCCTTATTTTATTCAGTCCCTTGGTGCTTAATACTTATTTAACCACAGCTGAAGTTCGATGGCAGCTTTTGCAGCCAAATCCATGACTTAATACATGCACTCTTAAAGCACCACTCAGGAGAGTGGACAAAAATAACAATAATGAAAAAGAAAAAAAAAAACAAACAACCAGAAGAGCTATTTGAAATGAGTTGGTTTCTTTTAATCTCCTTATCTCCAAGTGTCGGCAGCTTACACATTTTAGCATCATGCACAGTAATTAGATTTGGTAACAGCTTTTCACAACAATAAGACAAGTTCCCATCATCATAACACTTCTTCCTCTGCCAATTCAAGCAGTGATCACAATCAATGAAAGTAATCTACAGCAGCTTCCACCCTGTCCTGCAGTTTCTGAATTAAAGCAATGCTGTCAACCAAGAGAACTTTCTTTTAAAGTTTTAGAGACCAAGTGGTAATGGAAAATTTGCTTATATGTCAAGATAACAAAACATTCTTATTAAATATACCCCTGATGGGAAGTAAATTCACAAACAAACAATCCTGAGGTGTTTGTCACTTGGAATTTGAAATGCAGTTCACGAAAATACGCCAACTAGCTATCCCTAAGTAAAATAACTATGAGTCTATTCCACAAAAATTTTTGCCATTCACTATTCAATTCAATTTGGGTTGAAAGGGCTCCATCCAGCCAATATGCTGTTCTGGAATGGACAGAAATGCACAAGAACAGAGACAATCTAAAGGTTCAAAAGTGGTTTCCTTGTGGAGAATGAAGAGGAGACCCTGGAGTCTGCTGGGGTGGGGACAGGGTGGCAGAGCTGACATGGAAAGGTGGAAGAAGGCAGAGGAGCTGATGGCAAGGTCAGACACGAGCTTGACCGTTAATCCTAATGGTACAACATCAATTGAAGAATGTGGTCCCAAACCATATATTTGAGTTACTTTAATCTGTAGGTGTTTGCTCTGCAGCTCTTCTCTTTCCTGGTGTGAAGAGATTTATGCCTGGGATTGGGAGTGTATTTGTGTCTCAGAAAAGGACCAAGAAGAGCTCATGCAGTTCTGAATTTACTGATGCCTACTTGTGAAGCCTAATTTTGCAATTATAAAAATCCCATGAAACTCAAGAGCCTCTGTGTAGCACAGAGGACCCTGCGTCCATGAGAAGCGCATCTGATCTTCAAAGTGACCACTCTGTGTTACAAGGACTCCATTCATAGCTCATGTTTTAAAAAGCAGTTCATAGCTTACTGTCTTGCTGCAAATGAGTACTTTGGGAAAAAAACTTGGAGATAAGCAGCAAAATTAAGCAAGGCCTTGACACGAAGACTTGAAATGCAATTATTAATGTAATTGTTTTCTTTTCTGAGACACAGCTCTTCTCTGCACTGTACAAGAACAGAAACAATTGACCCTTAATTTTAGCAGAAGAGCTTCTGCTCATCTAATCCACAAAGAGTGCTTGTGTCTGATTAACACAGGATGAATTGGTTCCTGGGAGCAGAGCTCCTGCCACAGTGTTTTGTCTGTTCTCTTCCCAGATCACATTCTGCTACAGTTTTCCACATTTAGATGACAGATCTGGCTGCTGTCTGCGGGATTCACCTAGCTGCAACTGCACATTGATTAGCAATTGCCTTGAGGAAATTCAGAGTATCCAGGCAACCGGGAGGAGGCCACGGATACAGCATCTGGATCGGAAGCAAAACAGGCAATGAAGGAGATCTCAGAGAAATTAACCTATAATATATGCATTTGCTTTAAATAGCAGATTTGCTGTCAATTTTTGCAGTTATTAATGGTGGGATTAACTGAAAGGTCAGTTTGGGTTTCCTGTTAAATATGTCAAACTGTTACAATCTGCACATTTCAATTTATGTCTGAAATTTAACATATACTCCAATTAGTGTCCTAAAGGCAATGGCAGCATGGGAGAAAGTCACCTACAGAACAAATCACTCTTACTGTGTTGAGATATTGCTAGGTATTGCCACATGCTACTGTGCAATGATACTTAAATAAATAAGCAGTAAGGCCTTGGTAGCACGGGTCATGATGTGGCTATGGAAGCTCAGAGTGTTTCATGAGACCAGCTATATTATACCAACTGCTATATCCACATGCAAATAGATCAAAAATATAAAAAAAAATCATAGGGAACATAAATGAGCATGTGCTTGTGGATGGCATACACAGAAAACAGGAGAAGCAGCTGGAAACACCCTACCTAGCACAAGGAGGTAGGACTAAAGAAAATAACCATGTCAAGCCACTGCAATATGCAACCCTTCTTCTTGCAAATACTTAAACGTTCATATATATATAGTCCCACCATGAGGATGTGTCCCACTAACACCTTCCCCCTGCAGAAGGTGGTGGTGTGTGTATGGCAGCTCACAGTGAGCTCTGCAGTGGCTGGGAAATGCCACAGCCTGTGCAGGCTGGGCTGCCTCTGCAAAGAAGGAGCTGGATAACACCAGTGAGGAGCAGCTAATTCTAGAGTCTGAAGAACACCCACTACCAAAAAACAACCCCAAAATATGCCTGGCTGCCATCTATCAATGGACTACCAGGAACAGCCTTTAACACATCAGACTGTGTTTAGAGAGCAAATGATACCTTAAAATAACCTAAACTCTAATTTAGGAAAACAGCAACTAATTCACCGTATCTCTTTTTGCCAGAGGTGGTTGGGAACCACCTTTTCCCCAAGGTTTATGTTTTAAAATGCACGACTGCTAATGAGCAATTTCTGACAGAGCTCACATTGGAAAACTTCCTACTGAAGGTGCAGAGAGAGAAGCCGGTGAGGAATGCCATAGGAAATTCAAAGCCACTCTGCACCCCGATCAGATATTTGAATATTTGCTTTTATAGAACAAGAGTTACTCAGGTACCACTTCAGCTGTTTGTAAAATGAAGCATTGTTATCAGATGACACTTCAGTACAGCAGCACTCGTGCTCAACACTGATAATCATGCACATACATAACAACGTGTTGCCTTTTTTTCTGTACTAGTGGTTTAAAAAATAACAAGGAAAAAAAAAACAAGCAAAGAATAAAAGCCAAGGATAGAAGAGGAATCTGCAATGCACAGATGTTAATATGTGGATATTGGACATGATACATTAAAATGGTGCTAAAGGAGCCTTTATGATTTATTGACTCAGTCTGTAGTAGGGAGACAATAATAATAAGCGGATCTTATCTTATTAAGTGGAACATGTAGTTCCTCTGCATGGGCATCCCCTGCATCTGCCACCCTTAGTCTTCCAATCTTGCTGTCATGTTTTTCCTGCCACAGACACAGCTTACATTTCAAGGCTGGACCAAGTTGCTGAGACCCACAGGCTGCGAAGGCACCAGAAGCCCAGCAAAGCAAATCCAGCCATTTTGCTAAAGCAGCTGGGGGAGTGGGGCTGCTGCAGAGAAACCCAAGGAGAGCCAGCACATCAGATAAATTAGGCTAAAGGCATCTTGATTTGAAGCATGTTGCTGAATACACCTCTCTACTTCAGCTGAAATTTTAACTGCACTGTTAACGTAATTTATTACACTCATTAAGTACCACAATCGGAGACCCTGTCTACAATAGCTAGTTTTATACACTTTTAAAATGTTAGCAAGTCACCCCATTACATCTTAGTCATGAGACTAATGCAGATTACTTATTACTTCTCTTGGCAATCACATAACACTTGTCCTGAGAATGAAAGATGATGCCTTGACAATAATATGCTATAATGTAATAACCCTTCACATGTTATAAAGTGCAGCACTTTTTCTTTTGAGGATCACTAAGTGCTGGGCAGGCATTCATTAATACAGCCTCACCAGACCCCAGTGATACAGCCATCCCCATTCAAAATTCAGCCACCATGCCATTGTCCCCTGTGTGCCTCTGCACAGCTCCCATCCCCACTGCTGCCTTCAGCACAGCCTTCCCAAATACTGTCACTTCCACTCTCTCCCTCCCATTTGCAAGAGCAGATAGCTGCAGGCACAGGGTATCTGCTGAAATATTAATGAAGGGAGAAGTAAGTGTTGTTTTAATATTCTCCAGGCCAGTAACCTGAAGTATATAGCAGTTACCTGATATGCCCAGGGCCACTCAGCAGATGGGCAAGAAATGGGAATAAAATCTGCTCAAAACAGCCCTCCCTTGAGGTCCCTGTGAGAGACTACAATTCAAACACAGAAGTAATTGCTAAATAATTAGTAACCTACACAATTACTTCCATGCATCCGTCAGTATTTTCTGCCCTGAAGGAGCAGTCAATAAAAGCCTGAGATTACAATTATGGTGATTTCCTATCCACCAGAAGGCCTAGACAGTGTGCAGCCTAAAAAGACTTTTCCTTCCTAATGAGTATTGTCAATGGGAACTTTTAACTGCCTTGAGTGTGTTATGTGCAGCTTTACCAGCACCCACGTGGGGCAAATTCACCAATACTGGTGCAGCATTGCAGCTTTGGGCGGGTCTTCCAGGGCTTCAGCTCCTGCTGCTGGATTCATGTGATCCACATGTAGCCTTCATTGGGGAAGAAAGAAGATGTTTCTGGGCTTTATGGTTAAAAATCAGCATGTTAAAACTGGAAATCTCAGGAATTAAGGCTTGCCAACGTCCCCTCCCACCTAAACACAATTTTTGGAGCCTTTTGGGCGCAGAACACACCAGGGAGGTGACAGGTGACCAGAACAGCAGCTGCCCTGCCTGCTCGGCATTCACCAGGATGTGAATCAAAAGCTGTCCAGTGGAACCTATTGGCAGTGCACCAAAAGAAATAATAATGACATTACACAGCCCTGTAGGTCGGCAACACCATTTTTTGTCCTGTTCAGCTTGCACTTTCTCTTTTTGAAATTAGAGCACTTTCAAAACCCAGGTTGTTCTCTGAAAACTTGATATACACTCCTACTCTTTTATGGTTTCCAACTGTTCTCTTCTGCTTATTCTTTATTCTTCCCAAATCAATAGTACTTGTACGAGCATCAAGACCTGTGTATTATCCCTCTTCTGATGGCTCCTTGTTTTCCAGTCTTTCTCCCCAGAAGTTCTCTGCAATAACTGTTACTAAACACATGCTTGTGCTATGTTTTCTCCTGCAAGGTTTTTTTCCATCTCTGCAATTGTTTGATTCTGACTCAGTACAAAGGGCAAAATTATTAATAATAAAAGCCACATATTAAAGGTATTATTTTATTGTTCTTCAGGGAGAAATAGAAGATTATTTCCTTATATTGGGTACCATCCCTCTGGTTTAGAATAAGCCATTACTGGTCAAAAATACAGCCAACTTCATCATGGTGGTACATCAAAAAAAAAAAGGCAGCAGCAAAATGCAGCATAAAACAAATTATAATTAATCTAAGACTGTAAAGCTGGGCAATAACAGAGACTTGGACATTAAAAGTCTAACTTATTTTGTGGTCTGGGTTTTTTGGCAGATTGGGGTTTTTTTTAATAGACAAAATTGCTGGTGATTGCAGCATTGAGTTTGAATCACACCATCTTCCAAGATCTAATCAAGATCAACACTGTCCTGATCAATACAGTTGTAAAATAAGATTTCCAAAAAAAGTACAACAAAGCCATTAAAGAAATCTCAGAAGGCAGCAAAATAATTTCTTGAAGCCGTAAGTGAAAAATGAACTCTATTTATTTCACATTACAATCAAATAGTAATGTGTCTTGATGCATATGTGCACACATGCATCATCATTATTTGCTTTATTCTTATTGATTTTTCCTTCTATGGGCCAGCACTCCAGAACCACAATGCACCAGCATCACTGATGCCAACAGGGAAAGAGGCTTCTCAGCACTTCTGACAAATTATTCCTTTAAAGTTCAGACACTTCTATCACCCACAGAAATGAAATACACATTAGACTTATGAGAAATCAACCTCATCTTCAAGCAATTCAAAAGAGCAACCCATGAAACCTAAACAGTTTAGCTGCTGCTGCACATAATCACATAAGCAATGAAACTACCATGTTATAACTGTCCCAGATGGATACAGCATTTCCTGAAAACTAATTCCCAACATATCCCAGGAGCCAGCTTACAGACAGTTACCCATTTTGTCTTTCCAAGTGGAAAGGTCACCAGAACAAATGCGATCAGGAAGCAATGGCAAGGCCCTTCAGCTGATCTATTTTGAGCACCATGACAAAGAAAACTAATTTAGTGTTATAATTAGAAACATGGAGAGGAAAAAGCTCATTTTGGAGAAGAGCTGCTGCTGGAACGTTTGCATTGGTGCTGATGGAGCTAATCAGCTCAGAGAGGTGGAAGAGTGAAACCAAATTATACGTTTAGCATCTTCATGCAAACCAGGTTTGACACTGCAATTGTCTGCAGTTGGGAATGAGCACAAGGTTTAAAGGTGCCCTTACAAGGGAGTTTTTAAAGTAGTAGACAAGCAAATAGTGTTTCAGGACTTTTTTTTCAGACCTTGAAAAAACAAAACCACATGTCACAATCTTTCCTGGTCATGTTTGATGACTACTTTTCAAAGACTACTGGCCATTTGTGTGTAGCTCATATTTTTAAATGTATCCCATATTTCTTACTATAAAGAATAATAAGTCTCCAAGAATAAGGCTTTTTCAATCTCTCATAAGAACAGAAAGTCCCATTAAACTTCTTGCAAATGGAAATATGACATGAATGAGCTAAAGTACAATGGAAGGACTTTCAAACCTCTCAAGTATTTCTTTTCATTGTCTTCTCAAGAGGTACATTTGAATGTTCTCCAGAGGAAAAAAAAAAAACAATACACTCCAAAAGGAGTTTTCAATTTAAAGGAGATACAGATTGCAGGTTTGGTTACACAAGTCCTATTGTGTACCTAAATACGGCCAATTTGCCTGGCATTTCTCTGGGAGTCAAAGGTATCTTTTTCCTGCTCTCACCCTGGTTACATTTCAATGCCCCTTGGCTGCATCAGTGCTGTTGTTTGCAAAGTAGTGCTTTGCAAAAAGTAAAAAAGACCAACTCAGTGACCCAAGTTAGAAGCAATTATCCGAGAATAAAGAAGAAAACAAAAGTCCAAAAGCAGTGCATCATGTAGCTATGTAGGGAACACAATTGGGTGATGAAGGATGTGTATTAAGGGAAGATGAAGGACAAGAAAAAGATCAGGAGAGAAGAAAAAGTGAACAAGATGAACCACAGTAGATACTAAGAACAGATGCAGACTGCCTCAGTATTTCCTTACTGGAGTACATATTGGATTTTCCTGGCATACTGATGTTAATCTTCAGAGGCAGTTAACTTGAAGGGAAAAGACAAAAGCACAGCAATATGGGAATTCCCTCTCTCAGGATACAGAGAAAAGGGAAGTAAAGCACTAGGATAGAAAGCAAGGTCCTAACTCGAGTAAAGGTGGTGCAAGTGTGGTGTCCTACCACGGCTATTTTAAAGTGCTTTTTCACTGCCCGTGGCTCCATACCTTCATAAGTTCCTACTTCCAAAAGGGTCCCACTTCGCTCCAACTCCAGAAATTCCTCCACAGTCAGAAAGTTATAGTCCACACCAGGCACTTCTCCTTCTCTTGGAGGGCGGGTTGTGCCTGAAAGGAAAAATTAGCACATTAATACTAGTTAATGTTTTCTTACCAAAGGTAAAAAGAAGAGTAAAAAAAATTCATAAAGATGCAGCAGTACCTGCAGGATACAATTCTGTGAGCTACACAGTGTCAGAAGAGTTCTGTTACAAGTTAGGAGCCCATGTAAAAACAAGACAAGACATAGACCTCTGGTTGAGCTGGGAGTATCAGCTGGAACAAAACAACCAAAGGACAATGGTTTTTTGTATTCTCAGAAAGACCCTCTGGCAAGGAAATCTCTCATACCACATGCAGAAACACAGCTGGAAAAGTTTGGTATCTGGGAATATGCCAGCAATTACCTTCCTGCTATTAGCATTGTCTCTCATATGTCACTAAAATTGCAACCTGTATTCTCAGATAAGACAAGTTCTTTCTAGGTTCCATTATTTCTGTATCACTATCTCACCAAATGTTCTTTCACATCATAAAGATAATTTCTCCCTTGTTTCTTCTCAGTATTTTATCTCTATTTATATTATTATTTTTATTCAGCATTAAAAAGTACCATGAGACAGTTTTGATGCACCATTCTCACATGCTCGCTAAAGAGACAACCTGCCAACTGTTTGCACAGAAGTTCATCTAAAAGTTCATTCCAGTTCAAGAAATATTTTTTGAGTAATAAGTCACACTGAATCTCTCTCCAGCACTTGACAATTTGAATAGCACCCATGGAGAACGAGGCTCTGATCACTGCTACTCTGCCAGCTCTGAAACTCATCTCCCTTCTGACCAATTTACAGCCCTCTGAAGCATAGTGTAAGATGAGTCACTTCATGACTTTTTTGCTAAGATGGCTTGGGCCACTGCATTTTAGGTCACTGAGCACGGTTTCATTGATTAGGATCAATTTCTATTCAATAGCCTTTATTTTCCATGACTCTGGAGGCTGGGAGGTGGCTGGATTCTGTACATCTGAGATTAAACATAAATGACAAATTTACAGATGGTACAGGAAAGTGAATTTTGGAAGAAAGAGCAGAGATAGAGAGTTGGATGTGTCCAAGTGCTGTGGCTGCAACCAGTCTGCTGGCTTGGAAATAACTTCAGAGATGTGGAAACCATACCTAACATTTAATGAAGCATGATTTCTCACTTCTGAGGGACTTTTCCGGCCCCTGGGCAGCATCTTCCCAGTGCATACAATTTCTTAAACTCTCTATAAAAGGACAGAAGAAAGAATAAAGAAGCTGAGCTTCTGGAAACTAACTGGGAAGATTCCAGCTCTCAGAAGTTGAAAGAGTATAAATTTACCATGCCTGCATCTGGCAAATGTTTTCCTCAAGTGCCAGGGAAGCGGAAAGTCTGCTTATCCCCTATTCATCTGAGAGACTGTTCAAGAGGTCAGTCTTGCCAGAGTGACATCCTTGAAAGATTATCACTAATTTCCTTGATAGACATCCACTTTCTCTAACATCTTCCATTTCTTGTTTCAAAATAGAAACTCTCTCTTTTTTTATTTTTTATTTACCGTCACTCTTCAGATAGCCTACAAATTCCCATGGTTTTTCTATCACTCCTTCTCTTGGAGCTGTGTGAATGGGTGAAGGTGGGAGAAAAAGTAAGGAAGGGGATGGAAATGGTGATGAATATCTTCACCTTACTAGCAGAATTACTCTTTCCTATTTGAAAGGATCGGATTTTGCATTCTTTTTATTTTTGAATCCTTACAGTAAGACTACAACAACTTTTACCAGGTGGATTGTAACAGAAGACAAATGTCTTCCACAGATCTAGTCCAGAGAAATACTGAAGCTGCTCCATGTGCCCCTCAGTGCCCCAGTGCCTGCGTTTCCATCCAAAGGCAGGTAGCAAAACTGAGCAGGCAATGACCACACAGCTCCCTCCCTGGCACACAAGGAGCACTCACCCAGCAGCTGGGAAGAGGGGTAACAGCCCAGATGCAAGATCTCCTCCCTGAGATCTGACACCTCCATAGACACTCAGGTTGTGAGGACCCTTCCCAGAGCATCGTGTCTGTTGGTCACTGCCACATGCCCCTAAACCTGGCCCACGAGAGGGAAGGAAGAATAATGAAAAGCCACCCCAATAACTATGTCCAGTGATGTGCTGTAGCTGTCCCATGCGTGAAGCACAATGGAAGTGAGAATTAGACTCTGCAGTGCTCCTCATCCATCAGTCAAACGTCACCCCGAGCCATGTGGCACACGAGCCGAATGACAAAGATCAGGACTTACATTTTCCCAGTAACTAATAACACATATTGATGAGACACAAAGATCAGGGTACTTCAGGACTGCTTTTACTTTATCTTTTAAAGCCTTTTCTTTCCTTTATCTATATCTTCCCACAGAGAGTATTTATTAATCATCTTTTTTCCCTTCTGAATTTTTATGGCGGTGAAATTGCAGTCAGCAGTTTACTAGTGCTGGCTGCCTATTTGACATGACAATTATATCTGCCATAATTCCTCTGAGCCATTTTAATGGATCTATTTGTTTCATCTCAGTGTTCTTAATTTCCTGAATATGTTCAAGTCGAAAAATCGCAGATGTGCTTGCTATCAGCACGACTGCCTGCAACACACACTGAATGCATTAGGAACACCGAGTCGCCCCGTAAAAGAAAAACATTACATCACAGAGATAACATTTGTCACCTCACTCGGTGCTCAGCAGCAAACCGAGGGAAAATAAAAACTACACTGGTTAGGATTTCTTATCTGGGCGAAGGCGAAAAACCCAACAACTTTCCATGTTGCTGTCTAGAGCAAAGATTGCTTGCAGATGCTCCGGCTGTTATCCTGCTTCACATCTGAGCAAGTGTTACTGAATGCAATTCAGGAAGGCAGGGGGAAGGGAAAACCCGCCTCCGTTTTTCTTGTAGCAGAATGACAGGCTGCCGGCTGGACACACGCCTGGCAGATGGCATTTCAAAGAGTTTTCATGAACCATCTGGGATGTGTACAATGATTACAAACCACACTTACAACAAAGCCAGAAGGGCTGCTTCACAAGGAGGGTGGGGGGAGAGGGCGGGCAGGAAGAAAGGGGGGAAGAAAAGAAAGCAAAGAGGCTCATAAGCAAACTCCGTGACTTTTCCCAGGCACAGGGCACCAAGAATAATCAGCACCTTCCACCCAGAGCCTCTTCCACAGCCTGAAACAACTGCTCCACGACTGTGCAGCATGTGTGCACACAGGCCAACACCATCACAGCCTGCAAGCTACCACTGCAGCTCTCTGCTGATAAACTCCAATTGTAATTAAGTCTCCCATCATTAACGTGACAATTATGTACAAAGCATGGTGTGTGTGTCCTCCTTCCCCCTTTAAATTGCATTTCAGCATCCTTACCACAAGGATGGTCATCAGTGAAGGAGATGACTGTGCTTTTATCAGAGCTAATAGCAAGTTAGACCACTGCTAATGGCAGAATTAATTGAGCACAATAAGAGCTGTAGAGAGCCCAAACAAGCAATAACATATTCCATAAGATGAGCCAATCATATTTAAATACTTTAACTTGCCTGATATGTTTGCACTGAAACATTAAGTGGCATGAAATCTTATTGCCATTAGGTTGTAATTTAGCTAATTAATTTGAGCTACATCCATTGTGTGACTACCTCAGAATTGTTAATGCTACAATAAAAAGGAACTGGAACAGAAACTGAGTGGCTACCAAGTCCTTCTGTGCATTTAATGGTAAAGCTTTCAGTCTTATTTGGCTAGAATGTCGCACAACATTTAAAACTAGTTAGATACATTACATTCACAGGGGAATTGCTCAAATCTCCTGTAGCCACAGAAGACTCATGAAAACAAATAATAAAAAAAGGCTACTGGTTAGCATTACCTTCTCTCATGGTCTACAGAGGTAAAACTACGTAAAACAAGAGTAGCTCAGATGCTTGATGAAATGTTTGCCCAGCTGTTGGTTTGATTATCACACTCAAGCTATCTCCACCCCAGTTTATTCATGCATCCCTAATGCTTGGGCCACAGAAGAGGGATCTCATCACGGGCTGAAGAGCCCTCCTGAGAAACTGCTTCTAGGCACAGGTGAGTTTGTCCAAGCAGAGCCCAGCGCTGTACTTGAACTAATTTAGAGTTTGTCACCCATGCCTAGAATAACTGGACTGTGGCTCAGATGTATTGATGACTATCAACTGTTATTCTGAGTAATTTAAGCACCCATTTAAAAGACAAATAGCAGCTTCTGTTGTGATGCCTATCAACAATGCTGACACTTACCCAACATGAGCCTCAATTATAGTATGGCCAGGCTGTTAATATATGATTCAAGGGCTGTTTAGCTCCTTATCAATCTACCAGGGCTTCAAGTTAAATTGTTAATAGCCACTGATGCCCTGCTGCTAAATTAATCAGTCTTTCTTATTGTAATCTAAAAATAAGACTTCAAAGGGGTTGTAGTCACTTCAATTGCTTTCTTGCTAAAACAAAAACAATTCTTGAGTAGTAACACTATTACCATGCACCAAAATAGCCCCTAGCAAGTTATTTAGAAGTTGCCTTTTCAAGTGCAAAATACCTACATCTCCCATTTGCAAAAAAAAAAAAAAAAAAAAAAAAAAAATTAATGCTGCAAACTCTTTCTCCAGTTCCCCTGGCTGGCAGTGACAATCTCGGGAGCCACCAAAATATGGCTGATTAAACCTTAAACCACAAGTCATTTGGTTCTCATTTCCACTGACCAGCTTCTCTTAAAATGACAGACAATGGGGGAGTTGTACACTCGAAGTAACGATGTAGTTGCTACAACCATATTTTATACAAGTCGCTGGTGGTTACCAGCAGTGAGTGGAACCGTGGTAAATAAGGTTTTAATGTGAAGTGTGCAGGGATGGTCCTGACTCAGGAAGCTGCAAGGCCAAGAGCTGCTGGGGGGGGGTTGCTGAGTGGTTGGCTGCAGGTGGAGTGGGAGGAAGGAAGGATTCTGCTCTTGCCATTGTTCTAAGACTGGTATTTTTGTTCATTCAGCAAGAAGAGACTGCTCTCATCACTACACGAAAAAAGCCCTTCAGCTACCAAGGAAGAAACATATGAGGTAAAGAGCCCCTTTTCCCTGTGCACAGTGTTTAGAGGTCATTTCTTCCCTCACATCACAGGGTAATTTGGAGAGCCTGTTTTGGCTCTCCTGCATCTGTCACCTACGGTGCCAGATAACTGGAAGGCAGGACAAACTTCACAAATCTGCTAATGGCAAGTGGAGAAGGGAAAAGACAGGGACAACCTGGTCTGTCTCCAGAAGAGGCAGCCTGATCAGCAGCCAAGCTTAAGGCAGAACTTATCAGCAGCACAGTATTAGAAACAGTCTTATCTACATTAACAAAAATAAAGTGTAACCTGTCTGTGAAAAGACACTGTATACAGAACCTTATCTTATTGACTTCTGGGGTTATTCAAAGTAAGAATACTTTTCTTTTAAAACAGAAGTAAAAGGAAAAGGAATTGTATTTGAACATTCTTGTGCTACGCATTATAGACGTGACCCCAGTACCTGTGGAAAGGGATAAGGAGTCATTTATATTTGTAACTACATAAAATACAGACATTTCAGAGAGACCTAGCCTGTTACAAACCAAACATGCTCAACTTACAAATCTTACAATGCTCAACATGCTCGACTTACAATTTTCTGCTGAAACTCGAAACGCAGGAAGCTCATTTTGAGATTTTAAATGCTGTCTGTCCCTTCTCTAGCCCATGACTTGATACCTATAAACCACAAGAATGTGACAAGCATTCAAAGTGTCTTGGTGGCAGAGTAGAAATTCAGTCCAAAGGAGAATGTGGTCTGTCGCTAGAAATTAACTCACAGCTCCGTTAATGATGCATGTGCAGGAACAGATGCTGATTGACTCTTCCTGGCCACACAGATAACTGCAGTACTAAAAGCAAATTCTGTCACCGTGGTCAGCAGGAATGACTGATTAAACCCAGAAAACAGCTGACCAAGACAAAACTGTCTTTCTACAGAGAGATTTCAGAGAGAAATGCATCGTGTGGCTGCCATCTAAAGTCATTTTACTTCTCTAGGGGGAGATGGAAGGGATTTGAGCCTAGTATCTCCTTCTCCCACCAGCCTTTCCAGCAAGTGGCCAAAGCAGGATGCCACAGCAGCAGCTTGTGAGGACACCCTCCTGCTCAAAGGACTGTGCCAGCCATGCACACAAGTGATGGCAGGTCGACCCTCAGCACATGTAGAAGCTGTTTTTGTGTCCAGTTGCATCTCTCTGGCTCTCTCCCCCTCAAAGACATACTGACTGCCCAGAGCCTCCCTGGAGAAGTGATTCAGCCAAGCCACACAGCACAGCTTAGATTGTGTAAACCCTCCAGGCAGCAAGTTATTTTTGTCCTTTTTAAATCTATTTTTGGTATTTCGGTGGCCTTCCCTGCCACCAAATAAGAACACTGATAATCTTCAACACATTTATCCTTAGAGAGTTTTGAGGTAGAGAAAGTGGGTTTGCTTCCGGTTAATAGAACAAGATCAGCCAAACCCAGGCTCTCAAAGGACACCAGGAACCTAATTCCAGAGAAATCAATGGGATTTAGGAAACCCTACAGATCAGGATCAGGGCCTAACAGATTAAAAGGGACAAAAATAACTTGCTGCTGCGTTGGGGCTTTGCAAGTTTGTCTGTATGTGTTGCTAAACACTATGCCAAGGCTACACAAAGCCAATTCAGCATGAGGGGGTTCACTCTTCACTGTAATATCAGTTTAAAAGAAACTGTTAGTTACCTGATGACTAGAGGTAAGGGTACAAAAGCTGCCACACTCCCCAAGAAAGCCACTTAAAAAAGACCTGTTCAAGGATCTATGTCAAACAGTCAAACAGAGCATCACCTCTCTGACCTGGGAAAGTACCACCAATGGTTCAACTGCTGGGTGGCACTTGCTAATGCAGTTACAACCTCTTCATGTGTCCTTCAGAACATTCATTTACTTTGTTCTAAACAACAACAACAAAAAAGGAGTATTCTGGCATCAAATAAAACACAAATAATAAATACTCCTGGGTTTGCAACAGCAGCAGCTTGCCTTCTGGATCTCTTTCTTTGAGTGATTGCTGTTACCTCACCAGACACCTGCAGCCAAATCCCTCTCATTTCCCATGAGGTGGGACACCCACCAAGAAGATTAAACTTCATGAACTAATGAATTTGCCATTAATCCTGTGTTCCTGGAGTCCAACAGCACGACATCCACTAATTTAAATCACGAACTACTGATGAAAAAGCAAACTATGTACCTCCTTGGCAAGAATACCTTAGCTGTAACTGTGCACAGTTTTATTCCTTCTAATATATGGATTAGTGTAATAAAGTGTAATTTTATAAATCAATAAAGCTGTAGTAATGAGATTGCCCTGTAATGTTCTACTTTTAAATACTGGCACAGAAATGAATGAAAATTGCCATTTGTGTAAGTGTGGATGTGACTTATGGAAAGGGAAATTAGCTGAAAGTAAATTAACAAGGTGATTATATGCTTGCTTTTATACTCAGTTTCTCTCATATACATTTTTAGAAGCCTAGATAATTCTACAACTGTGACACACACCTTTATTTCAAAAGGACCACCTTTCTTCTATGTAAAAATTGTCACAGTTACTTCCAGTAGAAATGTCTACCTTGGGAAAGGCTACAGCTGAGGATGGTAAATTAAATACATACGCTGGGTAATTACAGAGCACCCTGATTAGCTGGTTATTTTTAATCCTGTAGATCATTCACTCCCGACTATGTCAACCCAAGCCCAACCTGATCCCTGCAGGGCTGCCCCACATCAGTCACCTCCAGCCTCACCATGCTGAGGCACAGCAGTGCTCTGCTCTACATGCCCAGTGCAGTTATGGAAAAGCACAACATGGATTAAGATGACTATTCCATATGAATGTGCACATCTGTGTTAAATACACAGGCCAAAGGGGGGGGGGTTTGGAGTGCTTAAAACCTACTCAATAACTCACAGGAGACCTCGGATGTAGGGTCACTCCCACACAAACATCACTTTTAAACAAATACCTCATTGTCTTATTTATACTTTCACATTATAGGAAGTAGTTTATCAGGAGGTACAACCTATCGTGCTTTATGTCTGCTTTTTTCATGGCTGCTTGCAAAGTTAATTGATTTCTGTAAATTCCCAAAGAGAAGGTGTAGCCGAGTCTGAGAGCTTCATAACTCAAGGGCTAGCATTAAACCAAGCCGTGAACTGGTCAGTAGGAGCATTCAGCTGCTGAAAAACAAAATGCCGGTGATGTTTGGCTGAGTGGCAGAATTAACAGTGTAGTATTAAACACTGCTTTTCATTAGCTATCAGATCTTCATGTGGCTTCGTTTAAGTTTTGAGCAGGTCATAGAGGAGTAGAATCATAGAACAGGTAAGAAATAAACCCTCTCAAAGCTTTTGCCTGATGCTGCAGGGAAAGATGAAGGGCCAAGACAGCAGTTGGGACTGGGTGTCCTGTAAACTCTCGCAAGATGAACTGCCAAGTCACAGAGCAAAGAGAGACGCAAAACTGAGGAAGTCAGACAACCCAAGTTCACTGATTTTCCAGGAAACCTTCAGGGTTTTATAAACAGTATGCAATCCTTTTCACCTGCCATGAAGTAGTGGAAGAATTTCCCAGTCTGGGGGAAGACAGGCAGCGGAGTTTTGAAGCAGAAATATACTGAACAAGAACACAATGGCCAGTTTTATCAAAAAACAATGAAACTTGTTTGGGAAATATGTGTGACTCTTGAAACCAAAGGAAGAATAAAACCCCCCACATCAGGAACTACTGTTAGTCATGTATGTGCAAAT
This sequence comes from Pipra filicauda, assembly GCF_003945595.2. Taxonomy (NCBI): domain Eukaryota; kingdom Metazoa; phylum Chordata; class Aves; order Passeriformes; family Pipridae; genus Pipra; species Pipra filicauda. The sequence goes on along the minus strand of NW_024104798.1, from coordinate 2,858,642 downwards.
CCATCTCACAGTGAGATCAGCAGCAGATCATCCCAGGAGCAAGACTTGCCTGTATGTTCCCCACGACAGAATGTTAAGGAAACTTCCCAGTCTGCCCATCCATGAGAGTCCCTGGCAGCCGCACTCCCAAGGACAGAGACTTCCACTGCTGGAACCGAAAGGAATATTAGGCAAGCATGGTGTTGGAAACTGCAACGATAATGGTCGACTCCTGCTAGAATTCTGTGCAGAGCAACAGCTCACCATCACTAACACTATCCTTCAGCAGAAAGATAGTCTGAAGACAACCTGGATGCACCCCAGATCTAAGCATTGGCACCTCATCAATATTGTAATTAAGCTCATAATAAATGGCATATCCAACACAGACCAAACACCTACATCATTTCAATTCAGCTTTTATTCAAATACAATGTTTGCTTTTAACATCTGCATATATATGTGCACATATACCCATGGAAAGATATTCTGCACTTAAAAGCCACAGTAATAAATTTCAAATTATTTGATGTCCAACAGCTCAGCTGCTTCAACAAAGGTTCTTTACCTCCCTTTGCTGTTTGTCTTCCTAGGCTGTTTGTACTGCTGAGATAAGTACAATACAATGTGGGTCATCCCTGGTTGGGTGTGATATAAAACTCCTTCTGTTGACTTTAATTGCCCTTCTAGCAGACCTCTAATTTGCAGTTAAAAGTCTTAATAAAACACCTCACCTAACAGCATGCATCTAAAACTAGATCAATTCATTGGCCTAATCTCTGAAAAATTCCACCATAGAAAGAAAGAGTCATAGAAAACATTCAGATTGATGTCTGAGGCATTGCCTGAAGTTTGTTTCAGTGATCACTTCCAGTCTACTGATACATAAGACTCAAAAGAGAGAGGGTTTTCCCCTCTTTTAAAATAACAAAACAAACAAACAAACACCCCGCCCAACAACAACTACACACTTCTACAGGACATCATTGTAGTTATTAAAACCAGTCTTTTTCCCTGAACAGTGTACACTGGAGACACTGTCTCCATAGTACACTTTCTCCCCTAGCCCAGAGCCACAAAATGCTATAAACCTAATGGACTTTGAACTGTGATAACCTCATCACACTCTTAAAAAGCCACGAGTCTCCTGTGGCTCTTCAGTGTTTGGTTCTGCCCACTCACCAACCATTGGTTCAGATGAGTCTTTTCCCCAACCTTTGCTTAGTAGTTTTCCATCTTCATATTCAATACTGACCAACAAATGCAAATGTCTCAGCTATAGCAAGAAGGATGCAGACTATAGAAACATGCAGCCATGTAGCCATATGGATGCACTTACTGTAAAACTCAAGGGAAAGACTACAACAGACAGCAAATCTACCCAGCAATATGTGCATTTAGGCACTATTCCCTACAGATCCTGTCCCTTAATTTTACCTGTTCTTAACTGCTACCAATTTCTGCATTTTTTTTCAGCAGCTCTGTATGTACAGCATGCTTTAGTTCTTCATGATTGCTATCGCTTCAGCTGGTTGAAAACATTCTCCTGGTTCACTTTCTGTGATGCTGATTAGGTAACAGCTCAGGATGCTGAAAAAATGCCAAACGTTGAGAAGCTGATTGGTGTTTGAGTTTCAGATTTGTCCCTATCGATAACTGGAAGTATTAAAATGTAAAAGAAAACAAATACATAAATTTTAATCCTTTTCTTGCCCCACTGAAATAAAAACTATTACAATATGTTATTTACTGTTCCTTTGCTGCAAATTCCACATGCCCCAGCTCTAACACAGAAAGACCTTATTAATTCTTGTAGATTTGTAAGTGCAATAAAACACTGAAGAAAGTGCAAGCTACAATACATTCTCCCCACTTTAATTAAAACATTCCCTGGTACAGTAAAAGCCTGCTGGTTAGGTAGTGCATAACTCTGCATCTTTGCAGTCCAGCACAAACTGTCATGTTATTGATAATGTATACAGGCTTCTCCATTGATTTTATTGCTTTTTCAGTCGTACACAAATAATAAAAACCATGCCAACAAATCTTGCCATCATCTACAAGTTTCATAGGATATACATTTACAGGGTGTTTTACTCTGCCTTTCTGAAGCCAAGCAACACTCCTATAAAATACTCCAGTGCTTGAACTGGGGACAATGACACAGTGTTTGGCTTAAATGGTCTTCGCTTCATTTCATCTGATTACTTCTAGTTATACTTTCTCTCTGCTAAATGTCCCTGCATAGCCATTTACAGCTCTGAGATCACACAAAACAATCACATTACACACTCCATCATTTTATTAGCTTCTTGCAAATCATTTTCTCCAAGTGCCCCAATTTTAAATGCCATTTTAAATTCATTTGCTGGTTTACCAATGCCCTGCTGCTGTTGACTGGGCAACAAACATGAGATGCCACATGGAGCTGTAACATCAGCAGCTCCCACTTTCACTGTGGTGAGTAATTCCAGAGTATCTCCAGGTCCCCACCATTGCTGGTTTGAATCCAACATAAATAAACAGCACACAATAATTATCCTCATGCAACTGTCTGGCAGCCCAAACAAATGAGCTGTTCCTTGTCTTGCCTCCAATTCCCAGCAAAGAGAAACACCACCAGGTTTTAGCTTGTAGTTGTGCCGGCATCACCCACAGGATAAGGAAGTAATCCTCAATACCACAATTACCTCCTCGGCTTAGACATGGTTGGTGGAGAATGTTGTTATTTGGGATGTTGAGAAGACAGTTTCCCCAGAACTCTGCTTTCTCACGCTACCAGATCAGTACACTCCTGGAAAATGAATGCCTGGAAGCACACAATCAGATCCAGGCTTTAGAAAAACCCTGAGATGAGATTCTCTCAAAAGAATCTGTATGCTATTTGACTTAGAGGACAGTCAACTGATTATCAGAGAGACAATTGTTTTTCTCCAGGACAAGGATACCACACAGTAGATAAGACCTTACTAAAAAAAATAAAGTTTAAACCTAAACTCCAGAACTTATTTTCAAAGTGTGAAGCATTTATCCCCTGACAGCTGTGTTGAGTCCTTCAGACAAGTGATGCAGGTGAAACCACTTTGCCAGACAGATGCTGGTACAGAACTGGTAATGGTACTCACTGCAAATCACCTGCTCAGTTCAAAGCACACAAGTATCCCAATTGCTTTGAGACCAATTTTCATGATTAGTGTTAAACACATGCTCAAGTTATTGCAGGGTAACAGCCTCGAGGCAATAAATGTTTTGTGAATAAAAAAGAAGAATTGGTCTTAGCTGGGGTTCTGACTCAGGACACTGCTGATTAAACGTGGTCCCCACTGCCCACCATGTTGATTCCATCTCCTAGCATCACACGTCCCAGCACAGGACAGACACACTGGAGGCCCACACTGAAACACTGGGCTGTAAAGAGCAATGCAGGTTTTCTTCACATCTGCTCTCAGGAAAATGGCAACCAGGGGCAGAGCAGCATGGCAGTCAAAAAAGCTGGTTTACCTGATTTCAAGTAGAAGTATGAGACACTGCAAATCAGAGCCGTGATTATCAGACTAGCCATTCATTAATATGTCAGGAGTCTAAATTGCCAGTACAATGACATACAGATGTGTACTTAGATGAAGTCATAAATGAAATACAGCAGTAAAGCTCAAACATTCAAGTAATGACTGGTGATGTATTGTTTTGTGACTCTGGAATAATTTTTTTAAAGAAACATTCTCTTGCCCTGCCAAGGACATGTTGCAGAAAGGCAAAAGAAAATCAGAGAGAAATCCTTGCTACCTCTGGCACTGCAAGATGAGGGTGACCAAAGTCCAGTGAACGAGACATAATTTAATGGGAGGCATTTTAAACATTTAAAATAAAATGAACACCCAATCTTCCAACACCCATCAAAAAATCTGAGCAGCTCCCATTTGTCAGTACACTCGCCTTCAAAATGCCTCCAGGAGGGTGGGAAGACAAAACTGCACCCATTTTTCCGATGGGTTATGGAGCAGCCAAGCCGGCAGCCCAAGCTCAGAGCCGATTAGGAAGCGAAAGAGCAGAAGGTCACTCGTGTCCCACAGTTCTGTGGTTAGCAGACAACGTTTTGGAGCTAATAGCATTACGTGCTCTGTGATGCTGATCTGCTGAGATAAACGTGACAGTCCTTGGTGATGGCTTCATCAGAGGGAACTGCTGACTCAATATTTAGGCATAGCGGCGAGAGCTGTTTGTGTGCATACACTGAAAAACAACAGATGACTTCTGGAGCAAAACACATGGGGAAGTTTCTTTCTCCAGGCAATACAAAAGAGCCAAAGTACCTACAGCACTTTCCCACAGTGACTGTGCAGTAAAGTAAATTAGAGCTCTGTGCAGCAACCATCCATTATCCTATATATTTTTAGCAATTCTGAGATTAATAACTGAAAAGGGCCAATAAAACAGTATTACAAGGAAATACACATCTTTTTGATGAACCGCCACTCACTCCTTTCATATCACTTCATACCTCAACAGAAAATTTGAAGTTTGATATATTCACTATAGCATTTTTCCTACCACTATTGTCATTTGTTTAAGTTATGCTTTACACTTTCTAGATGAATGAATCGCATTAATTATTTCTTTTTTCCTCTCTGACTGTTAAGCCAAATTAGGCTACATCCAGAGTTGAAGGGGAAAACACAATTATTAACGTTTCCAAACATCCATTTGGCAGAAAAATATGGGGAGGGGAAGACATTCCTGTGAGCTGTGAGAAAGTATTCTGTCTGTTGCATGAATAACATCCTCTCCTTTACTGTTGTAGCTGTCTTTCACCTATAAGAATTTTACTTGAGATAAGACTGTAAAGAAGTGTATTTGTAAATCATAGCTCTAAGACAATCTTCAAAATACACAAAAAATTATTAACACTTGTGCTTGGAGCCAACTCTACCAGGTTAGAATTGCAAAACCTGCAGCTTGGAGAGATTAGTCCCTCCTCCAACTCTATCGGTTCTTCCCAGCCCTCCATCAGGGGCCACAAAACTGTTATTCCGAGAGCTGAAGCTGATTTCCTGGATCATTTTACTCAATGGGAATCTCATTTATTATTGAAAATAACAGAAACTTGACCTTCCCTAGAGACTTTTACAGAAGTTCAGACTGGAGGTGAATTTGTCCAACCTGCATAATGCAAGTCAATTCCTCGCAGGGTAAAGCAGCATTCAAAGGGAACAAGGCTGGCAGAATTGAACCTTTTGTGCATAATTAATGCAACCATCGATCAGCAACAGCTTGGATTTGGAATTTTTATGAAAGATAAATGCACAAGGATGAACTTACGCACTTCTTAAAAGTCAAACTTCGAGAAACCTGGTTTGATTAATGAGAGGCTCTCGCTACCACAAACCTAAAGTTGGTATTTTCCATGGCACACGCACCAGTGTCATGCAGCAGGAATTATGTCTGTAACTCCCTCTCCACAATGTGTCATGCAGCTCCCTCTCCAGAGTGAAAAAGGCAAGTTTTATAACTAAACAGGAGGTCCACCAAAGGTAGTGTTCAGGCACCATCAGTGGAGAATCCCTGCTGGCATCTACCAGTGGTCCCAATGGTCAGTCTCTTTGAAACTATGAAGGGCAGAAAACTCTCCCTATCACATCTTAGAGTGATGGTGCTTAGACAAAGCTACTCTCACCTTCAGGTATGGGAATGGACTAAACGACCTCCCTTTCAAGGTCTCCTCCGAAGTCTGCAAATCACAAGAGCTGGCAACACTGTAATCATGCAGTAGAATTTTTCAGGAGGACAGACTTGTTCTAAATTATGTCAGAGTTGTAGTAAAGTGTGCTAGTAGAATAGGATTTATTATTTTTTTTAAAGTGTCCAAGCCAACTCATTCATCTGTTCAGAGCAGGCCTCTTTCAAATGTGCACATCTTTTACAAAGTGCACATCTACAGTGCAGTCACTTGAGGACAGAGCTCAGCAGCCAAGTATTTATGGATCCATCAGGGCAGGTGTTGCAGCTTGCCAAGGGCAAGAGATTGTGCAACTGGATTATGAGCAACACTCAACTCCAAATCCAGCCAAGGACGTTTACACACCTGTGATCAACACTTACCAGCAGAGACACAGCCACACACTCATCTCCACATGCAGGCTTATGTAAATTCACGTTGCAGATTAAAGGTTTAAAAGTTTGTGAGGTGTTGAGTTTCCACACAGATAAGCATGCTCCCACCCCCTCCTCACCTCCAAGTGCCCTTTGCCCTCCCGGTCCTGCTTGCACATCCCCATCTCCCACTGCTGGCTCATCCTCACACATCCCTTCGGGCAGCACAGCCTGGCAGCCCTCAGTAGCTGCATTTGGACTTCAACAATACCAACTAATTTTAAATGATATTCTGTATAACCTTGGAAACAGCTGTGTATGATGATCGTGGTCCAGGCAGATAAAAGCTGGTAACACATCACTAAAAGAACATGTTTAGTGAGGCAAAAAGAGATGGATGAACCAAAAGGCCCATATTCTTCAGCTCTCAGTTTTGTACAGAGCTGCAATTTTCCAGCTTAGCACATCAAGAGACTATGGTGATTTTCTGGTTGGTTGGGGTTTTTTGTTTGTTTTTCTTCTTACCAGTTCAAGGAATTTCCCCCTTCCTCACAGGCACAGGGTTTCTGTCCCTCTCTTTGACCAAAATAGGTGAGATCAGAAGGAAAAAATGCCTGCTTTTTAAGCAACTGTATCTTTCAAATCAGTAACCTGGACCTTGGGACAGGCTCTCGACCTTCTCACCAAAGAGGGATGAGAACTCCAGGTGGGAACTCCCCTCCCACACTGGATTATAATGCCACTTCTGCCTACTTTGTCCACTAAGTAGTAGCTAGATGCCAGTTCCTGTACCCTCACAATCTGCTTCAAGACACCTCTTGTGACCAGCAAGGCAAATGGAAGGCCAAATCTGTCACACAGACTGCACTGATTTATCTGCAATAAGAAGCAGGACTAACTTGTCAGGTCATCCAGACATGAAGGTGTTCCTAGTGATTAAAGCCTGTAAGGTTATTTTTTCTCTCCCTGAAGAATCTGAAGGAAGGGCAAAGTTGGTCACCTCCCTCTCTGAGAGACAGTTTGGTTCCCATGCTAAGATTAAAGAGTAAAACGTGTGAAGGTTTGCATGACGGGTTCCCACTTCAATTAGGAAAGCGTAAGAGAGCGCCAGGGTTGTGCTCATCACTTCTGGGGAAAAAAAAGAGCCTTCATCACTCACCAAGAGCCTCCTCGGGCAAGTTTCTAACTCATCTTTAACACAGCCCCTCCCTTACTCTGTGCACCTCCACATGCTCCACATCCTGATTTTGTGAAATATAAATCAGCCTGTTTTACAGGGGTCACTCATCTCCTACAGCCCAAGCTCAGAAGTGGAAAGAGTTTGTCACCAGACATCAAAGCACTAAAGACCTGTCAACACTTTCTAAGCAACAAGTTTATGAAAGTCTTGTATGATCAGCTTCCTGTCCTTGCCTCTCTCCTTGTGTATCTCCAAGAGGGAAGACAAATTGCTAATACTAAATTACCTTGATAAAATTACACATCTCCACTGCTCTGCATGTTTCACCCCTTGGCACAGTGAAAATAAGCAAGACATGATTGCACCAGTCTAAGTGCCCACAAACATACAAATAAAGACCAGTAGAGCAGAACAGGAATGCATTACCCTTTCAAAGCTCTGCTGACACATGGGTCTGGGCTTCATTATCACCTCTGGAGTTTTCACCACTGTATGCCATAATTAGAAGTGTGTTAGAACTCAGAACACTGCAATCATCACTGGCTTCTGCTGGCATGAACATGATAAGCAGCAGAGCATGAGGCAGAACTCTTATCTGAGTTCTTAAACAGAGATTAAGTCTCACCCTCTTCTCCTGTTTGAAAAAGGCCACACTGAATGAACATTTTAAAGAACATGAGGTTGGTTCATACTGCATAGGCTCCAGGGCCCTCAGTTAACATCAGCCTCCTGCTCTTAATTCATGATGTTGCAAAGGGGGCCGGTGGTAAAAGGAGGGAGAGGGCAGACTGCACTGAGAAAAAGGGTTAAAAATGCCACTAAAAACTTAAATAAAAACAACTCTGAAAAGCTGACCTCTCACATGTCAAGTACCATTTTCATAACTGATTAAATATATATAAAAGTTTTTATACAGCTGTATTATTAGATTGTTAAATATGTATACTCAAATGTTTCCTGGAGTAGAATAGCTCTGCAGGAGTCATTCCTCACCCTTAGTAAATATTCACAACATTTTGGCAGACTTGCTAAAACTGGAACCCACATATTTAATTTTTTTTCTTTGTTGCATCAACCTGCAAATCATTCTGTGTTTGTGCATTATTCAGATTTTCACAGCCATTCACTAACTTTAGGTGCTTAGTAGTTTTGCAAAACTGCATTAAACCCCAGTTAGTAACAAGCTTTTACACAACTGACATCCCAAAGAGGAATTTTTTTATGGGTTTCTTTAACTGCTTAAAGGCTGATTGCACACACTTATCTCTCACCACTGGAAGGACTATAAAGCTAAAGTGAGATTTTATAACCCCATTTCAGGACACTAAAAGTATGGGGCTGTAATAGAAATGCTGACATTATCCAGTTATGGTGGTGCAACCTCTCCACCATAATTATGTACAGTTGGAGATAATAAGCGCTGCTGATTCAGGAGGAATCTCTGATTGGGCTGGAAGATGGAGAAGTGCTGGATAATCTGTTTCCTGAGTGGCAACAGCAGGCCTAAAGAGCATAAACGGAGGAGCAGAGTTTGTAAGGAAACAACAACAAAGTCCAATCATGAATCCTTAGAGATGCTCTTATTCCTTTCATTGTTCATGTGATTGCAAGAGACCTAAAGGACTCATTCAGGACTTGTGCTAAGGGGACATCCTGACGTTTCCTGGAGGAAGAAGCAGCACTGATGGCCAGGAAAGGTTTGATTACACAACTGAGATCCAGTCAAGAGAGCACAGAGCCCTGATAGTCTGAAGAACTATGCTCTGTTCTGACCTTTGAAAAATCAAAACCCTTTGAAGTATCTCAAGTTCAGCACCAAAAATGAAGGCACGTTGAAAAAAACCTCAACATGTATGTGATACTACAATAAAGCTGTCTGAACAACCTGTAAAATTTACCTTGAAATCTCTGATATTAAATGAAAAAAAAACCTAAATAGAACTGTTTCAATGAGTAACTTCTTTTTTAAAGAGTAACTTTTTTCCCCCTCCTTCCTCCTGTTTTTACTTTGCTTTGGCGGGGGGGGGACGAGACAAGACAAGACTTTTGGTGAAAACTACTCACTAGGTCCACTGTTTTCCTGTACCCTTTTTCTCTTTACCACATCTCATTTTTTACATATTTACATACTAAATTTCCTATTAAATTATCATCTTCTCAAAAAAAGCTTGTTTGATACAAAAAGTTACAAATGGAACCCTGTGACTGGCTCTAAAATTACTATTAATAAATACATAATGAAAGTTGATAAGATCAACAAACCATTCCAAAAATTCGTTACTATATTCACTCCATAGCATAAACTCCAAATTAGCAGTAATGCCAGCAGGCTATTAATATTCCCAGATTAACAAAATGCAAGCAGATCATACAAGGATGAGCTTGAATTTTGCAAAATAAAACGCCTGGGTAAATATTTAGCATAAAAGAAAAACAAGGTGTAAGTTAATATTTGTTTAGCGTGGGGTATTAAGGAAACAGATACACGGGGGTTGCAACATTTACTCTGAGGGAGGGAATGCATTAAGGCAGTGGAGCACAGCGTCCTTACCCATTGCATGGGACAGAGTCAAGCTGCTCAGCAGTCCCTCGATGGTAACAGCTGCTTTCTAGGAGCAGGGCTCCACATCCAGCCCCATCCCAGGGCTGGCAGCAGGTAAGGATATGGGATCAAGGGCCCTCCTGGCACAACAGCGAGGTTCAGGGTAAAACCTCCTGGGAGGTGAGCGAAGCAGGTGGTCACAGGACCTGTTCAAGCATCACTCGGGCCCTCGCTGCCGTGTCACCAACAGGGCAGGGAAAGGGTGCTCCCCTTGGCCATTCCCAGCAAGATCCCAGCCAGAAATTGCAGTGCCCTCACACAGTAGCTGTGTAGCCTCTCTCCTTCCTGACAGCAGAGAGCCCGTGCTGGCCCCGGTCCCTGGGTATAAACCAGCCCTCATCACCTTCCCTCCATCCACCCAGCTACCTGGCATCACCTACTGCCCCACGGGAGAGGTCAGGGAGGAATACACACTTTCTGGTTGGCTTCCTGTCTGCCTGATGCCCTAAGGCACTTCCAATTTAATATGTATTTCTTTTTAAAGTAAGTGGAATTGAAATAAATCCATAGTGTTTGCCATTTTCCAGCTTACGTAATCAAAGTCAACTGTGCATTCACAAATTCCTCCCTTCTCTGCAAGCTAATCTGACAGCAGCAGGGGGGAAATATTCTCCTGTGGCACTGCCTTGATTTCCCCAGGAAAATAAAATGCCTTCAGTTTATAATGGCCTAGTAATGAATTAAAAATTTTGAAATCCATAAAGGAACCTCAGTAATAAGTTCCTTAAAAACTGCAGACACAGTCAAAGCAAAGACAAAAAAGGAAGTAGAAATATGCTTGAAATTAAGTGGAGACAAATCACAAAGACACGGATATGATGAAGCAAGGCAACAGGCACACCAGGGAGAGGGGGGAGAATTCATTCACCAGTCTGAGTTCACCCATTAAGCATCCACTTTCATCAGATACTAAACAAAAGTTACTGCTATAGTTTTGTTCATTTATCCAAAAGACCTAACTGGAGTTTTAATATACAGAAATATCAGAGCTTTCAAACCTTGTGTATGAAAGCTGATACAGACTCTCTGGTTAAATCAAAATCTATGATTCCACTACATTGGGAGGTGCTGAGATCCAGGCATTTGCATGGCTTAAAATGGCTGCAGCAGTTCAAGGCTTCTGTAACTTATTGTACACAACACCATAGAGCACAGGAGAAGGGTCTCTTTTCTGGCTATACGCTATTTTAAATTTAACAAAGCCAACGTAATTAGCCCCATGAGCACCCCTCCAGTAACAGCTTCAGCTCCCAGCACTAGTGAGCTGTATGCTATGCAGTAATTATGCTACCAAGCTGTCAGAGCCTCCTTATCTGCATGCAAATTAGTTCATATGCTATACATCTGCTGTAATGACAGTATTAAACCAAGAATTTTATAATGAAGCCATCCTCTTTATAGCAACATAGCACAATTACTTTATTAACATATTGCACATCTATGTCTGTAACTGCTCCCAGTCAAATAGCCGAGTTTTCCATTCCCCCATACAGCAAGATCTTCTTCTCTTCTCTCCCTCTATCTGTAAATAAACACAAAGAACGAGAACGGGAATTTCTAAACTACCTCTGTACAACACCACTGCTTCATTGTTCCCGGGGAAGTACTGCACCAAATGCCATTAAAGCGTGACTAGGTGAATAAATATTCCCATGATGCTCCAAAAGGTTAGGAGATGAAACAGTAATAATCAAATCAGCAGCTGTTTGCTCCCAGCCTTGACATCAATCATCAGCGTCTGTCAACCAGCGGCTGCTGGCACCAAACGGCGGCGGGAGGGGACCCAAAGGGGAGGTGACAAGCAGCGAAGGAAGCGCGAGAAAAACCTTCACAGGCAACGCAGACTCGGCGCCTGGGAGGACTTCTGCCTGGAAAAGGGATTTGGGAGGCGGTGGGGGATGTGAAGGCGAGACCGCAAAGCGCGGCCGCCGCCCGCACCCCGCCCCTCGCCGCGGCTGCGGCGGGACTCGCACCGCCCGGGAGCATCCTCGCCTCTCCCGGGACGGGCAGCATCGCCTCTCGGTCCCAGCCCTCTTTCTACAACTGGTGTTGGGAAAGTTCGGTGGCTTCTAGGCCCAAGAGATTTTTTTTTTTTCCCAGCTTGGCTTTTGCAAGAGGTTTGCAGTTCTCTAAGAAGGTTATTTACAGTAACTAACCGCAAATATATAAAATAGATAAAGGACTTGATTAAATTTCCTTGTAGGTACGAGTTCTTCTCTTCATTACTTTATGAGCAACTGTTCAGTTATTTTACAGTTAGAAAGAAAAAAACCACCAAAACCCCACATAGAAAAAATATGGGATCAACTCTAAATTTTCAATAGATCTTTACACCTATTTCTCAATTTGGGTGTGTTTTTAACCATCCAACTTTATTAGCCAGGGATCTGCGCTCCAACCTTCTTGCAAGGCTGTACCCTTGAAGCCAGCTAGCTGCCTCTCCAGGGTAAAAAGGAAAGGTCATTTATAATAATGGGGAATATCAATTCTGGGACCTCATTTCACTCAATCTGATACAGGTTATTTATACTTTTGACCAGTTGATTACTTTTCAAAAATCTTCTAGGGAAAAGAGTACTTGTGCTTTACAGGCATCCTCCATGGGCAGGAATAAAGGCAAGTGGAAGTGGAGGAAAAAAACCCAACAAACCCCCTTTTCATGTTATATTTCCCCACGCACCAAAAGGTGTGGATAGGTCTCAGCGCTACTTTGTTCTCCATGCAAATCACCTCTTTCATCAATTATCTTAAAGGCATTTATAAACACTGCCATTTCAAAGCCAGGAGGAGATAGGTGAGAATTACCACGGACAGCACAAAGATGTTCAAATACTAAACAAATCCAAATATTTTCTTAAAACCTGTATTTACAACTTCAGCGTAGCCCTGGGTTTTATGCACCACAGTGCATAAAACAACAAACAAAAGAGCTAGGGAAAGGCACAGAGCAACGTTTCTTTCTCCCCTACAAAAGCTTGTTTTATTTTTGTCAGCATAACCTGTAGTTTGCTGGGTTTCTGTGAGATCAAATATTTGATCAGTTTATGAGAGGGATGATATTATGTGTTTTCCTGAGGGAACAGGGTCACTGGATTTCACGACCCTAGAGCATATTCCAGCACTTGGTTCCCATGAGAAAAGTACTAAATTACCGTTTTCCTTTGGGAGAAGGGAAAACAAAATCAGAATATATCATAGTCCTCCTGCAGCTACTAACAAGATCTTCTGTAGCCTTTGACACCACCTCATGAAATAATGCAACACAAGCCACCTTATTAGCACTCAGTGGGCACCCAACCAACACTGTGCTTTCAGAGCAGCCAGTCGTGCAGGAGCAGCTCAGCCTTATCTGCTGGAAACCTCTGCTGCTGTGCTGCCATTTAAATCTCTTCCCTGCTGCTGCTGGTAAAGGTTAAGTCTATTGTCCCTTAATGCCCACCAAAACACCCTGTCATTAGCTGCAGGGAAGCTTGGGTCGTGTCCTGGAGGTGGCATTGATCTCACCCAGCTTTTGGGGCTGGCAAGGCAGACAACTCAAACTGAGCCAGTGCTTCAGACCCCCTGTGCTCTCCATGGCCAGACACAAACATGCTCCAAACCAGGGCACCACTCAGGCCAACAGCTGCCTTATGATGAGCTGAGTTGCACTCCAGGAGTATCAATTTATTTGCATTGGCTTTAAAGGGCTTCTAGAGCATTAGCTCAGATGCAGATAATTTGCAGTCAGGTGAGATAAATGCTACCTCAGAAGCATAACAACCAGTGTCACCAGCCCAGCTCTCTCAATGACACTGAATTGTGGTGTCAATCCTTCCTTGCTGCTCTTCTCACTGTGAGCCCCTCTACTTCGCCTGAGTGCCTCAGCTTCTTCATCCTATCCCTGGGATTGCCCATCCACCCTCCTCTCCCTCTTCCATCTCTTCTGCGTCTCTGCACACTCCTTCAAAACCAGACAGGTTTTTTTCAGACTCACCAGTACATTCCCCATCACCTCCCTCACCATGTGTCAGGTTCTCTCCCGTTACATTTTCATGAGATACCACAGGACAGTTCCCTCTCCACCTAAGACAGGTGCAACACCTTCTGCCATCTCTTCTAATCTCAAGGTGTCTCTCATCAACTGCATCAACCATGAGTTTCTGGCTCCGGCTTGGCAGCTGAGTTACCAGTGCTTGCATACATTTTTATTGCATTATTAAAGAAGAAATTCTGCCATCAGCACAATACACTGCTAGGAAATAAAACCACATGGAAATCACCTGCAAGGTGTGCTATTTTAGGTGGGACTGCAAATGTAGGTCAAATTTTATTAAAAAAAAATCCTAGTGACAGATTTTGGAAGGAGAAAACTTCTCCTCTGGGTTGCATCTGTTTATTAAGAGGTTCCTTATGAATTCTAAATTTTGAATCTATCCAACATTGGTTTTTAATGGAAAAATCACATAAACATACACAATTCTTGTTTCCTGACTTCAGGAAGCCAGGATGCTCACATCTCATACATTTTGAGTGATATTCATGAAAATGGAAAATTGTTGTTTCACACTTAAAAAAGTCCAATTTGACAGTGAAAAAACACCCAAAGCACTTGAGAACCAGCTCAGGATCACTTCTTGTTAAACCTGTTAAAATTCTGTGTGCCCAATTCATTGAGATAAGTATCATGCAGACTTCTCTTATAAGCAAATCTTCCCAAAGCCCATTCTACTCTGGCAGCCAGTCCTTGGAGTGTTTAAGTTTTCCATGCAGCTTTGCCATCTTCTCTCCCTCATGATAGCAACACTGGCCCATTGCAGTAGCACACCAGACTGCAGAAATCTGCAGAACTACCTTAAAATATTGAAATACTGAAGTGACCTTGTTTTTTAACATATTGTAATACACTTCGTGTGTACATGACCCACATTAAAATTTAGTGTATGGGCTTTGGTCTTTTTTTTTTTTTTTTTTTTTTTTTTTTTTTTTGTTAAACATTTGAGATTGCTATTGCTCCTGAGCAAAGTTTAATCATTATAATACTTTAATTTTGTAATTAAAAAATAGGGAAGCCAATCCCAAGCTGGGAGTACAATGACTGCACTTCATATAGAAGAGCTATGACAAAGGGATAAAGTAATTTATTCACTCCTTCTTCCTTCACCTAGAAATTAAATACTTCACAAAAGATCATCATCAAGATACTCAATCTGTAGACACTAACAACCTTGGCAGTGTCCTTTGCAGAGCAGAACAGCTGTTTAGTTGATGGGCACTGGGAACCAGCAGGGAAAGCTACAGCCTTCTCCAGTGTAAATGTTGCAGGTTTCTGCTTTCCAGGTACTCCTGCTTTGTGCCTTGCTTGCAAGAGAGTCCTGAACAGAAATACTGCCACCAACATCACAAACTATTACCATGAAAAATTGCTCTGTTCAGGCATTTGTTTTGTCTTAAGTGTACTTAAATTCCAGCAAGTGACCCTTGTTGCTTTCAAAAATTAAAGGAAACAACAAAATGTGACTTTTTCTGAGATTTTAAAGTGCTTAAATCCAGCTACCATCATTTAGCACTGACTGTAGCCCAGCTGTGCTGCAGCCCCTCACTGCAGAGTCCTCCTTAGGCCAACTACACAATTAAATGTGATGAAATAAAGGAGGAAAACTCATTTCACCTTGCCTTCACACTGGGCTGAATATATTCCAATGCTCCCTTTCTGCAGCTCACCTGACCATTTGCTTCTAACTGTAACATCTTCCTGACAAAGATTTTACATGGGTCTCCCATTCCTCAGCAGAAGGAGAAAAAAAGAACACAACACCTTCCCCCGGCACACTGGGGAACCCACCAGTCTACAACTTTTACATGGAGTCTCTGAAACCCTTGTTCCTGCTGTGCTTTGCAAGACTGGTGTTTACAAGCGTGGGTAGGGAAAGTAAAGTAGTGTCAATCTCAGAAGATCAAAACCCATGACTTTGAAAAACTGGTTTGGGTCTCTGATTTCTAAATTCCCTTTATGCGCTGTGGTGTGTGCACGATGCTTTGTACTGTTAGCAAAATAAGCAACGTTGAGAAGAGGAATTTTGAAGGGTTTCTCACATCCTATCTCTAACCATCCCCAAAGGGTAATCCTGGCTCGGTTTTCCTTTTAATCTTGCTGGAGAAGAAAGGTAGCTTGCATCTAAGCAACATCTCATGAAAAGCCATCTGGCCCAGGATGCAAGCACAGCAAAGTGACTGTTCTTTTCTCCACACCTAAATGATACTTTACCAGGTACATGAGACACAAAGTTTGTTTACAATCCTGCTTCCAAATAAGACCACATTTTAGGAATGACACTGCAAATGAGATTTCTCAAATGGTGCAAGGTCAGCCAGAAGACGATAGGAAAGACACAGACTTAAATCCACTTTCAGGATCCCACTTCTAAGGCCTTCAGGAAGTTGGACTATTTTAGTAGAAACCTGAGCAGTAAAAGCAACAGTTCTGCTATTGTTTATTACCGTGTGTGAGTAATACAGCAGTTTATTGCCTCAGATGCACAAAAGAATTATGTGCCAACTCTTCCAGCTGAGGAAAAAGCACCATGTTGCTTTGCAATTAAAAACAACATGCAAGAGTGCCAAGGGTGAAAGGTGGAGAAAATCCTGATCTCCCTCAAACAGAAGGAACAAAAAAAGTAGACCTGTGGTACAAAATCTCTTTCTATCTTTGCTTTTGTTTCTCCTGAGTCTATAAAACAGTTGTGGTCACTGACCGGAAGCCCAAGTGATGCTGAGAAAAATCAAAGTAGAATCTGTTAACCCCTGTTACCAAAACAGAGAGACCATTAAACACTAGTTAATATGGGACCTTATTAAGTCAATATATGCCTTTATCTCTCAGATATTGCTATTTCAAGCTAGGGAATATCCACTGACAACTTATTCCATCCATCTGCCAACAGGAGTGTTTGCTCCATCCATCCATCCTACTCTTCTGCTTATGGTAACACTGACAGGCAGTGGTGGTGAGCAGCTGTGGGTGTTACACATTCCTTTCCCAGTCTTCTTTGATCCTTCTGGCAGCCACAGGCTTGCCAGGGCGTCAGGACCACCAGCAACTGTCCAACTGGTTGTTTCAGAGACTCCCTTCCTGTATACATCAGTTTGCATCATATCTTGTTTGTAATCTTGTATATTGATTTCATGCTGAGTCTACACACCGAGCACAGCTCTGGGCCATGATTAAGGTGCCCTTCTCAGGCTACTCCACACTATACCAAGACTGAAAAACAGCGTGAGAGCTTTAAATCTGCTGTCCAATATGCACAAGCTGTCTTCTTTAGCTTTAAGTTTAAGCCATACTAGAACCAACATGGATGGAACTCATCAGCTGTTACAAACACAAATAATTCTTATTCACTCCACCCATCTGGAGATACAAAGGCCATTTCCAGCAGTGGTCTACAGAAGCCCTCTGCAGATTTTCCTTCTTCTATAACAGTGCACAGAAAAATTAGAAAGACTCTGGTTTAATAAAAATACATGAACTGCAACAGAACATGATTTTGCATTGATATAGGAACTCAGCAGGAAATAGTAAAACACTAAAAAAAAAAACCAAAACCCAAACCCAAATGAGCTTTTTAAGTGTGACAGCTTTCAAGTCTGATTGCACAGCTCTCTCTCAAGTCTAGAGGTGGGCCTCTCATAGGGTAGGTAAAAATTTCCATGCTTCAGTAATATACAGTTCTTGTTTCTCAAGCGCTTTAGAAAACCTTTTTAATCACCCTGCATCTTTGCATCTAGAAAAGCTGTGCTTGGTGCAGCATAAATCCACTCCCAAGCCGTCCTCAGCTCTTGACACATTGAATTTGTAAGAAAGAAGGAGGATTTCCCAGCTATCTGTGTGACATTAGAAATATGTCATGTGAAAGATTAATTTCTGAGTAGAAAGCAGAAAAGAAGAATTTGCTTTTGCCAGAGACAGATTTTTTTTTTTTCATTTTTAAGTAGAAGATGTCACAAGTTCAAACTCCATCTGAGATGGTAAGTTCAAATATACACAATAAGTATATCTCAGTTGTCACAACCACACACTGGCTATACAAATCACACACAAACACATATTTTACTCTACTAAAGCATATTTAACACACAAAGTTCACTCTTCTCTGAAGCCTAGGATTGATTTACATAAAGCACTTTTAAAGTCCCCTTTTTATGTGTTAATTCTGTTAATAAAGAGATATTTCTGGCAGAGGTTTAAGCCTGGTACATGCTGTGCTCCCCCAAAAAGTTTGCAGCAGAACCCTCATAAAATAGCTATTTAGGAGCTGCATGGTGCTTCTTTCTAATCAGGAGTCAATATGGAAAGATAACCTATGGATCAAGCAAAATTCACTGTTCATTTGCCCCTGTAAAGACCAGGAAGAAAATAAAAGGGGTTTATGATAATCCAGTACAAAGGCAGTTCCAGAGCAGGGCTTGAGGGCTTTGGAAGCCATCTCAAAGGATGCCCAAAGGTGCTCACCTCCCACTGCACCCAGCTGCTCCTGAAATTCAGTGGCAGTCGGGCACTGCAGCAGAAGCCTTGGCACCTTGTCCTCTGCTCTTACTTCTCCCACATATGTTCTCTTCAAAAGGCATTTAATAACCAAAGCATGAGCCAAAAACCTGGGGGGGACTTTTGATCCTTCCCAGCATGGAAGGTCTTACGTGGCATTCCCAGTTTCTGCAATAGCAGGAAATACAGCAGTGGTGTTGCCATTGTATCTCTGCTATAACTAAAGAAATGTATGCTCAGAATTCAAATGAGAGAATTTCCACTCTACATAAGCTGGATTTTCTTCAATGTTTCACTTCCTCCTGTCCTCTCTCCTTGAGGTTTAAAGGAAGCCCTCCTTGAAGTGATCTTGTATAGGACATAACTCTGTTCTGAACTCCATTATGTATCAGAATTTGATACGTTAAAGTGGCTAAAACACTGGAAAAGTTATAAAGGAAACTGGTGCTGATGTTGATCAAGGCTATAACCTACATTCACTAGACAATAATTTATAGACTACAAAAGCTACTCAATCCTCCATGTTTCTCAATTACTCCCAACACACAGTCCACACAACAAGATTAACATAAAAACCAGGCAACATCAGAAAGCTATAACTGTTCACAATAAATCAGCCACTTCCCCTTCATTAGGCTTTGCACAGTTCATATTATTTCCTTTCTGGAGAAAATCGTGACTAGTTACTATCTGCCGTCAGAAACAAAACTATCAGTAACATTTCCACAGGGATCATCTGAAATGGATTTCTAATAACATGCAGGTTAAAAGGTTTGCTTGTTCTCCCCTTTCTGCATCCAGCATTTAAACTTTATGGTCCCAATGACACTATGAAAAGCACATGTGCTTAATAACAAAACTTGTAAAGAAGTATGTCTTAAAACATATAACTGCATGTTTAAATATAGAACAGACATGAACTCGGGCACTCACTTAATACAGAGGAACAGGTTCTATTTATTCCTCCAGCAGCCAATCTTAGAATAGGAATAACTGACACAGCAGATAAAGGCTCTTATCCTGGGCTGATTGTATGTAGCACTTCATCAGGTCACTTAAAGGCACTTTACTAAAGCAGGGATGTATTGTTATCCCTGTTTTACAGAACAAGAAAAGCTTCCCAAGGTTACAGAAGGTCAGAAACATGGATCTGCAACCACCACCTAGATACCTTAACTCCTGTGCTTTGTCCATTAAGCCATGCTCTAATATCTTCACAGATCGAGTTTTTACGTAAACGCTTAACTCATTTCTCAACAAACTTAAGAGCATTCATAGTATTTTATCTCCTAAATTGAATTGAATTAGGCCAACCTCTAATGTGCCCAAGTCCACAACATTGGTGGACCATTTCTCTCTCTCTGGAAACGCAGGGAGTGGTAGCGTTACTTCTGCTTAAATTTGGAGGAAATACAGATGGCCCTGATGGTTCTCACTTAAATAGGAAGATCGAGAAATATTTCAAGGCTTGCCAATCCAAATTTAGGTAATGTTTGCTAAATCTCAAGGTGGAAGACACAAGAGGAGATTCTTGAGTTAATATATTCACATCATCTTAAATTGACCCTTCTCTTGCAGGAATAGCACAAAACATCATGACACAAGTTAAGGAGAGACATATAGCAAACCAGTCCCTGCAGCTGAGACATCCTGTATTTCCCTGTGAGGTAACACCCAGGAGATACCATCCTGTCTGAACTGTAACTTCCCCCATACCTCCATGCACCACAAAACACGGTTTGCAAGTCACGTTGCCCTCCATCACATTACTTCTGGCCAGATGAGATGCACATGGGAGCCCCTTCTGACCCCCAAAGGCAAAGAGAAGCCTCTGACTAGAAGAGCCCAGATTAGATGTTCTATTTAGTGACTGTTTTTTTTTTTGGTTTCCACTGGCAGCCAGCAGTTTCCTTACCTTTACTGTCCTCCCTGCTTCTCTAGCAGGGCATCGCCCTGGCAGAGCAAGCTCAGTCCAGACACAGGAAGTCTTCAGAGTTTTGCAGCTGCCTGTCTGCTTGGCTTTCCCTCCTCTGCCTCAGTTTGGTGTC
Source organism: Pipra filicauda (assembly GCF_003945595.2). Taxonomy (NCBI): domain Eukaryota; kingdom Metazoa; phylum Chordata; class Aves; order Passeriformes; family Pipridae; genus Pipra; species Pipra filicauda. The sequence continues at coordinate 2,838,222 of NW_024104798.1, read as the reverse complement.
TTGTTTTATATGGGAAAGACTAAAGACTTCATTTTTATAAAGTGCTTGAACAGGCTATTTGATATAAGCCTCATTTTTCAGAGGTGTCAAATAACTTGGCTCCCACTGAGCACAAATGCATCATCACTGCTGAGTGCCAGTGAAGCCGGGCTCTGCACGGTCATGGAGTTGGGCTGTCCTGAGGAATGGGGCTGCTGGCAGGCAGTGCACACACTGCCTGTCCCATGCAGTCTCATTGTATTTCTGGGAAGCATGTAAAAACTAGCAACATAATTTTTTAGCTGAGGCAACTCAGACTGATACAATCAGTGTCTTGCCACAAGACGGAGTGAAAATGATGAAACATTCATTATGGACTGTAGTCCAAGGGTAACTGCAGCCCTTATTTACAGCCCTCTGTTTCACAGTTCGGTCACTGAGGGTAGCCTCAAAACTTCATGCAATTATCACTTGGAGCTCTGTATTTCCTACGTGTTTTATTCTGAAATACAGCAGAGAAACAAATGAAATGAATAAGCTTCGTGGAGGAAGCCACCGAGAGAGCCACTTGAGCCAGATATTTCTGCCCAGGCTGCCCTGCCTGGTTCAGTTGTGACAATGTGGAAACAAAATATATAACTGCATTCCTCACAAACTCACATCTCCACATGCAAAAGCTCATGCTGACACCACCGCGGCACTCAGAGGAAGTGGCTGCAAAGTTAGCATTCACCAGGAATAATTCCAGAAATAATGGAGCTACTGTTCCCATTTCCAGTCGAGAGAAGCACATGGCCCACGAGCACCTATGCCGAAAGGGGCTGCACTAACAAAGCCAGATCCAGCACATACAGATTTTTAATTGTGCTGTACTGGGAAGCAGTGGGGAAATAGGACACTCTGGACTCTCCAGAGATCAGATTCTATTTTCATGGCTAATTTTTTTGAATACAGGAAGGTATTTAAGTTACCACACCCAAGCAGTAACTAAGGTTTACGTGGCTTACCGAGGTCAGAGAGGATTGTCTCACGAATTTTTACAGCCTGCAAACAACTCCACTGTTCTAAAAATACCTGTGTAACTGTCATGGCAGTCAACCAAACACCAATATCTTTTTCCTGTACAAAATAATTTCTGACATACTACATTTTGTCCAAGAGCCAGAATGCTTTTTCAAAAGCAAAATCACTATATATTGACAACACAGGAGAATGAGAGCAAACATCTTGTGCAATCACCTTCGGCTGACAGGGAACTGGGAGAGGTGGAACAACCCCTTCCCATCACACACGAGGAGTTTCAGGTTGAAATCCACGCTTTGGAGGAGGTTGGGAAAGAGCAGAAAGTCAGAGCCCTCTGCAGTAGAAAATCAGTTTTCAATCTTGATTGCAAAGTTGCTGTTAGGATACCATAATACACTTTTTAAGCAGCTCATTACCAATTTATCAAACATTAGGGTTTCTTTGAGACTGTTGGAGATTATTGTTTAAAGTGCTATTTAAAAGTGTTCAGAATCACAGCATGGATAATTCATTCTTATGCCAATACAGATACACATATGGGGGGAATGTTGAGTTATATTACAGTTCTTTTTTAAAAAGCGATTTTGCATGCAAATTAAATGTGGGGTTTTTTCGCATCTGGACCATGAACTAAATAAAATTATTTCCAAATATCAAACTGTAACTTATTGGAGCACTGAATGGTACTTCTAAATAACCATAAGTATTATTTTGACACTTGGGTACCTTACACAGCAATAAACAAAGCCATTAATAAAGACAAGTATACATGTCTCCATGTTCCAGGAGATGCCAGCCCATCGCCTTTTTGAAAGGGTCCTGTGGCTTTAGACAGAGGTAACAACCTCATTAAAGCCTTTAGTCTGTCTGGAGATTTTCTCATTTGTTCAGGTTGAGACGACTTGACTTTTTTTTTTCTAAAGGATTAACAAACAGAAGAGGAGCAGTACTTCCTTGTTCAAGTTCTTACTTTTAATAAGAAGAATAAATATTAATTAGAATACAAACCAAGAGCAGTCCTGATGAAGTGGAAGTAGTTTTTTTCAGAGATGGGATAACCATACAGTAGAAGGTTGCATTTAATTGACTGATACACCAGGAACCTTTGACAAAGAGTGGTCAGTTTGAACTTTGGGCTCAGTAATGAGCTCTCCAGTTCCCTCTTTGACAGAATGAACTGCAGTGGTACTGCATGACTTCAGTTAGCTTCATTTTATAATTACAAGCCTGTTCTTTACTATTTTTCCCCAGCTTAAATACCACTTTTTTCAAAGCGATGCTAGGGGAAAAAAGAAATGAAACCAATTTTAATGAACTCATGCAAATATAAGCCTGGTGAAACGAAATCACAGACCTAAGCAGAATACTGCATTGAACACATTTGTATGTTTTATGCAAAGCTCATCTAAATTTGAGTAATTGGACCTAATTTGGCAATCTGCACAATCCGTTTGCAAACTTCCACCACTGAATTTTAAGTATGAGCCTGGAAAATCATTAACATTTTTATTTATCACAGTGGCCCTGATCCAGCACAGTACAAAAATTTATGTTCAAGCGTTTTGAATGAGGTCTTAGTGTATGCACAACATCCAAGAGAATCAGGAGCTCTAATTTCAGAGAAAAGTCACTGATCTGTTCAGATCACACAATTTTAATCTCAAATCAATCTCAAATTTCTGAAGCTTGAGGCTGGGAGCCTTCCTCCAAAAAGCCCACTGTCTTTATTCCTTGTCCATGCCCCACTATCTAAAATACATTGCCCAGATCATAGTTATTGCTCTATTGCTTTTCATCTCCACCCTCTCCTCTCCTCCAAGAATTCCTGTTGCCTGCTGTTTCCCTCCTCATGCAGATGTTAACCCAGTCCTTTTCCTTTCTGCATGCACCTGGTCTCCACTGAGCAGTGCAGGAACTGGATGAGCTTTCCATGCTCCAGGAGCGTGGTGAGAGCACCAATCCAGTTTATTAAAGGCCAAGTCTCCCATGTTCTCCCCAGCATGTGTTTTGGCTGCAATAAGGGTTATTTTTCATTTGTGTCTCATTTTTCTTCAACAAAAAATGCAATAGGTCTTGAACTTATAAAATGCTCTTGCTCCAGATACCTTAAAATACTTTGTGGAAAATGAAAACTGTTTCTCATTCAACTGTATTTACTAACTCTTTTTTTTTCCTAAAGGCATCTCCTTAAAGAGAAGGCAAAGCACATTTTTCAAGGTGAAAACTGCCACTCTGAATTTGAATGAAAGTCTGAATCCATCACAAGGGGAAAATTCACAGCATCCCAGCAACCTTCTCAGATCAGGGGAGTAAGCAGCCTGCACCGGCATCATGAACCCTCTCCACACAACCAGAACACTACCAGAGTTTAACTACAATTGTGTGTCAGTAAAACAATTTTAAATCATAGGCATAGCCAAGATCTATTAAGGCAGAACTGTGTTAGATCACAAGCAAGTTCAGTTTCTCTCCATGTGTGCTCGGGAAATGTGTTAATTGCTCACAGCTCTAACACAGATTTTCAATACATCTGCAAGACACAACACCACACACATTCGCTAAGAGAAAGATCTGATTCTTTTCAGGGCACAGTCTGGGGATATTCAGCACATTTCAGCATCATGGCTTGACCCCTTCTCAAGCCTCCTTCTGCTGTGCACAATTCTTCCCCCACTGGCTGGACTGGACGCTGGGTACTCACCCATCATTATTTTGGCAGGATGCAGTTTGCTCACAGACTTGGCCACAAAGCTCAGCTGCACTCCAGACTCCTCATGGGGAATTCTGCACCAGGGTAGGGGGGTGGAGGACAGGTGGAACTTTGTGTAGCGATGAGCAAAGTCTGCAGCTCAGCATTTTGAGTCTCACTAAGTCCTGCCTCCTCTATCTACATCTCCAATCAGTTCCTTATACACTGGATCACAAATTGCTGCCACAAATCAGATTCCATATTTTTGTAGGCCATCTTAAGAACCGTGACTTGAAGCAACGTGATTTAGGTAGCAATTCAGAGGAGCATTTCCCCAAATCAGAACTGCTTTGCACAGGATTTGTGTTGCTCCAGGACTTTCACAGTAGAACCAGTCACGATACCCGCTTTCTCTTTTACCATTGTCATGATATTGCTGTCATCAAATTCTGCCCAATTAATGTGAGTAGTAAAAATCAGACCTTCTATTTTGCATCAGGAGAAAAAATTTCAAACTTATACAGCTCTAACACATTTCATATAAATTGCTGCTTGGGTGAAGAGAAGTCTCTGGCGGAGAAGAGCTCAGGCCAGCTCCAGCTGTAAGCACACAGGTCATGAACAGCAGTGTCTCTTTATATGGAATAAACTCACCGGCCAAACCATACTGCATGTTGAGGACATGGTGCTCTTTCAACCAGGAACTAGCAGGCTCTCGAGAGATGGGCAAAGAAGAAATTACCAGCTGCTCAGACAACACCAAAACTAAGAGCAGAAAGCCTTCTTTTAAAAGCCTTTCCCTGTGACTGCATGACCAAGTTCCTACATCTTGGCAACTCATTCACCACAGCCTATCAGCTTGGAGAGAAAGAGCTGTGGTGGTATTAAATTTGTTTCAACTGGGAGACGTCACCAGAACTGAAGTTTCAAAACGCACCTGAGCAACACTGCTCTTTTCACTGCTGAAAAGAGTGAACTGAGAAGAACTAATGGGGTTTAGAGGAAACAGGAACTGCTAAAAGGCAATTGGGCCACTTTTAAGTCATGACAACACTGTCACATCCAAGGGAACTGAATTTCACCAGTTGGCATAAGCTTAAACAGAGCATGCTGTACTCCCTCCAGTGTAGGCTTGTGCTTATCAAGCTCTGAAGTCTGATCATTAAATCTGATCCAAAATGCTGAGAGACTATTCCTGTCAACAAGGGCTCAGTCAGGTGTCTTTATTAATCACAGTTAACAAATATTTTAATTCTGGGACCTTTGGGAGGAAGGGGTGGAGTGGGGCTCTGTGCCTTGTTTCATATGAGGAGATGACAACTGAGATCTGCAGTGCCTGATTAATATTTTATGTTGTGATCCACTGGGTATGCGGTGTAATTCTGGTGGCTTGTTTTGCTCTACGTTCACTGCACCTCCAATGTTATTTGTAACAGCTTCGTGGAACAACAACAAAAAGAGGTTTCATTCCCACAGGACAGCATTGACTGACCTCTCTCACTGCTTCATATAATTCAGGGGGAGCAACCACTAAACAGGAACTGAAAGTGCTTTGCAACTTTAAAAGCAGAATAAATGGCACCACAGATTTACATATAGATAGCATTTCAGAGAAGAATGATGTTGATTTCTCCTGCCTTGCATTTATTTACCAAGTCATCCTAACAGAGTGGTCAGAGGACAAGCCTGCAACAGGGCACTCCTGAATACACATCTCTGTGTCATTGCCAACAGTTCAGTGCGCTGGCACTAAAATAATCTTAAAACACAGTGTGGTCAATGAAAAGAGACAATGAAAGCAAAATGCATAACTTCAAGAACGAATCTACAACTGTGGACCTTCCTAGGACTTTGCAGAGGTCCCTGATCTAAATTTTTAGTGAAAACAGGACTGTAACTTAAAATCCTACAGTCCCTGAGGATGGGCACAGCATGGCCTGTCCCACTCCCAGGCAATCCCAGAGGCCCCAAAGCAGCCCAGATACCACCAACACTGGCAGACAGCAGCCCTACTGCCTTCAGGGGATGCAATAGTAAAGACAGCTGTTCTGAATCAACGTCATCTTAACACATCTCAGAAAGCTTTCTGCTTTCATTGCAATGTATGGATGGGGTGATTTTGTATTTTATTTCCCTGCTATTCAAAGACCTTTAATAGCACATAATTCAAAACCTCCCATTCTCTCTTAGGGATCCGAGTGATGCTTGTAATGAACTCTGTTGTAAGAAGGTATGTGTCAGGGAAAGACTGGGATATTTCTAGCTCTGCAGTCTCTTTATGCAGCTTAATGCTAATGAAAGGAAACCATTTTTTGCACACAGTGAAAGGGAACAGATGGTGTCACAGTTCTGCTGTGGAATTTAAGCAGAGTGACAACCTATACAGCAGATCATCATCATGGGTGAAACTCTTTAGGCAGTCGCATGGAGGGTTTGTTTGTTTTTTATTTACTTATTACTATCCAAAAATCTTGAAAAGGTTTTTCTTTCCTTTTTACAATGAAACCTAAGAAAATGGCATGATAATATCCTACAAAACCTCAGAAGACACATGAAGACCAGTATTTTAAATACACTGTGAAGGGACAGCTGAAAAACAGCACCTCGTATTGCACACTGTGGCTTTCCAATCATGTATCCATCCAGACACCAGTCGCTGGCGAGAAAACCAATGAGGGCTTAAAAGGGACACTGTCAAGTTGAAAATCACTGCTCTGTCTGAAATGTGGTCCCTAGCTCTAATTATGCCTGCAAGGCAGATGACAGGGGGGAAAAAAAAGAGATGGTTTAAAATTTTTAATAATTTTCTATTTTACACTTCAGATTGGCAATATTCTTTGCACAGTTCACCTCATTGTTTAATTTCTAGGTTCACCTGCTTTCATCCTAGAGAAAAACAAAGGTAAACAAAAAGCAGATAAAAAAACATGGTTGGATATTTACCCAGAAATTAGAAAATTAAAAGGGACTTTCTATCTGATAAATTGTTGCTGCTGTTATTTATTAAATTATTAGTTGAAATTTTTTGACCCTATTGGTAACAGACATACATTTTCAAATGCTGATCCCACAAGAGGCATCTGAATCCCCACAAAGCATACCCCTCTGGTGAGACAGTCCATGGGCAACTTGAAGTTTCACAATTTTTACTGTTTTCATTCCTTCAGTTGTGTTTCAGCTTATTTCAACTGCCTGTATGAGTATCTTATAGTGCATACCACTAAAAGCAACAGATGACATGCTCATCCACTCCATAATTCACACTGACAATCTCTGCTCAGCCCATATCCCACAAGAAAAGGGATTAATCAGGCAGTGACATCCTGGGAGAACAACAAAGCTCAGGCTGCTGGGTTAGGGTTCAGCTCCCTCCAGGAATGGTCTGGAACCACTCCATTCTCTCTGAAACTTTGGAAAACATTTGCTCAATGACACCCCCATTTTTGCACAGGGATGACTGATGAATGTCCAAAGCTACCCAGTTGCAAACCTCATTACAGTCTTTACAATGAGATAGAGAAAATCAGGTCTTAGATGCAGCTGTAAACTCAAATAAGTCCCAATGGCACATTGCAATTTGCAACATGCTCAGTTCTGACCGTGGGGGACAACAGCCATTGGTCTGTAAGATGCTGTGAAGCCGAATTTGTATATTGAGTATATGGTATATATGGTATGAGTTTGCATGGATGAGACATTGAAATCCAGGGAAAGCAGAGCAATACAAGCACCACTGTACTAAGTGCTCTAGTCTCCAGTGGGTGAGCTCAAGATACTGTGCTCCCCCAGGTCTGTGAAACAGCAAGGTCTGAAAGTGAGGTCTAACATTAAAGAGAAACTCCACTATTCAGTGAGGGGTCAAGGACCAGCTTAAAATCCCCCACTATTTAACCTGGATATCTGTCCATCTATCTGTATCTCTGGGGATAAAATAGCACTTGCTCATGCAAAAGAGGATGGCAGGGCTCTTTCAGAAACCTAGCACCTCCCTTAACAGAGATCACAGGAATCATTAATCCCACCACAGCAAGCCATCCTTGACCCCAAAAGTGGCAATACTTACAGGAAGGATTGTGCAAAGATACATTTGGGATGGGAGCATTTGAAGTGGCAAAATATTCACAGTGAGTGAATTCTAAATTCACTGGAAGGAGTTCACGAGGTATAACCTGCTGATTAACATGTTTTGCAGGGAGGGACAATACAACCTGCTAAAGCTTCCTTCAAGGAGAAGTGAAACACTCGGGTTTTAAGGCATTTACAGGATATTTCTTAAATGTGTCAGGTAAAATCACTACTGTGCTCCAAAGGACCCAGGCTCTCGCTGCAGAAACTCAGCAGCTATTACACAGCAAGTGTGAAGTGAAGAAGCAGAAAGAGAAGAGATTGTCAGTAAACAGGGTTAATCCCTGCAGGTAATACCCTTTCCGTTAAATTGTGCAGCATTTTCCAGTCTGCAGATTCTCAATCCCATTTAACATCTCTCTCACGCTGCAAGCAGACACATCCGAGCTCCCGTCCCCCCACCCCCTCCCCAAATTCTGCAAGGCTGTTTTTGCAGGCAGCAGCCAGTTAAACTAAAGGCTGCTGGTACTACCCCGGGAAGCTGTAGGGGGGTGGGTGAGCCGCACAAAAGATCTCCACACAAAAGGCCATCCTTTTCATCCCTTTTTCTTCTTCATTTTCTCCAGCTGAGCCATAGCTTTATTCAATCAACACTTAAAAACAGAGGAAAATGTGGGAGAGGGTAGGGACTGGGGGGGATAATATGCAGCAACACCTAATTTAATACAAACAATCAAATTTGGTGGATGAGGAGGATGTGGGGAGCCTTCAGCTCTCATATTCTCCCTGCTTCCAAACGAGCCGTCTAGCCCGCGTCCCCAGCGCTCACAGAAATCCATGCAGCAGGCTACAGATATTTTCCAATTTCTGTTTTTCCCCCCAGGAGAAGACGTAAAGGGCTTGACACCAAAAGGACAGTGAACATCTCTGCATTCCCAGCAAGACCCGCACAGCACATAATCATATGAAAAACATGGCTGGCTGGTGCATCGACAGATGCAAACGAGAAATACCAGACTTAGCCTTATTTAGATCACAGCAAAATTAAACGGGGAGGAGAGGGGGAGGAAGGGAAATAATTGTGGCTGTGTAACATGGCTGCACAATTTTCAAAGCCTCACGACTGCCAGCTTGCAGGGAGCAGTGAAAATGTGTGTCTGCTCTAAAGGGAGCTGTTCCTGCCACCCCTGCAGCACAGCCCGTTCATTCCGCTCTCCATCCCGTGGGCTGGCACGCTGGCCAGCGAGCACGAAAGGCAGGGAAGAACTAAAATAGTTTACCTGATCAATGCAACTTCACGGGAGCCAGAGGTAGGGATTCCTGAAGAAACGCAGCAAGGAAGGAAAAAAATCTGCTTGGATCCTTCTGGCAGTCCACAGCCTCATCTACATGCATCTGAGCGAGCCCTTACCAGCAGCTGCTTCTTTTATCAAGCCCACAGGCACAGCAAATTAGTCCGGTTAGACAGTTCAGTCAATGTGGGCTATTCACAGCGTGGCTGTTGTGCGAGCCCAGCTTCTCCTGTCCCCCTGTCCCCGGGTAGGCACCCGCCCACCTCCACATGGCCCTGGATAAACACGGCTCTCACAGCACCCACGGAACGCACCACATGATCCCGACAATCATCGGCGCGGGCACACGCTGAGTGGACCTCTCCCTTCGTCCAACCTGGGCGCCGGGATCTGGGTAAAAAGGCTAAGCCTAAGAATGGGTTTACTTTAAAGGGAAAAGCTTTCTTTTTCCCTTCCTCCCCCCCTCCTTCCTTTTTTTATCTCCCCCCACCCCTCCTTCCCACCGACCACAGAGGAAAAAAATATAATAAACCAAATGCAAAGATCTGAAGATGGGTAACATCTTCCTAATCAACCCGGTTCTGAAAACGAAGTGTCACTCTGAAATGAAGTGTCATTCAGACTTCTAATAAGCACAAAGCATCAGGCAGAGATCCTGGATAAAGCCTGATACAGTCCTGGACAGAGATGCTGACCACAGTCAGTGCATCCTTGATCTGAACAAAGCCCCTGATTTTCCATTTTGTTGTTTTAAAGAAGAAAATGTGACAAGCCCCTTGTTTCTCCTCCTTTCCCCACCATGAACCATTTTAAAATATGCATACAGAAATAGCCACACATGCACACACTGAAATAAAGCTCTAATGAGGTGGCAGACGGCACACACTGTGCCAGCCTTGGAAGTGGGGAGCAAAGCTGGCGGACACAGCACACTGGAGGCATGTTCCTCTTAAATGCACTCGTGAGTGGGACCCACAGGGTCAAACATGAAGAAGAAACATTTATGAAAGCCATTCAATTTTTCCATCACTGCACAAAGGACAGAAGGACTAAGCCCTTCTCTCTCCCCCCTGCACTCCAATATATCTTTAGGACTAACAGTGTCCTTCTTTGTCCCCTCTAACATAAGAAGCAATATGCATATGGAGGAGTGCTATAAATAACTACACATATATATATATCCTATAAAACACAGTTTCTGTTGGTTATCTAAACTCTCTCTTTACAAAGTAACACAGTTAATTGGAAGAGTTCTCTAAACAATCTGGCTGATCACTGACAGCTGCCTACTTCACTTAAGTCAGCATTTGCACTTAACTAGGAGTTAGACATCCATATAAACCAAAGGTAAACACTGATAAGGTATTTGATGGTTAAATAAAAGCGGGTTTATCCAAAAATGGGTTAACAGAAACACATTGTGGCATCACATCACCTACTTGTGTAGTTGGCTTAAAATCCTGGCTCCTGGAGTCATCACACACAAACCACAAACACAGAACTCCATAAAACCTTCTTCCTTCTCTAAAACGGAAAAGGAGCTTTATGGCTCTGAAAGAAAAGTTTGAACTTACTCCCGAAATTCCTCAGAGGCTTAAGAAAAGAGAGAAGAGAATAAAAGGCAGAGGGGGGAGAAAAGAATAATAAAGAAAAGAAACAAACCCCATGCTTCCTATGCCATTCCCACCTTCCTAATGTTGCAGGGCTGGCAATACCCAAAAGCAAATGAAGCTTTAATCAAGACCACCCTCCAAATTTTTCTGTAGGAAGTAAGAAATTTCTCAACAAAGGTATGACTGAAGTGTGGAAGGCTCTTGGAATGGGTTATAAATTCATTTCAAACACGGGAAAGAAATGAAACACAAAACCCATCATGAACTGGATGGGCAGGGAGCGAGCAGTGCCTTCGGCAATCCAGAAAGGTAAAGCTGTTCCTCCGCCTGCCGGCAATTTCCAGCCTCAGCAATACATTGTTATCTTTAATTTGCTCCTGTCTGAATAGAGAGGTTTGGTACTGCCCCTTCACTCATCTCTGCTCACTCATTACCTCTTGCCTGAAAGGTGAGAGGAAGCAGGAGACAGGATTGAGGTCACTTCAGGATTGCATTACAGGGTATTTAATAAGCTCGGCACATCACTGTTCCTCATCCCATATGGAAGTATGATCCACAAACCAGGCTAAGGGCAGTCTACACTGCCACCAAACCTACAGCTGCTGCTCACATACGTATGCAAGCAGCCAGGGCAGCAGACTGGCAGGGCAGTACATGGCCTGGGAGGCACATCTACCCAAGGGTCGTGGGGGACAGCTATATTCTTGAGGAGCGGGCAAGAAGCACTTTTGATGTGACTGTGGGAGAGGTGAAGGATGCTGCACTCCCAGTGCCACCCCAGTGATCTGCTGGCACCTCTTCACAGTGTGAGCATCCTCACCTTCCCCCACCTTTTCAGCAAGAGCCACTGCTCAGCAATGTCAGAGAGACTCCGGGTGCCCAGAGCATGGGTGAAAATTCCAGCAGGAACAGGAGACTGAGTCTGCACAATGCAAAGATATGCAGGCCAGGTGTGATACCAGCAGGGCAAAATACAGTTGGCTGAAGACCTATTTTTCAGGCTTAATTAGAATTTAGCCCTGATAAAAAGCCAAACCACTCCCCATTATAGTCAATGGGAGTTTGTCATTGTCTTGATGGCAGCAGGATACGGGACATTAAGAAAAAAAAAGGACAGTTCACCACCTTGAACAGGTGAAAAATGAAAGTCCATTCCGTTTGACTCCTGAAAGACAACTTAGTGTATTGCTAGCATTTAACTTAGTATTTCTTTAAAATAATTTTAAGCCGGATAAAGTGACTTGTAAGACATTTTGCCCCCTGCATATCTGATTACTTGGTAAGGGAATGCAATTTAGTTCTCAAAAAAATCCCCAGATCTTTCTCTCCAGGAATCTCAGCCCCCTGATGCTCAGCATCCCTGAAGCACCCCCACAGACAGCCATGGCTGCAGTGCCACCGTGGTACAGGTGACACATTTGCCTCTCCACTCATTGTCTCCTGCTGAAACACTAATGCTCACCATGTGGTCCTGGAGTTGGTCAAGACTCTGTAGATAGGAATGAAGGGAGGAGAAAAACACAGAGGCAATCTTAAAACAGCCTGAAAACATGACTTCAGAGAAAAAACAGTCGGAGCCCGTATCCACAAGATTCCGTGTTGCAGAAGGAGGAAAAAAACAACCTCACCCTTTGAAGTTGGCTGGCAGTACATCTGGTTGGTTCTCAACTTCTCTCAGACTCTAATTTGACACTTACTTCACTATATTTATTTATTTCAGGCAGGACAGGAGAGGAAGGAAGAAGGTAAAAGCCTGATCAGTGTAGTCTAGACAAATATCTCAAAGAGAGGAAGATCTCGGTTCATTGCTTCATCTGTAAGCTAGTCCTTCACATCTGTACTCTTGCTAAGGAAGGAACACATGTGTGTCCTTGGAGTGGAAATCTTGGGTTTTTTTAAGGATACTACATGAAGGTGGCACAATTCTGAAAAGCAATATTTGCTGTCACATGGAAACTGTAATCAATTTATGCATTGTTATGCACTGCGTTTTCTTAATAGCCATTGATTTTAGGAACAGATATTCAATCTGCACCGTATAAACAAGGCCTAAAATTTCAGTGTGTTCCTCTGGTACTGAGCCCAGGCAGATAGGATTGCAGAACTATTATCAGCTTAAAAAAACCAAACAACAAAGAAACAAAATAAAACAACAAGATAAAACCCAACCCAAAATGTTTTGATATTCCTTCTTGCTTTTACACAGAAAAGCACGTATTGTAGTTACTTTCTCTGAACAGCATTTTTTTTACAGATAAATGGAAGTATACTGAATATAGATCTTGAAAATGTCTAATTTTTAAAAAGTCCAATATGAAACTTTGACTTGGACTCTGTTACACTTGTGCATTTCAATGTGAATTTTTGTTTGTTTTGCAAGAGCAGAAGCATGAAAATTTTTACAATAATAAACTTCTCATTTTTAAACTTCTCCATGAATTTGTATAATAAAAATAATCTTTAAAAGATATCCCCATAAAGTATCACAGTTCAGCAGATTTTAGTTGATACATAGTAACTGACACTTCCACAGAACAGCAAGAAAACCTTCATAACGAATTAAACTTTCTGTTAAAGGAAACAGTGCTTTCTGTATTGAATCACAGAACTGTTTCACCCAAGTAAGTGGTCAATGACTAATATTTTATGAATATACAACCCACAGGCAAGTTATGAGATGCTGTTTGTACCTATACCTGAAAATCCCTTTCTCACCCTTACAAGACACACAACCCCCTGAAGAGGAAGAGCACTCCCCCAGAGCACCACACAGACACATTTAGCTTTGATGTTTATAGATGTAAGTAGAATCAATGATGCTAAAAGGATCTTTTACACATTCATCACGGTGTTTATAGCTGTATTGCAGCCTCACTCAGACTAAGAGATGCCAAGTATCATTTCAGGTATTTCGCTGCCATGGAGTGTCTCCTACTGTTGCATTAGGAATGAGAAAAAAAATGGACTGATCAGTTTTCCAGTGCTTAATAGACTCTGGCACAACCTGGTCTCTGCTATAAACAAATAGCCTCTGCACATGAAACCCCTGAAGACTGATTAAAAGTAAGCCTGATTTCATCTGCACTGGTTTTGTGCAGCCATTAATATTGTTAACACACAACCTTTTGTTCTGCGTAGCTGGAGGGCAGCTCACATTGCACTCGGCTGGGGCACCTCTGAAGGTATGTTCGCTGCCAGTGACATGTGTGATTATGTTAATGGTGTTTAACATTTCTTTAACATAAGGAAAACTGACACCAGTAATATAGAAATTGATCCTTGCATGTAAAGTGATGCCATTAAGTTCAGGGGTGGAAGTGACCTTGCTGCCAGTGCAACCACAGATTTATATAGATGTGAGGGGGAAAAGGCATCTGGGCTGACATGGCCACAAGTGATGGACCATAACCAACTGAGTTTCCCTTGAAAAAGCTGAGTCTTGAACACGGCAATGCTGATTTTGGACAGAAGAAGATGGAAACACTGGAAAAGAGCATGAGAGCAAAGAAGCACTCAGCCAAGAGACATTCCCTGGAGTCCTCGAGATCCTGGGGGAACACCTAAAAATGCCTGCAGTGGGAAGGAGGTTTGTACTTTCCTGTGCCTTACATCATTTCCTAGCATCGATTCAGTGTTCTAGGATTGGAAAATTATGGCTGGCTTTATGGTCTGGCAGGACACAGATGCATGTGCACACTAAGAGCCCAGCTTGGCTGCTCCCTGCTGAGGGAGCTGTACAGATATTATCCCAGCTGTAATTCTGGTCCTTGCTGATTCTTTACTGGCCTAAGAAAAGGATAATTTTAAACTAAAATTAGGTAATGCAAATTCTAGGGGGAAACCTACAGACAAAATGATCAGGATAAAATTTTTTCTGCAATACCAAAACATTAAAATTTAAGTCTGACATTTTTAGGAAGACATGAGCTGACAAATATAGGAGTAATACAAAGCTGTCCTCACTCTTCCCCCATCTTCATGTCTTCTTTAAAAATAAACAATCAGAAGAATAAAACAAGCATTTACAAAGTGACAGCCACAGCCACAACTCACTTCATCACACACTAGAAGCTCCTCCATCCACAGACCCATGGGAATGCCACCTTCAAGTCTGCTCCTCCTGACATACTGCTAACATGAACCAGGCCCAGAAATGCAGCTGACTGACATCAAAGGACCCACTTGATGCAATTTATTCCATTTTCAACTATTTCATTTTAACGAGTACTGCAAAGCAGTAGGAGACCAGACTTAAACCTAAACCAGCACAATTCAAATCACAGCTTCCAGTCTGCCAAGATGAGCTGTCCAGTCAGACCAGCTCTACAATCCCATTCATTTTAGACTAGCATGATGTTTCTCATAAGTAAAGGACACCTGGCAGCAATCTACTCATCTGCACAAACCTCAATAAAAAACAACAAATAATAATAATAATCATAAAAAGCTTTCATTCCTCGTGATCCAGTTGCAACATATTCTGCCCTTTTGGACCTGCATGATCGCAAGCAGTGGGAGCTTGGCTCATTCCTGCCAGGTGAGAGACAGCCCTCTTCCCCTAAACACTGTGTCCTCTGCAGCCAGCCCCTCTGCTAAACCCCCCCTCTGCTTGCTGGAGATTTGGATGACTCCCATGCCCACCCAACCCAACTGGCCATCGGACACCTGAACTGCTCCGGAGCTGCAAACTGTCAGAAGACACAGGCTGACCACCCACCCTGTGTCACCACAGACAGACCAATGACCCAGCTGCAACTGTTTCTTTTAATTCTGTTTTGAAATAATATCCTGTGATAGAAGCTATTCTTATTAATTGGAACACAAGAGAGATCAGGCTGAGGTTTTATTAGTTAGGAGCATGCAATATAGATTTATTCTTTCTTTTATTCTTTCAACCTAAAGGTAATTTTCCCCAGTTGTGCTACCAAACGTCAAGGACTAAATAGAGCTCATTCTTTTTGTTTACACTTTGGTGAAACAACATGTAATAGCAAGCCCTTAAACAGAGCACAGAGGCTGGAATTCAGTACACTTCATATAAGAAGCAAACAACAGCATTCCTACTTGTTAAAATAAGACAAGCACAAAGAGACACAGAGGAAGGAAGACTATTTTTCTAAAATCAAGCAACCAAGCAAGTGTAGTGCTGAGATTTGGACCTGTGGCTCCCAAATGCTGTCAGCAGGGCCCGTGTCTCTGCTGGGGAGCCTCGGTCATGTTCTCCAGCCCAGTGACCCCTGGAGCTGAGGAGAATGCAGATGTCGGATGTGGATGGAGACATGCACACATGGCCTGCTGCTTATAATGTGTCTGGAATCAGTCTCAAATCTCCTCCTGCACCTAGAAACCCTCCACCTGAATACAAATGCATCCCAGCTTCACTGCAGGAATCTGCAACGATTAATGCCACACACTAGCACACTACAGCCCTCCCACTAAGCTGCACCCAAAGACAGAAATGGATTGATTTTGAATTTTATTTAAATATTAACCAAATAGCTGTGCGCTTTTCAAGAAAATCATCTCCCTATCAGCCACTAGACACTCCCTACCCCCTGCTCCAAAAAAACCAAGAAATGACAGTGCTTTGTATCAGAAACTACACCCAGGATGGTTATTAGAAGCAAGAACCAGGGAAGGCTGGTAGTTGCTATGCATCTCCAGCCAGATTAGATCACTAGCAAGTGTCTCAAGAAAGCCAGGGGACAATAACGACACCCATTTGTAAGTGGAACATGTGACTGGTTCAAATAAATGCAAAGTTTCAAGAGATGCAAAAGAGGACAATTTCTGGCACCAAAGCCAGACTCTTTGCATCGTCTGGTTTGCAAAAGGACAGCCTGCCTGTGCCTCAGTCCCTCCCCTGGTGCAGCTGCAGCCCTGCAGCCCGTTGCATGTACCAGTCAGAGAAGTGAGTCCAGAGCAGAAAGAGCCTCCAGCGGGATTTGTTTTACAGCCAAACTACAGACCAGGTCCACTTTCTGGAAGATACTGTAGTAACAAAGAATAATGAGACTGATTCCTGCTCCAAGGCACCTACAGCAAAGTAATAACGATCCTTCACCCATGACCCATTCTGATACATTGTTGTCAGTCACTGGAGTTGGGGAAACACGTATTTGATATATGCCACTGCTCACCCAACCCTTGGGAATTACAAGGCAAGGTTTGTCTCACTGAGAATGGACCAGCTAAGTGCCAAGGGCTTCTCAGCAGGGGGAAGAGAGCTCACACTTCTGCAACAGGAGCAAAATAAACCTGCTGCCACTTCTCCAGTGTGATTAAATTAGGCCAGATCTACGCCCATTGTATAGAAGTCTGTGTCAGATTTATAAACAGTTACATAGTATTTGCATTTAAAAACAAAGCTCTTAACAGACCAATGCCAGAGATCCAGCAGTGAACCCAGAGAAGTTCACACAGCGTTTTAAAGCCAAATGCTGTGATCTTTCAATGCACAGTAACTGGGAAGTAAAATATATATCAAAGCATGAAACTAGGAGCCTTGCATCTGAACTGAGAAAAAGCAGCACAGTGACATAAATTACAATCATAAATCCCCTGAAACACAGGAAAAAATAGTATTTAGAATTTTAAGTGTTATCAGTGCAAATAAAGGTAAATTATTTATCTCAGCACGATTTTTAAGCTGACTCAACATCCTTCTGTAACTATGTGCCTGCTTAAAATTGAAATGTCTTCATGCTTGAGAGAAAAGCCACATGAAACACAGCATGAGCACCTCTGTGTGTGATGGCTCTGGTGTGGCAGCTCTGTCCCTGGCCTGCTGGGGGTTTGGGGGACTATGCATCATCTTTCTGTGCCCCAGTTTCCTTTTCAGACAACCACCTTAAAAAATTAATTTGGTATTGAGCTCATTTGGAAAACTGCAATCTTACGGTGCAAAGTACCAACCCAGTTTATTATTAATTTTTTCCTTCTTCCTCCAAGTATCCCGTTGATAATTACAAGGCAAAAAGAGATGTTTCACACCTGTAAAAGCAGCTGTCTCACAGCACTTATCTTATCAGAGCTAAGATGAAACCACACACAAACAATCCAAAGAGACCCTGAAATGAGGATGGGAGGGAAAACAGTTGCCCCATTTCTATCCCCGAGGCCACCCCAAGGGACAGGCAACCCGATCTGACCTCACTCCACAGCTAATCCTGACATTTTCAGAGGCCTCGGGGACCTTGGTACCCAGCTATTAGTACATGAACCCTCATTCCCATGGGCTTTACTGACAATCTCAGACTTAGTTAACTGCATCTTTTTGAAATATGAAAATGTGTGGGAAGGAACAGTGAGAACTTTTAAAAATTGCAGTACTTTGATCCTAATTAACAGAGTTGACTGAAAGCAAAATATGTAGAGCTAATTTTCACAATATTTTTCCACAATCCCTAGACAGAGGCTTTTTCCTGGCACTGTTTAAAATTAATGAAGTAAATATGTTTGCATATTTATCTTTTCATTACACGGAAACAACAACAAGGAAAACAGATTGAACTGATAGCAGAATTCTTCCACTCCAAAGCAGTCTGGATGTGGTTTTTGTTTCAGTTCATACAATGCAACCCAAATCAAGCAAGCAGTGCAAGTTCACTGGCCATGTAAGTAATCAGTTTTATCCAACAGAGCTACTACAAAATAACTGCTGTAGGAATTGACCCCTTCATTTTATTTTTGTTTCTATGGAGAGATACTGAAATGGCTTTCAAGGAGAACAACATCCTTCCTGAAGTCTAAAAAACCACATTGTTCGCAGGTTGCCCCACACAAGTAACAACAAATACACACTAAGTCAAATGCTACCATATGGCTAACAAACTCAGGCAACGGGAAAACGGGAAAGGACATAAGATACGGTTCATTAGGACTCCTGTATTAATTCCCGAAGAGATATTTTCATTTTTTGGAACCTGTAGCCCAGAATCTACAAACAGAAATGCCTGAGAGGTCAGTGGTCCTGACACCACATTGTAAACCGTGATCTGGTCTGTATTTTACACATGTGGGATTGGAGGAGGAGAAGAACCAACCTGCAGGACTGAGCTGCAGCATCAGCACACTCCATGGAGAGAAGACAGCCAGCTTCCACAAGCCTGCTCAAAGATGCAGGGAGAGTGGGATGTATATGATTAATATGTGTGCAGATAAAGCAAGAGCAGAAGCTCAGCCTTGCAAGGATGATAAGCAGAGGCAGAAGGTAAGAGACATTCCTCTGAATTTGAAAACTGCCAGTTTTCCCCCAAGTCTGACTGGGCTCCATATCCCCTACTCATTCCCATGGCACACTACGTGGAGAGTGGAAACCCTCCCTCCTATCAAGTCCCTTCAGTTTACATGTACCCCATAAAACATCCATTTTATGTACCATTTTATGGGGTACATTGCTGACCAGGCATCCTCTGTTGTGGGAGACAGAACGGGAGGTGACTGCACCTCGTGTCAGAAGTCATGTCCTTTTATACAGTTTTACCTTAACTCTAATGAACACAATAATTCATTAAACCCCACATTTTTTTTCTCCAAGGGTCACGAAGGCTAAATAAACATGATGGCTTTTGTGCTACTCAATGATCCCTAGTTATGCTTTGATGACTGTATCAATTGCCGTTGCAAATGCTGAGCACCCATGATTGAAGCGATAATTAAAAAGGCAAATCGTACTCTGCAGTTGTTCCTCTGTTATCACAGAGCTTGGATGAGGCTGTTTGCAGCACTGATTACATGTGCACATACACAACATTCCAGGGAAACTCAGATTTCAGAAACTACAGAAGAAATAAAATAAGGAGAAGAGACCTATTACTACCCCCTCTCCATTAGCACGTTTTACAGAAGTCACTGGCATGCAGAGTTATCAGCTTTTCGTCTACCTGGAGGAAAAGAACAGATGACACTTTCAACCCTGATGATGGCATTTCAACCATGAAATTTTGCTCTGTTTTTAAGCCTGTGATGCTCTAAAAGAGATCTTGCTTTTGTGAAGATCTTGCTTCACCTCCTGTACAGCTTTCACTACAGCTGTGGCACTTGGACATGAAACTACAGATAAACCAGTTCTTTCTTCCCTTCTAAATAGCCCCATGCAGATGTCAGACACACTATCAAGCACAGAAGACAAAAAAAAAAAAACAAACCCCTTCCATGCTTCTCAGTTTATTTCTGACCCACCAGTCCACGTGTTTTGTGTTTTTTGGGGTTTTTTTTACAAAGTTTTATTTTCTTTTTCAGAATGTGAATGAGCAAGATCATTTAAGTGACACTGTGGTAAATGGCATGGTAACTATAAAATCTCTTGTTAACTTTTTTTTCCCCACAGAAATCTAGGAAATAGCAATGGATCTCAAAAGTAATTGTTTTCTATGTGCATGAAAGGGTTTGCTCTTTGAACTTCACTGAGATGACACAGTCATTACTTTATGAAAGCATGAGCATTTTCTTCTATTTTGCAACAATTGTCAAGCAAGTGAAAGCTTTATTTGATTTTCATTCACATTGAAGACAAGATTTAGTACTCTAGTAGAACAGGCAGTGTCAGAAGGGTTTTAAATTGTAATGGTATCACTTTAACATCTTAAAGGCACTTTTTAGAAGATAAACTCATCCGCCTATGATGACTAAATGACACAGTAATGGAGAAGAGGTAAAGATTTTCTTATGGTAATAAAAGGGAATACTTCATCCAGAGAAAGAAAAGCAGAGAGCTATGCACTTCCTAGAAACACTTTCAAGAACCTTTCAAAATCATGGAAAAATAAATACATATATTATACTAAACCAGGACTGATGTAGGTCTAGATTTCTGACAGCAACTATCACTTCAGAGGCAACATTAAAAAAATTGACAACACTCAGCAGAGTACCTGATGCAGGAACACAACTCCAGGAAGGAATTGGCAGGTGATGGCCCAGGGATTGTTGAGAGCTGTTGGCCAGTGCTAGCACTCCATCAATTTCCAAAAATACTTAAGTAATATAGCATAAGTATCGCATATATGATGCACAGAAAAAGCTGTCTCGGCTGAAAGCCCTTAAAGAGTAACATGGAAAAAAAGGTCATTGTTTTCACTAATACTCTGTGAAGCAACCCTGGCTCTATACAATCTACTCAGCCAACATATTTTATTCTCTCCTAAATGTCTATAAAGAGAAAGTATTAAACAAAGTTGCTCCACCCTTTCACAAACATTAATGGCAAAACTCTAAACAGAAGATTTTGTGGCTGCCTAACCCCAGTGATCCACACATTTCCCTGGCTGCCAAATTTGTGGAACTATTGTCATTAGAAAAATTGCTTATCATAGTTCTGTGTGGTACAACAAACACAGAATAAAATGTACTTCAAGGTGGCATGATTTGCAACTGGAAGCCAATAAAAAAGAAATTAATACACTCTAGCAGAGCTACATGAACTGGCATGGCTCTGGCAGCCAGGACGTGAACCTGAAGATCATACTGTAGATCTGAGTGTAGGTAAAAATGTGCTCAGTGAACTACAACGCCCAAAGCACTTTGCAGAATATTGATACCAGGTAAGTCAGACTGTAACTACAGCTGGACCACTAGAGGAACAAAGAAAAAGAAAATGTGTTTAGTTGACACAGGATAGCAATCCCAATACAACTGTATAGCATTTTCTTTGTCCTTTAATTAGATTCTTCATTTGTTTGCATTATTCTATTCAAATTCACCACGACAGCCAATCACTTAGCCAACACTTACCAAAACCAGAACTCTGTTCTGCATATGCAGCAATGCCAAACAAATTTTTCCATTTCAAAATACCACTTTTAATCCTTCCTTCTCAACTGAGTGGTAGAACATAAATATAACCATTTAATGAGAATGCAGGACCATGGATGTTTGTTAAAACCACGCAAGACATCAGAATGACAGCAGAATCAAAATAAACATTATGATTTTGGTCTTGGTGTCAATCCTTGCTTGTGCAAAGTAGGAGAATTCATACTTTCCATCATCCCCCCCCAAAATTGTCTCGATCCTGGTTTTCAGTTTGAAAATAATCATATATATTTTCCACAAAAGATTCATTTTATTTTATATTACATGAAGGGCAATTCCTTTGAAATTGTCATGTCAGGTCATGTTTAGCAACCCTTTCAGTCAGAAAAGCACCAGCCTAAACCAAACAAGAAATCAGGGGGAAAAAACCCTATCCATACATCTCGCAAAACATCTTCAGCTTTGAGGGACTAGAAGAAATTCCTGCCTATCTTAGGAAGCCAGTCACTGCTGTTGTTCCTTTGCACTGAAAACAAGATTGCTGCCTCTGCCCTGGGGTGTTGCCCACGCTACAATGACAATATTTTCTGGCTTTTCCATTCTCCATAGGGGACATTTCTTAAGGTCCTGCCAAGGAAAAGCCAGGGCACAGCTGCTTGGTGTTACAGAGAACTGTAGTCAGTCACTGGTTGTCATACTGGTATCTTTATTTACATATGTACCTAAAAAAAGATGCCAAGATGACAAAATCTGTGTATTTTTCATCCTTGGCTCTGAGGCAGTATCTTGGTTCAGAGGCAAATAAAAACCTGTAGGTGTTTGAGTTTTCTGGGGGAGAGACAAGAAGTGAACAGTGGTGCTTTTTTTTCCTGAATTTCTTAAAAATGATCCAATGCTGTCAAATGTTACTGGTACATCAACATTGGTGGGTGGCTACCCTTTATAAAACAAAGCAGATGCATTGAATTAATGACAGGAACGGACAAGATAAATTTATCCTGGTCAGACAGCTGATAAAGCCTGCAATTATTAGGTTTGGGGGGTAGACTGCTTATGAAAGACTTTGCTGATAAAAGACTTCATGAACAGGCACCAAGATTCTCCCCAGATTCACTGAAAATTGGAATTTTCAGATCCAGTGAAAGTTGGTCTGTCTGCTCATCCTGAAACTAATGCTAAAAGTCTTCTTTCCATTGACTGGGGGAGAAGCAGCCCCAAGAATTACAGTTCGAAATTATAACTCTTGTGTTCATGTTAAATAATAATACAATGTTCTTTATTAAATACTAAATCAACAACCACTGCAAGGGCATAAGTTGCAGCAAGTGCAGCTGCAACACAAAGTTCTCAAATTTGACTGTTCAGGAGGTCACAGACACTGTGAAAATGCTATTTCCACATTCTTCTTCAAGAAATATAAGGTCAAAATTAACAGTTAAAATGCAGTAAAGAGCGTATTTCAATGTGTGTCACTCCTCTCTTGTGCCTTCATGCTCCCAAAATCCAATTCTGACAAGACCTGGTTCCATACAAATACAATCCATTATATCAGTGCAACTAAAATTCACAGTATCATAAAGCCAGTGAGCACCTGGAAATATTGATAAGGTTTCAGTTTATGGACACTTTGGTTGGGAAATTGCTGGTTTCTTTTACACAGTGATGCAACCATTATGGATTTGTGGAGGTTGGGCTTGGGGGCTTTTTTCCCTGCTATTTTCTATACCTTCAGTCAAACATACATTTGAGATCACTGGTACTGAATTTCTCCCAGTTTTAATCTTGAAATATGGTACATAAAGAAGGTTTCTCATCGGTTCAACAGCTTGTCTTATCCTGATGCATTGGAATAAAGAGAAAGCTCACTTGGGCCATATGTTTCAGTTGTTCCTCTCACTCCCCCGCTGTCTTTCCACACATACCATGACCGTGGACAACCTCTCCTTAAGTGGGCAAACAAATGGTTTAGCTCAGATTTGCACAGTGTTTGCTGACTTGTGTGGGTTCCAGAATCCAACTCAGCCTTATCATTTCAGGCAAACATATTTCTGACTGACACTGTGGTAATTAGAGCAGCTCGATTTTATTAGATTGACGACAGATTAAAGGCCAGGATCTCAACCAGCAGAAATCAGTGCTGCTCCCCTGAAATCCATGGTGCTATGCTGATCTATGCCAGCTGCAAGCATGGCCTCAAGTCTTTTACTTTGTTTTGTGTCTCTTTATATAACAAGATTTTAAAAAATTAAATTATTTCAAGACTGCATGTGTGGTCCCTAATCTACTTGCCCAGTGAAAGACTCAGTGAAATACTTGCACTACAAATTATCTGCCCCACCAAATTTATATTCATTAAGAACAACATAACTGAACTTAAAAGGAACCTTTTCAACACTATACAATGAAAATATTAAAAAAAAAAGTAACATCTCAATCTTCTGGAACCTCTGTAGGTGCCAGTGGACCTGGACTGTCTGTCCCTTATTCTCAACTGAAAATATTCAGTATGTGTCTCCTTTCTGTCTTGCACCCCAAACATGTGAGCTACCTACAGGGCAAATTGGTGCCGATTTCTATGAAGGAAAAACACAGAACCAACAGGCTCAGATACAAGATTCATTACCACAAGCCTTATTTAAGCAGCATCCTAACACAGGTACCAAAATCTCAAGGACCAAAAGCCCATTGATGTGGATTCTCAAAACATTATCTCAGGAGACAAGTGGCATCCGTAATCCCGGGAAAGATCCTTAGTTAAAGGAAAGCCTCATCTAAGAAGCTGTTCTATACTGGATCTTGTGGCCCTTCACTTGGTCTTTATTAGAAGTTTTTCAACAGGCAACAGTTACCCACATACCAAACTTCATTCTTTATATAGCTGATGGTAAGATGCCAACTTCCTTGTGAGAGAGCCCAGAGACTGCACCAGCCTGTCCCCACAGGAGGGGGTGACCTGGATGTGCAGGGGTAAGTGCAAAGGAGGTCCTTTATGTCAGGTGGGTCCATGCCTGTTATTATAACCATGGGCATCAGCAAATCTCATCAAGCGCACATCTGACCTCATACCAGAGGTGAGCTGCACTTGGTTTGATCAGGGAAAGAAAAGAGGATAAAAATCCATTAAAATGAACCAACTGTAAGAGGCAATTGAGACTATTACATTGATTTGAAGTAGACTTTATATCACAAAATATTTCAAGAGCTTTCTGATGTTTGGTCTATTTTTAAAGACTTTCAGTTAGTCATAGATAAACCTCAAAACATTCAGTGGCTTGATATGAATAAATATGCTTATCCAAGCCTATGACCTGACATTAAAAAAAGCTGCATGATTTATGCCAGTTGAGGAGGTTAAACTAGGAGACAGCCTCTCTTGTGATGCAGGAGGATTTTTTTTGCTGTTAGGACTCAAGTTTAGAACAATCTAAAAGAAAGAATCTTTTCCACAAGAAAACACCACTGTTGTAATCTAATCTGATCTCTCTAGACAAGTAAGGAATGTTTCACCCAGTAATTCCTCCACCATGGCTGTAACTTCAACTTTAACAACACAGCACCTTTTAAGATGATATTTAAAGCATTTGCATGTCTCAAAGACTGGAAGAATCCAATCCATTCCTTCAGAAGTTTGTCAGGACCCAGTTTGTATGTACTAATGCTATAAAACAAAGCCAAGATACTTAATCGGTTCAAGAAAGGCAAGAGGATTCTTTCTTTGTTCTTTTAAATCTCTCGCTAGTGTAATGTAAATTCCTTATTTACAAGGCTGAAGCCTTTCCAGAGTGAAGAGTGCTGACCTAAGGGGTCAGTGCAGCAGTTCTTTACACAAATAACCACGTGTATACCTCAAAGAGATATTTCTCATCAAATTAGTAACACAACAAATAAAAAAATTAAAGCCCAAGTGACGAGCACACATTACAAATTAACTGCTTGATTATCCCCCCAGTCAGAGGATGCTCATCTCCTGGAGGAATTCAGGAAATTTGGTAGCAAACCAAACTATAAGGTCGGTGAGTGTCCACCACACAGCACCACTAGAGCTGAAACTGTTCCTCCTCCAAAAGCTTCATCTGTAGCCACACCAAAGCAACAAAGCCCGGATTCAAGGCTCACTTGAAGTCAATGGGACCATCTCAAAAGCAAGTGCCGTGTTTCTGTCATACCCAGAGAACACAACTGTTCTCTCTGGAACTCCAACAACACATAACAGAAGTAAATTAAGACAATTTATAGTTGGAAAACTCATACCTGGAATGCGTCAGGACTGTAAAGGCAACATTTTCCCCCCAGTTCTCCACATAAAGCTGTTTGTAAGCACACCAGAAAAATACTACGGGCTAAAATTGCAATTCTGTTCATTCCAAAACAAGTTTCTGCAAGCTCTCCCTAGGTATTCCATTTTTCAGTATCTCTTGCCCAATAAAAAACAGGTTTTAAAACACCGAAATGACACCTGTCTGCATTAAAAATTAACTACCTGTAAACTTATATTTTTTTTTATTTAAGTATTTTTTTTGGCAGATACAGGACTTTTCTTTTGGTCACAGTTCTGTAACTTCCAAATGTTTTAACTGACTGGGGTCATATTCAGTTGAACATTTTCATTTGGGCTTACAAATAAATAACACAAATTTCACAGGAACTTCTAAAGATTTCCACAGCAGAGAATTCTGAAAAGTTTGGCAGCTAGTAAGCCTGCCAAGTAATTTCTTTTTTTTTCCATTCTGTATTATGAAAATAACAGCTTTATGATCACTGAAATCATTATCATGTGGGCTGACTATATGAATTGTACCTAAGCTGTATATTGCAGTGCATTAGTTCCTTCCAGCTGGGTGATGGACAGAGCTGTTTGCTGTTTGATCTCACCACATCTGATATCACCAAAAAAAAAAATAATGGTGAGCATGAACACCTTGGCCTAATGTGTTGGAAAGCGGACTTTTCCCCTGAAATACCCTGTTTTTATTGATTTTGAGAGTGAAAGAATTGACTTTCACAGCTTTTTCTTTCCATGATTTGGATGATCACATCGTGATGACAATGTCACAAGTTTATCCTTCTCATTTTCTGCATGCAGGTGGGCTTTTACTGGAATTAAGGTCTGAGTGTTGATAACGCCCTGCGGTGTTCTCAGCAAGAATTTCACCTTGCAGTTGGGATATTGTTACAAAAATTTACGGTTTTGCTGGTTTTCATTACAGTTCTTGAGATTTTCAATGAATTAGTCAAATTCATCAAACATTCCAGCATTCTGCTGATCAGCAAATCCATGTGTTCAGCAAACCCCACTGCACATGGACAGACAAACGGGGCATTATTTTCTGTCTTTTTTTTAACTTCAGTATTATAGTCTTGACTCACTGTAGTATCATTTCTGCTTCCCATTTTCCAAATAACCCATTAGACTATATAATATGGCTTGTTATTTAGAAAAGCCAATTTAGGTGATGATTAGCTACTGAATCTATTGTAAAAACATAAAAAGCACATAGGCATGATTTAAATGTGAAGTCCCATTTTGGTATTAAACCACTCAGCTTCCATTTGACAGCACAAAATTCAGCAACACAAATTAGCCTTTATATATAATTATACACACGCATTTATCAAAAAATAAATATTTTGAAAGATATTTTCTGGGAAAACAATCTTGAGGCAAAACAATGAGGCATTCATATCAGCCTCCGCCTTGTTCAGAGTAGGTAAAAGTGGTATTTCGAGGTATAATTTCCAGGCAAATTGCATGTAGAACAGCTGCTTCAGAATTTGCAGGCTGCTTTTTTTTGAGAGAGCTCTCTTTTCTTTCATCTCAGGAAATAGACAAGCATTTGAACTTAATGGCCTTGAAAATGATGTGGCCAGAAGCATATACACCGCTAAGAATTCCATGTTACATTGCCTAAGCATCTCTGAGTCCCAAAATATAGACAAGTGGCACTCACAGGCATCACTGGCTGTATTTCACTTTATTTTTGACCAGCCCTTCTTTTGTTTCAGTGAGGTCTTCTTTTTTTTTTTATCCATTTCCAGTGGCTCAGAAAGCTTCTATGCAGCCTCCACATGAGCCTGGTTTTGGTATGACACTATACAGCAGAACAGTTCTTTTTAATTTTAGCTTTAACAATGAAAGTCAGATTTCCAGAGCTGTATCTACAACACAGTGTTTTACCAAGTGAATATATTTTTTCCCTTCCTTCTAAAGGCAGCACCATAAAAGCTACACTTCAATAATTACATAGTGCTTTTCATCCACCGATCCCAAAGAGTTTTTTAAAAAAAAAAAAGGAGTGTATCATTAGCCTCAGCTTACAATGGGAGAAAATAAGGCAGAGAGGGATAAATCCGCACCATTATTTGCATTTAGGGGGAGCAGGAGAAACTCTAATTAGATATTAGGAAAAAGTCCTTCACTGAAAGGGTGACATTGGAACAGGTTGCCCAGGGCAGTGGTGGAATCACCATACCTGGAAATACGGTGGATGTGGCACATGGGGACATGGTTTAGTGGTGGACTTGGAAGTGCAGGGTTAGTGGTTGGCCTTGATGATCCTGGAAGTCTTTTGCAACCTTAATGACTGTAATGCACCTACAGTATCATGTCATCCACATAATGCCAAATAACGGAGGGGTTTGCCCCAAAGAGGGCAGCTCTACAGCAGCTCAAGCAAATCCAAGCCCTAGAACCTCACCCAACTCCTGGTGTTCACTCTTGCTCCCTTCCTTGCAGCTGGCCCATCCCAGCACAAAAGCTGACCAAAAAGCCAGTAGCTGTTGCTGCAGCCCATTCAGCCACAGATTGAGTGCCCTGTGTGGAACAGGACAGGGGAAGCCTCAGCCCTGCTCACACAGCCAGTTCCCAGCACCCTGCACAGTCACTGCAGGCACTCACTGGGCATCTCCATCGCTGTCAGACCCAGGTTCTGGGCACTGACCTGCCACCCTGCGCCCTTTCCCACTGCACAGGGACACAGCTGCCTTGCAAGTTCATCACAGTCTGACACACTGGACATTTAAAAAGTCTCCAGAGAATGGACTGAAGGGACCTGGGCAAAAAACTGCTTTAAGTGTAGTGCTGCCTTTCTTCTCCTGCACTCCCATCTCTTTGAAGATAACAGATCAGCAATTAAAGCAACCAAGCAGTGCAGGTGCAGCAGGCACCATCTACACATAACTTTCTGTGGCCATTGTTACCGAGGGTCAGCTGCAGAATGCCAAAAAGTTAGACTGATAAATTTAATATCAGGTGGCATTTAAGCTGCTGACAGCCTATTAAACCCACTGTGCTGTAGGATGCCGGCACTTAATTACTGAGATGGTATCAGACCTCACAGTCAGCGTGGTGTGGGGATGTAGAGGCTTGCAAGCAGAGCCAAACAGACCTTTTTTAATAAAACTTTAAGCTGGAGAAGCTTTGAATACAGGAGCTGTTTTAGTCCTACTGCTGCACATAGTTTGGGCAGTTTGTAGCTGTGTCAAACAGCAGCAGAGACCAAAGGAGCAGCTATAACAGCTCCTTCAGCATTTTTCCAGAAAGTGAGATTATTCTTCACTGTTGCTTCATGTAACATTTTGAAATTTATCTTTTTTGTTTCCCTTTTTTTCTTGAAACACAGCCAACACCTAACAAAATAGCTCTCCAGAGGGTAAAAATAATTCCCAAGAATGAGACAAACTGTGGAAAGATATGCAAAAGATCAATCACTGCACCCAGCCATAAAACACTCCTGTTAACAGAGCTTGCAGTAACTTAGATCATTTTCCCAATCCCTTTTTTTTTTTTCTTTTTTGATAGATGAGCCTGCAGCATGCAGAGATGAAGGTGGCCAGCGGCAAAGGCAGGAAGTTCCCAGAAAATACACAGCTAAGAGAGATCCAGCAGCCTAGACAGATACCTGTTGGCCCATTGAAAGCTGTGCCTCCCACTGCTCACTGCCAGCTCTCCCTGCCTGGTACCAGTCTCAATGCTTAAAGATGTGGTTTAGCAAATCTGACTGGTACAAATCATGGAACCAGAACTGAAAGTCTCTGGGCACCTCTGCTTCTTATTGCCTGGGTGCATACAAATAAAACCAAACCTAGTCAAACTGGGAGAAGGCACATGAGTCAAGGGAGAAAAAGCAGAAGGTTTTAACGCATCCACACATTCAGTGAGAAAGAGAGACCACAGGTTCTTGAAGTACGCCAAATACTGTCTCTAGGAAGAAGCCGGAGTACGAAGGGGATGGTAAGCAATATAAAATAACTAGACTACAAAAATTAATAGTGTCAGGCTTATTTGAATGTGTATTTGTAAAACGCATATAAGAGAAGGAACTCCTGAGGGAAAGCTATCGAAAAATAATGTAGTTCGATATGAGGTCAGGAAAGACATCAGAGGAGTTTAAGATTTCTTTCACTCCACCCAAGAATATCCAAGGAATATAGTTCCAAAGCCCAAGGCACAAATGTAATTGTTTGTTCAGGTGCTGCTCACATCCCCATTATTTCTGTTGATGTAACCACCAACTTAAAGTAGCA
This sequence comes from Pipra filicauda, assembly GCF_003945595.2. Lineage (NCBI taxonomy): Eukaryota > Metazoa > Chordata > Aves > Passeriformes > Pipridae > Pipra > Pipra filicauda. Next base: position 2,808,283 of record NW_024104798.1, on the reverse strand, counting down.
CCAGCAAGGTAAACCACCATCTGGCAAATAGAAATATTTATTTGCTTTTAAAACTCTTCTTAGGTTGTAGACAGATGACCCAAAGAAATCAAGTTACTACTTGCTATGCAACACAGCATCAGAGCCCCCCAATGCTCAAGCAGAGTACAAGCTTTTAAACAGTGGAAGTTTTAAGAATTTAAACTAATTCCTTTCATTTTGCCTTCGCTCAGGGCAAGGAGTGCAGATATGGCTCCAGTGGCTCATTAAGCCATTCCAGCCCAAGCAATTGTGCTGTGCAAAGATACCCTTATTTTATGCCACTGTTTGTTTTGATAAACTCATTCTGTATCAGAAGTGTTGATGTTTGGAACATCAGAGGAGTTCGAAGAGCAAGTTTGTTAAGCTCTATGAATATGGAGAGGAATTGAGTAAATATGATACACTGACAAAAGGAGAAAAGGGATCAGAGAATGGCCACCATAAAACCTCATTATGAAAGCACCCACGAGAGCCATTGGTTTGCACTATTACTATATAAAGATTTTTTGTTATAATGGGGATATCTGAAATAGTGCTTAGTGCAGTGGGACATGCTTTAGCTTCACAAAGAGTGTTACAACAGGCAACTATTTAATAAGGCTGCTAGAGGATCAGGTCAGCAGGTAATTCACCAGGAGTGAGCCATTTTTCAATATTTTACTATAAGAACACACTGAGATAATAATATCTCATTTACCAGCTCGCCCTTCAAGATGCTATAACACTAGTATCTCCTTTACAGTGAAGCAGACCTTTTATTAGGTCCTTCAATTTGAAGATCTCCCCATGGCAACAACATGCCATTTTGCAGCTAGAGATGCAAAGAGTTCTACATATAAAAGCAACTTTTGGGTGGCATTCAAATCTCTCCTTGCTTAAAAGTGTAAGCTTTGTGTGTGTCAGATGCAGCTAGCAGCGACACCTGAAAAGCTGTTTCATACACTGCATTATCAGCTTCTACTTTCAGTGACTCCCATTTCATTTTTCCAAGCTTTAAATACCGTGGATGAAATCTCCAATAGTTGTTCTCTGGCCCTGCTTAACAGTTGGAAGGAAGGTAGGGCTTTGGGAGGAAGGTAGAACTTTGAAATTTCGGGGTGTTGCTTTGCTTCCCCCTGCCTTTTAAAAAAGCCTACAACATTAAACTTTGAAAAAAATGCCTGCTAAACTACAGTCTCCCAAATACAGCACTTCTGAGCTACCAAAGGCCACAGGTAAGGTTGCTGGAATAGTTTTTTGTTTCTCTTTGTTCATGTAGGTATTTCTCAAGAATTTTTCCACCCTCATGTTGGGACATTCTCATCTCCCTCATAAAATCCATTTTTCACTTCACTTAGTGGGCAGCAGAGAGTAACAAATGAGGCAGAGGGTTACCAGAAGGAGAAAGCAAGACTGAGCAAGAGGAAAGCTCTTATGTTACACATCTATTTGACAAGACTTGTCCAGATAATGTCAGAATATGATGTGTAAAATGTTCAAATTATGGCAGCATCAATCTCAACAGCCCCTAACCCTGGAACCCCAAATTTTCCACACATCCATGTCTATTCATCTCTCAAGAAGAGGCAGAGTCTGAGCTAGGGGAATGTCTCATAGATGGGGCCCTAGAAGGAATGCCCCAAAATAGGAGCCTTCAACACAAGGCTGAATTTTCCAAAAAGACTTCTGTTGGTATAATAAGCTCCCTAATGCAGTTAATGCTAACCCTGTTCTCTTACATAACTTGGAAATTCAAGTCAATCATGCTTAGCTTGTTAGACTTCCCTAGAACTGTCATGAATCCAACAGTATTTTTTCAATTGTATAATGGTACATTTCTTTATTTTACTTAGGCTGGCAAAGCTCCACAGGGCTAGTTTCTCTCCATCTCTTTTCCAGGGATCCTATTAGCCAAACAGTGAAGCAGAAACTGCAGCTCAATGTACTGAATGGACACCTTCATCTGCGGGGAAGAAATGGGTTTTGATTCACCATGCGATGAACTCGCTGATACTGTAACACAGTGCAGCTCAAAATCAAACTGCTCGGCCTTGGAGAAGCACAAGGAAGATGAATGGAGGTCACTAATATTTAGTCACCAAGACCTTTATAAAAGTCAGAATACTTAGACTGCAGTGACCCAAAAAGGCCACTGAACTAATAAAACAATAGAATCCATGAAGTATGAGAAAGAGAAGAACTGAAAAAAACATTGAAAAGGATCCATCCAATCAAACGTTGACTAAAGGAGCTGATAAGGGGAATTAAATGCTCTGTGTTGTACCTTAATAACCCAAAGAAAATCTGAAACTTCAAATAATAAGAACAGCAGGACTCAGCCTTCATGTCCCCCAAATCACATATGACTAAAGATGAGATCTCTCTAATGGGCAAGCAGCTGCCTAACAGAGTGATGATAAAACTAGTTCAAGTACTCATATTGCAGCCTTGCTGTGGCTTTCTAAACCCTTTCCAGTTTCCCAGTGGCTTGGCACTGTGAGAATACTTTCTGGGACATTCATCTCCTTCACAAAACATCATCTCATCAGCAGGTAATGTGTGACATCCTGGCTGGCAGTCCCAGGAGTGAAGGGAAAGATTTAATGAGCACAGACTCTGAATCACTTCCTGATTAGGACTCAAAATGAGTTGACTTCATCTTCACCAAGGAAAAAAAAATAAAATTAAAGTCTTTGTGTAGAAAAGGCAAAGGACAGTTTTAGCTCACGCATCTGAATATACTAAACCCTTGGTTTCCCTGAAGAGTTTAGGATGACAGATTATCACACATTAAAAATATTGCCTTGTCAACACCAGGACACCTGTCAACTAAACTACATTTAAAACACACCTTTAACCAGCCATCCCTGCACCACTGTGCAAGTAGCTTACACTGCTACAGCCCCTTCCCAGTTTCTGCTGCTGAAAAGAACTCAGATACCTCAGTCAAAGCCTCAGGGGATGTCTCAAGCCTCAGGCTCTTGCTGTGGTCCATGGAAAAAACAGGGGAAGAGAAGACTTTTTTCTCCCCCAGTCACTTCCCCACCTTCACCAAGGGTTTGCCTTCTGGTGCCAGACTGTCAGCGCACCATCACAGAAATGACACACTATTAATCACCAGGCAGTGCTGACAGAGCATTCATTTCCAACAGCACCTTCTACATGACTATTATTCAGCTGCTCCCCATTCATTTAAATCAGTGTAAAAAAATCAACACCAGAGTGTTCTCAATGTGAGCAATAAACCTACCAAAGGCTTCTGGTAAAAGCTGTACCCAGAGAAGTGCAAACGGGGGGGGGGAAAAACAGAGCAAATTTACTTTTCCCCCCAATATAGCACAATCTTAGTAACAGAGGTCTTTCATGGATTTTTTTGTGTGCCTGACTCTCACTTTATCTTCAAGTGCGTTACAAGGCAGTGTTGTACCCTAATGAAAACACACAAAAAAATCTCACACAAACAAATTAAAATTTCCAGTCTACAATGGATGGAGAGTTTCCTCAAGCAAACAAAGAGGGCAGTAACATGGCAAATTCCAGGTGGGACACTACCACTGTTTGGGTAGGCAAAGCAATAAACTACTTTTCTATACAGTAAGTGATATCCACAGCCATATTCCAGTTGCTGACAGAATTACATTATTCATCTAGCAAGCTTTTTCCCCCTATTTCAATACTGAAAATTTTCAGAAAACACATATAACAAAATCATTCAGGCACAGCTCACTTAAGGCTGACTTGACACAATTTTGTTGGGTATTTGCCTCATTGGCCTCAAACTGCTGGGTCAACTATTTTTCTTCTTGGGTTTCATTTTCTTAATGAATCCTTTGAAAGTCTATTTAGAAGAAAAAAAAAAATCAATTTCTTCCACAGAAAGAAGTGGGTGTTTATAACATTTTACATCAACTAAATATTACACACTTTTTAAGAAAAAGTTTGACTTAAGTTATCATGGACTCTCCAGTTCGTGACATTTTGATGCTTGCAGTTAAATGCACACACCAGATACATACATCCCACGCAACCATATCAATATAGGGCATATGGATATTAACATATTTATGCAAATATGCTAATCTTACTATAAGGAGATACAGTGTCTGTCCAGGGGGGTGGGGAGAATCAATCCAAGATTAAACTATCACCCTTCCCTACATAAGCTATTCTACTAAATCTGAAACATGGTCAAGTAAAATAATTTTGAGGTGACACTAACTGTCCAAAAGGAAAAAGTTTTTTTTCCCCACCAGAAAGGGATTTTGCAAAAGCATATCTCCCACAGGTAGGTCTGGCAATCAAAAATAAAAAAAATCGCTAAGAAAAAAGCTAGGAAAATCCAGTAACTTTAGGGGAACAATATTTACCATTGCCATCATTGTCAGCTTCAATTCTAATTAATGAGAAGGTGCAATAGAAAATCTGTCAAATCTATGTGAGTTTGGAAACTTGCTTTAAACGTGTCTTGGCTTCCACATTTGTCTACAGCTGAAATTCCTGACATCTTGTAAAATCAGACCCAGTACATGCCTACAGATAGAGCTCAACAGATCAAGGATATTTTTACTACTTCTGCAGGTTTTGTTTTTCAAGAAGAAACTCAACTCTCATACTAAAGGATGAGATAAAGGAAGAGTAGGATATTTGAACTGTTATCTTCCAGCAGTCAGCTGGAACTTTATTGGACATCATCAAGAGGAGGGGGGGAAAGAATCTTACTCATGTATGCAGAACAGCAACAGCAGCTCAGGATTAGCTGCAGACAGAAAGACCATATAGGATTAACACAGTGAACCAGTCATCATGCTTACCAGAATATTCAAGAGCAAAACATTCAGAGGATTTCAGGACAGGATTTAGCAGAATTTGACTGAAAACAGCACCACATTTTGACTAAGCTTTATTGAATACCACAGCACCCAGCATCTCTTGACTGAAACGACTTGATATGCATTCATTTCAGAAGCACTTCTTGTGTAACCATATAAAGACTCAGTGCACTGGAAAGGATGGAAAGCTGGCAGAAAGGTGTCTGTACACAGGCTCCAAAGTGCAGGCAAGAGCCTTACCTGCAGCATAGGAACTTTTAAATGACTGAAGTGCAGGGTAAGTATTATTATTGTCAGATGCAGAGTCAGGAACCCAACACCACTTAATCAGCTTCTGCTGCTGAATTATAGGCTTTCATTGTTGCTTTTTTTTCTTTCTGCAACACTTTGACAGCTGTGCCAGTAGGGATTGTCAATAATGACAAAAGGGATACTCTCAGCTTCATATTTCAGGTTGGATTACCTGCATTAGAAGACTGTATTAAAAAAAAAAAAAGATATTCAACTGAAAAAGGCTTATTGCTGTTATGGCAAAACCTGGCTCTACAATACTTCAACAGCAGGGAGCTGAAGTGCTCCTGGAACAGCTGCTTGTACTTTTTCTTATCAATTCTGGAGCAGTTTCCCAGAAGGAAGCGAAACATCATTCTTGGATCTACATGGATCCACCATTGCTTCCATCTGACAGGACTTAGCAGTAGATAAGTGGAAACAGGCTGGCAAGGGAGAAAACGGTCCCTGCACTTCTGCACCACTGAGCTCTCTCCAGACCAAAGTTACTCCTCGATATAATTTCCCACATTGTCAGAGGAGCCACACATCAACAAGCAACAGGTTCATAGCCTGGCCCTTTTCTGAGCCAGCCCCTCTAGCAGAGAAGCCCTTCACAGCAGACCCAGCCCCCTGGGACTGAGCTCGCCTTTGCATTTTGCCCATTTTAACTTAGGCACTGCAGAGTGGAAAATAAGCACAATTAACAACATAAAGCTCAACTTGCTGAACCTGGTGGTTCAATTTAAAAACCAGCTCCATACATTCATGCCATGTAGGTGTGCTAGAACAAGTCTTACTAATCACCTGGGCAAGCAATGCCTTAAATCTTTTTTGGTTGCTGATTCCAGCCACTACACTTGTAAAGCATTCCCACTGACAGGCACACAGACTGATACCCAAGTAGCCAGAGCACAGAAAGGACAGCAAATAGATCGCAAGTGGTAACCCTGTTGATGTTACATGACACCATAACCTAATCTTGTACACACTCCTCACCGGTGCCTGGAAAGTGCTCTCCAAGTGCCACTGGCATTCCCAAATAGTCACTCTCACAGCTGGCTGATCACTAACTGCCTTTATTAATCTGCAGTCCTGGCCAACCTTTGAATAGGCATATGAGCTTGTCCATCTTGTACACTCTTGGTTTATTTTCCTACACTCTTGTTGGCAGTTTACACAGCAGTAAACGATCGAATGTGCACAAGGACAAAATCCTAGTTCATGGTCAACTTGGCCATTCATCCACAGACAAGGGATACACAGAAAGGCAGCTGCAATACGTGAAGCTGCTGCAACCATTGGCCATGCTTTACCTGCCCTATGGGCAAATTAAGCTGATCACTCTTCATCACTATTAACACACTGATAGGTAAGAATAAATAAGTAAAATAATTCAAGCCTTGCCTGCAAATTCCTTTGAAATTCCTGGCAAAGAAACCTCAAATCCACCCCAGTGTAACAGCGGGCACGGATCACCAGCTAAGTTAGCTCTAAAGGAAAATATTCCATTTTCACAGAGAGATGCAGTGTGCCATAATATGAATAAGGAACAAAGACCCCTTTCATTCTGCTGACAAATACAGTATAGCATGTCACAAATCACAAGGGGAGCAGACAACACAATGGCAGCAATTAAATGGGTGTCTTTTTATTAAGAAATATATATAATAATGACTGTGTACACTCCCCTCCTCTCCAAGCCCTCAGGAATTGAACTGGCTAACATGGTTGGAAGTATTTAGGGATGTTACTTCTGTTACATAGAAAACTACCTTAAAGGAGGAGTATATTGAGTCAGTGTAGAAGGAAGCCCACAAATGCAGAAATAGATGTTTTGTTTGGGTTTATCCATGTTATACACCATGTTTATTGCAATTCACACATAGCTTCCGCAACTCATTCACAATTGATGTATTTCTGGTGAAGCTGACAAAAATATGCCCCCTTTTAACTCTCTCACTGCTGAATTCCAACTGAGACACCATCTCTGCCTCCTCCATCCTTGCCCTCTGCCCTGGAGATTCACTTCCCAGCCCTCACACCTGCTTAGTTTCAGGGATATTTGCAGAAAAAAGAGGAGGGGAAAAAAAAAAAAAAAAAAAAAAAAAGACCTTCCTGGCCCTGCTATGCCTTTAAGCTGTAACCAGCCTCTCTGAACCTGTCCCCGCTTGCTCCAGAGTCAGCACAGGGGATCACTGTCCAGCTCAGCTGCCGGGTCCAACACCTCGTCCCGCGCAGTGACCCCAGAGAGGAATCGCGCCGATTGTCGCCTCCCGCTTTCCCTCCAGCATGTGCGGCCGTCTCGGGAGCCGCTCCATTTCTACTCCCGATGAGAGCATCCCTCGCGGGGTCTCCTTCCTGCCCCCTCCCCGGCTGAGCCGCGGGAGAACAATGCGGGGACAGACATTTAGCAACACCTGCTGTATCGCATTAATATGCACAGGGACGTATTGATGGTTTTTCCCATCCAGCACTAAGACCGCATTGTTCGGGGCGATCCATCAGTGGATCGCTCCCCCCCCCCCCAGCGCCGGCCCCACAAGCCCCCTTCTGACATGTCCCCTTGTCTCCCAGCCCGGGCTGACGACCACGTTTAGGAATGCACTTCATTAAATCGGAGCTGCCCCATTCCAACCTGCAATGCGGAGGCAGTACAAAGCCAGCGCCACGCTTCCTCCCGCATTTCTTTCAAAAGCCCCATTGTTCGGCAGGCATCTGGTCCTGATCTCAGCCTATTCGTGCCCATTGACCCCGCTTTTCGCAGCACACCCGCTCGCCAACGGGCCTCACGTAAAGCCTGCTTGATGAATTAAAAAGCAGCACTAGCCATCTGCCCTCCCAGGCTGGGCTAAGGCTGTCAGCCCCGCTCCGCAGCTCCCTTCCCAACCCCACAGCCTTCCCTCGCATCCCGCTCGCTCCTCACACACAACCTGCAGCTGAGGAACCGCTGGGTTCGCTCAGTAAACACAGACCCAGCTCATCACATTCGCTGCTTTTCATTTCTTATGTTCGCATCTAGGAAGGAGGGGAAAAAAAAAGGAGAATGCAACAGAACGTTCTCACTTGCCTGAGTCCTTCGAAATTCAAGCACAAATACAAGATTAATCCTTCCTTTGTGAGGTCTTGTCTTTAAGTCGTGGTATGTAATGATCCTCAGCACTGCAGCAGAGGGGAATAAAAAATGCAGGGATCATAAGCAGGGGGAGGACAGGGCTTACTTACATCAGGGTTTCTGCCACATGACAATAGGTTTGAGAGGGAAGAATAAGCTGGCAGCAGCAGCTGACAGTGCAAAAGGGAGAATGCAGAAGCCTGCCTTTTATATTATTGGTGACATTTCTAACACATGACAACAATTTCCATCTGTATTTAAGCTGGGAGTGTGAGGAAAAGAGCATTACATCACGACGACTCTATTCCTAGGGGCTGTGGAATATGTAGGCCAGAGGGATTAAAAAGCACCTGTGTATGCTGGAGATCTGAAATACCACGAGGCTGATTTTCCTCCCCTCTCTTCTTTCTCCCTCACCCTTTTTATTTCTGTATCACCTTCACTGAGCTGCTGTTTGAGAATATGCCCAGGGAGTGCAAAATGGTATTGTCCTACTTTGCAAGGCACAAGCACGGGGGAATGATGCGAATGTGTATTTCTAGGTCTGTCTCTCTCTCCGTAGGAGATAGAGCACTCATTTTTGCAAGCAATCAGACAGAATACAGAGCATCTTCCTGTTTTCTGTCGTGCTTGTCCCAGGGGCTTGGAGTTTCTCTTAAAGTACCAACTTTCATCTTCCTTTTAAGTCTGCAGGGAATTTCAGTGACAGTAGCAACGATGATTTTTTTTTTTTTTTGCCTTTCTTCTACAGCCAACACATGCCTGTATCTTTTTAAAAGTAAACATCCCGAACAGGGGCCAAAGATATTTTGGAAAAAGCACTTGACTGCTTCAGAGCCAGCAGGTGTCCGTCTTGGATGCTTTCCACATACCTCACAGGACAAGATTGCTCAGATGCAGCACCGAAATCCCAGAGGAACTCCAGCCTCGAAAGGAAACCTGCTCCCCTGCAGCTCAACGGCTGCTTCACCAGGGCTTGTGCAGTTCCACTGACACAGGCAGGGACATGGGGATCCCAAGGATCACATGGGAGGTGCTGGGGGGGTGGGGACAGTACCTGTCACCACAGCTCCAACGAGATGTCTCGAGCCACACCAGCTGACAGCCATCACTGGCCAAGCAGCTCCATACAGGTGTGGACACAGGTGACAGCTCACAAATTTACAGCACATTTATGCAAGGGCCAGGCAATGTAAGGGAAAAACATCATCCTCTCCCATTACCAAACCTGGTAGCAAATACAGACGCTGCCCTTGCTGAAGTACCCAGACCCCAAAAGTGTTTGAACTGGGTAGGGGCAAAACACCACCGAGAGCCAGCAAGCCTTGTATTACCTTTATAAGAGAAATGGCCACACACGAGCAGGAGACTGGCCTGACTGTAAACATATAAAACAGTCTTAACTTTATGGGACATAAATATTTTCATGAAAACACCAGCTGGCCCAAGGTGCTGGCCCATTATATGCCTCTTGTTTAAAAAGAAAAGATAAAAAAATTCTTTGCTCAAGATTACCTTCCTGATCTTTCAACAATGGCCTCATTGAGCCATAGGCTATTTTCTGAGTATGTGCCTGGTCAGCTCACAGCTGCCATGGGAAGTCCAAAGCCTTTGATAATGTTGGGTTTAGAATACAGGATACAGTAAATTTGAAGATTGCAATACGAAAATAAATAACTCTGAATTCCTTGCCCCTCCTCTTCAAGTCCACAAAATAAAAAATCTGCACGAGCCACACTGAAACTCTCTCAACCAGATGATACTTCAATGAGGCAACACCTAAGTGGAACATTCCAGAAAAAAAGCCTCTTTATTAAAAAAAGAAATAGAGCATTTTACTTTACATTTATTCAGAGATGCAGCTCCCCAATCATTTATGAAAACTCTTTCATAAGATTTAGAAGAGGGGAAAAAGGAAACAATGAAATGACTTATTTTTAATCTGGGGTTTAAAGGCTTTTTCTCTTTCAAAAAAAAAAAAGTCCCACACACAAAGAAAGAAATTCAATGCAAACCTCTGTTTCTGCATCATGAAAGCCCCTTCTAGCACCAGAGTAATCAATTTCTCAGAGCTTGTGTGGTCTACAGCAAAAGCCAAAGAAGGTATTTAAGTTTATACAGCCTTCAGCATATTGAAGGCTTGCTTTTGAAATACGACATGTTTAAATTTTATATCTTTTTTTTACATTTAGTTATGTCTTAAGAAAACGGTTGCTGCCAGTAGAAAAAACAGAAAGAAGGGAGAATAAATGAAATTCAACCTGTTTTTGAGCTGTTTGCCCATTCTAAAATCAGAGTAACTCAAAGTTGCACCATGAAAATTACCACAATTGTAAGTACAGCTCTCATCATTATGTTATACCCAATCTTAATTTAGCATCAAATACTTTGGCCCATATGAACAAATAAAAAATACTAAATAAGAGTAGTGCTCCAAATCCAAGCACCACCACAAGTATCCACACAAATTTACAGAAACAGCAAAGGAAATACTTTGTTAGATGTATGAACTCTATCTTTTCTAGAGCTGAAAGTCAAAGGCAAACCATAAATCACTTCAGGATGGGGAGAGGAGTCTTTGTCCTTACCGTAACCCCAACTTCCCACCATGAAAGAAGACCATCTTGAGACAAGATTTTACAGCTGGGATTTAACTCACAGGGTGGAAAAAGTGTGAGATAGAGCACTCTTGTAGGTAGAAACAAACTTCTCCAACAGACTTCTCATTCTTTCATCAGTACATTTTGGATCCAATTCACTTACCATGTGGGAACAGCAAATGGGGAACAAACTGTGAATTCAAATAACTGTAAACTCAGCAAGATGTGGAAATAAAACACAGATGGTGCACTTCAGATTAAGGGTCAGCGTTTCAGCGTCGCTTTCCACTTTTACATTGTGATAGGTGATGTATAACAACCACCTCCTCCTCGAGACAGCGCTCTAATTAAACCATGACTCACTTAGGAAAACAAGGAGGCAAGTGATACCTCTGCAGAAGCCTCCTGCCAGTCCAGAGGAGCTAAGGTTACTTGGTTAAGCTGCAGCTCATGGTTTTGTTGCTTGAGTGATTGGGAGTGGAAGTTGCCTCTGCTGGACAAGACAGCACAAAGAAAGGTTTCTTCAGTGTTTCCAGCTCCCAGGCACACTGCAGCAGGGCTGCTCTGCCCAGCACCCATCACAGCCCCTGCCACAGCATGCCCTCAGTCCCCTCTTCACCACCTGCAAGTCCAGCAAGAGTTTGTAGAGGTTGCTCTGATACCTGTTTGCTAAAGCCAAGAACACAAGCACTGCTGCCAACATTTCCCTGTGCCAACCCTTAGGGATTGCCCAGTCCTAAAACACCTCTTCAGGTCTGCATCGTGCTTGTCTCAACAGTGGGTTAATTTTATTCTTTAAAGCCCATTTTGTCCAAAATCTCAGGAATGGAATTTAGGATGACTTTATTCTGGCTGTTAAGTGATAACTGTATGCCCAGGGCCCTCTAGGAAAGGGTGTGCTTGTAAGCACAAGTTCAAAGAAGAAATAAAGGAGTAAGTACAGATCAGATGACAGAAGAACCATAAATCTATAGGAGCTTCAAATGCCAGATAGAGAGGAGCAGTAGTGATTGTAAGGTGATTATTACCTTGAAAATATGCCGGAGGTTGTTTATCAGATCAGAGTTAATGAGGGAGAAATCTAATAGTACCATAATATTAAATTTACCACTTTAATGGTATCATCAATGTTCTATAATGTGGGCAATTTACAGAATGTCTGTCAATGTGATTCTCCAATGTGGTTAGTTACACAGGAGCAGCACTATTGCACCTCATCAGCTGTTCCCTTCCAGAGAACAGGGTGTTGCAGAGGACTGCAAAAGGCTGAGATAGCAAAATATATCTTCAAAATTATGGGAATGCAAAAATGGGAGAGATATTTATGAACACAATGGGGTATTTACATTCTTGAAAGAACTGGGTCCAGTTCTGCCCCACTGTTGAGTCCAGCCTTCCTACTTCTGCACTGCCATATAGCGTCCTCCCAGGTTTTCCCTGACTCTCCTGCACATCTTGCAACCTCTTCTCAAAACCTTACACACCCTGATTTAAGAGAACTACTAAACCCCTCACTATTCAAGCACATTTTCAGCTCTTATGTGCTATTCTCCCCTCTGAACAAAACACCAAAAACTCCCCCTAGAAAACATGAACAAAGATGGCAGTAAAGGCTCAGAAACTAATAGGTAAATGAAAAGAGTCAAAATATCCAGTTTCAAGGTTTTGATTGCTAACTCAAGACCTGTGAACACCAGGAGATGGTAATACTGTGTTTATTAATAGCCATCTCCTCATGTATTCAAGGAAGAGTTTGCTAAAAGCAGCAGCTTCTTAATTTGGAGTTCCTCCTTCCCGCAGCACCTGCTCCAGCCCCTCAGTTCTGAGGTTTGCCAGCACAAATCCCCAGTACAGCAAAGATTACCTGCACATTTTTAGCATATGACAAATCTCCCATTAAGTAGTTTTAAATTTTGGTATTTGAGTTGTCATGATGGTCTGAGATATAAATGATGTATCAACAATGTTTATAATTAGCTGTGCTGCTTCTTCCTAAAGGCCTCCTTTTACCAACATCAACATTTGTTTACAGCTTTTCCCCCTGGTAAATGAAGTGTTAAACCCAAAGTTCAAAGAAAAAGTGCAGGTAGTGAATGAATGATGAAGTATGAAATGTAATTCAATAGCAGATGATGCTTCCAAAGGTCTTTGATGTTTCTCTCCATCTTCAGCTCCAAAAAGACCCTGCAAGTAGAACTGCAGCAGAACTATCCACCCGATCACTCCGTGACACACGTCTCATTTTGAAGATACATTAGCCTTTCAAAGAGCCATTTATTAAACATTTCCATTCAAATAATAATTTTCACAATCCTCAGTCAAACAGATGTATTTCCTCTTAAATCACTAATTAAGAGCAGTCTGGGACATTACAAAGCCCTTTAAAAGGAATTCAAAGAACTGGTGTCCCCCTTAAACAAATCTGTTCTGGCAATGACCCAGGAATCTTGATTTCATAACTCAAAGTGCTAATTATTCAAGAAGACATTATAAAAAAAGGATACATCTAGACTGTTAGGACTAATAAGAAAGATTTATTTTTCCTTCAATAGAGGCACAACTAGAGAGATTTGTTCTACTTTTTTTTACTTTCTTATTCATTTATTGGGGGGGGGGGGAGGAAATCAATGAAGATTAATTTACAGTTATTCCCAGTAAAGGTACTGGATATGACTCTCCCCAAAGGAAACCAGCTAGCAGAATCTAAACAGCTTTATAAATGATTACACGGCTAATCGCCTCTCTGCTGAAATAGAGACAAAAAGGATTTAGAGGAAAAATACAGCATGCTTTATGTGAAGAAGCATGGTACTGTCAAAAAAAAAAAAAGATAATTGTTTGAAGATGAAATGTGACAACTCTGCACCCCCATCAAAGCATCAGGAGCTTGCATCTGCCACTGCCCCCCTGGGCTCTGAGACTGTCACGGTAGCAGTGTGTGTGACTGGGAATCACACAGGCATTTCCTCCTCTGCAGTCCCACTGGTTTTGCCCACGCTACACTGCAGGTATCACACACTGGACTAGAATAATATCATATCAATGAGATTTACAGGTGTTCCTTTTTAAATACTGACATCTTCGATGAAAGAAGCACAAGACTTGTAACCGTGGAACCACCAACACATCCAAGCACAAACATACCTATACAGTGATGGGTGCTTTCTAGAGGGAGTTAATCATGAAATACAAAATGTGAGGCCCAAAACGTAAATGTGAGTGGAAAAGCAGTTTAAAACACAGCTACACATTTCGTTTTTCCTCATTTTAAACCCTTCCTTTGGCTTGAAACGCACGTTCTCTTGCCTTGTAGCATAATCAATACCCTGTAAAGCTTGAACAGATGCATGGTGGTAGTTGAAAAGAAATCAAACTGCCTAGAAATCAAAAGCTGTGGCACTGCAGCCATCACAAATGATCTAATCAGGACGCTGGGACACTATATGAAAAACTATGGCAGGAAAGAGCTAATTTTGAAGTAAATAATTTGGGGTAATTCATCTCCACCCTTCAACCAACAGTATCTGCTCTCAGCTCTGATTTATTCTCTGCTTTCTCAGAGATTCTCACCTTAGAAACCTCTATGTTTTAGAACATATGCACATTGTTTGAGCTACCTAAATATTCACTCACAGATGCTTTGCCATAGTACAAAGCAACTGCGGTGAGAAAAAAATGCAAAATTAAGTACACTAGGGACTAACAAAACAAACAAAGAAAACTAGCCCTGTAATCTCTTCCCACACTTCTTACCCAAATCTCCTTTGGCAAGTGGCATGGGAGAGCCTATAAGGCTGAGCTCCTCTGCTTTGTACTGTTCTCTGGTGCCTCATGCAATTTCAACTGGGTGCAGAGTGAAATACAGAAAAGCTATTCCTCACAAATGGATAAGCAGATGGAGCAATATTTGCTATCATAAGTGCTTTTATTTCCAAATTAAAAAAAACCAAAACAAATAAACAAACCCACCCCCAAACAATAGTTCCACTGGCACAAAATGTGCTATTGATCTGAAAGGACAGACCAGATGGAAAAAAGGTCTGAAGTCTCCCAGATTAAACAAAAATGATTGTCTATAGAAAGGAACTAAACTACAGACATACTGGACCTGTTGCTCAAAACAGGGTATTCTTCTCTCTTTCAAAAGTGAAAACACATCTGGTTCACTAATATGTGAAAGAATTATAACCTTGAAAACTGCAGGAGACAGTGCTGCAATTCGGCACTCCCTGGAACACAGCAAAAAGGGTTTTCTAAAGCCACTGGTTGTACTCAGGACACAGTCCCTGCTGAAAATACAGGAAAAGGTAAATGTGTGTACATAGTTGGCATGGAAAATATACCTCTTATTCTACAGAGTTGGATTAACTCACAAGCAAATGTTCTTGAGAAAAAGTAATATCTCTACATACTGCTGGTACCCATATGTTGTGTCCCAGTGATAAGGCTACTATTTGAAAAATATTTAAAATTTTTTCCTAACATGAATCTTGTAAAACAATTAATTATTTTTTTGTGTTAAAAAAAGAGTCTGCTGTTCCTCACCTTATCAGTGCGGGCTTTCAAATGAATATTTCATGGACACTGCAACTATTTCTCATTACAAAAGCAGAATTACACCTCTAGGAAGGGAACTGCAACAAAAGGCACTTGGATAATAAATACGGCTGCAGGTCTGGAAAGCTTTTGAGAATTCAAAGAACATTTGTGTACATAAACTGATGATTTATTGCCTGGGAAGAAAACTAATGTGCACTGTCAGGGATTCTGTTTATCCTTAATAAAAATTAGTAACTAAAAATACCTTTTAAATTGTGACTCAAACATCCTCACATGTAAAAACATTCATTTTTAACATAAAGGTCTTTATGCTTCACTTCAGCAATTTTTCCCAGCGTATTGATATACTTTTATACCCAATATTCCAGAGAAAAGAACCTTCTGTAAGCTGCTTTGTATATCTCTTCTATCAATTCTTTCTGAAGTTCAGAAACACTTACAGGGCACCCAGAGCTACAGGACTTTAAAAACTATCCTGGGAAATCACCTAAGTCTGCGTGTTTGACAGCAGTTTCATCACACTCCAGCCCATTTAGCCTCCCTAGTCCTCCATTACCTGCAGATGATGGTGGTTACACGTGTAGCAGTAATTGGACTCCTGGAGCAACCCAACTACCTTTTGGAAGTTCAATTATCCATGAAAACCATTAATTCAGATCATAAGCTTCAATGTGCTCTTCTACACCCACTTACTGAAGTTTGTCCTATCAATACTGTGAAGTTTCCTTGTTCAATATTATTTGTTTTCCTTAGAAAGGAGACCTTTCCTTTGCACCAGCAGATCACTTGGAATAAAGAAACTTGCTCTCAAATTTCCCACTGAAATGTGAGAGAGCTCAGGCCAGCCAGGTGCCTGGGTGTCGCTGGCTTTTTCTAAGCCTCCTCACAGATCACTCGACACTTACACTATTGATTTTTATCCATTTCTGTCCATTTTCCTCCACACTCTCCTATAAGACTAACCACAAGAGTTGGAGCTACTGTTCTGTAATTGAAGACAGAGGAACAGATCAAACTCTGGGAAGGTGAGAGAACAGACAGCAGAAATGAAAGTGGTAAATCTCTAATGTTCACATCTCCAGCCAATTAATCCCAGGGCATGTACTTGTTTTGGGAAAGCGAATCAACTGTTGAATGACGACCTCCTGAAGGTTTAAAAGCCAATTTTGTGAAGAAGAGGGGAAAAACAAGAAAAGAATGCCATATAGTATCTAGTGTGACATCTAAGACTTAACTCTGTGGTAGCCACAGCACTGTCCCCATTTCATCTGCCATCAAAAAGATGTTTTGCTTCTGAAGGCCTGGCAAAGAAAGGAATGGTACACTACTGAAATAAGGTAAATACAGAATACACATGAATAGGGAGGGGACCCATGAGCTGTTATTTCAGTCATGTCTGCTCCTTTACTTTGGCAAATCAAGACAGATACAAGACCCATCACAGCTGCCTCTGCATGTCAGACAGGACTGAAACAAGTGAAGAATCAAGTAAGTGGAAAAAAAACCCCCAACATGCTGAGCTAAGCTTTATGGAAATAATATCATCTCTCTGATTCTTGTTGATGCACTCTGAGAAGAAAACTGCTGTCAGCTTGTTGAGAATAAGCAACTAGGACAAATGGCCAGTACTGCTTGTTTATGTTAAACAGATGCCCTCTACCATCATTTCAAAAAGAGGAAGATAATCCTGTCTGTTCAGCCTACTGTGAACAGTGGTTTAGACACGCTGTTGCATTAGTACCTTAAAGTGAGTTGCTATCACATATCTTCCTTAATTAACACTATTGCACAGATATCCCAAGGTAGGACTACATGGAAACACCTATTAAATGGATATACTCTTACATGTACTTCCAACTAATCAATCACATTTTCCACTAGGCAAATCTTCACATACAACAATCCTGTTTGGGGAAGCTCTGCTCCTGGAAACGCTCTCTGAAACCTAAAGCCAGGATGTCAACACGCTCCACATCACCAGCTCTCAGTCTCCCCCAAATCAGGTGTGATGCAAGTCACACCAACTTCTGTTAGCACAGGTGGACTCAGACGCACCCCAACAAGATGCCTCACACAGTTGATAAACCTGCCCTTTTGCTCCTCAGTGTTTGGGCTGGCAAAGTTGAGCTACAATAAGTGAAATCCACACCAGAAATAAGGTGTAGGCCAAGTCTTTGCATCAGTCAAAGCACTTCTGGTACAGTCATGGCCAAGGGGTAATCATGGAATTGTTGCCAACTCACAGTATACTCCAAGCTCAATGGAGCCATTAACTATCCCACAAACAGAGCATTACTTTAGTCATTTTCATCAGGCACATCAAAACAAAAGAAAAATGTGGTGCTTCAACAAAACAGGGCAAAGGGGTAGCTAGAGATTGGATCAACAATTTGCTAATCTGGATGATGTATTTAAGGTTTATTTTCTAGTTTTGACACAGGATCCTACATGCTACGAACACAAACAGTAATTCGTCTAAATATATATGAGAAAAACTTTGCTCAAGTTTTAAAATTCTGATTTTTCTTATGCAAAAGACACAAATATTCTAAACTAAAGTCTCTGACCCAGCATGTGAATTTTACAGTGAAATGAGAGCCTGAGGAAGAAAGTCAAGGAAATAACACACAGTGTTATTTCACTTATAAAAGCTAGTTCAGTGGCTGAACTACACTAACTCCTTCAAAGATTTGCCCATAGCGTGGCATTATAACCACTTATGCACCATCCAAGTACATAAACCAAGTGTCCTGCCTCTTCCTTACTCTGTCTTGGTCCTAGCTTATGATGCTCAAGTTGTGAATTCAGAGGAGAATGCTTTGGGTCTGTAAATAAACCCGTGGGTTTGATGTGATAGTAACAGCAGAGCACTTGCGACTCACAACAACCAAACTTGGAGGCCACCTGGAATCTTGTCACAGCTGTTGTTTACTACAGAACGTGGCAGAAAAGAATCAACTCAGTGGGGAGCTGGGAGCTGAGGACTCAGAGGAAGTGCCAGAGGGGCAGATGGTACTGAGGAGCAGGGGAAGACTTTGGTTTGCAAAAATATGTGTGTGGTTCATCTATTTATTTCAATAATATGTCACCTTTGGGTCCATTTCAATGTCTCATTTCTTTATGATAGTTACCACATTTAGAGATCAAATCCTCTCAGAAAACCATCCCATGTCACCCCTATAGGCAATGCTCACATTGCCTTTGGGACATGACATCATCCCTGAATGGTTCACCAGAAAATAAATTGAACTCTTAACCAACTCTCCTAAAGAAAAAAAATCTAAATTATGCTTAAGAGTCTGTTATTGTCATATGAAATAACGAGGTCGAGTCAAACTTGCTGCATCTTTCCTCCCCTCTGCTTGACTTCTGTCTTCTACAAAAGCTACAGCTGTGCCTTCACTCAGTCCCCAAGTCAGCCAAGCACAACCAGTGTCTGTGTGAGAAACAGAAGCCCTCTGGTTTTTCTCACCACCTGTACCAAACCAGTCAGAGCTGAATCCCATGGTATTCTTACCAGAATTTCTAGGGAAGAACTGGTTAATTTCACCTTTCTCCATTTTTCATTTACTACTTATCACTTCATTTAGCCCTTATATTAGTGCAATAAAAAGCAGCTGTCTGGCCAAG
Source organism: Pipra filicauda (assembly GCF_003945595.2). Classification (NCBI taxonomy): domain Eukaryota; kingdom Metazoa; phylum Chordata; class Aves; order Passeriformes; family Pipridae; genus Pipra; species Pipra filicauda. The sequence continues at coordinate 2,789,279 of NW_024104798.1, read as the reverse complement.
CATGCTCAGTCCAAGTGACCTTGTATTCTTGTTTGTGTTTACCACATAATCAGCAGGGAATTCCATTTTCAAAATACAAGGCTTCATAATCCATTAGCACTAGAGATTGGTCCAGGGCTCTGGATTTACTGGTCACATGTAGCAAGGAATAAAAATATGAGCGTACAGCCAGATTAATCTCCAGACTTGTAAAGCATCCCCACCCACCGTCCACGGGTCAATCTCATTCAAAGTCACATATGAATATTAGCATAATTCTTAAATACTTCTAATGCCCTTCCCACAGTACATGAAGAAAAAATTAAATGCTACCCGCCTGACAAGTATGAAGACACACAATAACTAACACCATGCTCAGATATTCCACTTGTTTCATAAGTGGAACATAAATACTGATGTTCCTATTAATACAACAACAAGCCATGTCTCCCTCAGCTGTTTCTAAAAGGCAGGAATCACTTTCACTGCTCTTACTTTTAAATCAAAAGTCTTTAGCAAGTCCAAGCAGTTTAACTTACCATCAAGTTCAAAAAATCAAAAAAAAGAATCAATGGAAAGTATTTAAAAAATGTAACCTTGGTAACGTGTAAAATGCTTCCCCAGAACTTACACTCATTTGCTTTATTTGCTGCTTTAGGAAATGAAATATAACACAACGGCAGAAGGACATTAGTATCACAACATTGCATCTCCCAAGCCTAACACTGCATGTGCTCTCCTGGAAGGCACTTTTTGCACTGTGCTTTAAAAATCTGCAGCCTGGCAAGTTAGGTGATTGAAAAATAATCATATTTCACGTTGACAAAATGGAAAATGGAAGTGTTCAATAGGAAATAATAATTCATATTTATTCTTTATGTCCGTGCACAGCACTTTAAACCTAATTTGTTTCACACTTTTCACTGATAAAATGAGAATAAACTCAATGGTGTTATAACAGCATCTGCCATTTGAAGAATCAACATTTATCAGTGTTACCACCCAATTTTAACTGTGGTCTTACACAGCTCTTCTTTATGCAGCACTGACTGAAAATGGTGATTATTTTGTGCACCATTATGTGATTTTTGTTGGCAAATACTTATTTTTGAGTTGCAACATAATTATTCAGTATTTATGTATCTACCAGGATAAACAATCTCCGATTCACACAGAGAGAAAACTTCAAAATATTTTGCTGTTCATTTCAGTATCTTGTAACTAAGATGTTTACTAGTTCTTATCCCATTCTGATCTGAAAGGCATACCATTATTCCCACAGCTCATCCAGGCTAAGCAGAAAAACCTTTTCTTTACAATAGTGTCCCCTGGCAGCTGAAGAATGTCAAACAGAGGTGAAACAAAGTAGGATCACTCTCCACACTTTGTATGTCTTCCCAAAATGCCAAGGACAGTCTCATTTTGAGTAACGATTCTGACCTTCTAAAGATTACCACGCTCCAGACTTCTCAGGTTTTCTCCTGCTTGGTTTTTTGGGGGTTTTTTTTGAGTGAAAGTGAGCATTTTTTTCTCAGCTTTACTAACTTTTGCTGCTTATCTCCTATGTGAATCAAGGACAACCTTCCAACACTGGCAGTTGTCTGCTACAATGGCACCCAGCCATAAAACACTGTTCAATTCTACAAGTTAAATAAGCATCAGAAATAAAGTTCTGCTAAGGAAACAAAAATAGGAGCAGTTTTTTTATTCATAGGTTTCAAACCAATAAGGAACATTCACCATCATGATATTAATATAGACTGCTTCTATGGCAAGCACTCACTTTATGGCAGTTTTTTTAGGGATTTTCTCCAAAGCAGGCATCAAGGGCTTGCATCAAACCATCAACTGTTCCAAAAAGGTAATCAAAAAAGCAGAGTTCGGGGATGAGTCATTTTCCTTTTCAACCTGAACCCTGTCTGCTGCCACACATGGAAGTCTGCCCAAGCTGAAAACAGTCTCCCCCAGAGCCGTGCACACCACCACAGAAAGGCTCCTCAAAAACAAAGATGGAATTCAACTATGTGTAGTCCACCAGGCCGAGGTTTTGTTACTTACAAGGCACAGCATGGCGATAAAGGTTGTCTCTAATAGTCTGCTGCAAGTCGTGATCCGGCGATCCTTTCTGAAACCTCTGGTTGAGATAATGTCGCAGATCTTTGTTCAGTCTGCTTCCTGCAAAGAAAAAACAGCCATTTATTTATTTCTAAATGCACACAATTAACATTTCCAATTGAGGCAAATGTTAGATTTCCATTCAGAGTCCCCTAAATTATGCCATGCTGACTTTACGAGCGGAGGCTCATCTTCCTCTACAAATGGCTAATTACCAAAAATAACTCGCTGTAAACAAGAGGTCTCTCTTGTCTCATAATGCATCTTTCTTCCTGTGGTGTTAAACAGATCATCATTCCCTTTTATTACTTATTTGTCTGAGCAAATGGAGAAAGACAGATGATGGGAAAAAAGAAAAATAAAAAAGGTAGAGTATTGCTTTTGCAACTCACTGGAGGGTGAGCTGGGCAGACAGACAGAAGGCAAAAGCTGCTCCCATTGGAGGTACTAATAAAGCTGAACGTGGTACAAAATCAAATAAGTGCTATACTTTGTATTAGTATCTACTACAGCCCACAGCAGGAGTTAGGAAAGAATAGACTGAAGGAGTTAAGAGCCAAAGTCCTTAAAAACAACAAAATAGCATCCAATGCTTTTCACTTAAATGTATTTATTCCCCCATTCAGTTTTGAACACTTTCAGAAGTGTGCCAGAATAAGATAAATGAGTTAAAAATAAAACAACAACCAAAAAAAAAAATGTAGCTGTTAATGATCAATGCCAGTTGCTGAATATCAAATCCTTTCTTGTAACAGCACATATAAGGTGAAGAAACTTAATGAAGTCTTTCCCCTCAAAATATTTCCAAGATGGGAATAGGGAATAACATTGACATTAATTTGACTGAAGAGCAAAAACAGGGATAGAAACTCTTCTAAAAAGGAAAGAAAAAAACACTGGAAAAGCTTCCAAAAAATGAAACCAGGATGATCAAAGCCAGGAGCAGTTGCAACACAAGGACCAAGACAGTGGGCTGGGATGCTGCAGCCTGTTGTGGACATCGGCCTCCAACATGTCCCGAGGTCAGCTGGGGACTGGGCACTCCCTGCCTCTCCCAACACAAGGACTGGGAGACACCAAGGAAAGGTAATGGGAGCCCGGTTCAAAATCATGCAGCAAGGGCAGTAGTTCACACAGGCTGTGCAGATCTCACTGGAGAGCACTTTCAGTGCAACAAGGTTATTGAGGAGACTCAAGGGGAAATGGAAAAGACAGACCCACTGGGGGTTGTAGAATCATAGAGTGGTTTGGAACGGATTTAGAACAGGTTGGAAGGGACCTTAAAGATCATCTTGTTCTCATCCCCTGCTATGGGCAGGGACACCTTCCATTAGACCAGGTTACTCAATGCCCCATCCAACATGGCCTTGAAAAGAAGGGGGTGTAGGAAATCCCTTGAGCTGAAAATTAATTGCTGGTGGCTGGGAAACCTGGGAAAGAAGTGGGGGAATATCAAATATCTTGCTCTTTTCCTTTCCTTTGCCAGGCATCTTAATTATGGCCTCAGCTGGAGCCAAAATGCTGGACTACATGGACCTCAGGCTGAACCACTGCAGCTGTTTCTGTGGTTTTTTATCATTTGCATTATGATTTTTTTGGATTATTGAGTATGTAATGCAGAGATCATCTCAGTGCTTCTGGACACTGAACATAGCACCACAGTTGCACAGATTCCTGGCTGGAGCCTCTAGGAATCACTGCAGAGCAAATCAAGAATAATAATACTGCAATGGAGTGCAGTTGGATGGTGGGATAGGGAGCTGGCAGCAGCACCAGGCAAAGGGTGACATGAGCAAGTGGAAACTGTGACATGCCCATGGACAGGATCAGCCTACCCGCCTACTGCAGCCCTGCAACATTTTAACATTGATGTTGGTTTAGAAACAAAACTAAACACAAAAAACCCCACTCTGTACTCTGCAGTACTAAGTCAAATTTTAAAAATAACTACGTGATTTGTATTTATGTTCTCCTGACAGCTTTTTTGTTTAATTAAATCTCTTACTGAAGAAAGGAAGGCTCAGGCAGCTATTAACAGAAGGAAAATTTTTAAAGACCAAGATGCTCATTACAGAAACTACTCAAACAACAAAACTGAAATTAAGGGAGATATAATTGGCTCAACACACTTTCCTGAGTGACCCCAGCAACATCCCTCACTCCAAGAGCAGATTATCAACCCATTTTCTAACAAAAGGTCTCCAGTTATTACACCATAAAACTGGTTTCCCACATAGGAGGCACCTGGAGGGTTTCGTAGACCTGTGGGCTACAGTTTTTCAATATCAGAGCTGACTTTCCAAACCTCAGATGTTTGATTTCATATCACATTGTTTTACTCCAGAGGGAGACTGGGCACAACAAAAAGAGTACCTGCTGAAATAATAAAGCAGTTCTTTATCTTTTAACTAAACAGTCCATATTTTTCTTTGCACAAGGTGGTTTTTCCTAGCAAAAATGGATAACTATGACAAACAGTTTGGACATAATGCAAGGGTTTATTCCAGTGGAGAAATTAATGCACTGAACTGCATGTATCACATAACGTAAACTTTCTCCCAAAATACTGTGTGATCCCTGGTTCAATGATTTATGGCAAAATAATATCTTGAGGTGAAAAAGCTCTGCTGAGCTAGGGCTTGTTTGACCACAGAAAATATGCAATTTACTGATGATACCTGCTTTTAGCTTCCCTCTGTGCCCATTCCATCTAGCATCTCAGTCTATTATGGCCCCGCTGGAAAGTTTGGTTATTTGGTTTATGCAGTAGCTGGGATTTCCCAGCTGAGTCACTGAAGCACTAGTTTAGAAGGCAGTTGCAAAAACAGGGGCTGTAGAAATACTTGCACTCACATGAGTGTCCCCTCAGGGAGCTCACAGCGATGCTTATTTCTATTACATTTATTTTAAGCGGGAAAGAAAAAAAAGGTGAAAAAAAACCCAACCCCAAAAAAGCTTGCTAAGCTACATTCCTGTTGCTAAATTCCAGAAAAGTCTTGACAAGAATAAAGTCTTCTTGCAGCCCTGACAATCTCTGTTCTGCAGTGGCTGAAACCACAGCTGTGAGTACAAGCAGGTTCACCCCACTCAGCTCACTCCACTACATGGCAGAAGAAAATGAGCTGACACAGAAACTAACTCTATGTAGAAAGCTGCCAAAGGGATCCAGCCTGGAACATGTTGGATTCTTTACCATTTCAAATGTTTCACTCCACTCTGATCTTTCCCAAGAATCTCCTCAAAGCTGAGAGGGCATGTTCTTGGTACTGGCATTATTTAGTAGATTCTAGTGGTAGATGCAAGTTTATGAACTCTGATATACTCTGAGCCTGAAAGGTATGCACCCATAATCCCTGAGAACCTAAAAAATATGCCAGCGACATTTCAGCAACCTCCTCTGTGCAAATCATAGCAGCAAAATTCATTCTGATCCTCAAGGGCACCGCTGGCTTGTGCAAACTCACCCTGAGAACAAGCCTCACCCTCTGATGGCTTCTGTCCAGACACCAGCCACCACCAGGTTGGGTGGATGGGCAGATGCCCAGAACCTCCTGCCTTTACGCAAAAGTCCTCCTTTTGTAAAATCTAAATCCATGTGTAAGTTGTGCTCAAGAAAATACCTGGTACCAGTTTCCTTAGAGATGAGCTGTGTTAACCAGAAGTATATACTGCCCTTCAAAATACTCCTCTGTTCTCATGGAGACTGGATTTTACATTTACTCTTTTGAGATTTGTTCTTCTCTGCTAAAGCATGTGAAGGGGTCCAACAGTGATAATAATGGAGGAACAAGAGAGACAACCCAAAACCAGCAGTTTTCGAAAGCAGAGGATACAGGTCTGAAGACCCACTGCTCAGCTCTTCCTTCCTGCTGGCCAGGACATGCTGAAAATCACTTATTTGCACACAGAAAAATCACTTTGTTATTTCTGTAATCAAAATTAGGCTGATAAATGTAGCTTTAGAAAATGAAACATACGAAAAAATGCAAAACTCATCAAAATTTACAAACTTTCATAAGTAAAACATGTTCAAAGGTTTTTGTTGCTCTTGCAACAGTTTCTGTCCCCTTTTTTCCCCACTGAACAAAACCAATGCCCCTATTTCATGTAAAGATACAGTCAGAGAACCAGCTTTTCACTGCTTCTCTCCCCATAGTACTACTCCAAATTTGCGATGTTTCCATTTTATTATCTGAATCCTTCCCTACCTTTGAATGAAACAAAGAGCAACTCACTAAATGGCTGCTTTTCTCAGTTATTCTTAATTATTATACTGTATTTTAGAGAACAACAATCATCCTCCCCCACCACTACATCACAACACCAATATTTGCGTAGTAAAAGGAAACTCAAGGGGGAAACATCTGTCACAGAAAAAAAATATTTACTGACATATGGTTTTCTGAGAAACAATAAACCCTCCTTGTCAGTTTTGTGCAGCTCAAAATGTACCTTAGATGGTTTTGTGATTAATGAAATATATTGACTTTTTCTAAACACATTATTTTCAAACCTGCAATTCTGTCACACATTTGTCCTCCAACAGTTACCTGATATGAAGTCACTCGAGAAGCTGTGCTCTGACACTTACTGCTACAATTCCCACTTTCTACAGGAAGAAAGATGCACGTGGGATCATCCAGCACCATCTTTGCTCTGTGAGAACATCCTCTCTTTGAGAGCAATCCCACCACCGAGCAGCAGTACAGACCTGGGGGCTGAAAGCCTCTTGCCTTATTGACATCTTGGCTTGCAATAAGGAAAGCAGACTGCATAAGTGACCAAGCAAAACCTGATTTTTTTTTTTCCAAGAAAAAGCTGAGTGTGAACATCGCAAGGCTGCCAGCACCTTCCTGCCAGCTGGTGGAGAGACTATGCCAGAACTGCGCAATATGTGTATTCTGAAGATATATTTTAAACTCATGTTTTATGCCTTTGGAAAGTATCATTTTATAGTTTATATTAATTACTGCAGCTGTTTTATCCCATTTATGTTTAGAGATGGTCATAGATAATCCTGATAAAGAGCCATACTCTGACAGAGCCTATAGGTGCTCGTGCAAAGATGGGTCAGGGTCAAGCCCGGGACACACTGGTCCCTGACCTATATTACACTCCTGTAAGCAGATTACACCAGTATATATTTTTTTGCTTTACCCTTCTTTGGGAAGGCTATCAATTGCTACATTCACAGGGGCTGATAGCATCTGAACTGGAAAAATCCATTTTCCATTCCTGAATTGCAGCAGAATGCCCCCTCTCTTGTCAGGAACTCTGTTTAAAGGCGTCTTTAGCAGAGGGATTCTCTCTGGGCAGACAAAGACCATTTCAAAACAACAGGGCCATGAAGCAATGAAAGGTTAAAGGCCTCACTAAAGGGATAAAAGTGCAATAGAGTCATCTGGATTAAGGCTCTCTCTCGCCGCCCTGATGTCTACATTGAGAGGGAAGGATTCAATTTTTTAAAGACACATGCTGGATTTGCAGTATAAACCCCTGATTGTAACATACTGTCTTTCATCTGAAGATCTCTATCTGGAGGTATTTAACAAACACTAATAAGTTACCATGGCTGGCAGGGTTTTACTTCTGTGCTACAAAACGCAGAACTGTAGAAAAGAGGAAAAAAACCCTACAAAAACCAAACAAAAAACCCCAAACCTTGCTCGTTTAGAGGCATGAGCAGAGAACCTGCAGCTCACATTTTTTAAAGCAGCAAGTGGACTTGAAATCTCAGCTGACTGGCCTTCGTGGTTGGGTGACTTCTCTCATGCTCCTCTTTCCAGGGCTGCTGCTCCTAGCAGAAGGCACTCAACACAAACTCATCTACAATTAGAGGCAAAATAGTTCCCCTTAACTATAAAGTACATTAAGTAACCCGGTTATAAATCTATCAACTCCCTTAAAAAAAACCACATTTTTTTAAGAAATATTAAAACATTAATAATGTAACTCAAGACAACTTCTCAATCTGTTGTTAAATCCTTACTAAAAAGTGGGGTGTAGACAGGGCTCCTGAGAAGCAGAAGACAGTTCTTAAAACTTTTCCATACAGCACTTAGCACAACAATAGTGCCAGGGTACCATCACTGTCTCTTACTAATACTTGCAATGGATTTTCATCAAGTCCTTGTGAAAAGGTGGCCCTGAGACTCACACATATATTTTGTTAATGCCTGGAGAGATTCTTATTATTCTATTTCTGGATCAATTAATAGGATAATTTTCATAGTAAGGTACTGGAGGCAGCAACCCATCTTAAAAATGAAGGCTGAGTAGATTTTTATCATGTAACAAGACTGCACTGGTAACCACATCATCAGAAAACATTCCTAATCCCAGCAGTTGTTATAGAAATGATAATAGTTTGTGCTACATCGTTTCAGTCTGTCCCATCCTTGTCTTCCAGCTGCTGTCCAAAAGTGATTATAAATAATGGGGCTATAAAAGCCATTCAATAATTAGAAGATTCATTGGCCATATGCCAGCAGTGACAAAAGAGAGTGATTTATGTAAGATGAGTCTGTCACATCTGTCAGATCACAGTTTCATTACGCCTGTGGCTTTAAGGTCACAGTTTAGCACTGTTCCTACAGCCATTTGTCAAGGGGGTGCTGGGGAGAAGAGGTGTAATACATCATGGTTTTGTTTGCTTTCTTGTTTTAACTACTAAGTAAATAAGTAAATAAAGTCCAGTACCTACATTTGTTATTTCATGTCTCTTGTGAGGTCAAAGATACAAGAAAACATTCATCATGGTTGGCCAGAGTTCAAATAAGATCACAAAGCACAAACATCCAGTTTAAAAGCCTTAAGCATTCATGTGGCTTCTTAAATTCAATATATACTAAGCATGTTCTGTCTTCCAGTCACCCATGAAATGAAGGCACCTTGTAAACCCGTAACATGTTGGTAAATTAATTGCTACTACATTTTCCTAACACAAGTAAACTTAAAAACCTTTTATGGCTCAGTGTTCTAAACTGATATATAAACATTGCCATGGGAGTTTCAGCTTAACAATTAACATGGCTCAGCAAACAACTAATTTGATCCCAATTCCATTTTCTCCTCTTTTTTTCTTCTAAACAAACAAACAAAAACACCAATGAACTTTTATTGCTGGGGACCAATACCAGTACTATAAAGTCCAGATGTTTGGATGTTCCCCATAAAAACTTCAATAACGTCATCTGTTATTGTCAATGATTGCTTCCATTCCAGCATGGACAGTCTCTGGTGAGAAAAACTACTGGTCTGAGGGTACAAACCGGATCTCTGTTGGAAATGCTACACACCCAGTCAAAGCCAGTATATTACTGTAATTTGTACCAGCCTCCTAGAGCCAGACTGCACACAGAAGAATTGCTCAGATCAGAGCCTGGATGCTGCCATTATTCTAACAAATCCATGCCACAACCAAAGCAAAATAACTGCTCATCCTTTACCCACCTCTTGAAGTAAAACATAAAACGCTTCCCAATTTTTATGCTTTAAAACCTTCTCAGAACAACAAAGCCTCATCCATTGCAAAAGCCTTCCAGTGGAAGGAAATTATGATAAGCTGGAGGGTTCTGCCATAAAGAATTGCACAAAGTTACAGGATGAACTACCTACACAGCAATAAAACTCCACTTTGATGGAGCATGGTTAAGGCTTCAGCAGCAGCCTGGCTGCTGAATCAGCAGCGAGCACTTCAGTGCAGCTAGTAATTCCTGTCTGGAGAATGAATAACACTTGTTACTTTATTACTAACAGAACTTCTTAAAATATTATTTTAGGTGTAAGCTGCGAATCTGAAGGAGATGTATTCACTCAAAACTTTCGGGTCGTGTTCAGAATCAGGCGTAACCAAGAGCTTTCTTGGCACGGTACCTTTGGTATCACTCTCAACCTGCATGGGTGAATGAACCAACACTGAAGTGGTAATTCAGCATTTGCTGCTACAGAAATGCACTTAACAGATCATAAATCCCTGGTGAAACTATTCTACGAGCACCTCACCTCATCTACTGCATTCACAGGGCGCTACCCCTTATTTTCTGTGCATTAATAGGGATTCACGTTTCTACTGCAAATTTAAACAAATAGCCTTTCAGTTGAGAAGTGCCAGAAAAACCCACAGAGCTCAGCCTTGGAGGTTGAAAAGAAAAAAATATTGTTATTTATACACCAGGCCTGAAAATTTTGAACATTCGTGACAATCAAACTTCTGTTGCCCCCAGCGGAATTCAGGCCATCAATACCAGCAAATCCAGCAGTAAGCCAAGCCTTACTCCACCTTTGGCCTCTTCAAGCTTCTGGCATCCTCAAAGTTCCAGCCCTGAATTCTTGAAGCTCTTGGGGAAGAAACTTTCCTTCACCCTCCAACATCTTTGCAGCCCAGGATAACCCTGACCTGGGATAGAGGGAGGCCACACAGCCACGATGGCACCCCCAGAAGGGGAGCATGGTCTGCTACAGGCAGACAAATCAGATCTTTCTATCTCAAGAAGGAACTATTTTATTACTCTCTTCCACAAAATACTGAGGTTTGAGTTTGGCTTTTTTCCTGTGCCTGAGCAGGTCAGTGTTGGCAGGTGACACAAATTACTGGGGATTGCTAAAGTTTGTGTTCACATGAAGCAAAAACTTGATGCTGTTGATCTTTGCCACAGCTTTGCTACAGGCTACAGCAGGTTTCAATGCAGAGGGATCCTGCCTTAAAGTAACAGCATGAAGAAGAATATGAGAACATTTTCTGCTCCTCTCTTCTTAAATCATGTGATACCCCTTTTGTGTCCATATGGATCCCGAAGCACCACAACACTAAATAAATGATGACATTTCTCCAGACAAAGTGGCAACCATATCTGCCCCAGTGAAGTCTAAGGAGGGAAAAATCTGATACATGTGATGTAAAAATATGGGTAGCTGAAAACATGCAGCTCAACAGCAAGAGCACATGACGAATAGAAAAGGGAAAAAGAAAGGTCAGCAGCAGTAATGAGTGCTGGCCTTAGATACCTCTAAAACACATTTGAACTGGCCAGGCACAGAGCTTCAGAAACATGACACTGGTGCTTCCATCCATATGGATGCTGGCAGATGTAGAGCCAGCCAGGGTGCTTCACAGGCATAGTTAATTATGAACCCAACTAACTATTAAGAGCTGGAGATTAACCACTCCTACACTGCTACTGACTCATAGGAGACCTCTTTTCTTCCCTCCGTGCCATTCTCAAAAAATGCTGCAAGCTCCCAAACTCTTGCCTCAGCTTTTTGTTTTCCTTGTTCACTTTGAAGAATCCATAGACACACCACAAGGAGAGAGTCCAGAGTGTCAGGTGGTCTCTGGGAATGACAGTAGAGAGCAAGATGAGCCAAGGTGAGAGAAGGGACCTACTGGGATGACAAATGCAGAATATTTTCCTAATAAAATGAAAAATCTCCAAGATAAAACTACAATCCTGATTAACAGCCATTAATATTAACATTAATACTGATCAATGTTTTCACAGGAAAGCTCAGGGAGGTAAGTGTGCAAAGAACAAAGTAATGCAACATTCTCTAGACCTGTTTTCAATGAAATTTGGATTAGCATCATGCTAAATACTTTAGACAGTTCTGTGGCCAGATCAGTGTTGAACCAGAGTTGACTGACAGTCAAGCTGCAACATTAAAGCTATGTCCATAAATGCTTCCTCTTGGCAGTGACCTTAAACCAAGCGCCCTGAGCAAAGCCTCAGCTCTGCAAAACTTTGCAGAAAGCCAGACCCAGAGGTGAACTTAGAGAAGCAGAGACATTCCTCTGAGGAAGGCTTTCTGTCTTGCCACACAAAGACACTGCTGTGTTGGGGCATTTTGCACTGCGTGTTCCAGCAAGAAAGAGCAATGAGGAGTACGGAGCGGTCAATAGTGGCAAGAATCGTTGATGCTGCCACGTAGGCTTTTTTAAAAAAAAAAAAAAAAGTAAGAAAGAAAATAAAAAAATCCCTCCTACACAACTGAAGTGAATGCAGAATGAAGCCATTGTAAGAGAGTGCCATGGGATGCAGCCTCTTTCCACGAGCGGCTCTGAAAGATTGAGGCTGAGCGGCTCACGCCCCGTCTGCGCTGAGCCTTTCCATCAATGAACACAGACCAGGCTATGTGAGCAACCCAACCTTCCGGTCATACCTCATCAGGAACACACAGCCTGCCTGGGAGCCACACAACAGCGTTTGTCACTGACACCTACTCTGTACAACTGTGTTGTGTGAAGCAACCTGGATAAGGGAGCGTTGTTTCTTTTCCTTCACTCCGAGTCTCGAGCTGCCAGCAAGCCTTGCCTTTTCTGGGATGCAGGGAGGGCTTATGGGAGGCAGCAGAAGTAGGGCATGGGGTGAAGAAGAAAGTCTAGCTCGAACAGTAAGAAAAGGAAAATCAAGACGAAAGGCACTTGCAGTCTTTCACTCCAAGGAAACGACCCGCTTCTGGAAATGAGATGCATATCTCTGTATGTCTCCTGAAAGGAGTTACCATATGTTCTAAAAGCAGGATATAATATTTGAGCTGTAAAAGCCAAATCAGCTTGAGAAACAGACGGCATTACAATGCTTTAGCAGAACAAGCCCCACATAACAATATGCCAACAAACTCATTTTCTAGAATGGCACTAGGAAAATATTTGCAAAATCTGAAACCCATTCCCTAAATACAGCATTTGGTTCTTCCAGAAAAATGGGAAAAAAGTTACACATATGCCAGAATTGGGGGATTTTAAGTAGCTATTCGTATTCTTTGATTTTTTGCTTGCTTTTCTCCATAATTTAGGCATGGATAGTAGGTTTCGCTGCTCTTTTTTAAACCTCAAACTCCTTCAGCAGTCAAGTCATTCTTGTTCCTCCTTGATTGCTGGAGGGACAAACTCCCATATTGCCCAGCCAGGTCACCTCTGAATACTAATCACAGCATTACAGTTTTTCACTCTGACCTCACGGGCTCCGGGGCACATGTCAATATTAACAGCCTCATTTCCAGAGGCACTGAATACATAAAATCTAATGCTGAGAACCTGTGATTGTCAGGCCATAAACCACACACTAAATGCAGATATTGTCAGAACACTAGAATTTTGATGCTGCTTTTTTAATTTTTTTTCCCCCCCCTTACAAGTGCCTCTATCACATAAAAAATGGCCTTCTTGGAAGAAACCAGCTACAAATCATAATGTGTCCAAAGCATCTGCCAACTGCTTTGGCCTGTTCTCTGGTGTAGTTGGATGATACACACTCAGGTGCACCAGTGTCTCACCAAAGAAAAATAAATTATTATTTTCCTCTGCAATACACCCATCTACAGAGGGTTACAGGTTAATTTTCCAACTTCCTCCAGCAATTTCCCAGAAACGAGATTTTTGAAGAAACAAATAAAATCAGAAACAAGACTTGCTGTGGTCTATCCGTAGCAAATAAAGGTCCTGCTCCTACTACACTATTTTCAAAGAGCACAACTAAGCTTAACTTCAGATGGACCTGCTTTTTTCTTTTTCCTATTTTAAATGTAATTACACACTTGTGTACACACAGAACAGACACCGAACTACAAGCATACAGTACAAAAAGAAGCACACAGGCAACAATGCTTTGCAATTCAGAAAGTCAAGCTCTCAAAGCTGAAAATAATTATGAGCTAAATCTGTTGGGAAAAAACATTTAAATGGAAAAACGTGTATAACAGTTGGGAGCTGTTGAAGCACACTTTACAAGAGGCACAAGAAGCCACAAAAATGGAATAATAAGGTCACACTGGTTTAAAAAACAACCTGGCTTATAGGGAAAGTGACTGCAGCTTTTTTCAATTTCGTCTTGAAGACAAAGGGAAAACAAGATCTAAGCAACTGGACTAGTTCTGTTTAATTATTCTAACTGCAAATACGTTTGTTTTATTTTTATTTCACCATTACAAGTGTCTTCTGAGGGTTGGAGGATATTCTCCATCCCTGGAAAATGTTACATCAAGATTGAATGTTTTTCTTGAAAAAACATGTTCAAGTTTAAAGAGAAATTGATTCAAACTAGTTCTATAATGGCCTGAGCTATTACTTGGAAATGTAATTTAGGAAGATAGTGTTGAATAGTCCGGTAAAGTATCTGGAAGAATGGGGAATTTAAAAGAGTTCAGAGCAAAACAATGCCATGAGCTGAAGCTTTTCAATCAGCTGACTGAGAACCTACACAAATTGAGAAAACCTCAGTGGTAAAAGGAGAGTGTTAACATGACCATTCTGTTGTAAAAGTAATTCAATACACAGCATTGTGGGCCTCCCTTTTGTGCAGGAAATGGGACTGAAATTCTAAAATAAGACTTTACAGCACTGACAGAATAAATGAGTTGGATGAAGCAAGCAAGAACTACGGCAGTCCAGTTTGTTATGGGTTTTAATAAAGTTCTACTATATCTTATTGGCAAAAGTCAAAACTAAGAGTGAATGAGGGCAACTTCCACACACAGTCATGTAAAAAAAAAAAAAAAGAAAGTTCTGATTTTCAGGCCTGTCTCTTGCACATAGAGCAACCCTTCTCTTCTGTAACCTCCACATTAAAGGCTAGTCAATGACAACATCTAAAATATCAAAAAACTCACATTTGAAACAAAAAAACAAGTAACTTGAATAGCCTTGGTCTCCAACATAAATTTAATACCTCATATAAAGCAAGTTTGGCAATAAAAAAAAGTACATGAAAAAACTTACTAGGCTCTGTAATAAATATCTTTTTTGCCTTGGTCACAAGGTCTTGGTTTCTTAATGAGTTTAGGAGTGCCTGTATCATGTTTCTGTCACTCCAACTTTCCCCCCCAAGAAACAAATATGAATATTACAGATGGTAAACCCCACATTTTCTTGAACAGGAAATAAATGTTTATACGTGGTATATAGCAAAACATACATTTCCAGAGACAATAGCTACAAGATTTAGACTTCTTAGTGCAGGAATTTTTAATGGAAAACACATTTTTGGGCATAAGAATTTTAATTACAAAGAAACAGCACACAAGTTGCTCCTTTAGATTTAAAGCAGAGCAGTTCTGCAGCAGAATCAAAAAGACATGGTCTCTTTTGGTGAAAAACAGAATACTGGAATAAAGAGAGAAACACTTAACTCAGGCATGTGGCGGGTTAGACATTTCCACAGAATGCTTTTGATCACAAAACGACATTTGTCAAAAATGAAGATATTTCTCAAGAACGTGACATTTCTGCAGAAATCAGACATAGCTCTGATGGTGCCTTTTCCAATCATGCCTTAGCCTCCCAGGCTACTCCTGCCAGTGGTTCATATGTTTCCAAGCTCAGTCAGTCAAGCCCATCTTCCTATCTCTCCCCTTCTCACAATCTTTAGACAATGCATACAGCAGGAATAAGAATTAGCACACCAATCTGAAGGTGTCTTGTGAAAGGCTACCGATACCCAGGCTTGATCTTCACACTGCCAACAAAAAGAGAACCAAAGCACCAGCTCAGTTTTGAAAACACACAACAAAAATTGGTACCTCCAGAATGAAGTTTCACAGATTCTGGTTTGGTAGAAAAGGAAGTACAGGCCTTTGTGGCAAGTGAACCCTCCTTTGTGTGAGCACATCTACTTAGCCGCAGGCATCTCACCCTAAAAAACAATTAACTGGAAAATACAAGACCAGAAGTGGTCAAAATAACAGTTTCCCAGAAGTCAAAGTGGAGGGAAACACTGGTTTCATTCCCATAACATTACTCTTTCCAGCAACAGACTTGGTGGTTTTCTTGCATATCCACAAAAAAGGGCTTTTGTGAAAGATTAACAGAAAAAGCAGAGATGAAATGTTTAATCAGGCTTTCCTGATGACTTTGGCATCATGGGACTTTTCCCATTTTACAGGACACAAGTAGACCTGACCATGCTTTATGCCCATTTTTGCCAGCAAGTGTTGGCTTTCCAAACACATGGTTCTAAGCAATTTGCAATTCTGCCAGGGAATCTTCATGCTCAAGCATCAGCTTTACTGTCACTGCCATTAAAACCAACAGCCACTTTATTTTTTAAATTATTTTGATAAGCATTCTGACGATCCAGCTAAAGATAACAAGAGAGGCAATAGAAAGCAATAAAAATCAGCATTAATTGTCTAAATACTAATTCTTCCTCAAGGTTTTATTCTTTAATTTTTGAGAGCTCTCCTTGTACTTTCTCGGTTGGTTTGCCAACAAACATTTTTCAGCCCCATTTAATCAAATGCATTTGGATGGAGGTCTCTGACTCTGAAATGGAAAGCTCTAATCAGCTTATCCTCAAATTCATTTTATGCTTCTCTCACTTTTGGTAGTGCATAGTCAAAGCCCTGGAATTTCTGCAAGGCTGAAAGACTTTTTAAGCAACACAGGCACACCGAAGCCTCTTGTACTCCATCTACAACTGGAGGAGAAAAACAAGCTCTAGAGGTCTAAACTGATCCAGCAAGAGATGCAAGGAAGCACAGTATGGGCCTCACATTTCTGCTGAGTGAATGTCACTGTGGTTTCTGCTTTTATGTTACTTTGGGACTTCCTAAAGCTCTACCTCCACTCATTAAGCCATCAGGAGTTTTTCTGCTGACTTAAAAGGACTCTGGGTCAGAACCTCCCAGCTTGGCAAGAAGAGATGTCAGACCTATGGCATGCAAAAGGAATAGCTATTTATCAAAGGAGCAGTCCAGAATAATGCACTGTTCCTGCTTGAACACAGTCCCACTGTCCCACTTTTAGAGTCTGAACCAGCATAGATGAACAAAGGAGGAACTTTGGAAGACAGGTAGGTTTTTAAATAGAATAGAGCATTATGCACAACAGGCATCCTGGGGCCACAGATGAACAGTTAACAGAGGGGACTCAAAATCCCAAGTCTCCTCCAGACAGGATTTCTGCACTGTTGTCCCCAGCTTTATGCTCTCACACTCCCCGGTTAAAAAGCCCCATGGCGAGACCCTCAGGTTCCTAGAAATAAAGTCTGTTGCTGTTTCTTAGTGAGTCTAGCCAGGTTGGCATGGTAAATCCACCACCTTTGACATGTGTTTTCTCATACTTCTCTCCTGGGAGTTTTAAAACTGTATGTCAAAATATTAGTTAATTGGTCTAATTTTACGTTTCTTTGTTTTTGGCTTTTCCTTTCAGACACAGCCTGTTTGACAATCAAGCTTTTAAAAGGAGCTTAGGAGAGTGGTCCTTTTGTGATACAATGCTCCCCGGTCCTGCCTTTCCACCTGTGCTCAGACCCAGAAGTTCCACTCAAACAAGGTACATCCACACCATGTACACACAAGCCTACACTGCCAGCACATAAATGGCAGATGCATCTACACAGGCTGACAATTGATTTACTCATAATTTGCAACCCTTTGCAAAGGAACTAGACTTCCTAGCAATCAATGAGAAAATAACCTTGTTAGCAAATAAGCCAAGGTTCTTTTAAATTAATCAGTTCTTTTTCATCCAAACAGTATAGGTAATGAAAGAGATGGTGACATTTTACATGACCTATAAAAAGTAGTGTTTCTATTTTAGGCTCTCCTTCGTATGGGTGCCAGGATGATTATGTTTTGTTTACTGGACAAAATAATCTCTTATTTGTTAAGGCTTGAATGCAATTTCATACAGTACAAAATCTTATCTTCTATTGTCTTAATTATCATCTGGAGGGTTGAAACATGAGACGATAGCACAGAGTAAAATGAATATTAATGTGTTCTCTCTGCAATTTAAAGAGAAAGGACTTGGAGTTTTCTTTTGCCCATGTGCTTAACATGCCACAGCAGAATAGTGAATTATATCCCATTTAGCTGTTATTGTTTCTCCAAGTAGCACGAAGAAAACAGACATCAGACTCCCTGCATTACAGGTGTTCAAACACACAACCTTTTCCTCTAATTTCCTTTTACATCATTTGCTCAAAAGTTTTAAAATGTTTCCTACTTAGAATGGTGTGCAAGGCTATGCCACTGTTTTTAAAGTTCTTTGTATGACACCTTTGTCACCTACAACATGTTCTCATGTCAGCCTGAAAATACAAGCAGCAGGAGCCTTTTCTCTCATTTACCTCATTTGCATCCTAATAGCCAGAGAATTCAAGCATGGAGGAAAAAAAGGTGCATGTATCCCGGGAGGAGATGGGGAAAAAAGAGAAAGTCTTGGATGGTGAACAGTGCACAGTGACTCCTTCCTAGGTAGAAATCAAAGGGAGCTTAATGTGCTGATTTTAAATTAAAACAATCGTAATGCATGGCCTGACTGGTTCAGAGTGATTCCAAAAGTATCAATAGGAAGCGAAAAAGACAGCACTCAGATGCAATGCTACATGGTTTAATTCTTTTGCAGTTTCATCCTGCTGTATCAGCACTGACCTTTCCAGGTCTGAAAAAGAACCGAGAAAAACAAAAACGTTTATTCTCCCTTTTTTTGAACAAAAAGAGGAATTGCATTAGACTTTTTTGGGGGGCTTCATACACACTGTTAGAAATTGAAAAGAATAAGCAAAAATCAAGAAAGAGAAATATCAATTAGAAGAAGATTGGTTTCCAAATTTGTGCTGATATGGCAGTCAAGCTGTATTGACCAAAAAAAAAAAAAAAATATTTCTTCAGAAAGAGAAATTTAAGTTACCCAAAAACATAGAAACAAAGAGTTTGTGCAGCTAGAACTCCTTTTTAATTTACTTTTCATGCAAAACAAAAATGCACTAGGCATATGTGTCTCTATGGCACCTCGCACCCATTAGGAAAGTGAAGCAAACGTTTCAGGTTTGACTTGGCCCTTGCGGACTCCAGGGTCAAATACAAACACAGCAATGATCATACAAAAAATCCTTTTCCCCTAGTGCCGTTTTATGCCGTGATTATTTTAAGGCCATTTTACATCTAAACAACTGCATCAGTTTTTTTCTCTTTGAGGTTCTTTTAGTTTGTTTTAACTACTTTGCAAAATCCCCAGATGCATAATTCTGCTTTAGCAGCTGCAAATTCAATCAAGTGGATTAACTTCATGCCCACCTAAGTGGTGTTCAGAATACAAAAACATTCATCATCCCAGTGTTTCTGTTGCAGCCTAGATTCACTGAAGGATGAGACAAAAGGAAGACAGCCCTGTGCACACGTTGTGACACTGTTCGGATAATCCCACCTGCGGCAGGAACACTGTTGGCACATTCCCTAAAGCCAAGGAGCCACAGCCTCCTCTGACCAATGGAATCCTCTCCAATATATTCACCATGTAGAATTAGAGATTAAAAAAGTAAGAAGTGGGGTTTAAAGGTATTAAAAGTTTGAGGAAACTGCTCCAATTAGCAACAGAAGAGTGTGAATTAGGTGCTAATCACTCCACTCAAACCTAACAGGAGGTGAGTGGATGGGATCTGAGGCTCCTCATAGCTCCAGTTTATGGTTGTGGAAGGAAGTTTGCAGTGGTCTGGCCAGAACCGGCCTCCCCCATGGCACCAGCACTGCACTCATGGGGAGCAGAGCACTGAGACTTTCTTTCCACAGCCAGCAGCTCTAGAAAACTCCACACTGTACTTCTGCCCATCTCACACAAGCTTAAAAAACTCCAAGTCACCACTACCTGTGCAAGACCTCATATACAGAAGTCCTCCTACTATATTTCCAAACTGTTTAAACAAACACCCAGCAGCAGCCGCAGAAACACAAATATCTTCTGTTTATTGGATGACATAGGACATTCCTACCTGAGCACTCCAAATAACAATCAACACCTGTATACGTACAATGCTACTTGCTACAGTCAAAGAATAAGGTCACTCAAAAATATCCATCTAAAAAAAAATTTAAAAATAAAGAAAAAGATGAAAAGGACAAAAAAAAAAAAAGTGGAATTAACAGCCAAACACCAAACAACTGAGAATGCAATTAAGCTGACTGAGGTAAACCAAGAGCAAAACCTATCTGATAAATGATCAAATCATACAGTCTAGCAGATTAGTGTCTACTGAACAGAAGGGCTGAAGAACACAGACACTCCAGTGTGATAGCTACAAAGCAGAGTTTAATGAAATGATAAGCTATTTAAGTAAAGCATTCACGGCTATGACAATTCATTTGCACAAAGTGAAAATAGAGTAGAAATTTGTCAAAGTGCAAATACAACAGTAACCTATTGACACAGGGTCAAAATGTGAAGGGGAGAATCAAGTTCAAGACACCAGAGCTACAATTACTGCAGTGTTCTTATAACAACATTTCTCTCCTTACATTGCCATTTGCCATCAAAAGGTAGATCTAAGGAACTCATTAACATGAAGAAAACCAAATCAGACATTACTGAAAAGGAAGTGAAAAATATCCATCTTATAATTTGAATTAAGATTTCCTGCTGGAGATCGCCTTTATCTTTCCAGGCAAAGTAGCAAAGCGATTCTGTAGAATTTAACTGAGAAATAAGGCACACAAAAGGGCTGTTTATATGCACATCTCAGTGGAAGATACACAGTAGAAATAAGTCCTCTGTACAAAACCGAGCATTGCATATCAAACAACACTGCCATTGCTTACCTATGAAATATCATATTTATGTCACTGCTTACCTATGAAATATCATATTTAAATTTGTTTCTAGGGAAACTCACATTGCATTCCCCCAAAAATGTAGTTATTTTTACATTAATACAGTTATGATACACTAAACATAAATATATCTATGCCAAAGCAAAAGGAAGTACTTGTATTTCATTTTGAAAGTCATTGATCTGGTTAAGACATTGGTATTTTGACCACCAGGTTTAATTTTGAAAGGATTTGAGCAGCTTTACTGTCCAGCAGCCACGAATAATTCTGTGCTTGAATACTTTTTATGGAAGCACACGAAGCAGAGCACCACTGCAACCCACAAAGCACAGGTCATTACTCTCACTAGTTTTATTACATGGGCAAATTATTGCAGGTTAAACAAACTATACACTTCTCTCAACCCATCTGACTTCTTTTGCTCTCTCTCTCCATATACACACATATTTTTCTCTGAAACATTTCAGTTTTCCTAAGCAACACAACAAATTGTTTTGATCTTCTTATGAAAGGAAAACAAATGGATTAGGGATTCTCCAAGTGCCCAACAGCATACATGCAATAGAAGCTTTTGAACACTTCTGCATCCCTTCAACAACCTCTTTCAATAAGAATTCACCTCTTGCTTCAGCCGGATTGCTTAAAGAAAAATCTGTTTCACACTACAAGCATTACAGCTCATACAACAGGAAGAGCTGCAAATATCAGGAGAAGGTTGACTTGACTTGGTTGATAAAAAGAACTAACCTGGAAGCGTTAAAGGCACACGTGCAAACAATACACAAAACTATTAACTCATTTATTTGGGATCGTGTTTAGTTCCCTCGGTAAAGAGAATAAAATGTGAGAGAGGACTGCAGGTGTTCAAAGGGGAAGCCAGAAAGATGCCTGACAGGTTTCAGTTCAGTTCTTCTATCAGCTATTCCAGGAACTTATTAATGTCAAAGGAGTTATGTCTGCATAAGCTAGAGGAGAGTCAAAGCACCAGTGTAAGCTGCCTGCAATAAAGACAGTTGCCTGCTGTGGTTGTCAGCACTAGGAAATCATATATCTCTGGATGGTGTCTTCTACAACTTTTTCCTTGTAATTCCTCACAATGGATTTTCTCCTCTTCTGCATTTTACATCTTAAAACTGTATAAAGCTTGCCAACTCCACCTTGGTTTTTCCTTCCTGGTAAATCATTAGAAATGACTGAAATAGTTCTGTGCAAATAAACTCACGGCCAACCCTTCAGCTCCCGTCAAATGCCATTCTGAGGATTATGTGCCCTGAAAATGGAAGTTGCACCCAACGCCTTCCAAGTCCTTCACCTAACCAAAGCAGAAGGTTTGATATTAAGCAAATTCCTGATTTCACAATGGATTTGCAATTAAATATCACAGGAAATGGTTTTTTTTTTGCAGTTTGACTTCAAATATGGTATGTGTCACAGTGTTGTGGGGGAACTGAAAAGAGAAAAGATGAAAACAGCACGGCTTGTCATCACTTCCATAATTTCATTGAGAAAATATTTCAGAAATATAAAACTGAATGGATGGGGTTTTAGGAAGACAAGGTTCTTTTTATTCAGTTTAGACAGAGCAGAGAGTGGCAAGAAAAACTAATGGATAAACTTCTTAACTACACTGAGGCTCGTCAGGGGTTTGAGTGTGCCCTTCAGCCTGCTGCTTTCTGGAAAGCTCCAGGCTGCCAAGTGAGTGATTTCTATTCTTATGGACTCTTCTGGGACCACACAGTCTCCTTTTACTGGTAGGGTTCAAATGTTGTGTTCCCCTTGCCAATACAGGATATAATGGTCCACAACTCAGAAAAAAAATAATTCTTGCTGTTTAAGTACACAGTGATCACAGAAGTATATGACAGAAGATGTGAGAGAGGTACAACTACATGATGGTGAGGACAATCTTTAAATAGAAAGGACACCTTTTTCCTAACTACTTTTTCCTTCTCCTTTTCTCTCTTTTTTTTTTTTTTTTTTTTTTTTTTTTGCGGGGATGGACTAAAAGAGACTGGATATTTTTCAAATACCCCACATATAAGTTATCCCATGTTTAACTTTATTGTGCCTTTCTTTTCTTTACCCAACCCTCCTGCCTGCTTAGATGAGAAGTTCAATGAACTATCAGTTACCTTCCAACATTATTCCTACAGTATCAAGCACCTTGAGCCTGATATGATACCAGTAGCAATATCCACAATACAAATACAGACGCTACACGCACACAGTTACATCCCTTTCTTCTTAAGGACAGAAACTTATTTTGGGCACAGATTTGTATCTGTTCTCAAACTTCTCAAAAAAAAAATAAATCAGACATTTCAGAAACAAGAAGGATCTTGGGAAACCCAAGTAAACACTGCTGTACATCCTCATGTGACTGTGCACAAGCAGTTTAATGGTTCCATTAGAGGCCAGTACCAGACCCCACAGCCTGTTTGCTTTGCTGTACAGAACTTAAAATAACCACAAAGAGCAAATGCCAAGAGTTACTGTTATTACCATATGTAAAGTGCAGAACAAAATGATTTCCCATCAGTTTTGCTATGAAGAGAGCACGATTTTAGGATTACAGCTTTCGTGTCAAATGGCATCTCTGAAATTAAAAGCAATTCAAAGGAGAACCATCTAATAAGACAACAACAAGAAAGCAAAGAAGTCTGCTGTAGCAACACAAAACAGCAGACCATACAAACTGGCTGAGGCATAAAGGCAGAATGTATCCCAGTCAATGTTAGAGAACATGGTTAAAATGGCTGAAAAGCTTATATCTTCTTCATTGTAACATATTTGAGATCTGAGAACATCTTGAGTTCCTTATTAGCTGCAGTAAAAATGCCTTTAGTAAAAGGACACAGAAAATTACTAACATGAGTTTGAAACTTTTTTCCCAATTGCAGGATTCAAGTCACATCTGACTTGAATGTTACTTCTGTGATCAAAAAAAATCATAACACCACTATGTTTTTAAATATATATACACGTGCATCTGAAAATATACTGTGGTTATAACCTGTTAGGAAGTCCTGTCTGTAATATACATTGTGGACATTAACACAATGTATTCTTACATGCAGGGCAGGGAAGCACTCATCACTCTATATATGAAAGATTTTGATTCAGGACATGTGGAATGCATGCAGGCAGAAGAGGAGGAGAAAGACCACTGGAGGCCACTCAATTGCTCAGCCCAAGTGCTTTTACACTCTTGGCCTTAGAAGAGCCATTGCAGCGAGCAGCAGGGCCAGCAGTGGTCACAGAGAGCACTCAGTGACTGCTGAGGGTACAGATCAGTTCTAAAACATTTTGTTCCATTTAGATCCCATTCTCTCAGTGTGGTTTTTATCACACAGCACTATAATGATTCATTATGCTAAAAATTATTTCAAGACCAAAGACTAGAACTGTGCATTGAAATGCACAGGGCAACCATGAAAATCTCAAAATCTGTCAACAAATAAAGCTCATTTGGAAGAAATTGAATACAAAGGGCAGCTATGAAACCACTCAGTGTAGAGCAGCAGGGATTTGGTGCTGTGGCATGAACTTGAAAGTAACTGTCAATTTGGGATTTCGCGTGTGCACTGAGTCCTGGGGGGCATCAGGCAATGCAACACCAGCTGGAAAGGGAGGGGATTGTTCGGCTCTGCTCTGCACCGGTGCGGCCTCACCCTGAGATCTGGGGGCAGATTTGAGCACCACACTATAAAAAAAGACATTAAGCTATTAGAGAGCACCCAAAGGAGGGCCATGAGGATGGTGGAGGGTCTGTAAGGGCTGTATGAGGAGTGGTTGAGGTCCCTTTGTCTGCTCAGCCTGGAAAAAGGAGACTGAGGGAAGACGTCACTATGGTCTTCAACATCCTCACAAGGGGAATTGAAGGGGCAAGAGCTGATCTCTTCCCTCTCATGATCAGTGACAGGAAGGAAATGGTATGAAGCTGAGTCAGGGAAGGTTTAGGTTGCATATCAGGAAAAGGTTTTTCACCCAGAGGGTGGTTGGGCACTGGAACAGGCTCCCCAGGGCAGTGGACACTGCACCGAACCTGAGTTCCAGAAGCATTTGGACAATGCTCTCAGGCACACGTTGGGATTCTTGAAGTGTCCTGTGCAGGTCCAGAAGTTGGACTTCACGATCTTGATGAGTCCCTTCCAACTCAGCATATGATTGAAAGCCAAACAAACCTGTGGGTCTCAAGGCCAAACAGAGCTGTCTCCCTGAGATGGGAATCCAACCCCACCACAGTGTTACCACGTTTAGCCTGCAGCTAACTAGGAAAATGTTCACAGAGGTACGAGGTACACTGTATCTTGTAAGGGCAGGGAATCAATTCAGGTACAGATTATGCCTTCTTTTTTTCACACAGCGCCAGGTTTTGCTTGGCTAGATGGGTAACTAAATAAAAGGGACCAGTGGCAAAGTAAAAAACTAGGAAATTCATCTAAGTAGGTCACACTAAAATAGTCCCCAAAAAGGCATCAAAATTGTCATTTTCCTGCTCTACATGACTGGGCAGGCATTACTTTCCATCTGCCTCAATGGTAAGAGGGGATATGGCACCATACAGAAAATACAGCCAGAGACATTCATTCCTATTGCAAAGTCAGTATTTCTGCCAATTTATCTTTTTTACCACACAGATGAGAAGTTCTGGGTGGTTCAACTGCCTGCTTTGGTCACCCAAAAACTTGTACTAGTTATCAAGAAGTCATATTTAATACACTGGCATTGCTACACTGTTGTTAACCCAAGTGCTTGTATAAATCCATGTTATCTGAACACAAGAGAGAAGAAATGCATGGCATTTTTAAAGAAAAGCCATACATTCCCTCTCCTTTACTAAAAAAAATTTGGCCAGTTCTCAAAGTATCAACAGGCCAAGATAGATCCAAACTCTTTGAAGATATTGATTCACAGTTCAACTGCCTCAAGGACTTTTTTACTTGTAACAACAACCTTCAATAAAACGAGCGCCAATTTTTTTCTGTAATGCAAACTGTCAACTTCTGGAGGGCAAATGCTCTGTTTCCCACATTTCTTTCACTTTATTGTAGGCAAGGGGCTTTGTCCTGCTGAAGCACGGCTGGGAATGATTTGGTTGTCAGTCCAATTCACCACCGGTTCCAAGAGAAGAACCACTGTTTTTCCAAAACCTTTTTTACCTTGTCCAAAAGCCAAGAGGTAAAAAATGCTTTATGTTTTCTGGGTAAGCATGTTAAAGACAGAGTGTAAAAGTTTTACTGCAGTGGCATCCATTTACACAAGCAAAAGCACCACAGTTTGAATCTGGGCTGCCACTGCACATGCACCGCTATTCTATTTAATATTCTTTTCATAGCACTTCTAAGTACATTTGATCTCTTTGATAGCTTCTTGGCAATACTTTTTCATTAGAGTCATTATCTAAAAATCTTTTAATTTTCATTTTAATACACATAAACTCATTGCAAAGCTGACTTAAATACTGCTAAAGTCACTTGGAATAGGGAACTCAAATATGCTAAATTCTGCAAATTCTACCTGCTGAATACAACTTTTTGAACTGCAGATTGGATGAAATAAAGATGATGAGGAGGACATCAGTATTCTTGGTCAGTAATGGAAAGTTACTTTTCCCCTTCCCTAGTAAAGATTTCACCTTAAACAAGTCATCAGGGATCTTCAGTCTGCATTTAATAATTAGTCTTGTTTAGATATTCATTTCACAAAAGAATCACAGGCTGTGAATAAACAGAATAATCTTCCAAGCCGAATTTATTGGCATTGTTTTGTTCAATGGTGACTTTTGTGGATCTCAAATCCAGAGTTTTCATCACATACCCATAACATGATGAAAATTTGTCAAAGAAGAAAATCGTGGTATACCCTAGAAAATGCAAAGGCTTTAATGCGACAGATGCATTATCCAGAAGATCTACTTCTGAAAGATTTGCTCTTCTGCAACCTGAAAAAAGGCAAAGAAACCAAGTTCCTGGGAAACTAAGATTAGAGTCACATCTAAGTCATTGGACTAACTGTGATATGACTCATTTTAAATTGTTTCCACTTATCTACACCCTTGGGTTTTGCTATGAGACACACATTTTTTTGATATTTGGTACCGATTGTCAATTCAAATTAGACTAAACCGTAACAGCAAAGTCTGTGAGACCCTGGCTAGGAAGACTTTGAAAAAAACTATTACTTGATATACTTGAAAAATAAATAATATTCTGCTGCTTTGGAGAAACCCAGGATGGGAAGAGCAGAGCTGTCATCTGCTACAACAGAGATAAATTAACACGGCTCTGCCAGAGAGCCCAATATAGGACATTGTATTATGTACAGACTCAGGATGTCTTAATAGCTTCTTGCTCTCCTAGAAGCTTATAGCTCAGCCCAAATTCCACACACATAATTCTTCATCCTACATAACGAGGTGATTGTTGCATCATTGACAAATGCAGAGTAAAAAATTCAGGCTTTGGCTATGAAATATGCGAACCAAGAATCAAAAATGATTAAACCCAAGCAACATGAGAGAACTGATTTACTTTGCATTCATGAAATGTTAAGTCATTTACATAGCAAGTGTAGAAACATCTCCAACAACTACACTAACATCTTGCCTTAAAAAATTTCCCTACCCAGATGCTCTCATGTGAAAAGAATCAAGGTTGGAGTCTAAGTACTGGTCGAGGGGAAAAGGTGAAGTGCATGGAGGAGAAAATAAGACCAGACATCACAAAACATTTAATTGTAGTTTAACTGAAAAACCATTGTTGTTGCCTAGTGATCTATGGGTAATTTCTATTTACTAAATAAACTCAAGACTTACAGAAACTTCTCTGTCAATTTAATGATTTTTGCTGTTGTGAAGAACTAGAGTTTAATGTTAGAGAATACTCAATCTGACTCTGCTGCCGGTAGATTTTTAAAGTTACACAGAAAAAATAAATAACACTAATATTCTTCAAAATGTGACATGAAATCTTCCTTTCAGCAAAAGCTGCTATGTCATTCTGGGACACCCTCTGCAACAAAGCAACCCTACTTATACACTGCCTGAAAAGCACCAAAAAGTTAATTTACCAGCTGTACCTGTGACTCCAGCTGTGCCCAAACTTATAGCACAGCAGTGCTCAGGGATGCTCCTGTGCCCTGGGGCACGACTGCCTATACTATTAAGCTGTTAGAAGGATCCCCAGCACAATTCTGGCCTATGCCAACTACAATTTTCCCATGCAATCCCAGGCACAGTTTGAGAGCTGGCACCGTTTTGAGTCCTATGGGAATGTTTTGTAGGTTAAGAGACTTTTAATGGTATGGATGTGGGTCATTTTGTGCCAGCTGGCCTCAGCGCCCAAAACCTTCACAGGCACAGTTACAAGCACAGAGGTAACCTCTAATAAAATATTAATTGCAAAGCAAACATTGTTGGGGCAAGGGGAGCCCATTTTTCCCCACAGAAGGGGAGACATTTCACAACACTGAACGTTAGTAAGTTTTCTTTTTAAATAAATTCAGAGTTTGTTCAATGACAGCAATTTCCAGCATTTATCTCTTGGAATGTCCTAGAAACTCAAGCTAAATAAACAAAAGCTTGTATCATTGCAAGTGCTCTGATAAATAGCTGCTGAAAATTTCAATGCTTCTGATTCAGAGAGCTTACAGCAGCAAAGGCGTTTATATTCTGAAGCTACATTTGTAAATTGTTCAAGCATCATACCATGACAACAATCTTATAGGATAAAATAATCTTTAATAACAGGGAGAGTAAGTCTATATTCATGCTTCTTGCTTCTAACAAGCATCAAAGCTGACTGCCCGTGTGACTCAATAGCAGTCTCTAAGCACTAGATTTAGAGCCATAATGCTGCAAACCCTCACATATGCGAGCGACTTGGCACAGACAAGCTGCCTCACTTAACTGCTTCTTATTCTCCTCCTGTATCCCAGTCCTTCATGATACACTTTATGGACATATCTTACATCTTAATAGACCTTATTATTGTCAGTAGCACTCCCTGCAGAAATCTGCCCAGGAGCAATTTTTGCAGGATCACAGCACACTCGGCCACATTAAACAGAGTAAAACTACTCTAGACGGAGAGAATTTCCAGATCCTGCGTCCTCCACATGCACTGCACTACAGCTCAGGAGAATAACGAAGGAATACCTCAGAGCATGCAGAAACAACACAGATTGTGTGTATGCAGACAGACAAACACCTCAAAGATGGTAAAAGTCATTAGGTTCAGTGGTTGTAGAGGAGGGACACGATGTGCCCTAAATCACTTGTTGGTGGCTTTGGAGGAACCCAAATCCCTAGCAAACACCTTGTCCTCTTGGCAGCATGTCTCTGCCTGAGCACCCTCCTCCAGGACACAGCCCAAACACAAAACTGGGTTTAACCTTGCCTGAAACAGGTTCTAAGTTTCTTTCCCTCAGCTCAGTTTCCGAACCTGGAATCTAAGCTGCTGCAGAGCTTTCAGTGGCACTGTTGCTGCTGGAGAACAGAAACATCTCCTTACAATAGAGACAGCTACAGAAAAATCAAATGGTTTTTTTCCAGCCTACCCATGAAAAGAATTGAACCACAGCAACAAAGAGAAGAACTTATTACCATGGTTATTGCTGCTATTTCTAGACAACGTGAATGGGCTTTTTAGGCTTTCATGAGAGGATTTACAGACTCTGGGGCAAGCACACTGTTAGTAATTGCAGTTGCATTCTGCCACTTGAGTATTTTTGGCAATTGAACTGTCAGAAACCATTTGATAGAAAAATGTCTCCACATCATTAGTGCCAGCAAGGAGGATATTACGTGCCAAAGTATGAAGTGAAAAGTACTTCTGCTTTTACAAGTGAATCTTCTGCAGCTCACGGATTTCAAACCTCAACCCCCTTCCTGGCCCTTTACAGGACCAAACTTTGAGGCTGTCACATGTGCTACCAGCGCCTTCAAAGGGCTTTTTGGTTTTATACAGCAAAATACGAGCGTTCTTTATTCAAATCCAATTGCCTGCCTCTCACCAAAAAAGTACAATACTTCTTATATAGCACAGACTTTCTCAGCAGATCACTGCAGTCTCTGTTCTCTCTTGTTTAGATCTCTTCTATCTCTAACAAAACATTTTAGTTTTCAGAGCTGTGGCTCTCGGCAAAGCCAATAAGAGCTGCAGGATGTTCAACATGTTTGAAAATTGGATTACTAAAAAAAGAGGCTCTGGAAACAGACTGGAAAATTCTGGGCTGCAAAATTAGAAACTAAGTAAAATCAGATGAATTTCATAGTCTTCCAGGATTCTCTTCAGATCTCAGTGTTTGTCCTTTTTCTTATGATCCTTATTAAAACCAATTACTTACTATTTCTTTTCTAATTTAAAACACAATAATTCCAACTGTCTGAAGTTTCCTCAGCTTGAACATTCAAGATGTTCCTCAGCATTTAGGTACCAGCTCTTTTCAATTTAGAAGCTTCTAATTACATTGGAACCATAAGCACATTTGTCAAGATTTATGAATCAACAGATCTCCACTCTGAGTAGCAGGTTCTAACCACAAAGAAACTGCCCATCTTCATTTGATGTACTGTTTGTTCTGTCCTTTCACCTCAGTTTTGCTTAGTTTCTCATCTGCTGTACAGCTTGTGGACCAACAGCAATTTCCTTTTAATGAGTGCATGCATTCAGCAGTGAATTGTAGGAGTTGTAATCACCCAGAAAAGTATCCATTTCTATGTTTATTCCTGTAAGGCTGCAGATGGGAAAAATAGGTGTTTCAGTGGGTTGTTTCTACTACCAACTACTCACAGTTTGTCTACTGAAAAATCAATAAAATTAAATTAATAATGCATCAAAATAAAATAAACAAAACCTTTTAATAAGGCAGACAATACAATGGCTGGGTTTGCATCTGCTTACCCTAGGAACTTGGGAAAGCAAGGGATACTAACATAAAATGAAAAGATACACAAGGTTTAAATGCTTCCAAGAAAGGAGATTTTGGCACTGGTGATTATACCTGCCACTGAACTGCACATTACAGCTTCCATCCATTTTCTGCTGACAGTGATTGAACACAAGGTCTGTGGCAGTAACTTCCTAAGCCAAGGAACTTCAGCGGTTCGTTTAAGTTTATTTTAAATCTGAAAAATTTTAAACTGTCTTTATTGATCACTGAGGATAATACACAGTTCTCCCAAAGGAAAGATGCTGTCTTGTTGCCAGTGGGATGAACTTTTCTACTGTTTTGCCTTACCAGAGGTTAATTTTGGCTACAGGAACTAGACAAATGAACCGGGACATCTAGGTTTGATAGTCAGTTCTGCCTCAGACTTCTCGTATCCACTTAATCTCCTTCAGCTTTAGTAAAATAGAGATAATACTATTTCCTCCCGATCCTGCCTGTCTGAGCTGGTCAGCTCCCTGAGGCAGATCCACTCACTGCTGATGCCCTCCTGCCTAAAATGAAGGTCTATTTGCTTGAGGGCTCTGCCCCACTATCTCTTGCATAAACTTCATTTGCAAACTCCAAGGTCAGGAATGCTGCTGATTTCTCTGGCTGACCTTGAACCACTGGTTGTGTGGTTGGAGGGGAGTGTGGCACCTCACTGAAAATATAAAGCCTCCTGAGAAATTTAAGTGATATAAAATATATAAATAAGCTACAAAGTTGGTTAAACATTTAAGGGTGTATACCAAAAACATACAACACTGAGACATACAATTCACATGTACATGGATGCAATTAAGTTTGGGTTCTGGAAAACAAAAAGGACAAATTCAAATGCACACTGCTAACCGCAAACTGTACCAAGATTATATTTTAAGCAGCAGCGGATTGAATCAAAATACATAATTCACAGTTTCTTCCTAATCCATTTCAAAGTGAAATATTAATCAACAGAAATATTTCATTCCACCATTTATTTCTGTTTCTCAGGATAAAAAAGTACGCTTTATACCTCTCTCCTTTATTACTTTGCAGAGCTGTAGGGCTCAGCAGCACTCATTGCCAGCTTACAGACTTTGCTTAGGTCTGTGCTAAGCACCTTCAAAACCAGACTGTAAATCACCCTGAGTCTGAATGTGGAATAGAAATGAATTCGCCTATAAAAGCAGAGTATCTGCTGTACATTTCAGATCTTAAACTGCAAGTTAGGATGTAGCACTGGAACTTTTCAAACTCAGATTAGTTGTGCCTTTGTTAATGAAATTTGATCTTTTCCCAACTTGAATTTGTTAACTCAAAGGCCAACATATGCAAAGTAGTTCAGGTTAAATTTTAGGCTTTTTCCCCATTCTTAAAAAACTCTTAATTCATTTGCAAACAGCAGAGTCCAGCATCATCCCTAGGGTTTCGACTTAGTTACCTTGGAAAAAGTACTGCCAAAGAGTGCTGGACATATGGAGGGCAATGACTAAACATCAGGATTATCATGCTAGGAGCAACCGCTGGAATTCTCTTCTCTAAGGACTATAGTTCCTATCTAACCATTTCTAAACGTTTTTTTAAAGCACTCCCAACTTTTTAAGAACTTTGAAGACATTCACTATAAACCAAATGACAATTAAGCCCCATTAGAATCCCCCCAACTCTCCTTCATCATGTGCTCATCATAAGATGCAGAGCGATCGTCAGGTTACATTTCATACAGTCCTGAGAGAAGACAAGATTGCCAGATATCTTCAATAATTTTATTATGAGATTTATTAAAATATGTGATTTTATTAAGGGTTCTCATACGCAGTCAGGTTCTTTCCTTTGTCAAAATAAGATATGCTATTTGGAGTTACCAACCACCATAAAACGATGGTTGAGACAGAATTGCTACTGTTTTACACTGGTGGATTGCATGCAGGGCTGATGTTGTGGAACCCCAGGCATGCTTGAAAGATAAACTGCAATTTTTAATGTACTGCCATCAGGTTTTCACTGAATACCTTCCTCAGACTCTGGAAACAAATGATGCCTTGTTTGGGAGCCTTGTGATCAATCGGGATGGCTGCTCTGTGGCTATTTCAGCTACACTGCCTGTGTGCTTTGCTGAGTACATGCCTTTGAAGAAAAGACATCTGTAACTAAGGAGTAATAGCTGACTGAGTGCCCTCTCCCAAACTAGCATGCCATTACTTATCTTGATAAACAGCCTCTCCACAGAGAGGAAAAAACAAGCCAGCTGCACTCTCAGTGGCCAGCTCTTGCTGGGCTGGGCTCAGTACCATGCTGGCACCTCTGGACCCTGCTCCTGGCTGCCCTCTCCTACTGCTCCTCACTCACTGTCACTGACAAGTCAGGTCAACACAGCCCATTGTGTCCTGCCACCATAGTTTGGTGTGAGAAGACAGGATACAAATTGCCCAAACTACATCAGTTTGTTTACAGGCTAAACACAATTAAGACAAAGTCTGGTGAAGAACATGCACAGCTTACGTGAAAGTATAATTTCTGCACCTCAACTGTCTTTCGGGCCAAACACCTGGAAACTCTTCTCTAAGGGGCAAGCAGCTGCCACCAGTGGGGCTGGCTAATATTTCTGGCAGCACTGGTGGGAGAGAAAACAAACCACAGGCAATAATTCAAGAAACCTCTGCCAGCACCATCTTCCCTCACCAGTCTTGTGCTGGTGCCTTCCCCAGCCCTGGTGCAGGACACAAGCTCACGTTAAGAGGAACAGGCCAGCAGTGCTGCCTCAGGCTCACAGCACCTCTATTGCTCCATGATCAGAAATGCTGTTAAAACAGAAGAGAACTTCAAAGATTGTTCAAGAGATATTGGATCTGCCTTCCTTGCACTTTCCAGGTCTCCGTTTCTGCCTCTTTCTGGCTCAGATATCTTTGGAGAAATCCTTTGTGCTGCCTACAGGAGTTAGGGAGGGTCATGGCAATGCAGAGGGATAATTTGCACAAGCCTGGCCAGGGCACAGCCCTCCCAGGTGTGGCACGAAGGACAGCAATAACTGGGGAGGTGCCTTCCATTCCCAGTCATGTACCAACAGACCCCTGGATATCCCCTGTATGGGGCATAAACAGTATCTTTTGCCATTACCAGCCATCAGTGAGGATGTGCTACACCCTGTGCTCTGCTTAGGGACAGAGTCCAACACAGCAAAAGACTGTGAACAATACTTATTTAATGACATCTTCTTCTTTCTCCGAGTAATTTATCTTGTCAGACTTGGGGCCAATTACTAACAAAATCTTTGACATGACAAATGTGCCATTGACTGTCACTGCTTCAAACAGAGCTAAAAGTGGCAAACTAGCACGCAAGCAGAGGGCATTCGTCAGGAAACGCTGCCCCTGCTCTCAGCTCTTTGCTGTCAAGAACAGCAGCCAGAGCCCACTCGCTTTGCAAAAATCACATTACAATAATCAGTTTCCAGACAGCCCACTAAAGCTAACTGGAGCTAATAGAGAAACTAACTCTTTTAATGACTAATTAACTTCTCAGCTGAACAGCTCAGCAAAGAGGTCTGATTTGGTGCATGTGAAACCACCAGAAAAACAGTAATATATTCCAGTACCTCAAGTATAAACTGTGATGTTATGCCTTGAAGTCACAGAATAAGGTGTGAAGAGACAACTGTTAACAGAAGGAACTGTGTTTAACTTCCCACCCTGTCCACCTCAAGTGACAGTAAATGAAATTACCAAAAGCTGCCTCCCCAGATAGCTCAGCAGCTGAGCCACAGTCACAAATTTAAGACTAGTATCAAGTCAACCAGGTGATACTCAAATGTTGAGCTCCCAGTATAGGAGAACATAAGAGTGGTTTTTTTTCAAAATTGATATAGTGTTATAGCCCACAGAAGGAGTATGGGGACAGAGGTGAGTGCTTTAGAGAAATCCCACACTTCTGGAAAACTATTTGCAAAACAAGTTTGTTCTTTTCTGCTTGCATTCAACTTCCCATGAGTGAAGATGGCAAGACATGGCTTCACACAATAGTGCAGTTGAACTGGCAGTGGGAGGTTCAGGTCTTGCTTTCCACCCTTCCCTGTTGTGTCAAAATGCATTAGCTTAAAGCTTTCAGTCCATATTCCATGTAGTCCCACAGTATGGAACAAAACAGCTCTGCTACAGGAGCTCCTCTACTGTGCAGGATTTATATTTCCACTCAAAAACTTTTAGGTATCCATAAATCAAGAGAGACTAGAAGAAAAAAGTCCCTGAACTGGATCAATCCTCTAGTGTTTGTTAATTTAACTTCCAATTTCTCAGCCACTAGCCTAATTCAGAGACTGCCATCAAAACCACTATTTCATCTATTTGTGTCTTGCTTCAGATTTTCTTAATGTACTTAACTACAATCTCTCACACAGAATGTGGTTTGGATAAATCCTGTAATCTAATCAATCAGCTAATTCCACTGCAAGCCAAAAGGGGGGTGAGGGAAAGCAAATCCTAAAACTTTTCATTACATATTTTTCTCAAAAATAAATCACCACCTAATGGATTGCTAAGTTCATGCACAAGTAAATTACCAGCAGATAATTAAGAATTAATAGCCTTCTGTGATCAGAAGTTGCTATTCATAATGAGCTGACTGAGAAATTATGAAAGGCTTTTTCTATAAAATAAATTGAAATACAAATGTTTCTACGCAAGAGTATGTATGAAAACCTAATAAAGAATATCAGAAATTAAATTGCATTTACTCATTCTCTCCATGGCACATGAGAATTTTAAGTAAACTAAAGCCTTATTTCCATATTTGTTCGCACTGCAACACTACAACCTTGTTGTTGCTATCCTCAGCCATGAACCCTGAATGAATCTCTGACACCAAAGAATGGCTTCAGTGTTTCCTCATTATAAACCTGTTATCTCGGATATCCGAGATGAGTTTGTACATGGGAAAAAAGGCACGAGGCTTGCCCAGACACACCATGCAAAATCCTGTCTAATAGGTTTAAAGATAAACACATAGATACACAGAGAACACGCACCATAGCTGGTACCATTTTGTATGAAAACAATTACAAAGCAGCTCACAGATGCCCCTTTAAAGTTAGTGGTGTCTGGGTACCTCGGCAGCACAGGATCACACACCCACACCTTCACACCAGACAGCAATGCTGGTTAAGGCCTCTGGTACCCAGGCAGCTGTTCTGCATCAGCAAATATTGGCAATGCTGCCAACACCTCTAGGAACTGCTTTAGCTCATACAGGTTGAAGTCTGTTCAGCAAGGTATTGCATCTTGGGAAGTTGCTGCCTCTTGAAAAATGCCAAATAAATCAGCTCAGCTTAAGCAATGTCTCCTCTGCGACAGTCTGGCACTGCCCCATACAGCCAGTCACAGGGGCTCACCTGGAGATCAGTAACTCCTTGAGAAGTACCAATTTCATCCTCTGCAGACATGTAAACACAGCTTAAGGGCAGAAACCTCAGCCAGCCTAAACTGACTGATCTGGACATCAGGGCTGCCAAAGGCCTCAATCCCTTTCCTTGCACCTTCAGCTCCCTGTGGTCCTGCATTGCCTCGGCACTTGCAGCTGTGTGAGGATGCCCAAGCAGTGGTGCAAGAGACAACAGCAATAAACCAAAGAAACTAATTCTCAGTCAGTTCAGGAAACCAAACCCCTTTTTCTCTGTGGCCAAAGGAGAGGCAGGACTACTGCCTTTAAAACTACATTCAAACACAGCAGCACAGTCATGGCTTTTGGGTGGCAACATTCTCTAATACAAGACTGATTTAAAGCAGCCTTGAATATACCTTCAGACATTACAGTATTATATTGATTTACGATACAGAGAAATGCTCTCAGAAACAGGCTCATTCTTTTCTCCATAAGGCTGCAAGTTAGATACAATATTAAGTAGCATTTACAGAAGACAAAGCACAGCTCTTTAAAGCTTTGGTTTACCCTGCTGTAGCTTCAGCACTTGTGACCTTTCAGACCAAGATCAGGTAACAAGAAGAGAAGTTAAAAATACAAGCCTTAAGAAATAGGAATTCTTTTCTCCTCCTGATTTTACTGGAAGACCATCAATATTGGATGAACTCCTTTAGATGTACTGTGCCCAGAGCCACTGAATACCAAATGTTAGAGTAGCTATGCTTCAAAGAGAATATTCTGTCATGAGCTGAGTTTTAGCAAGGCCAGTTCCCTATCAGACTACTGCCAAGAATCTTGCAAAAAACCCCTCGTCCATGAAGGCTCTGCTTCATTATTTTGTGACATATACTGCTACTCCACAAGGAGTAAGGCAAAAGTACACAATAGTGTTAAATGACACAGGACAGTAACCATCAGAGGAAAAATAGCAATTTGGTGTTACCACTGGTAAGAGATGTTTTTTATCCATAATTTTTCATTCCTCTCAAAATTCGTATGCACGTGGCTGTGGACAGCCCAGAAGCACAGCTTAGAAAGAAAAAAAATAATAATAAAAAAAAAGGAATACTCGCTTCAGCTCTATGTTGGCATCCACTGGACCATAAGCTTATGGAGAAGTAGGAGACTTTATGTAGCACAGACAACAATGCTGTCTCAATTTGGTAATTAGATCCAGAACCAGAATTAGAAAAGGCAATTCTTATTAATAGACCATTACAAAACTTCATAGTCTACAAAATTTAGGGGGGCAGAAGCAGAAGGAATTTCAAAATCTTCCCCTTTTCTGGGTAATCCCAGATTTTTAGTTCTACTCTTATAAAACAAGCTTATGTGTGCATCAATGCACTGTTGCTCTGGTAAATCAGCCTTAAAGGAAACTGTCTGCAAACAGAGAGCAGCAAAGAGCAAACACAACCCAGTCTCAGTAAGCACAAAGCCTGCTCAGTCTGCCCGGGCCCACCAAGATGTTAAGGGCACTGAGAAAGGGATGTGTACTTCCCTGGGTGTTTTTGTTCATCTCTACCTGAAACAGATTACTTCATTGATCCACTTTAAGAACAGTCCTTTAAACCACTATTTAAACCACAGAAGTGAAGATTTTCTTTGTCTCTGCAATTTATCTCCAGTCCAGAGAACAGCCGAGTTACTGCAGCCCACCACACTGACCGCCCAGGCGAGCACATTGTGGTACTGAAAACCTTCTTCTATAGCAAATGGCCAGCGACGTTCTTTGCATGAAAATTCCGAGGCTATTTTCTAAAAAAATTCAGTTGGCCCAAACAGCTTCACTATTCTTCCTGTAAATTCATGCCTCCTGCTCTTGCCTAGTCAGATGAAGCACTCAATGGCCCCACCCTCCTTCCGATCCATCTCCCACTACAGTACAACAAAACTGTCAAATGAGATTTATTCCCATAAAATTAAAAGAGCGATTTTAATCAATGCTTACTATGGAAGTGTTAAAAGTGCAATTCCACTTTTCCTTTTTCTTTTGCAGGGTGGTCCAGTGAACAGCATGTAAGAGCAGACCTCTCTGCTCCAAGCTCTGCCCTGGCCACCTGAGTGGTCCCCAGAATACCTGAAATACTGACACGGTCCTGAGGACACTCAGATTTACTAATTATTTGTTGGGTTTATTTTCCCTTTTCATTCTAGTATTTCACTGATGCCCATGATGAAACAAACACAAAAGGCATGCAGAATGAGTCAGAGAAACTCTTCTTCCTCATCTCCTCCACGCCTCCAAATCTCTAAACAGATACCAGCAAGGATTTTTTGGTGGGTGGTTGTTGTGGAGAGTTTTTTGTGTAAATGGAAGCTTGACACATCTGCACAAAAAGTTTATGATCAACTCATGAATCAGCATTTCAGTAGTGCTACAAGCTAATTTCAATTGCTTCAGCTGGCCTTACTGCTATGCAACTGAATTACCTAGAAGACAGCTGTAAATTAATTGTATATGAGACATCCTGTGGTATCCATCTATGCACATACTTCTAACTTGGAGCTGCTTCCTAATGTGCCATAAATCTAACCTCTAATTTTCTAGTGGTATTTTTAAATGTCTACCAGTAGATAAACATACTCTTCAGTAGTCATTTGAATAAGGATGAAACACTAGCAGTAACAACAGTAACAGAACTTTTATGTATTAGTATACTAAACACTTCCACAAGGCTTTCCTAAGAACGTATCTCATGCTGGTATTGTCCAGTGCCTTAAACACATAATCCCCTCACTGGGACTACCCACATTGCACTGGTGAGAAGGAAGACTACAGCCCATGAGCATCCAGCCAAGTGCACAGCAGTGGAAGGGCAGAGATTTCAGGGATGAAATCACAATATCAGTAAAGACCATCCTGAAACCTTTCAAAAAACCTATTGTGTGAATTTAACTTCTTGAATTTTCTAGACTCTAAAGTAAATGATCAGTTGTATTTCCCAGCTATGCCAGTATGTTTCCCAGGAGTTCACCATACGAGATAACCAGTCAGGGTAAAACACTTTCATGTCCTGGAGTCCCTTGTAAGCTGTTTCTATGAATTCATCTCCAGAACAAAAAGTCAATATGCAGTTGGTTTTCTGCCCACTGCACCCCTCATCACTCATTTGATATTTACTTTATTTTTAATTAAAAAGATGTATAGTCCCTTCAAGGGCACTAAACCAGAGCAACTGTTTAGAAAAATCAATATAGGCAGGGTTGTGGCTCCCTAAAGGTAGTTTAATTGTTGACAGCAGATCTGCAGTGAGACAGACAAGAGTATGAAGAGATTCTCAGTGCTTCAGCACAACCCATTCCAGAAACCCCAGAAAAACTGCAGAGCTGCACTGTCAGCCAGCAACCTCTGTAAGCTCTTCCACTGAAAAGCCCAGACTGAGCAAGTGAAGAGAATTTAGTGGTCACTACATAGTAATAAAGAGACTAAAACACTACTGTAAGAAGTTGGAAAAGCAGAGAACTGTGTTGATTATAAACCTGCTTGGCCAGAACCTCCAGCTGGCAATGGAGTAAGTAAGTAGAGGGAAGAGGCAAGCAAACACCACTGATAGCTGACACTTCCCAGCCATTTTATGTGGGCTCCTCTGGAGAGTTCAACAGTGTTGTCTTACTAGAAATGAAAATTTGGCTGGTTCAGGGGAAAAGGAACATAATATTGCTACAGTACCCACCCTTGCTCCTCCAAAATCAAGACAGCATGTTTTGAAACTGTAGAAAAAACAAAAGATATGTGGGAGAAGGCTTGTACATGTGTCTCAGTATGTCTTCAAACAACTGGATACAAATTAAAATTTTCTTTATTTTAATGAATTGAAAGGTTGGAACAGAGTGTTCTGATTTCATGTTTCTGCACTGGATGGAAGTAAGGTGTTTATGCCTTGAAAAATGACTGGTTAACAAGGAAATAAATGGTGCATGCCATGAATACAATAGATGCAGCCTTCCAGTTACTGTCTACAGTCAAGCACCAGCTTCTCAGTACTAAAGATGAGTCTCTGAGATAATGCATTTATTCAAAAGCACAAAAATATGCATGATGGGGCTGCATCATAATAGGTATTCTGACTCTACTGAACTATTTTAAATGACATAGCAAAATTAAATTTCATTGCAACTCACTTGATCAATCAAGTGGAAACAGCAATACTTTTAATGTTTGCAAAAGCCATCAGCAGACTGCAAGCGAAATGTCTTAGCATTTGTCTTGCCTACATAAGGAGATTTTTTTTAAAACTGCAAATATAGGAAGCCTTTATATGAAATATCGAAAATGTTTATTCCTAAAACAGTATAAAATGTGTTTCTAGCAACTGCTGACCCCAAAAGGAAAGGCCTTCAAAGAATGTTAACTCCTCAGACAGTCTACTGGAATATTGAAGAAACCAAGGCATTTTTACCAGACACATAAAATGAAATAAACTGCCTCACTGAGAAATGTTCCCATAGAACACAGTAATAAGATATAGCAGTAGATCCTGCTGCAACCATAATTATATGGGTCACAAGTGAAAAAGGATGACCACTAGCACAGAGCAAGTGCAGCAGCCTTGGAATCATAGAATCATAAAATCCTAAAATCATTTAGGTTAGAAAAGGCCTCTAAGATCATCAAGTCAAACCATTAACTCAGGACTGTCACATTCACCACTAAACCATGTCCCTAACTGCCACATCCACACATTTTTTGAGTACTTCCAGAGAAGGTAATTTCACCACTTCTCTGGGCAGCCTGTTCCAAAGCCTGACCACCCTTTTCAGTGAAGAAATTTTTCCTAATATCCAATCTAAATCTTCTCATGTGCAACTTGAGGCTGTTTCCTCTTGTCCTATCACCTGCTACTTGGGAGAAGAGACAGACCCTGCACCTGGCTACAACCCCCTTTCAGGAAGTTGTAGAGAACAACAGGGCTCCCCCTGAGCCTCCTTTTCTCCAGGCTGAACACACCCATCAGACTTGTACTCCAGACCCTTCCCCAGTTCTGCTGCCCTTCTCTGGACATGCTCCAGCAACTCTTTCTTGGTAGTGAGGGGCCAAAACTGAACGTAGGATTTGAGGTGCAGCCTCACCAGTACCAAGTACAGTGGGAAGGACTATAAGCAATGGCCAAGGCAAATCCTTACAGCACAACTCAACTCTATCACTGAGCTGTGACACAAAAACATTGTGTTGGACCCCACAATAGACTATGAAGGCTAGCACAACTGCTGGTACACACTCTCCACCCAGCTGCCAACCTCCATCCATAAGACGGGCACCCCTTCTTATGGCATAAGACATTAGTGAGAGGTGTGAACACTGGCAGGATAATTGCACTGACTGTAAGTACACAGGAGAGTAAAGTTGTGGGTTTGCTCTGTTAATTCTGCACCCTGTATGATGAGTATGGAGCTATCAGTGCTGGGTACCACCGTAATCCTAACAGGGCAAGGTGAGGAAAGCCACGAGGACACCATTCCTCTGATACCACTGGCTGGATGCATGACAGAAATTAAGGCTCAAGGAACTAAGTAACACTTGTACAGTGCCACATCCATCATCATCATCATGGCTAGGCTTCGCGAACGAAGATTTGGGAAGGCTCTATCCACATTTGCTGCAGGCACGCTGGTGGCTTATGAGGCCAATACGTGACAGACAAATCCGATTGCAAAAGGCACAGCAGAAAGACTCCTTGGATGGTGTATTCTGCAATACACGGTTCTTTCTGCGTTGCCTTTTTTCCTCGAGGGTGATCCGGCGTGTGTTCGCAAAGGAGACAGCTGCGTTATAGATGGTGTGTCTCCAGAGCTACGCGATTGGAGGCCAGAGTAGACCAGTTATGGTGACAATATGCCCCCCCCCCAGGCTGAGATGTTTGTTGCATAGACGCGGAGTCAGGGCGTAAGAAACACTGGAAAGAAAAGCACAAGATCAGTGTTTACAAAGCCATAGTTGCTGGCCCCTACTCTCTTATATGGATCTGAATCATGGGTCATCTACCGCCACCACCTGCGACTCCTGGAACGCTTCCATCAACGCTGCCTCCGTACAATTCTAAACATCCACTGGTCAGACTATGTGACCAATACATCTGTTCTAGAGCAAGCAGCTATCACAAGTATCGAGGCCATGCTGATGAGAACACAGCTGCGTTGGGCAGGTCATGTCTCCAGGATGAAGGACCACCGCCTCCCTAAGATCTTGCCACATCCATATGCTTTATATATTAATACATGATGAAAGTAGTAAAAATAAAGTATAATTAAACCAGGGGAGAGTCCACTAAAAGTTTTTACAGCAAAATGAACTTGCACTGTTTTGTGCCAAACCAAACTCTTGAGGTTCATCTATTTTTTTTTCCCTTCAAGCTGCCCTTCCTTTCACCTTGCCTTTTACGAGGCCCCATTTAGAAAGTGATCCCTGAACTCACAGACTTAGTCTTTCACAAAGCCCAGAGACAGAGCAGTTCACTCGAGTACAGGCCATCAATTCTGGAAAGAGACCTCTGCCTCTGGATTCAAAAGGGAAGTTGCTGAACATCCTTCCAAAAACAACACACTTTAAAATGTGTGCTTAATGTGTGGATTAAAGAGAGCTGGCCTGTGCTGCCAGCTCAAGGGGAAAATAAGAGCTCTGACTTAGCAGTTTAGAGCACGTTAATGTAAAAGCCACGAGGAAATCTTTTACTTGCATGTGTAGCCAGGACATAAGCATAGGCACAGTTTGTGCTTTTTCACTTGCAGTTAGCAGGCTTGGGGGACTAAAATAGCCAGCTAAGATGTTACTTTACACAGCTGGTTTCCAGTACTGCTGCCAATCCATTGTTTGGGTGGCTTCAGGCTGATGCCACACCAAAAAAAAAAAAAAAAAAAATCAAGACCAATGCTTGGTAAATAATTTAAACACGCAGCCAAAGTGGCCATATGCCTCCATAGGGAGACTGACTACAAGTGGAGAAAATCCTTACTAACCGAAAGCTATTTGAAATTTCTTGCAGACTTTAATCCAGTCAGCAAACTGGGAAACCTGCTGTGATGCACATTCCATTTAGATCTGCACATGTTTTTATTGCAGAAAATCAAGTAGGTTCAATGTTGACATTTAGAGATAACACAGAAGATTTGCCCTTTTGAATTTTCTAAAAGTCATGGATAGGTCATTTTGGCTAAGCAGTCTGCGCCTAGGAGTTGTGCTTAAATTGCAAGTGTCTGGGATGTGTTATATCCAAAACACAGAAGAACCTTAAAGTGACATTCAGAGATCTGAATCAGAGACCACGTGAATTAGCTGAACCCCTTAAACTGGCATCTCCTGAAATATTGGACCACATACTCCAATCAGTTACATTCCCTCTGAACCATTGACTTGAGTGGCACTACACCTCATTTACTCATGTTTAAGTGAGAGGCGAACTGAGAGTAGTTTTATAAGGAATTCTTTAATTGATTTTCAAGTTTCAGCCATTCACTCCTAGGATACAGTACGGTCATTATTTTCTTGAAGTCACTCTAGGATAATCA
Source organism: Pipra filicauda (assembly GCF_003945595.2). Lineage (NCBI taxonomy): Eukaryota > Metazoa > Chordata > Aves > Passeriformes > Pipridae > Pipra > Pipra filicauda. Next base: position 2,745,809 of record NW_024104798.1, on the reverse strand, counting down.
CTAGACTGGCACAGCTCATAAAAGAGCCCAAACCACAAGTCAGGATGAGAGAAGCTATTCCAAATGCGTTTGATTTCTTTTTTTTAATATGCGATTTCAGACTGCAGGCACAGAATATACACAGGCAATTACAGAACTTGTGATCCCACACCATGAGACTGAAAGCCAAGATGGTACATCTCCACTTAATCACTTGAGAACATCATGCTGAAGGCTACCATCTGTGTCAAATCCAGTCTCCTGAAATTGCAGGTACCCATGAATTAAAGCATTTTATCTGCAAAGGCTCACAAACCTCCACTATTACCAAGGCAAAAGCTCTAACAAATGTCACATGTTTAGTAGCACAGGGTTGGCCACAAACTGTTTAATGTGCCAGATGAAGAACATGGAAAGGTCAAAGGCAGTGTCAGGATTGGCTTCCTACAATTTCAGGGAAGCTGAGTTGATTAAACAAAAAAATTGATTTTAAAGCTCCTAGAAAAGGCAGGCTCTCACCACCTGCTGTAGCAACCTGCAGAGTCTCAATTCAGAAAGAAAACCAAGAACTAAGACAGGTTCTCCTTAAACCTTAAAATATGCAAACTTAAGCTTATTCGTAATTCATTGCAGCCTTTTGAAAATCAAGTATTTTCTATCATTTAATGCACACTCTTTTTCATGCATTTGACTTACCTGAAAAATCTTACAGAAATCTTTTCAATACCCCCCCCTTGCACAGAATGTACATGTTATGCAAAGCCCTGGTTCAGTTACAGGCAGGTGTACTTTACCTCAGAGTGCCAAAAGCTGCACCAAGCACCAATTGCTGCAGCATCTTCTGTTACATAAATATATAACAAATAAGATAGGCCAGACAGTCATAATACAACAAGAACTTCTGGCTTCTTGTTCCCTGTTTGGAAACCTGATCATAACCCTAGACATCTGAGCTCTCTTTTCTTTACTACCAAATGCCTGAACTTGTTAGACTCCTTTGGTATTTTTAATTTTAAACTTTTATTGACTTCAGTGTTCCTTGCCAAGACTGAAAGAGAAGACTTTTTGCTGAAGCTTAGCATTTGAGATTGGTATGCATTGCTTAGGCTTATTTGACAGGCTAGAGCCAAACTGGTATCAGTCTTCAGCCTTCTGGGAAAGATGGACCTCTGGGGAGGACAAATGCTGCTAATCCAAAAGACTGTGTTCAACTATTAAAACTGCATTTTGAGAGTCAAGAGAATGAACATCATTAACTTGGCACTATTCTAAATGCATTGTAGTAACCTGGAAATGGGATCACAGCACTAATAAAATAGTGAAAAAGATTTTGATCTGGAAATGCACGAGGCAACAATTCTAAAAAGAAAGCCATGTTTAAGTTTCTAAGTGCTGATCCCTTTAAAGTAAAAGGCAGTCATTTAAAATTAAGGCTCAAATATAGTTCAGTACCCAGAGTGTCAGGATTTTGCTTCTTCAGGGACAACACTGATGATGTTTTAATTAAGCCCTCTACTAATCCTCAAGTCTCGAGTCTCAGACTGCCTAACTTGAATGGAGAAGGGTGATGTATTTCAACAAGGAAAGTCATACACCAATTTTAGATACTAGTAGGGTTAATTTCTGTTGAAAGCAGGTTATATTTTTGCTGACTTATATTCACAGTTATTTTAGTAAGGTTTGTTACCATACCCCAAGAAACAGAAAAATAGATTTTGCCAAGTTAACAGTATTTTTCTTCTTTTTGTTTCTGAAAAAGCAATGAAATTACAAAGTTGCTATTAGAAATTTGGCAGCTACAATCCTTGTCAGCTTTTCTTGGCTGCAATATATTTAGCATCACTCAAATAGCTTGCAAGAACCTGTATAAGTCCTGAAAACAACTTCTCTGAGTAAGCTGATTTTCCAGAATGACAATGAAGGCTCCATGCCCGTGAAGTCAATTTGACCAAGTCACCTTCCTGAAATGTGACTTAACTCTACAGAGGAAAAAATATCCTCAGATATTCTGTATTAAACACAGTGAGAAATTCTATTTAATCTTGTCTGGTCACCCTTTGATATAAAGATCACTTGTTGAAGAGCCACAGTCAGCAATGCCCAAACACCCCACACACAGAAGAGCTGCTTTGAGGACTAGGGAGTGTATGACTAATGCAGCTGATCATCTTTCATTAAAGAAATGTGCACATGGAGAATGAGAGAGAAAGGTACATCCACAGCACAGCAACCACAGAAAAGAAAAAGAAGACCCAGCAATCTCTTTGGCTACTTTCTTTTCATCTCTTCTTCAAACCTTTAGAAAACTGAACACCGAGAAGCATTAACACACACAGCAATTCCTGTGAACAAGGTTTTTTATCCCTGGAGCCCCTCTAGCAGTCAAGAGGCAGCTATCTGTCTTTCCAACAACAGTTTTCCAAATCCTACTACGTGTATCTCTACTTCAAACCAAATAACCAACATAAGACACGAAGCTTTAAATCCAGCCCCCACAGAAGTGAGGCACGCACCAGCCTTCCCATTGTACCACCTGAGGCTGCACGTCGAGCATGATTTGGAGGAAACAGGCAAGCTGCAGATCTGCTGTGGAAGGCAAGAGTCTGAAGGTGAGCTTAGCAATATCAGGGAAGAATCATTTCAGAGGCTGGTGAGATCCTTAGTGAGGCAGTGTCTCAAACAGGGATAGGTGCAGGTGTCTGGGTGCTGATCGAGGAGCCTGAGGGCAAAGGTGATGAGAGATTACGGAGGGAGGCAGAAAAACTGGGAAAAGGGCATCACCAATTATGAACTGAGGATGTAGTTTTACTGGAAGCCTAGGGAAGTTTGGATAAGGACCACCATGACCCACATGGACTCTCCCACAAGCTGCACTGGTAAAGCATCCCTCTAAACATCCCTTTTCTTCTTAAAAAAAACCAACCAACCAACCAACCCACCCAACAAAAACTTCGATACACAGTTAAAGTTCAAGCAAGTAGCATGGTTTCAGAGATCCAGATGGTGCAGTGCCCGTTAGGACTTTGCCCCTTCACAAGGGCTGGCAGACCCCCTCCATCTGACAGACTCTGCTCAAGCTAAGTGGGACAAGTTGACTGAATTGAAGCAGCAAGGAAGAGGCAGGTCTGAGAAGCAGACCTGTTGCACTCCTTGATCAGCAGCTTCTACACAAAGCAGACCCGGATCAATCTATGCTGATAAGCTGTAGATTGTGGGCATTAAATTCAGCCACGTCTCATAGCAGTCACAAAAGATTATGGTGCAAAGTCAACAGTATCGACAATTACTGCAGTGCCTGAATACCAAGACCTCTGCTGTGTAATTTGGAGGTTACTGCTGCAGAGGAGGTGCAATATCTGCAAAAGGGAATTTTAGGTATAGTTTCAATAAATCCAAATTTCCAGCCTGACAACTATTTCACGTACCAGAAAATAAAATTGAATCAATGCAAAACTTAAATCAGTTCATAAAAAACAATGCTTCTCTGACCTGGCATTTAAATTCACAATGTTATTTAGATGTATCACTTTAAACTACTGTCATGAGAACCCACATTCAATTTTACTGTGTATTATGATTTTTATCATAACTTTACCCATAAAATGAAAAAATCCTCTAAAAATTCCAGCAGTGAATCTTGTTGGTTAATGTAAATACATGACATTTGCCTTGTTTTTCCCCTCTCTAAATCTTTCAGGATTATTTCTGCCTTTACACCACCCCATCAGAACAGCTTTCTGGAAGCTGCTCTTCAGGCACCCATGATACTTGTGTTTACTACTGCCTTATTGGCAGAACTTGCTCTTTGCTGTGACCACTGTGACTTTCATGGGTTACCAAAGTCTCAGTTTAATGCAATATCGCCCTCTTATTTCTCTTTCCCTCTCCACTTCTGCACAGGCATCAAAGCTGCAGCCATCACCATGGAAACTAGCTGGAGAATTAAAAAAAAGGCACATAGAATCATGCAAAGCTAGTGCACTGCCACCCACTGGGTATTGGCGTTAGGGAGCCTTGAAGTACAAAGCAACCCTGCTCAGTGTAAGCAAAGAACCTCTCATTGCAGCTGCTTGCATTCAGACCCAAATATATGGATTTTTGGCGTCAATTATTCTCTCATCACATGGCAGGATTTGCTCACAGTGCTCAGATCACATTGATGAAATTCAAGGTTAATAGACTCAGACTCTTTGCTACCTCAAGAACATAGGCATCTCTTGTTTTTATCCAAGTTTAATCAGCAATGTGCTCATGCATGATACATTGCTTCATCCTCTGCAACGGCTTACTTATTCCCAGAGTGCAGGCACGGGCATCCTGGGAAAACACACCCATGCAATTCCAGAGGGACCTGCAGGGCTGCGTTTTATCAGGGATCAGGTCATGAACTTGCAGCTTCTTCTATGAGGTATGAAACACCCAAGAGGATTTGGGATTTTGGGGAGCTGGCTTTTGCTGATCCATAATGCTTTGTGTTACTGGCCAATAGTAACTAATAGCAGGTTTTACTTTAGGAAGATCTCCATGGTGATCTGAGCCTGCTGATATCAGCTGGTTTTTTGGTGTGGATATAAGAACAAAAAAAGATACTCTAATTAAAGGGGAAAAGATTTCAAAAAATTGGACAAAGGATAAAGAACTCTCTACATGCTATAGTCCAGTTCAGTCCTCCAGAGAGAAGCAAAACACTCTGAAGAAATCTTTCTAATGTAGTTTATGTCATTAAAATCATTAAGAAAAATGTTGACTTTATGGCATGCTCTGTCATTTACTGAAAAAAATAAAGAAAATTGGTTGATGGGAAAAAAGGCAAAAAAAAAAAATCCCTAAAGGGATCACAGTACTTTTTACATGAGTTTAAGACAGATTTTTCAGACCTACTGTAATATTACATATCAGCTCTCTAGCACAAATCTTTAAAACAAGAAAAGGGGAAAAAGAGAGAAAGGTATTCAGACCCAATTTGTTCTCTTTCTGTATGTTCCTACAACCTACATTTCAAAATACCTTTTAATCAGGTGAACTGCTGAGATTTTCACAGATTTGAAAGGGTATCTTTCCATTTCATCTCACGTTACCGAAAACAATTGGATGTTTGTTCCCTGAATGACTTTATTTTTCCCCCCCTTTCTCCTAATAGGTTTTACAAATACATCCACACACTTATTTCAAACTGACACTCCAAAAATGAATTAGATTTTGTATTTTTATCAGGCACAAGCCATGCAAGAAAATAATTTAAAGTAGCAGGTAATTACATCAATGAAATATTTATGGAAAATTATTAGACCAAAACACTCATTTTTATATATCTCAGGATATTTTTGTATTTCACATAATAAAAAAAAGGGGGGGGGCAAGTTCAAGAGTTATACAAACTTACAGTTCTCTCTTTTTACAAATGAGAACACAGGCAATGATTTCCAGAAGGCTGACCAAGTGCAAGCCACTGTTTGCAGTAATACTTATTCTGGGGAGGTATAGCTATGAAAGAGTTGTCTTCACCCAACAGTCCTGGAGAAACAGTAGAAGTGAAAGTCATCCCTTCTCTAGTGTGAGCACCGAGTCCATGCTGAGATGGATGATGCACTAACAGAGGCTGGGCTGGTGCTGGCACTGCTGGATGATGTGATCGCTCACCCTTCCCTGCTGGCCTGAGAATAGTCTTGTATTTGTTGGCCCTCTCTTACCCTGAGACTACAGTTCACAGGACACACATGGCTTTTTCATTGCCTGCTCCTACTGCACAGGTCCTGGAGAGCTCCCAGGCACTTCAACAATGCAGAAATTAATGCTGAGTTCAGAGCCTAGAATGCTTTGGCTCCCCTGGCCAGCTTGTGAGCAGCCTTCCTAAAGAAGAGACAGGAAAAAAGGACTAGCACAGATATCCCAGGAACAGCAGTGGAAAACCTCCCCACAACACAGGTCTGCTCTCAACACTACCAGATGAAATTAAGCCATGATTTTGTCTGTGAACATTAAGTTCAGAGTGAACAATACAGACAAATGCATCTGTACTGACATTTCTGTAATGGCTGGCATCTGCCTTCCCATTTCTTCTAATCATGAGGCAGTTACCTAGATTGCCAGATCATTCCAGACCTCCTTAAAGTATTCAAAAGTATATCAGTAAAGTAGAAAATTGGCCTGTGTGAGAATGACTGCACTTTGTGTCAGATGGCAAGTCTTCAGGGTGCTGAATATCAGACTGTTTTGGTTGCAGTACCCTGGAACCTCTGCAAATGTGTCAGCATTGTCAGAAGAGGTGTCAGGTCTTTATAAAGGCTCCATATTTATACATAGTGTGCATTTTTATACATATGCTAAAAATAAAAAGCAATTCCCATATGGATCAACAAATATATATCTTATAAACACAATATACAGAGGCCGGAGTGGAGCCCTATTTAATCCATTCTAGACTTAAGGCACCATTTATGTCACAAGCTGCTGTGCAGAACAGCAGTTTTCATGCCAAATACAGTCCCTGTGCTGGTACCAAGGCCAAAAGAGCAAGAGTAAATGTAGAACTTGAGATTCTTCCCTTGGGGGCCTCCCACAACAGCCTGCAGACAGCAGATGGGAAAACACCACTGCGTCCAGGCACAGATCCTGTGCCCTCCAGCAACCTGAACAAAAACTCAGGTGCTGCTGGTTGTACTACCAGGCTAATCCCATCCTTCCTGTACACATCTAGTGGGAGGAAGCATGTCTGGCTTTGTCTCCTGCTGTCCTTCTGCTCTGGCCCCCAGCAAGGGTTGCCTTGGACCACAAAGAAATTTGCCCAGATGCTGCCTCAGGATTCCTGGACTGTCTGAAAGACCACATACTTGACAGTATCTACAGGGTTTCCTCTGAAAGCAAGATGTATAACAGCTCATTGGAGTGGACAGGCACAGAATACATATTTGGAGGATAGGACAGATTATTAACAAGAAGAGAGAGAGCTTTAAAGATACCAAATGCCTCTACATGGAATCAGCAACATGAAGGCTCTGATTTCTGCCACCTTGATATAGAGAAAGGAAATTGCCTTCTAAAGATCCCTGGGGAGAAAACTTCAGGCAGAAGGAAAGATGATTAGTTCACAGATTTGCAAGCTTTCCACTAAACAACAGCTGATGACAACATTAGAGATAGGAAGGAGCAAGGAATTAAGGGATAAGAAGCACAGCAGAAGTCACAGGATAAACTCTGCACAGAAGACAGAAAACTTGAAGTCAAAATATATAAAGCAGTTTATCTTAGATGCAGAGGCAAGAAGGCCAGCTTTCCACCTCACATTGTAATGGTCAGCTTTCCAAAGAAACATCCAAACTCTGTTTTGTTTCCTCAGTGTTTCCTTAGGCAACATGGTGAACAAAGGTTAAGCATCCTCTTCACTGCTGAGTCATTACGGTTTCACTCTTTAAAGTATTGTGTAGATGTATTAGGATGAAAATAAATGTAAAAGAATAATTTTAGAAAAGTACATGCAGTTAAAATTACATACAGGAATTAGACCAGTCCCTCAATTCTATAGACTGCAGTGTATGGTATTACTTCCCAGAAATATTGCTGAAGCTAATAACATGTCCAGAAGCTGAAATTAACTTTACATACTACTGCCACGTACAAGGTATGTTTCTAATTCAAATAAAATGAAAAGTGTGTTCCAAAATAGGGCAAAATGAATAATGAAGATGTGGAAATCAAAGGGGCTGAAACGATTTACACGTTACAAGTTTCTAGGAAGGACAGACGCCAGTACGTACATTAAAGACAATGACACTTTCGTAGAGAATTTCAATAATACTTCACCCTTAAATAACATACTCAAAACACTTCACAGACATTAACTAATTAATCTTCAATCCCCATGTGGCTGTAAAAATTACACAGTAGGGAAATAAGGTCAGATCTTCAGAGGAGATCAAGTTGAGATTAAACAGTCTGCCCCAAGGCTACACACTGACTTGACAGCAGAGATAGGGTACAGCTCCCAAGTCCAACAGGCATCCCACCACCAGGACAGAATGCCTTTGGAGGGAGACTGACAGCCCCAAACAACTCCAGCAGCTGCCCAAACATAGCAAAAGACAGGGTCAGATGCCTCTCAGTGCTCAAAAGACAAACCCATAAACATGCCTTAAGGGACGAGGTCTTAACTATGTCTCCATGGACCTCTCTATTCCACTGGGGCATTGGTAGGAGAGGAGGTTTCCTCAGCAGGACACACCACACACCTCTGCTGCACCTCCCCAGGACATCTTCATCCCAGACCCAGATTTGCTGCATGCCAGGCAGCCATCATCACTTTAGCTTATGGGAGGCTTCAAACCCCAGGGGCACATTTTATGAATACTATACAGAACATGGTGCAAATTACATCTGGTCAAATCCTACCTACCAGTGCTTCCAGAGTACTTGGATGGGTGGAGAAAAGGGGACTTTCAGGAATGTTGGAAGCACCCAGGGAGGCCACCGCAGAGAATGCACTGGCACACTTGGTCTCCTGGGAATCAAACAATTCCCAGAACACAAAGAACATGCAGGAGGAGATCAATACACACACATCCTACAGTTAAACATTCCCTGGGCACAGGAAAAACAAGTAGCAACAGCTCTGTGCTGTTGCCCCTGTGAAGCTAAACAGAATGGCTACAGCCAAGGAGAGTGTGCTGGTGGTCTGGCCCAAAGACACTTCCTCCAAAAAATACCCCAAGTTCTGCCATTTGTTGTGGCATTTGAACAGCTGCTGACAGAGTAAGAGCTGTTAGTTTTGCCTACAACCACAAAGCCAAGCAGGGTCAACTCTCAGCTTTTTCAGAAACCACTTTAGAATACTTTGAAAATAGTTAAGCACTATTTAAAAGGTTCAGCTCTCACTGCAGCACTGTCAGAAGGTTAATAAATTAAAAGCTCAGCTACTGCAAGCAGCAATGCATCTACCAACCCTGGGATGCCTTTGGGTGAAGATCTGGGGTTGGTTTTGAGAAGTAAAACTGTGCCTAAACGTTTAACTATATTAAGAAAAGGTAAGTGCTAGAAAATAGTTGGACCTTATAGCTCTAGCAGAAAGTTATTTAAAAAGCCAAGGGTTTGAATGACAGCTTCTTTTTTTAAACTGTGCCTGATGGGATAGAGAAATGGTGCCTGGGGTCCAAGGTCTGTCTTAGCAAGAAAGGCTGTGCAGATTGGGAACAGGAGAGGACAGAGGAAAGGGTCCCACCAACGTCAGCAGTGGAAAATTTGGTATTAACTGAGAAAGGTGACTTGGATGAAGATAAATATAGTCCACAAGTGAAGACAAGTGACTTGCTAGACAAAGACAGCAATGAGCTGTAAGGAAGGGATAGAGGCAGTGTGTTCTGTAAAAAAAAGGAAAAAGCACGCACACAAAGACGTAAACAAGATTTCAGCTTGAAGGAACTGGCAGTTCCTCTCTGTCACTAGCATTTACATTGCATTTCCTACAGCCTTTATAAAACCTGGCTCCTCTAATTCATTCTAATTCACTCTCTAATGCCTCCACACGGCTCTTTCAGTGCGTGTGTGGGCAGTCTAGAAAGCAGTAGTTGGACAGCTTTTGACTGAAAGGAAATGTTTTAGGCACAGCTCAAAGCCTGTGGGGAGTCAAGAGAAAGGGCTGAATTTGGCCTTTAAAAGAAACAGGATGCCAGGAGAGTCACATGAATGCTTAAAACAACTTCTCTCCTTAAACAGAAGATGCATATGCCTGAGTTTGGTCTTAGCCACTAGCTGTAGCAGGCTGGTTTTAATTAATAGCAGGTGGTGGCTCACTCTTTTGGCAAGAGAGCAGATGTGAGTCAAAGTTTTAAGATATTAATGCAATGTTTACCTTGCTTAGTAAAAAACAGTGTTCTGCAGACTGTTGTCTATGACCACATCTGTACAAACACTGCACAGGGACCTGGGATCCAGGTGGACAGTTGGCAACATGTGACACCTCACAGCAGTGAAGGCTACCAGGATACAAGGCTGCAGCAACAAGGGCATAAACCCCTTGATCAAGGGAAATTATTAATCCCCTTACTCAGCACTCATTCAGCCACAGCTGGAATACTGCTTCCAATGTGGAGGTCCCCTGAAAACGTGGAAGATGTTGGTCAGTTTGAGTGAGTCCATCTGAGGCCACCAGGCTGAGTTAGTCTAACTTGGAAAGAAGGAGGTTTCAGGGGACCTACAGAAGCCACCAAGTACCTAGGCAGGGTTTACAGAGAACACAGCCATGCTCTTCACTGAGGTACATGGGGGGAGAAGGAGATACAACAGTCTGGACTGGATGTACTGGACACACTTGCCCTGAGCATAATTAAGGATTGGAACAGAAGCCCTTAGGAGCTGAAGAATCTCTGTCCCTGAAGGTTTTCAAGACCTGACTAGACAAAGCCCTGAGCAAGCTGGTCTGAATTCAATGCTGTCCCAGCTTTGACCGAGAGGTTGAACTACATAATCTCACAGGAATCTTTCCAACCCAAACAATTTGATGATATTCACCACAAGTAGTACACAGCACATGTGTTTATAAAAACAACATGTTCCAAAAACACTGAATTACAATACAATTGTTAAAAACCCAACAAAACAAAAAACAAAGAACCAACCAATCAAAAAAACCCCCAAAGCCAACACAGTAACCCACAGAGTACAGACCACAGCTCATACAAAAGCTCAAATCTTTTCTCGTAAACCTTTGGAAAATAGTAATCACCTCAGCAAAGACAACAGGCAAGAAATGTGTGAACCAGTACCATCTATTGAGTTTAAGAGACTTCACGGCCAGCTGAGTATTCATCCAATGGATTTACAGCTGTACAAAAGTGCCATAAATGAACAAAATCATGTGCCTTGTGCAAGCCACCTCAGATGCCATGACTTGCTCTGCCGAAGAGCACAAATCAATGAAAGAAAAGCCACTTTTAAAATAAGACTGGTCTGAAAACAAATGAGATTAAGTTATTGACTGCAAAGTGTCTCATTTTAAACAGAGATTACTGGCTCTGCACTAGTATTCCACTTGATTTAGATTTCCACTTCCATCTGATTTGGGTTTTATCACTGCAAGAATAATAGCACTCTGCCTTTCACATTAAGTAAGTTCTTTTTCGTATATAATGTTTCTCAACCAGATATCCCACAGTTTAATTAAATTAAAATCGCATCGCAAGAATATAGACCATTTAGTACCTGAGACACCAAGCATTCATTCTGTTTCATGAAGAAATTAATTATGTGAGAGTCATTAACAACAACTGTAATTCCTTATGGATTTAAATTATGTTTTGAATTGGAAGACTAAAGTTTCCAGCTGATTTAAATTCTTTACAATGGCAAAAATGAATTAATGGTGTTAATATTCCATATGTCTAAAACTTAGGAATGAAATTCTGTGTTAAATCTAAAGGTAGCATAGATAGTGAAAACAGAGTAACCTATCCCTATTCCTATCCTACTGATTTAGTCCTACAGTAGTCTGGAGTATTTCTGGATGAGCTACAGTCTATGGGTTCAAACTGAGTACTGATAAAAATCAACAGCAGCATTGGAGCTGACTTCAAGATTGACAGGACTAGGCTCTGGCTTTTCCAGATTATGTACCTTCTGTCTTTTTCTGCAAAGAAAACCTCAGAGCATTTTTTTTTTCCTCAGTCATGGTCTGAGAGAAATTTTTCCCTGCCTAATGGAAAGGGAGAATGATAAAAAAAGACCTATAAAGAATGATAAATACAGTCTTTCAAAATTGGGCACCCTGCTGTTAATTATCATCATTTCCTCCACAGTTTATGCATATTCAAATTATGCTGGCACTTCTCCTTCTGAGGAAACAGTTTGAAAGGGGATAGGCAAGAGGAATCTCTACAGCACAGCATGCAGTTTGAAAATTCACACACTGCATCAGCAGAGCCAATTTCCCAGATATATAAATCTGGGTTTAACTTCTGCAAGAAAAACACTCACATCCATCCCCTTTATCATACTATAGGGACATTTCTGCTGGCTGACAGCATCATGCAGAGAATCAAAATGAAGATGCAGGGCAAATTCCAAACCAGCATAACCCCCACATAACCTTCTTTTCCCAGGTACAGAGCTCTATTTTGGAACTGAAAGGTAAACTGGGAGCTCTGCTGAGGACATCACTCTCCACTGTCAAAGCCAACCAAACACTCAGGGTTCGATTTGTTTCCAGGGAAAAGACACTGATTAATTAAAATGCAAAGGCATCTTCCTGCCAAATATTACCAAGCCTTATGTTCAGCTAAGAATAATTAAGGCTTGCCCATTTCATCCAAAAGACTGGTAGCCACTCTCAACACACCATCAGCTATCACCCAACAAAAGTCCATGTTTGCTGAGGAACAGATTGCAACCAAGTAGACAGGCAGGACATTGGCTGAGAGTTTTACTGGAGCCCAACTCACAGCTTCTTTGGTCTAAAGGCCAATAGCTGCTCTCTTAGCTACAGCCTGGTTAGCCTATTAACACCGACCCCTTTAAATAGCTGTTACTCCTTGGCCATGGCTGCTGTTCATTGCAGCCTCCCATGCTGCTCTGGTGCAGAGAGGGAAGGGGTGTTTTTCAGGACAGGGGGTGCAATGAGCCCCAAGTGCTGCCCAAGGCTCTCCAAGCTCCCAGGTCATGCCAAGCCTCGGGAGCTTCTCTCACACGAGCTTAAATCCCCTTTGACTTCCATGAGACTGGTCATGCTTTAAATCAGGCATATGCTAAAATTGTTTTGCTGATGAAAATAATCACAGTTAAGAAGCAGAATTAAAAGAGCTCCTTATTGGAGCTCATGCAGCCCCCAGTACAATTTTGGGGCAAGTTTCTCCACCTAATTCCAGAATTTAAGTGGTGACCTCCTTTAAACGACCCTTTTTGCGCTGAAAGGCCAGGAAATGTAGTCATATGAGGATTAATGACTTGAATTAGCTCTCTTGCACCTGTGCCTCACCGTATCCATGGCAAAGACAAACAGTAGCTTTCCCTTTATGAAGCAATGCTTGAGGGTTTCTCTGGTGTCTACGCAGAATCTTTTCTCTCTTTGTTTTACCAGATAAACTACTTCAGAAGGAAAGATGCCTCCCACCGTAAAAGTTTCTAGATATGAAAAATGCAAATCTCAAGCAGCAAGAATGAAGAAAATCAATTTTAGACTCCTGGTGGCTACTTTCCTGCAAAGCTATATTATTTTTCATCAAGTATCTACAAGAACCAGATCACGTTTTCTAGCTTTCTGTTCCTCTCCTGTGTAATGAGGGAGAATCATGTATATTGCTTTCATTTAATTTACCCTTGAAATTCAGAGTTATTGATTGCAGTTGGTAGACTTCCTAGCTGTAAGAGACTGGAAGCAACACTTTTATGCCTTTTGTATTGCTTACTGCAGAGAGGGACCCAAAAAGAAGGAGGAAAAAAAAGTGGGTAGGCAAAATTAAGCTTTGAGGTTGGGGGAGAATATATCATGCAGAGATGAAATACTGGTTGGCAATACATAAATACATAACACAACTAGAGCTGTAGACTGCCTTTTATGACATTTATTTAAAGAAATATCTGTAAAACCGATTATCTGAGAGATATCAGAGAGATCTAGAGTAATCAGGCATGATCTGCATACAAAATTCACTGAAAAACACAGAGGTCTATGGAAGGATCAGAAACTATTTTTTAATCTGGATAGTATTTAGTAAATGGTTTTGCAAAGGAAAGGAAAAGAAGAACAGGATTCTGAGGAAATATTTTGTTTGGATATTTTAAAAGCAATAATTTAATTCAGAAAGCTGCCAAAATATCAAGCAGGATTAATGATAGAATACTTTGCATGATTTGGTAGCTTACAAATGAATGCACAGAGCCAGCATCTGTCAACTCCCTCAGGCAGCCTTGCTTAACGGAATGCAATTTCTTACCTGAAAAACATAAATAAGAAACATACATTTACATTTTACTCTGCATAACTTAATATGTTATTTAGTACCCTAAATCACACATGCAACCAGTTCTTCCTATTAAGCATGCAAAGACGCTGCATCACTTGTGTAGAATGTTTTTAACATCAACAGTAGTTTCCAATTAAAACAGTTCAGATGTAAATATTTATACCAAACACAGAGACGTGATTAACATTCTTACCAGGTACAAGCTCACTGGAGTACAACGCTCCCCATAATTACCCCCTGCTTACAGACCGGAGTCGTTTGATCCCCCCAGGCACCAGGAGCAAGGAGGGCTGCTCTGAGCAGCCCAGGTGGCTACCCCAAACCACAACCACCACAGACCTCCTAAGGGTCCTCCTTCCCACAGGGAAAGCACTCTGGGACACGAGCCACAGCATGGCACATGTTCCTGGAGCACCATCCCTGCTCTGGGGTTTCACACAGGCATCACAACTGTGAGATGCAGCCCTGGCAGGAGGGGAGAGGTAGGAGAGGTGCACAGGCAAGTCTCAAGCAGTGCATGAAGCTTGGCTCTGGTCCAAATCCCAGACCAGCATTCAGGGGAAACTTCAGAGAGCATTTTGATTTCTCCCTTATGTTGCACTTGCATCAAATCTGCAGTTTCTTTCCACCTGGATCAATTGCTATTGAATGTGAACAGACCCCTGAGGCTGTGCTCAGGTATTAAATGTTTTTGGGGCAAGTCTCTGCAGTAAATAGGAAGAAACCTATAAGCCTAGAATGATCCAAAATCCACAGGGGTCTTGACAGAATCCATACAGCTGCCATGAAGTCCTTGGCTGCAGTCATAGATTGATTGTACTCATTTAAAAAAGGTATTAATGTATAAAGCTTCCACAAAGGACAAAATGTGCAACACTAAAGAAAGCATCAGTAAAACACTACAGCTCTTCACTGACATCTTCAAGCAACAATGTGAAGCCAAGTCAAGCAGCCAAATGCAAATGTCCAGGAAAGGACGAGAACTAAGAGTGGCCACGTGGTGCGTCATTTCATGCGGGTCCACAAAACTGTGTTGGTTTTTTTCCCCCTCTTCCTCCTCAAAATACCTTCCAATTCTGCTACTGAAGGCAATAGAAGAAAATTTTAGCAAGTCTGGAGTTGGGCTCTTGATGCATATCATAAGAAATCCTCAAAAAAGACCAGGAAAAATATCTAGTAGCTCCAAACAAGCCATCCTGGCTCCCTGGGTTACTCAGGTGAAGCTGTGAGAAAGATTTCTAACCCTCCCTCACCCCACATCAACTTTATCGAGTTTCTTCTCCAGGAAGTTTTTAACTGCACTTTAATTATGCAAACATGCCATAGGCTTTTGGGGTAGAACCTTGGCTTAAGTTGAAAGGAATAGGTATCCATCAATCTAACCAAAGTATCTGCAAAATACTCATTTCTGCAGTATTTAGGCTTCTCTTTCTGCGAGGAAACAATTCCATATTTATTAATTAAACTGACAAGAGTTCAACTTCATTACACAGGAAATCTGGGAGAGCTCTCTGCACCCTGTATCTATGAATGCAATTTTCTTAAAAGTTCCTGTATCTGCAAGTAAGGCACTTCAAAGACAAATTTCCTTGTTGTGTTTAAGAATGCAAGAAGAGACCCAGGCCATGATATATGGCATTTTCTGAGAAAACTGCATTTGCAAGGCTCTCCAGAGTTTCTCCAAGTTCAAGGGACATTCTTGAATATTGTTATGTCAGAGCTGATGCACTTTATTTTCCCACAGGTTTGCAGCATCGAGTAATATCTAAACACACCAGTCCAAATGACCCAGTAGTCTTTGGGGCTGCCTGAAATCATATCACCCAGGGCATGAAGGAATGCTTTCAGAGGTTACTGCAAAGAAATGCCAGTGGAGTCGATCAAGGAGGAGAGAAAACAGTCCTGCTCCCTGGTGGGCAGTGAGGGCAGCAGCAGGTGGAGGAAGGAATGATGCTGCCAGTTCAGATCATGTTCAATACGGCCCTGGTCAAGGGAGCAGGACCAACAGAGAATGATGCTCCTCCCTACAGCTGAACTACTTCCATGGGCAACTTTTTTTGATGCAAAGCACATGGGGAACTTGCAACAGAGGGAGGGCTGACCAGCTCTCAAAGCTGCCCTTGTATCTGTCAAACCAAACTGTTTGTGGAAAGACTGGACAGGCAAGATGCTCCAGAACTGTGTTTCAGGAGCCACAACACCTCAAGTATTGGAATAGGTGAGAATGGAGAAAGGGGGGACTGCTACATGCAGACAGGGATTTAAAGCATGAACCAGAGGGGTCTGACCAGAGGGGCCTGCTTCCCTGTCCCTTGGAGACATGTACTATGATTGTCATGGTACACATTTAGCTGATCAGCACCCACAGACCAGAGACCAACTGTGTTAGGGTTTCCTGAATGCACGTGGCTTCTTCCTTCACCCACTGATCTCATAATTCACAATCACTGTATTTAATATACATAAACACTGAGTGCTCCCCAGGAACTACCACAGACCACTGCAGAAGAGCAGGGCTATGCCAGGCAGCCACTGCATGTAATTGCATCAAGAGCTGTTGATGTTCTTAATGCTAAGCAGTAGAAAACACATATGAGCTCCCAAGCATTTGCAGGCTGCCCCCAAATGCCTCCACACTCCACACCCTCTCCCAAAGATCAGGGCATCAGGCAGACCCAACAATAAGCAAAGAGTTTATCAGATGCAGATTCTGATACAGCACTGCCACAGAGCATGAGAAGCACAAACTGTCTCCTTTACCCAGTACATTTAAAGTATAATGACAGATCACGCTGCTCACATGGCTCAGTTCGGCTCAAATGCCGGTTTCAGTTACAGATGTGTGATGCAGGAGGGCTCAAAACTGACAGGTTTTAACCATATTTGATGGAAATTCGACACAGATGTTGTTGGCTCAGCTCAACGTTGCACAGAAAGTAAAGCGAGATTTATAAACTTCCCAAGCCTACTTGTTAATTCTCAGCATCACCTTCTGGTTCCCCCGCAGAGGGGAGATTTTGCCTCATCCCCCCCCTTAAATACAGGGGATCGTTCCTCCCTGCAGAGCATTGCTAAACGACACACTGAGCTCTGTGTCTGAAGTCATCGCACACAGTGAGAGGTGTCATTAACGCGTGACAGTGACACGCGGCTCTGCTTGCACAGCACCACTTCAGCGTCACAGGAAACCTGATACAGTTCGGGGATTTGGATCTGAAGCGTGACGTTCCCATTTAAAATGCACACATCTGGGACAATGAACAGAGACGGGCTTACCTGCTTGATGTTGGGCTGGCAGAACTGCTCACAGACATAAATGAATTATCTAAATGTTTTCCAGAGAAAGCCTCAAGTAAACCCTGCAACTTCCTTCATATTTGCCACCGCTTTTGCAAAGATTCTTTCCGAGAGATTTTTTTAAAGGTTGTATTTCGTCCTACCTTGCTACTGCCATGGGAGCATGAGGAGACCTCCAGGGGCTCATCTCTGAGAGGTCCCCAGGAGCTTGGGGCAGACATGCCAGTCCTGGTGACATCAGCCCCACAAACTCTGCTCCCTGGACACTGTGCTGCACCCAACATGCAACACTCACCCTCAGCACATCAGCAGAGGCGGAAATTGCTGAAAACTCCTGACTTTGCTGCTGAGCTGACAGGTAGTCCAGGGCAACTCACTCCACACCTCAGCCCTCCCTGTGTACCCTCTGTCTGTCCCAGAGAGACCCAATCTGCGAGGTCAGGACTTGCACGGCACAGCAGCAGGCTCCTGATCCCACCAGAGGCACTTCCAGCATAAAAAGAAGTAATAACAAAGCTGGCTTTGACTGTTAAATGGTAGGTCTTTAAAAGAAACTTCCCTCTCCTGCTCATTTCAGAGTCAAACAAATGTTTGGATGTCAAATACATGCAACTCTGGCCTGGGTTATACTGCAAAATATAAACTGTAAAGTAATTGAAAGGGACAGGTCAGAATATTTAGTTGATCTTTCCCAGATGCTTTTAATTTCTTGAGATGGCATATGAAAATATTCTGGTGATGAATTAACTGTTTATACCAAAAAATCCAGTAATAAAAACAATGCCCTTAAAACTGAAAATATTCTGATGTGCCTTTATGAACATGGGCTTGGGGAAACAAACATCAGCAACTGAAATGGGATAGAAGACTAAAACATCAAACAATTAGGCTTTCTTGCATGGAATAGTTTGGAGGAGTAGACCTGCTTCAGGTTCTACATTGCAGCTATATTATCTTAACAATTAGCTTGAAGACTATGGCCACAGCCAAACAAGCTCATATGTCTCTATGGTTTCATGGTATGCAAGCAGTAAAAGATGAAAAAGAATCTTTGCGTTATTTCATAACTTTAAAATAACACCATATTGTGCATAACAGGATGAAGCACTTGTTTAAAAATTCAGTGTTATTTTAGCAGCAATAGCTTTCACTAGCAGCTTTCTGAACACAGCTGTGTAGGGAGGAAATTATTTTCCTAACATTTACTTCTTCCAAAGGCTAAAAAATGTCATGGCTAAAAGAGTCATGACTGCAGCCTTAGGTACAGACTAACACTCATCTAAGTATTAAGACTTAGCTAAAGGTGCCAAAGCCTTATGCAAGTTAGGGGTTTATTGGTAGCAAATACAGAAATGCCAAAGGGGAACACCAAGAGTGAACATATCTGCAGTAAAATTAATATTCTAGCAGCCTGGAGAGCAAGTAGTTTCTCAGCCGTTTGAGTAAATATTGACAGCAAATGAGGTCAGTTACCTGAATTTCAGATGAAATCTGGAAATGTTTGATATTGAACGTTCCCAACACTACTAAACATTTTGTGAAACCATATCTTTGTGGATCGTTTTTTTCCCCATCCACTGGTTGCCAAATTCCTGCCCTGAGGGATGAGTGTCCAGCCCTGCATATTGCAGAGGACCAGATGGATGGACAGGGGAAAAGCACAGCAGGTAGCACTAATACACCTACAAATACTGTTTCTCAGCATTCAGAGTAATGAGATGAATCAGATTCAGAGCAAAGATTCATCTCTGTGTTGCTACATGGAAACTCGAGAACACAGAGAAAGGTACTTCAGGAATTAATTATTACCCAAGCCAGTGCAGTGCAGACTCCATTACTCATAAGTTGCTGCCAAGGGCCCTCTGCCCCTGACCTTCCTGCAGCCAAATGGGGCCTCAGACAAAGGTCAGCTAACCCAAATAACTTATAATAGACACACCCTTCCCTAACAGGGAAAGCAACTACCTTGCCACATATCTTTTAGCACAGGAGGGGAAGGAGACAAGAAGCACTGCCCTGGGATATGACTGGATAAGTCACGCAGAGCTGCAGGGGAAGAGCAGCTACACTGTGGGGGCAAGATGGGGTGACTCTGCAGAATGACTAAAACCTGTTGGAAAACACACAGGTGACCAGTCAGAAACCTTAAGCACCAAAAATCACAGCCCTAAAGGTTCAGGCTGACTTGGCATCTCCAGCAACTGAATTACCAACTAGTGCCACCTGCAGCAATGAACTCCCAGATGCGGGGGAAAAAGACACCGAGCCATCGAGTTAATGAAACCTTCAGTCCTTCTAAACTGATCTGAATTTTCACTACCAACTCCAAGTGTTTATGTTTCCAACATCCTAAACCCCCAGCACTGCCATCACTACATCTCAATGCTGCCAATAAATTACCTAAATTTCAGGGCAACAGAACAAAACGTGGACAAGCCGATGCCCAGAGATCCATTGCTAAAGAAATAAATCTTCCTTCACTGCATGAAATTCTAGGAATGTGCTGCTAAAGTGATCCAAAGCTTATCATTGGTGCTACTAAATCTCTGAGGGTTGCCATTTTGGGTGCCTGTTAAGGGTTTATATTTATGTCATAAATCATCTTGTTGCATTCCACAGAGAGCGATTTCAGCACTAGGATCATACCCCTTAACTAGCTTTTTATAGGAAATTTAAAGGCTGAGGAACAGTAATGGCACTATTAAAGACACCTACTTTTTGCTTCCTGAAAATAATAGCATGCTACAGAGCCATGAAAAGAGAAAATGATAGCAGCGTTAACCTGCAATAATTACACTAATAAAAAGAAAACAGCACTGAAGAAATTATAGGGAGAAAGACACTAAAATTTCTGTGTCTAGCATAACCTTTCAGAGAATATATTTGCAAAGTATATAAAAAGTTCCAGTTATTTCAAAGGTTATGATTATGTCCTTCCCTTATTTAAATTGACACCAGTTATTACTACACTTTCTTGGTCCAGAGACTAAAAAAACACAAGAAATATATATTGTAGATATAAAATTATAGTGTTATTTGTTATTACACTGTTATTAAAGCAATATTTACCGAGTTCAGGCTGCTTTTTCTCCTCCCTAGCGTAAGATTCAGCAAAGAACAGGAAAAGGCTGACTTTACGACAAAATTAGCTAATGGATCTTTAACATCCCACATTTTCAGCAAGATGGAAGGAGCAGAAATAGAAGAACCCCATGAGTGCAGGCACAGCCACCAAGCTTTGGTGCAGAGATTATGGACATCAGTCTTCCTGCCACCCTGGGAAAGCTGTGGGTCCTCCTGCCCCAGAAGCCCCTCCACCTCTCAGCTTCCTGCTGTACCCACCTCCCCTGGGCTTCTCCTCCCAACAGAAGCCTCCCTCTGCAATGATCCCCACCCTTAGGTGGAGACAGACTGTATTAAGTTTGCTCTGACCCAGCAGCTCCTCCTGGGTTATGTGGAGCATCGAAGAGGCATCTCCAAGCAGAGAGCCTTCAGGTAGAAAAGAACAAAACGTGGCTATGGGCAGGGAAAGGTCTGAGTCCTCTTCCCAGACATCCCTCTGATGCACGCGTGACCCTTAGGAAGTTCCATGGCAGCAACATAGAGGAAGATCAGCCAAATTCACTTTCTTCCCAATCCTAGACAGCTGAGGCTACTGAAAAGGGACCCTGGGGTAGATTCCCAGCACACTACCACACATCCAGCCCACCCACAGGGCATTTCAACACCAGGGATATTTTTGGTTTTGTAACCATGGGTAAACTTGCATGAAATTATGGCAATGTTATTACTCCTAATCACTGCATCTTGTAATGTAATACTAGAAAATATTTTTCTTTCACATTGTCAAAAAACTAGAGTTGTTGATGGTTCACAGTTGTAATCGACCGTTTCATGTCAATAACAGCCCAAGTTCATTTATAAAAAGCTTCTACCATTTGGATGATTTGATAAAAATCTCAAAATAAAGGAGGAAAAACATTATTTGTACTTAAATAAATAGCATTGCCTTTCATGCTATATAAATTGTAAAGATATGCAGTGTTTGCACCTTCACTTCCTACTGACATCATCTTTACCAAGAGCTGTCAGCAAAATGCAAAAAAATAGAGAGGGAATAACACACAATTTGATGAGTGCAACCAAATATGAAGAGCTTACGCTGTTGCCTTCAGCTATACACCACCCATCATTATTCACACTCAGAGGCAGCAGTGGACACATTAGCAGAACTCAGTTCCTCAAGACACAGCTGCACATGTAGCAGATGAAAAGGCAAAAGTTTTTCTGCACTTGCTTCAACTTTAGTTCATTTCTTTAAAAAATTATAGAAAAAGAATCCGAGCCCAACCATCCATATGATCCATACTCCACCCTCAAGCAACAGCAAACACAATTCAGAAGAAACTCAGTACAAAAACATGTAATTTAATGCAAAAGAAAGGACTTATGGGTAAAATGGAACATGAATTCAAACCACAAATCTGAACAATACATGAACAGGCACAATAAGAAGAATATAGAGTGTTCATCCAGAATTACATGGGAGAGCCAGACCTATATCTAAGGAAAAACAGTTTTGAGAGGTCAGTGCACAGGTGTCTGAAACACCTTACTGCCTGAGAAGCACTATCTGTTCCCTCTTATAATGTGCTAGAAAATGTCTTGCCCATTGAAAGTGTCAGTAAAATTAACCTTAATCACCAGAGGAAAACCTGCAACCCTGAGCTGCCAGTCATCCCATCTCCTGGAAGACAGTGCCCATCACCTGTCTCTGCAGCTGAATCTCTGTTGTCAAGAGCAACTGGCAGTGTGTGAGGGAGGAGACAAAAAACAAGTGGCAAATGCTTCTTTGCAGCAGTGGAAGAATCCACCAGATCCACCACAGAGAAGATACTATTTTAAGGGAACTGCTGTGGCTCTGATGTCTCCAAAACTTTCCTCACCTAACCATGAAGGGCTCATGATTCACTATCTTTGCCAAGACACTAATTTCTTATGATCTCTCAGGTGCAAACTGAAGTTGCACCATATTAAACAGAGCAAATGTTCCTTCAACAAGGGGGGGAAAAAATAATTACCTCATCAGTCAAGAGCTAGGTCATTATCCAGGAACTGAAATTACTACAGAGCTACGCTTCCTTCTGACTAAAATGTTAATAAATTAGTTTTCAATCTTATGCTGCAAGTTAAATTCATCTAAAAAGAAGTACTGTAGGCTGAGTGAAGTTACTGAGTTTCTTCCAGATCTCAAAGGTCTTGTGCCACACAGAGTCTTCTGGAGAAAAAAAAAAAAGGTACCTCCACATTAGCTGGGAATTAAAAAAAAAAATACCTAAGACACTAGCAACAGATAAATGTACAGTCTCCTTTTACTGTTCTACTTTTTTGGGGAGAGTATAATCTGTATTACTATAAAGAGATAGTAGTCCAGAACAGAGCAGGCACAAACACCAACCCTTGGTTGAGCCAGGCTAACAGCACATGGGCAGATACAGGTCAGGGATCAGGCAGGTGGCTCTGGGCTTGCAGCCTCTCTACATATTTTTTTAGTTTTTTTAGTTCTTCCTCTTCTTTGAATTTGAAATTTAAAATAGCTGCTAAAGAAATCTGAAGTCAAAACTATTCACCCACTCACAAGTGACCCCTGTAACATTTACTTCATTCCCTGCTAACCAACCTTACTCATAAATCTCATTAGGGCTCTGGTGAGTGGAAAGGCTGAACAAAAGACAGGTGAAAATGAGAATAAGGGAGATAAAAGTGCTCAAATCTTGGGAAGAAACTGTCATTAAAACATAACAATGCATTTTAATATCTAAATGTAGGGTAAAAATTAAACTATTTGAAACACAAGACTTGAAACATTCCAGTTTATTTTGTTTGCTCTTTATGCCTCAAGGATCGAGTTAATGAGGATTGCAATGGCCCAGTGGTAATGACAAACTCAACAGCAAATCTAGCAGATGGTTTCAGCCTCCAAAATGAGAAGCCTCTTGACCTAAAGGGAGACATCCGTTAAGTACAGGGTGCACAGTAAGTCTGACTCCAAAAGTAAGCTCATTCCCATAGAGGTGTCCCTAGCAGAGATGAGGGGCCCTGGAGAGGAAAAACATCTGGAACCAGCTTTTGGCAGAGGCAGCCCCAGCCCCTCCTCACAGAGACCAACCCCAAAGCCCCCCAGAAATGCAATACACAAATATAACATTGTGAATGGGAGCAACATCCCTGTTTGTCCCCAGTGCTGTCTTTCTGGGAATTCAGAAACACCTCACAGGACTATGGTGTCCTTACAGGCCACCAATTTTCCTTGTGTGCAGATAGAAACCTCCCTGCTTCACCTGCAGCCACTTGAACAATCTCTGGGGAAAAAAAAGTCTCACATCTGGAGTTATGAACAATATATCCACCAGAAAAGGCTTTATTTTTGCCCCATAAAACATTACTGAGAAGTACAGCTCCAAATTCAGCAAGGAATAGGCCTAATTCTACATTTGCGAGCAAAATGCTGCAGAGGGGAATCACTGCAGCATTGTTCATGAGCTGCCCTGATTTACAGCTGAAGAAGAAACAGAAACCCTCATATGCTGTTGTTCTGTGGCTTGGTTTTTGGTTTTTTTTGGATTGTTTGTTTATTTGGAGGGTTTTGGTTTGGTTTTGTCTTTTTTTTTCTAAGGGTTTCCAGTTCTACTATTGAAATTCTCTGTGCACTCCAACCATTATTGCTGAGTGCATTTATAAAATACAAACTTGCAAAGGTAGAGGGGGGAAATTAGAAGCAAAATAAGTCAATAGGCACTCACAGACATTAATATGTTCTTAGCCAGGTCTATCTAAAGAAGCTTGATGGATTTGCTATTTCCACAAGTGTCATTAAAGGCATGAGACCCTTCCACCCAGGTATAGATAACACTACTGAATCAGAGGATAGTAACAGCAAAAAAAAATTAACATCAGTTCCCACTATAGAGATGTTTTTCTTACTCTCCCCATCATGTAAAAGAAAAAAACCACACTTCTCTAGAAAGGCAGTCTTGATCCAGGTAAAGGATCCTGCCCTTGTTTTAACTCCCATGTGTAGAAGGAACAGAGTAGTGAGCAGATTTAATCATAGCCCAAAGGATGCCCAACAGCCATTACCCAGAAAATTATTAAAAACATGCCATCCTGTTTTGACAGCAGTAGTATTGCCATCTTGAGTTGTTCTCCTTTGCTGTGAAAACAGTAATTTTCGTTCAGCTTTTCTCAACTTTTGTGGCTTAAAAAGCAACAGCCGACTAAGTCCACTAGAGTCAGAGCCAGGAACCAGGATGCAGTTGTCCAGTGAAGGGTTAAATCATAGTTGACAAAACAAAAAAAAAAAAAATCCAAAACATTGGTTCACATTTCCCACAGCTGCTTTCAGGCTCCACTCCCCTCCTCCATTTAAGAATTTATTTCGCTAGTTTTTTAGCCATAACAAAAAAATCCAGCACAACACTGCCTTAGCTTCAAGAATTACTTTGATTTAAAGGCCTCCATATACTGGTACAGTTATAACAGAGGGAGGGAAGATTTTTAATGTTGGGTGGGTTTTGTGTTTTCTGTTTTAAAAAACAAACAAACAATACAATTACACTAGTTATAACTACTAATGCAAACACAAGGATAGTGGTAGGAAGCTGCCTTATACTGCTAATAACTCATTCCTCATCTCCCCTGGGAACAGCCAGACTTATCACACTGCAGCTCCTCCCATACTGGGGCACAGCATGGGTGTGTTTATAATAACTGTATAATAATAACATGTATAATAACTGTACCATTAACTTGGATAGAGCCAAAACAATGCTCTAGTTTTTCAGCTCCTCATCAAGGCAGCAAACCAACTGCCAGCCCAGTGTTAGGAAAACCTCGGGTGTCACCACAGCTCCGGGCTGGGGTCCAGGGTAACAGGGTGGTGCCAGCTGAATGCAACAGCACTGCTGGTCTGGCTCTACTCCTGTTACAGGATTGTATTTCACCAAGGCCACAGCACAAGGGATAAAGGACCACGGTAAAAAAAAAAAAAACAACAACAACCAAAAAAAAAAAACAAAACAAAACAAAACAAAAAAAAAATAAAACACCAAAAAACTACACAGAAAAAACTCCAAATAAACAGCTGTTTTGGTGGGACCAGGAATGCTCTAAGAGCAGAGAGCACAACACAGGCATTTGGCAAGGGGCTGCTTTTACACCTGGCTTCTTACATCACGCTTGCATGCCCGAAATGGAAAACACAGATGGGCCTCAGAGCCTCCATTCACCAACTCTTCCCTGCTCAGCAGGGCATTTCAACATGTTTAACTTTAAGCTTGTACTTAAATTCCACTGATTTAGATAGGACTTAATTACACGCTTGAATGCTCTCCTCAGCTGGGAGAAGTGTAAATACATACTTAATATAGTTTGATTAACTGGCACCCAAGGCAAACAAGACCTATTTTGCTGGGCTAATGTTGGGACTTGATCATGTAAAAAACCACATTTTACGGAAAGATGCCTCTCATCACATGCAAAGGTCCTTTTCTTTAGCAGGTATCTGCCTCTTTCTAGATGGACTTGCAATTACGTTCACCTTGTACTTTGTGTTGTGAGTAAAAAATTGCAGAAAAGTGAAAAAGACTTTACCAGGTGTCCCATAAGAGATGAGGGAAGATACTCATAAGGCTGACAGTATAACCAGGAACACACTTCACAGTGCGTTAACGGGTGCCTGAGATCATCACTAGGCCTCAGCTACACCCCCTGAATCAAGAAACCAGCAAAGATTTTAGCATCTAATCTGACTGAGTATTCCTTAGCATTATGTTGTCCATTAAAGTCAGGTGCTCCCATCATTTGGCTGCAAACAGTACTGCCAAACCATGAAGTCTGAGAACAAAAATACAGGACAAGATATTACAGATGAAATTAGATGACTAAGACCAAGAAAGGAAATCAAAATATTATTTAGGTTTGTCATTTTATTCATGGGAGATCAAAATGAAAAGACAAAAAAATCCCAATACCATATGACAGAAATACGCATTATTGCATAGTTCATATGATAGCAATAAAAGTAATAAAGATGAGAGATCTGCAGAATATAGTTTTAAATATCACTGAGATTACCCATTTTATTGGTCTATATCATCTTCATTTAGAACTAATAAATATACCCCACAAGGAACTGCAAACAAAGCAGTGTCACAGAACTAAAACTTATCTCCTTTTTTTCCCCAAAGGTATAAAATGAAGCTACTTAAAAAAAAATAACCAATATATAAACCCCCACATCCGCTGCAATTATATCAGTTTGCAAGGAGATTTAATTTTGTTGGCAGGGACATAAGAACTTCGGGCATTCATACCACTAAAATAATGAAATCCAGTTTCACCCACCAGACTGGGAAGAAAAAAAAAAGGAGGAAAAAAAAATAGGATGATAACAGTGAAAGCTGATGCCCCTCAATGGAACCACAGGTTTAATAGAAACCATGTTTCTCTGTTGCCTACAGCCAGGAGCAGATGAAAGACACTTGTGCGATTAGTTAACAAGTGGTCATTTAATCCCCCCGACAAACCCTCCTTTTCAATTTCAGGTTCTCCTGTTACCACTCCATGTTTGAATGCCTTGCTCAGATGTGGACACGGCTCTGCACAGATCACACAAGTCTGCATTCCTAGAGAGAATTCAGATCCCTTTACTTTTGCCAGTAAAACTAGCAGGTATTTTACCAATTCACAATAGTATTTTCTTCTATTCTTCATGAATTTAAGACAAGCATGATCTTAGACCGATGCTTTAGGAAAAAGTCCTTAATACATGAGGCTTCCAGTACTTGGGAGGTACGTGATTCACCTCACCTAAATCCTCTACCTGAGTGGCTCCAGGACACAGATACTGGAAAATGTTGCTCTAAGACATTCACCACAAATCTCCATGTTACTTGTTCCGTGCCCTTACACAGTAAACATCAGGCAGATCTTTTTTCAAAGATCAGGAAGTTACTTTGATTTATCTCCTATTTCCCTTAAGTAAGAGCTTAAACATGGGTGGCTTTTCAAGAGAGTACAGCACACAGGAGGTAAGCACATGCTTAAAATACATACAGGCTAAGGCAGGACCATGTTCATCAGGTTATATGCTATGCAACATTCCCTTCAATGTTTATGGTTGGTATTAACCCTGAGTTTGCAATACAGGTTTTGCCTTGCCAAGCATCCTTTTTAATTACAGCCTTGTCAGAATTAGAGTAAGGCAGTGTGTGATCTCTAACTTGAGCCTGAAAACAGGTTTGGCTTTTAGCTCTCACACTGTTCTTAACTTCTGAGAGAAGCCCTCATTATAACAATGTGTAATTTGTGATAGTCACATTTAAACAACATCCTCTTAAAAGGGAACTTCTGGTTGTATTACGCCTTGCAAGTACAATTCATGAGATAAAGTAGAAAAAGAAAATCATCTCTTGCTCACCCCCCTTCCTTTATCTAATCACTTCATGAAAAATTACTCAAAAGGCGCCTTTAAGGCCAAGGAGTCATTGGGTTTCCAGTCATTGACTTTTAAATGGATAGCTGGAAGCAGTGCAAATTTCTTAAATTCCACAACAGTAGCAAGTTACTGAGCCTCCCTTTCACCCCTACTCAATTTATGCTCCAGCACACACTACTGCAGATATGACCTCTTCCATCACCAACCAGTCATGTTGCCACTATTAATGCAAACAGCCTTGCTCTACAGCTACATGTGAACAAATTAATTCAACTCATATTGAATTGACATTACAGGGTCCCAATTAGGTTCTTAGAAGGTTTAGAGGAAGATCTAATTTTTAGCTGTGCTAGATTGAAATAATCAATATTTCTTCTATCTAGCATTCGTGTTTCAAGTTTGATAGTTCAGATACTGGTGATTCATTGTCCAGCTGAAACAGAAAGAACCATATCCTCGACTAAATCTTTGATTTAGTCAAGTTACAGATACAGGTTTTGGACACAAGTTAACAAGACATTGGAGCAGAAGTTTGAGAAGTTCAAACCTTTTTTAGCATAGCACTAAAGAAGTTGTTTGCACTCCATGGTTACTCATGTGTTTCACTTAACAGGAGCTTATAACAACAAGAATTACTTTATCATTCGGGATATTATTTTTGTTTGGGTCCTTTTTCATTTGAATATTATTCAAAAATCACAAATTTAAGTCACACTGTTGCTCCTCTGCCCCAAAGACCCTATTTGTATTCATATCTTTAACTGAATGACTGTCTTTCAAGCAAAGCAATAAAGACTTATGAAAATGCACCTTGTCTTTCATAAAGAAAAATGCCCACATTTCCTGAAAGCTGGGGTCCAAGCCATATGGAGCACTATCAGTTCAGAGGTGGCCAGGTCACACAGCCTGCAGCACAAATTTCACATGGCAGGTTGCTCTTTTCAATGTAAACTAATGCTTCTTTCCAATTCAGCTAATAGATTAATAGATAAACTGTACCTGATGTGAACAATCAAAACGAGCCAGTGATACAGTCTTTGCAGTACCTGCATTTAAATACAATACATCCCACAAAATCAAGGTGAAAGACTAATGATGCTGGTATCTCTCACCTCAACACCCCAAATTCCCAAGGATTTCCCACCATCCCTGGGGGACTAAGTGGCACATCTTTCAGCCTTAGCAAAACCTTCACTGTAATGACACAAGAGTCAAAGAGGAATATGTACCTGTATGAACATAAGACATTTACCTATAGGACTAAGAGATAGCCATGACATTGTGTTCTGTAGCAGGATTTCCACAAATAAATGAATAAACTCAGTTGTGCAGAAGCTGCCGCTCACCACGAGAGGGCACGTTTTAAAAACCTAAAGCAGAAAACTCCTGCTTAAGAGCAGATGCTATTCCAGTGAGGGAATAAAGGTTTGGGGCATAAGGGGGGGGGGAAAAAGAGCTCAGGGAAAAGCCAGCATAACGATTAAAAATGTGAAATGTCAGTAAGGGCACTCAAGCTTGAGACAGGACAAACATTCATGTGACAGACTGAGCATTTCTTCTCTGGCACCGGTGCTACATGGACACCAAAGGTAGTTCACATGTCTGCTGTCACCTAGAAACTGGAAGCATTTTGAAATTGCAGCTGATAAGTCAACTCTTTTAGTAAGCGAACGATTTATGCAGTTAAACTGCACTCAGAAGTACTGATATTAAAATATTCTTTGAAAGGAAGCACTCAGCTTTCCCTTAAACTCCAGAATAACATAAGCTACTCTGCCAGCTTTATTTCTGGGCTGCATTTGTCAGAACATGCTGGAAACCTGCTGCAGACAGAGCAGCAGTGCAGTTCTGTTCCAAATGCTGCACATTAGCTGAGAATGCAGATCTGCAGGAAGGCCATTATTTCATATTACAGGTCTGTAGAACTATCCTATACAGATTCAGATCTCTTTTGCTATAATTATTTTAAACACAGACAGCCCATTACCTGCTTCACTTCATACTGGATTATAATGCAGCTGCTATAAGGAGATATTTTTTCATTTATTCACAATACGATATATATCACAAATATAAATATTAGCATTTTCCTAGAAGTTTATGAAAAACATTACAAATAGAACATATCCCTTTGCAACACAAAATAACATTATATGTTATTTTAACAAGTTGCTGAGGAATGCATCAAAGTACATTCAACCTAATAGAAAAAAGTACATTTAAGTTCAATCATTTTAAAAGCACACGATTCAATCACAGGTCTAGTTATTATCCCTTTCTGATTAGAATAAAACAGCGATACTTCTCCCTGGCAAACACTGTTGTTCAAAAAGGGAGCAGCCAATACTGGCTCCAATTTCTTATTCCATGTCATCCCATTCAGGGCTTTCCACATCAACTTCCCTGCTAATAAACCTTTTCAAAACATTTCAAAGGAAACTTGCTCTCCTCAGTCGCTCTCAGATTTCTACAAGCCTGACATTAGGGCTGTGTATAATGAAACAATTAACAATGACTCTTTTCTACTCCTCGCCACCACAAAGCCTGTTGATAATAGAAACTCAGCAATTGTGTCAAAACTTACTTTATTATTGAAATATTGCCATGTACAATGCTAAGGAAACCAGCCATTATATTTCAGCTTGCAAGAAAATCTGATGAATTCAGTGGGACTTCCCACACCAGAGCAGTCATTCAAATACATATTGGCAGAACAATCAACGAAAGCCAAAATATACAACAGCTCAATTAATGCTAAAATTTTCTAGCAGCAAAGGGGTACGAGAAGCAACATCTGGCTGGCAAAGGCAGAGGGCTGATGCTCAGTTATTTCTTAAATTAAGGTTGCCAAAGGACACTTGTTTTCACACCAGACCCATACTAGGGCCACAATGAAAACTGTCACAACTCAGTTACTGTGCCACAACCTGCACATCTCTGTGGGTCATTCTTATACCAAGAGACACCTCTGGAAAGCACTTAGCAGCTAAGACAGGCTCTTCAGGAGCTGGTATGCATCAAGATTAGTGGATTCTGGGCCTCAAAAGGAAGGATGAGTGTTTTCCTTAGTTTTATGAGATCAGGAACTATATAAATGGAGATATGAAATAGTTTTGCTTCTAAGAGAACATAAAAAGAACAATTAAGCAATATTCCCCCATCATGACTGCAGAGCTTATTCACCATCTCCAGAAGATGGTGCCCTAGTTTAGAGGTTACCATCTGCCCTCTCTTGTGGAGCTGACCATCTAGGAAGATGTGCTAGGAAGTACATTGCAGCACACAGGTGACATCTGAGATGACACTTCAGACATTGGCTCATTAGAAGGAAAAGAATGACTGGATATAGGACTGTCCATAGCAGACACAGTGCACCTCCACCCCACCTGCTTCAGGAACCTCTTGGGCAGAAAAACATCCACCAGGATGACCACAGCTCCTCCTAGCACAGGCTACAGATTTGAGACCTGGCCAGTACACAGCAAGCCCAGATGTGAGTCTTAACCTATACACTCCCTCAGATACATCTTCCCCACCCCAGCCACCAGCATTCTCCCTAATTCCGTGTCAGTGTTTCCCCCTTTCCTTTCAGACTTAACCAGCCACAAAATATTTCACATCAAGCCTAATGACTCCAGGACTGCAGCAGACCAGGCAGAAGCACTGTTTCACTGCACTTATAAAAATCTGAGCTTTCAAACCAGCCTTGTTTCAGCCCTAGATTGGCAGGGGCTGATGTCAGGAAGAGGGCTGACAAGCAATCCAAGGAAGCCTGACACCTCTCAGGCAGCTCCAGCCTGACACATTGGCCCCATGTGCAGCAGGAGCAGCCGTGCAGCAAGCCCAGATCCAATAGACTTCCATCAGGTCCATCACACTCAGACAAAACGCCATTCCATCTCCTTTGGTGGGCATCCTCTAAGCCAGCTTCTGCTCACAGGCTGAGCTCATGTGGCCACAAGTGTTTAAGCTGTCCAAGGCAGGACTGTCACCTGCTCACATGTCTGTAAAACAACCTTGATGTCAGGAGCCCAGTTAAGGACCCTACACAGTAGAGCAACACCCAGCTATGCTGAATTAAGGTGTAGAGCCCCATACACCTGTTCACTATTCTTTCCTGGGAAGGAATTAATTGCAAACAATTGCTACTTTATCTAAATAATGAATAATAATAAAAAAAAGAATGGTGTAAATTGCATTTACTATTTAGGAGCACCACAAGTCAGGCACATGCACCGTAACAACAAGCACTGCTCTCACTGCATAATGGCTGCTGTACTGGTCTGTCCTGACAAGGGATACTTCCACTTACAGACAGGTAAATTCAGTGAAAAATCTGCAGAAATATTGCATCAATATTGTTTCAAAGATATGATGTTATGTGAATCTTTATAGAAATCTCTGGGAAAAAAAGGTGACAGTTAAGTAGAAGTGTAAAAAAAAATAATTATAGAGCATCAAGCCCATGTCCCTGTTTGCACAACTTCTGTTTGAACTTTTGAGCTAATTACTGTTTTCTGAGAACACCACAGGCAGGAAACAGGCCTCCTTAATGGTAAAACAAAAGACTGCTTGGGTTGAAATATTTAGCTGCAAATCGTGACAGATTCAGCAGGAGACAGTCCCTGGAGTCACAGTGGTGCTGGCTCCAGAGGGAGCCACTGTCTCGCTTTTGCAGTGCCAGCAAGAGGCCAAGTACACAGAAAAGCAGCTACGGCTTAACCACCACAAAGGCTTTCCAAAGGAAAAGCAGAGAGAGTACGAAGGGAGTCTCTTCTGTATTAAGTATTGAATTGTGTAATGATAGCTACTTTCCCAACAAAAAGCAACAGCAGTCCTGTGTGTGTACTATTGTACTAAAACAAACCAGCTTGCTTTATAAACACAAATAATCGAGAAGGAGGAAGCATGGGTGCACACATATGTGTGTGTAGTGAGAGTAAAGTAGAAGTTCATATTCAAAGACCATGCTTCAAAAACCAAGCCCTATTGTTTAAAGAGCCCGCACAAGAACAAACCAAACACACACCACAAAAAGGTAAAGGTAATTGAGAAGAACAGCAAAAAACAGTCCATTGGAAAGACATAAGAGCATCTTCTACTCAACTCCTCCCAAACACCTGTAATGTCGGTTTGGGCTTATTGAACAGAACAGGGCTTCCTTTTGTAACTGCTTGAACTGTGCTGAACTTGGACCATGCTCAGCTGGACGGCTTCTGATTGTTCTGGTCGTACAAAGCGGATGAGAGATGAGCAGATGGGGAGGGTCAGAAAGGCGAGTCAACACACCTTGACATGGACAGAGCACACAGCCAAGAGCAAAGACAGAAGTTCATTGTTTCCCAGGGGAACAAGTCCTGGAGGAGCAAGTACATCTCTCCACAGCAGTGAGGAATGTAATTGATTCTTTTAAGATATATCCTGGGTAGCTGTAAACCAGCTTGCTCAAGGGGCCACCAAGATCCCTGGGAGGTGCCACTGCCAGCACCAAGGTCTAACAGCAGGTGTTGATCAGCTAAAATTTAAAGACCACCAATTTCATCTCTGTAACTTGCAGTAACAACTTGGCCACACTGGAGACGTGTTCACGTTCATATGCCATCCCAAACCTTCCCTAGATTCATTGCCCCTTCTCTGTGGGGGGAATGGTCCATCTCAAAGCTGTATCAGCTCTAATCTAGAGCAGAGCATTAGTCTTGATCTCTGCTCAGAAGTCAAAGTGTGGAGGGGTGGGTGAGTTATGGGCAGACATAGTCCAAATACATTTTCTCTTTTACAGTGGTCCAAGTATGACTGCCAACTAAAATCAAAGTTTTGTGGTTTTCTGTCTGCATAGCAGCAGTCAGCCTTTGTGAGTGGAAACTAAATCCCAGAGACACGCAAGAGCCAGGCTGGCAAATGCTCTGGCTTCCAGCAAAGCAAGAGCACATTCTGCAGATAATGAAGTAACGTGACGCAAGTCAGAGAGACTGGTTTAACTCTACCTGCTGCATGCCATTAAAGAGTGTAAGAGGTGCGTCTCTGCTACAGCCCATTCATTGGAAGACTAATGGACTTGACTTTAACATATCACTAATGAGGACTTAGCAGACAAGCTGATTTTCTCAGAGAAGTCTGCCAAAGGAATGCTCCTGTTCTATGTTGCACAATGTACCAAGGCTGCACAGAGCAGCAGGAGAGAGGCACCTAGGTGTTCGCTTCCAGCAAACATGGTACATGCCAAAACTCAGCCTCCTCCACTCCTGTTTACATCAACCCCTCAAACACTGCCTTGTAGCAGGACATCCATCAGGAGCTGGTTATAGTCTGTGATCGTTCAGGTGAGACTGGCCAAGCAAAACAGGAATCTAATAAACCACACGGACATCATAAGGTGGGAGGTGGTGGCTGACAGCCCTGTTCTGCCCTTTGAGTTCAGAGCTTTGCTCTCCACCAGCTTTATACCCCAAAGGGGAACATGACAGGAGCATGTGCCAGCTTACCAACCATAGGGATTCTCACCCTTTCCCATGGAAACTCTTGTAGGGCAAACATGGCTCACTAGCAGCTTCACAAGTTCTTCTTTGACATCTATCTGTCTCTCACCACTGGCTTTGATAGGCAAATTGGAAGTGGAGCAAAACTGGACCACTTAGTATCCTGACATACCGCCAACCACCACCTGAAAAAGGCTTTGCCTTTTTACCCACTCTCTTCCCACCACATCAACAGCCCTTCTCATGCAAGAAGGAGCAGCACAACTCACCAGCACATCTGCTCTATAAAGGGAGCATGGCTGACCTCTGTCACCCCACCTCAAGTGCATCAGCCCATTTTTGTGTTGTACAATGAAAAAACATCCACAAGGTACCCACTGGCTGCTTCAGTATTCCTAATGGTTTGCTCACAAGTAAAAATCTACTCGCAAAGGAGAGAGCAGCAGGAAGCACCCCGTGAGCTATGGCTCCTTTCACTGCAGCCTTCTGAGGTCCCTTCTGCAAGATAATGAGGTCAGGCACCACAGCCCCAAACATATGTTCTTTTGCTCTGGAACAGATCAATAGCTTTATCTTTCCTCATATCAGAATGTCGCTGTGATAAAACGCTTATCACTAGGAATCTACTAACACTCATTACACCACAATGAGCATTTTGGGCAGAAATTCCATAGAAGAAGAATTATAATACTGGCTGGATGCATTTACCGTATCGAGCTGAATAAAAATCAAAGAAATGCAAGTACACATGTTTAAATAAAAAGCTTTGCTTTGCTCAAATAAAGAAGATAAAGACAGTAAAAGACATAAACAGGAAAAACTAATTATAAAAATAAAAATCCTTTTGAACAGTCTGGATGGTCATTTGGAAATAAATCTCTATTCTTAATGCCTCAAAACTCCTGCTATGTCAAGCTTATTGCCAGAAGAAAGGCTGCTTACAAAGATAATTTTCTTTCATTAATGTACAACGAAGTATTTAGATGAAGAAATTCCAGATGGAGAGCAAGACTTTTTTCCTCCCTCTGCCACCAACATGCTGTTGAGTCAACCTTCCTTAAAATATGTTCTGGTGAATTAAGGGAAAATTGAGTAGCTCACAGGAAGAAAAAAAAATAGAGGCCAAATGAAAAGCTTGGCTTGACATGTTAATCTCTGTTGCTTTAATTATTGTGTTTAATGTCATTTGGAGAGAAAAAGAAATAAGACTACAACAAAGCTGTGTGTCCTGGATGCAGCGGGCTCAGCAGGACTTCTGCCAAAACCACAAGGTTTTTATCAAAACAGCTTCTGATTAAACTTTCCCTCTCCCTCTGACAGTCCTATATGTTTTCATCTCTTGATTTCGAGCCAAATTAGCTACCCGTTCCAAGGGTTAATGATCTCAAAAGTCTTACTATGGCAACTATCTGCTCAGAGCTGCTACGTGTAAACTTAAACATACAACAAACCCTGGTACATGATACCAATACTACAAAAAAAAGAGGTAAGATAGTATTTCTTTGACTGTGCAAAGTCACTGCACATGACTTTGTCACGTGGTAGACCTAAGACTTGCTCATATTCTGATAAGCCTGGCTTGGAGGTAAGCAGGGTAACTCCCCCACTGCCAGGATGGAGTCTCAAGTCTGGCTACTGGCACTGCAAAATGACAGGCTGCTACAGGGAATTCATCTTGAACTTGCCCATCAATAATCTAAGACAGAGAAATGCTAGCTACAGCTGAACACCATTTTTGGTTGATTGATAGCCTTTGGCTAAAAAAAATTTTAAAGGGAAGGGAGGAGAAAAAAAACACCTTTCACTTTTGTACTGTTTGATCCAATTTCTTGTTAATGACCCCATTACAGCAGCAGCTATCTGATCAGCACTGCATGCCAGAGGGAATTACATTGCTCAGTGTCTCATCTACGTCCATCTTAGAGGCACCAAGAATCACAGCAGTCCTGGCGATTAAACACTTCAACAAATATCAAACCTGGTACCATTACTCTTGCATAAACAGAGGAGAAAACAGCAAACATAAAACAGAGAGTCAAGTGAACTGGACTGTTCTTAACCAAAATGACTGCAAGCTTTGGCACTGGGTCCAACAGGATGGTTCCAAGGGTTTCCATCCTCTCCTTTGCCCATAACTGCCCATGCTGGAGGACTGACTGCAGCCTGCTTGCTGCATCTCTCTGAGGAAGAGCTCTGAATCAGAATCCACTGATCTGTACCTTGTCCTGATCTTCAGGTTGACCAGGGACTCCTAACCAGCATTTCCTTTGCTTATGTGGTTTCTATACACTTCAAACCTTGCAGAACAAGACAGCACAAGAGGACTGTGTGCTTGCAGCAAACAGGAGGCAATTTTATGAGAAGTCATTTAGAGAAGCTGCAGAATGACCACTCAGTCCTTACCTCTCCCTCAGCTACCACTACATTTGCAGAAAGAGAGATTGCAATGCTTCTATCCCACCTGGTGTAAGCCAGCAAAACATTTCAGGAAAGGGAGTACAAGGCACTCTTGGCAGCATCCTTCTTATTTGCTAACAGAGTTGTCCTGGTTTGGTTTTACAATAAAGAAATGAGGCAGAGAGGGCACATATCACTTGTGTGAGATCGGGTTTTCTGCAGACACTCAGACTCAAACCTCTTCCCTGCCCCACAGCCTGCTGCCATCAGCTCATGCTACCTCCCTGTCAAGCTGATTCATTAGTGCTGCAACAGCTTTCTTTATCTGGCTGTTTTTTCTGCAGCACATCTCTGAGGCATAAACCAAGCCTGGAAAAAACCTAATTAGCGTAGACAGCACTGCAACACAATATTCACAATGTTAACAGCCACTAAGTTTTCAGGAGAGCGCGCAGAAAGCGATAAGTGCTGGTGCGCTGAGACCTAATGAAACCTCTGAAAATCACTGTAGCAGAGAGACCCTATTGTATAAGGATTTAGATTTGAAAGACCATAAGGAAATGCCTTTTAATTACAATAATATATGTAAAGACAACAGTTACTTTGCTACAGTGCTTGTTTAAGGCTTTATTGTTAATTAGTTTACATGATGAAGCAGAAGACAGTTCAGGAAAAAAAAAGGTTATATGCTCTAAATATTAACATTTGTCTGTTAATTTTGATAGAAGCTCATTCATGAACTGTACCACAATTCAAAACTAAAGATGAAGAAACTTTTCTCTTTGGCCTTGCTACACTGTGGAATTTGCAAAATGCAGATTATGCCATGTAGAGCAGACACAAATATTGCAACTATTTCCTTAATATTTCCTTAAATGTTTTTCATTAAAGCATTGGCATAGGATAGAAAAGCAGCAACACATCAGTGAGCTTCAGCCAGAACTCAACCAAAGGTCAACCAGCCCCATATAACAGCAATGCAATTCCCATTGTTCCGCTGGCTCAGTTTCCCAGGAACTGGGAGGTACCCAGGCTCCTGACATCCTCATATAGTCTTCCCACCCAGCCTCACCAATGCACAGATGCTTGGCTATATCCTTTGGGAACCAGGACAGTGGATTCCAAGAGGGTTTACGGGGCAAGCTGCATCTCTCTTCTTTTTAAGAGTCAATAATGACCCCTAATCATACAATGAAACTGTAAAGCTGAGACCCCATTTGAAGAAAAAACAAACAGAAATATCCAAGGGTTAGAATACAGACCTTCATTTCATGGTCTCCCTTCTAGCTATATGGCAGGAATATACCAGTGTCCTTTACAAGTGTCCCCTCTTCCCAAGGCAGCTTTTGAGGCAACAGTAGGCACAATTCCCGTGAACTTCAGGAAGATTACTAAAATGATGTTTACAGCTAGTCCAGGAAGATATTTTATTATGTGGGAAAAATACCATCTTAATGTCCTAATAAAGGTTTTTTCAGAGTCATTGAGACTTTCATGATACTCAGTGGTCTAATGAAAGAACTTGTAGCTTTTTTTTTTTAAAGTTTATTAAAACCTTACAACAATGTCCCTGAGAGTTTAGTAGCACACCAGTCTCACTCAGGATTAGCTTCTAGTTGGAGCTCTAACAGTGTAGTAGGAAAAACAAAAAAGACTCTGAGGACTAAAATCAGTATTTTTTGATGCCCCTCTAGTGTCATTTCAGCAAATAAAAGTATGTCCTGGACACGTGGCAAACACATACAATGGACTACATGCAAGCTGAGCCCCATTAGATAAATCTGTTCATCAACTATTCAGACAACACGTCTGTCCTCCTGCAAGCACTTTCTTCATTTGTAAGACAAATTTACTTCCTCACAGCACATCAGAATTCAGGCTGCTGCTTCACCCAACATCTCCCTTCACCTTGACACAATGAATGACTTCACTGAGCCCATCAGTGTTATGAGTAACTCCAGAAGAAAGACAAGGACAGGTTTGTTTTGCTTTGCAGCCTAGACAGCTGATGCTGGTGGTACCAGTACCTTTGGACAGGATAAAGGACTACACCAGCTCTGAGCAAGCTCTAAGGAAGCCTAAAAAGTTAGAGGGCACCTTGGGGGACTACATAAAATTAGAACCAAATAGGTTTGGGCAGTAAGAGAAGCCTTTGGATATTTCCTTTTAACTATTTCCATTTGATACCACAGATTTTTCATTGACACTTGATGCAACTCTCATGCAACACAATATTGCCTCTCCAGGAACCTCAGGGCTCCAGCACAAGCTGGAATATCCTTCTGACAGAAAAACACACTGCAGGAGAAGGCAGAAACACTGCTGAGGACAACAGGTATGTCTTCACTGCTTTGGCCTTTTCATTTGACTGCTAAAGAATCCAGAAAAGCCCATGATCAGAGACAGGCTGACATAGAGCATCTCCTTTAGGAAACTGTTCACCATCACTCAACTGAAGAACATACACAGGAGGAAATTCACATTTCTGTTTGACTGCTTAGCCTGTAAAAACTGAGTCCTATGACTCAGACATATAAAGTTGCTGGCTCTGACTGATGGTAAAATATAGATGCTTCCACTTCAAAGTAAGAAATAGGGTTTGCATCTGCTAGGAGGCAATATCAAATAGCTGCCTTGACAGGCCTCCAATGGCATTTTAATTCTTTGACCTGTATTTCTGACAGGCAAATCAAATATAACAGGATTTTATTATTAATTTCTAATAACCTTCATTAGCTATAACTGTAGTTTAAATGGTGTCTAAGCACCAGTATCATCAAATCCCATAGCAATAAGTTACCTGAATAAAATATAAGTGTAAATTACTTATGTAAGATATACTTTTGCCTTATTAACCACAGGTCACTCTAAATACCTGTCTCTATTAATAAAATTTTTCTAAGCTTTCTAACTACGTTGTGTAATTTATTGCTGCTAGAGAAACCAATAGCTTACCTACACATTACTCTTTTCCATCAAAAACATTTTGTGGGAATAAGCTAAAGTTCTTTATTATATTTGTTTTCTTGTTAAATGTCTGTTTAAGCAGTCTCTGAATTTAGCATACATCATCTCCTACACAGACATATTTGTTAACTGTGTCCTTTTTTTTTCCCCTTTCTTTGCACAGCTGACAGCCCAAAGATACATGAAACCAAATTTGTACCTCTTGCACTGTATGCCCATGAGATGTCTGAAACCTGGATTTTGGGTTTAATTGTTCAGGCAAAGGAGAAAGGAGGACCTGTTTCACCAACAGATTCTTTGATATAATACATGTCCAATGAATACACACTACATAAAAGAAACA
The DNA here is from genome assembly GCF_003945595.2 of Pipra filicauda. Lineage (NCBI taxonomy): Eukaryota > Metazoa > Chordata > Aves > Passeriformes > Pipridae > Pipra > Pipra filicauda. The sequence continues at coordinate 2,705,906 of NW_024104798.1, read as the reverse complement.
GCAAAAACATACATTTCCTACTTCTGACCGTTCAGTTTGTACTTCTAAACTGTCCTGCTGTGACGAGGCCAATGGGCAGAGCTTGGTTTGTGAACGACTGTGAGATGTGTCCCTAAAGCTGGTGGGGGCAGGTACTCAACTCCTACACAGCTCAGGGGTGGAGGAGGAGTTGGAAGAAGGCATGAATTCTACTCCCTTTAGAAAAGCCCTTTGCATGGAGGTCCATAAGAAAAGAGATGGGTAAGAACTCAAAATCCCCACACTAAAAAAAAAAAAAATTACCCAATTGCAAGCTAGGGAGTAAAGGAGAAGGCCTGAGCTGAAACCCACAGGAGCCCATTTCCACCATTAAAAATATAATATAAGAGGATAAAAAACCCAAACAAACTGCCAGCCTGGCTTATCCCAGCATTAGCTCCAGTTCACTAAATATTTGTTCCGTCACAAAGGCAAAAACAAGGAAACTGGAAATACTTACAGAACTCTGCATCCGTATGCTTGGAGTTATTAAACCAACAATGAGAGTACAAGCATGAACAAAGTTACCACCTGTGCTTCACCCTCTCCAAAGAGGTAAAAGGTCTTAGGACTGTAAATCACACCTTTTTCCTGGCTTTTATGAAGCATCATGATGTTTAACGCTGCTCTAATCCTGTCTCTGCAGTGAAGAAGCTTCCTCATTAATTGCCATTTTTCTCAGATGATAAAAATCAGACTGAAGGTCATGCTGAGCACCTCCAACACCACGCAACCTCCTGCCTTTGCCTTTCACCCTCCTGCTGTCATGAATGGCACCTCTTCATTTTTCTCACCGTTGCTGCTGTTGAACCTTCAGCAGAACTGACAGAGAGGGACCTGACACGAATTTCTTTGGACACAAGATAGAAATGAGATTTGGCCGAGCAGCTCATGCACAGGTGGAGATAAGCACCTTCCCATGAAAGAAGGGATATGTTTTCACCCCTCTTCCTCCCAATCTCTTTTCTCCTCCAGAAAAAAAAAAAACCAAACCACACTAGAAAAATATTATACAAGAAACAGATGGAGGAGAGAGGGAGGTAAAACAAAAACAAACGGGTTATTATTTGGTATAAATCTACTCTGGTTCCTAAAGGAACGAATAAAGTAAAAAGAGAAGACATTCAATACACACAGCTTTCTCCTTCCACAATATTGGGCTGATGCCCAGAATTGAGGGAGTGATGAGAGTTTGTTCATATGAGCCAAAAGAAATGGCTCTCACTTGTTGATAGTATCCTTTACAAGATAACAATTACAGTGTTTGCCACAGATCACATCTAATTCTTGCAACATCTCAGACTGGAAAGAGTTTCCGCTTTTATTAGTTTTGAATAAGCTCAACTTCCCTTTTACTCATTTTCCTTGAATGCTCCTTTTCTACCTGGCATTAAATCTCTCTTTGGGCATTTACTCAATTAATTTGCCTTAATTAAATTGAGATTACTCCACTTAGGAAGCGGAGTGAACTGAAATCAAATTAAAGCGACTTCAATTTCGAAAAGTGTGCAAACACAGAGGTTTAATGAGGTTTAAATAATCCTTTTTAAATTCACACCTCTAGTTAATTTAATTCAACTTTCCTGATGATCCCTGCATGGACATGTTCTATGTCAAGACATATTTTAGAAAAGACAGTGAAGGGAAGAACAACACCCACAGAAGGGGGGAAAAAAAAAAGAAAAAGGCAATTCTGGCTACAAATCTCTGCAACAGGATGAGATCACTTATTTTTCTGCTTTTAAGAACCCTGCTAGCAACAAAAGTACAGGGGACGAGGGGGTGGATCTGTACACATCCTCAGCACATCTTTTTCATCACTTACACAAGAGGGCACAGCAGTGAAAGCACAGACCTGGTATCTCTGTCAAACGAAGAGGTGAAAAATTATAGGATAAAGGACACCAATAGCAACCAAGAAACAGAACAAGATAAACTAAATCCTATCCTAAAGTGAGACAGACTATGATCACAGGCATTTATAGGGCTGCTGAAAGATGTCCAGGATCCACAGAAAGGAGTAACATGATCTAACACTGCTGTGATGACCATGTCATTGGGCATGGTCTCATCAGGGCCACTGAGAATCCCTGTCCTCCTTCAAGGGAGAAACATGGGTTGTCACAGCCTACAGGGTGAAACCAAGGAGCAGGTTGGATGTTTTATTGGACACTCCCCCAAACTACCACACCAAGCTGTTGACAAGACAAGCATGGTTCAGTGTCACCAGCCCTTGGGTTTTGACCTCTGTTTCTGGGATCAAACCATCTGTTATTAATAGTTGGTTGCAGCTCCAGATCTTTGGTTGACTGACGAGCATTGCTCCAAATGCTTACCCACGATTTGTCTTTTTACTTGTCTTGAGCAGTCTCTTGGCACTGGAAGCTGCTCTCAATGCTTGAGGGCGCGTTCTCTGAAATCTTTTCTGGCTGACTTCTGAAATCCTCTGGCTATCATTTCTTCTTCCCCTGTGCACTCTCCATCTGCTTTCAGACTGTAAGGTGTGTTTTCCTCTCTCTAGTGATATCTGCTCGCTCTGAATGTGTCTGAAGACCTCCCCACACACACACAAACCCAGGGTGCTTTGAGCACACTTGCTCACAGGCTGGTGGTCATGAGCTGTTTCCACCTCAGTGAGGTCTGTCTGCAATTCATCCTGCCCAGAAAGAATGACAACCAACAGCCTCCAGCAACCCCCTGCACATCTGCACAAAGTGATGCACGCAGGGCTTGCCAGTTCAGACAGCACTTGCCAACAGTATCTAATGTCACTATTTTCCCACACCTCTGCACTTAAAAAAACTGGAGACCCTGATGGTGTGTTGAAGTAAGACCCCAGCAGCACGTGCACACATAGGAGTATGTCCATGCTGGCACACTTGCACACAGACCCATCATTCTCTGCTGGGATTTTACTGTCTTTCTCATTACTTCCAGGAGCCCTGGCAGAGCCATGCATTGCAGAAATTGGTGAGACTGCTTATACATTCTGCTGCAGGTAGTCAAGGCTTTAAAGGAAATGTGCGCTAGAGTACAAAATACTCTATTTATGACACTGGAAGCTATGCAAGACACACACACTTGCTCCCTCCTCACCAACTCAAACTGCCATTACGCACTGATTAGGCACCGACAGCAAAATAAAACTCTAGAGTTTTCATATAAAGCCTGTCACAGACTAATTCAAAGACAATTTCAAATTAGGCAAATAAATCCCTGTCCAAACCTTCCTTCAAATATAATGAATTGCTGGTTTAGTTTAGGCATTCACATTTTCATTCCCCCCCCCAAATTTAACAAGCCACTGAAACACAAGGTTTATCATCAAGTCACTTGCACCTGCATAATCCTGTTCATCGCTAATTTGAGCTGTAATTCATGTTCTAGAGGGAAAAAATAACAACTGGAGAGGTGGTAGAGGGGAATGAAATACTATTCAGGACAATACAAAAATGCTCAGCCCTTAAATAATCCCAGAGCACCACTTAGATTCAGAGACCCTGGCAGGAAAAGATTTCCAGTGAGCCGAGGGCACTGGGAATTAATTTCCCCTCTCCTCCCAGCACAAAAGGCAAAGGCACAATCAATTTGTACCAACAGCAGAACTTAACACCGGGAAGCCACAGGGAGTAGGTTAATTGTGAGATTGTGGAGAAAAATAACACTTGCTACAAAGCAATTAAAAGCTACTCTCACGCGTGTTCAGAGTCCTTTGCAATTTACTCAAAACAAACATGTTCCTCTAAGAAGGAAAAAAAAAAATCAAAACCCCTAAATCTTCAACACAAGCTCATTACTCCCTCCAGGTTCTTCCAAAAACAAGCAGTTGCAGTGTATTTTGCAGATCTGTAAAACCTGTGCATTTACGTTCATGTGAAGAGCCCTCCCTTGCAATGACTAGGGAAATACAAACAAAATATTCGGCTGCAATTTTCCACAGAGGGTCTCAAATACTTTGCCAATGTTCAGGATGGCAGGGAAGGGTCAAATTTGTGCTTACACAGAATTAGGCACATAAAGAGGTACCACGTCATTGCTGCCTCCCAGGGAACAAACAGTGGAGTGGAAAAGCATCACACCTGGTTTCAAGGTGGGAAAACAGTCAGATTAGCTCAGCCTTTGCCAGACAGCAAGAATAGGGGCACATGCTAGAAAGGGCACAGAGCTCTCCACAAAGACCAACCAAGATCACAGAGCTTATCCAAGATGCTCTTCTGGACTAAAAGCACCATTGTGCAGCAAAATCATCCTTCATGCTGGCACCGACAGCAGGCTGGGTTTCACTTGCTGCACCAGGACCCACACTACACCAGAGCTCACTGAATCCCACCACAGCCACCTCCCTCCCCAGCAGAGCCCCCCTTCACCAGGATGAATGTACAATTTGGTGTGAAATGCAGCACTGCAGGGAGAACAGCCAGGCTTCCCAACTGGCTGAGATCTTCCAGGGCTTGCTGCCAACACCAGCCAGCAATAAGGCAAAGCCCAGCCTCTTGAGATTGGAGAGGGCTCCCAGACAGGGTTGGTTTGGTCACAAAAGAAAGCAATGCTCAGTGCCTTCTCCTGGCTAACACATTTGGTGCCATAGCACTCTCCATTTCCTAGAAGAAAAATTCCCTACAGAAGTGAAGGAATAGGTCTGTATCAGACTAAAGGCACCCAAGCAAGTGCCATGTCACCAGAATCCAACTCTTTTCATAAAAAAAATGAAAAGGGGCAAGTCAAAGAGGGGATAATAAAAATAATTTTTTAAACAGTCAATAAATAGGGAATAAAAATCAGCAGGTTCTGCAAATTGCAGGGAGGAATCTGGTAGCAGCTCAGGGGCAGTGACCAGCCTTCTTCATCTTCCAGCAAACACCCCTCTGCCTTTCAGACAGCCCCAAACAGCTCTCAGCCACGCAGCAGTGACTTCATGGGGGAGAAAACCATACCAGGGCCTTGCGAATTAGGAGGAGGCTTTTGTAAAGGATATTAAAGCTCATGCTTTGGGGATTAAGGCAGTCTTTATCTGTTAGAGATCAGGATGTGGCTAACAGTAGGGGACAGATTATCTGCATCTGCCGACTAGGGAGGATTTACACCTTCTGAAGCATCTGTGCCGGCTATTGTCAAAGCCATCCTTCAGCCTAAGCCAACAGCTTCTACAGGCAAGGAATAAAGAGCTTTCTAGGTTGTGTACGAAGGTCTTCAAGTGGCAGCATTTAAGACTTTTCAAAAGACTTGGAAGAAAAGAGATGAAATGTTGGTTGTACCAGACCCTGCAGAAGTTAATTTTTAGCAGTGAAAACATGGACTGGCCCCGGCTTGTTAATTTTACCCAAGGAAACATCCATCCCCAAGCCTGTTGTTTAACATCAGCCAGAAAATCCACATGGTGGGCAGGGAGTCCCCAGAAAACATCCTGCATTTCTATGTTTCCTTTAGGGGGAAAAGAGGTGTACACAAGGTCTCGTCCCATGAATGAGAAAGAGTTCAGATCTTCGCTCAATCCATCCCTCCACTAATTAGTTGCTATAAATACGGAAAACAGCTGCTCCTCCAGACAGGGACGAGGTGTGGCCATCTCAGAGGTGCCCATGTGTGCAGCAGATGAGAGTGCACACTGCACAAGGTTACAGCAATCACACAACATATTTACAAACTCTTTAAATTAATTTACTCCAAGTTCTTTAACTGTGTCCACACCAACTGAATGACTTACATCCATTTATTTAGCTTTACAGCACCAAAAAGAAACAGCACATTAAGCCTCCAGAAAGCTATTTCAGAGAAATATATCAGCTGAAATATTCCCAAAATTTATCTTCCAGAAAAGCTGACAATCACATGCTCAGAAGAAACAAATGTTCAACTGGAGTCAGTTTTGTAATATATTAATTAACATAATTTTCATCAGTGGTGACAACATGCCATCTGCTACTCTGGCATCACAAGAGCCTCTGAGTTTCAGGGCACTTTAAGCCGTTTCTTGTTGTGCATGGCTGATTTTCATCTGAAAACTAAGCAAGAGTTTCACATCTCTTTTTGGATAAGCACTTCCCAGCAGGCAGCAAACAAACTTTTCAGACTGGTAACCCAGTCCCCTGTATCAGCCGCTCTCAGTTTGGGCACCCAGCAGCCAGTACAAGGTATGTTATTCCAGTACCCATGCCAGGATCCTGGCTCAAAGTCAGAGCATATCCCAACAGGAAACACCATCTAGAGGAACAGTCCGCAGGACTTCCTCTGCAATAAATTAAGGACAACCTTCAACAGCAGAAGCTGTTATCTGGATTATCAACATTGGCCGAGGGGCATAACTGCCTCCAACACAAACTTGCTGAGCTACAGCCAACTGGTGACCTCAGTAATTTCACTTGTATTTCACAGGTAGTGAAAATGCCAACAGAAAACCATCTCTATTTGTCCCAACTGCCTCTACCTTCCAGCTTCACAGTAAATAGAGAAGAACACAAAAATAGGAGAGGTTTTCTTGTTATTGTCACTCATGGGCTCACATAACTCAAAGCCATCATTTACACTACTCCCAAATAGCACTTGACTCTGCAGAACCCCAAGATCAGCAACCACTATTTTATCACAGACAACAGTTTAGGAAAATCACTCACATACTGGGCAATAAGTCTCCTGAACTTCAAGAAGAAATAACCTCATAGTTAAAAAGCAGGGTCATCCACTCTATTTATAGCTTAATTATGTAGATGAGCAAGCTATTTCCAAGTCAGACCTGATAAGCTGCAATAATTTTATAAACAGAAAATCCCTTGGTAGATAAAGTACAGTCCCCAGCTTTGAATCCAAGGTGGGAAATGAGGACCAGCATCCAGCTTTGCAAGCCAGAATGGTTTCTTAAATATCTGCACCAGACTCAAACCCACACTGAGACTTCAAAAATCACAAAGTTGATGTTCCTAGAAGTTGTTGGCCTAGAGCTTTGAGATCTGCTGATCACCCTTCACCTTGGCGTTTGCCACCAAGTCCCAAATGGCCCCCAAGTCATCACAGCCCCTAAATTTTTGAGGAAGGGAATGCTCTATCCTTCACAGGATAGACACCAAGCAAATTGGCTATTAACAAATGGAACCAGGTCACCAGTGAACATTTCCAGACTTTGACACAAAACATTTTCCAAATAAAATCTTATGACACTGATAAAGGTAATTTACCAGAAATCAATATTTGGAAACAGACTCCTCAGTGAAGCAGATTAACATCGGTGATGATGGTATTTACTTTCATTAAAAGTAATATTTGCAATAATAGAGTGTTGTTTTCTGCTATGCGTGACACATGCAAGGAAACCTAAACTATTTAAATGTAAATGAGAACATTCACGTTTGACACCAAGACTTTGCCCCTCGTTATTTGCCAGAAGTATTAAAGGATTTCTATTTACCAATTCCAGCACTGTGAAGTGAACTGTGCGTGCTTTTTGCCGGCACCCGAGAGGGCCCTGTTCTGGCTCTCGCCTGACCCCTTCCAGTCTCCTGTCCCCATCCCATAGATTACATTAATCCTCTTGTTTGTTCTTTCTTTAATTAAATGATACAATCTTTCAGGCAGTCTACGCACAGATATCAGCAGATAAAACTTAAAAAAACCACCCTGAGTGTACTCACAGGAATAATCTTTACCCTGTTAATTAGCCCCCAGAATCACAAGGAAATGAACCCAAGATTATTAAGGGAGAAGCACATGGAGAGAAATCATAAGTACAGCAAGCCCAAATTTCCCAAGTTCCAGATTCTGGCTGTTGCTCCTCATCTCCAATAAACACGGAAATAGGTGACCTGACAGAGCTGAGAGGATATCTATTTCATAAGGGTTTTTAATGGGCACATTAAATAAATATCTGCTCAGGCAGGTTGAAGTAAAGTTGATCCTCTCTGGTAACAAAAGACTTGAAGAATTCCCAAGATCCCTTCAGAAGATGTATTATAATACTTTATGGTGACATTTAACATTGGGCCCAATTCCCTGTCTCAGGCACCAACCTACAGGAGAGCAACTCATCTGGAAATAGCACACTTGCTAGAGAGAGACAGACTCATAACCTGGAAAAGAGTTGATAAGCGCCTAAAAGGCCTTGATGGATTTTGATGGATGATGCAAAGAAGTTAGTTATTTAACTTCCATTTCCCTTTTCTCTCCTTCAGTAACATGATTAATTACACAATAATCCTAGAAACTGGTCACTGCAACAACACAGCCACCAGCTTTTAGCTGTTATCTCAAGGAAATGATAAAGGGTTTTTTTGATTCATTAATGATATTTCAAGTGAGAACAGTTCTGTATAATAAAAAAAAAAAATTTACAGAAATTCTTTGAAGTGCTGCCTCTAGAGCAATTAAAAAGTGACAGCCAGTAGAGAACAGGAGGACCTGTGCTATTTTTGTATAGTGCTAAATAGGTAATGCCATGCCAAGACAAATCAGGGCTGTGGCCAGACTAGCAGATACCCACAAGAAATACATGAGCCCACATCTGCCCCGAGACTCCTGCCAGCAGACAAGGTAAAGCCTCCCCAGGTCCCACATCACCCTCTCCAGTGCAGGGCAGTGAAGAATTGGGCTAGGAGTGGCTAAAGACACATATGCTGGAAAGCCACCTTTATTAAAAAAAAAAAAAAAAAAAAAAGATGCAAAGCATGATGTGATCTCTGGCCATTTTCTGAGCACTCCCTCTAATGCCACTCTCCATGGACAGTTGGGTGCTTTGCACACTGCCATACCCACCTGCCAGTGCTGGCACAGGGACCTGCACACATTAGGGTTTCTTATGAAGGTTTTTAACCACCAAGACAGCAAGGTTTGGAGCACTTGAGGGAAGAAAAGGAAAATTATGTCATTAAATTCCATGACAGTATTATATAGGACATGATCCCTCCTGGCATATAGGGGTCTGACAAATGACCCAAAAGCCTCTTGCAGTTCTGTCTCTCAATCGTGTGAAAGGTTCCACACAGCAGCTAATGAAGCACCAATTGATCTATCTTTTCTTTCACCAAGAGCAACAGCTTTGCAGTTCAACCAGATAACATTTGTTCTGCAGTCCAGACAGTTTTTAAACAAATAAAAGATTTGAAAAATATAATGGTTTTGATTGACAAAGTTTTGAACTTCAAGTGCTTTGTATAAAAGAACAACAGTTTGTGTTTAGTAAACTAATGCTGATGGTGAGATACGCCTAGCCACCTTCTTAATTCAAGACAGTACATATTTTTGCTGCTAAGAACATTGTTAATTTGAAACCTAATCATTTGGAGAGAAGTCATAAGTGCTTTCAAGTGTTTTCAGAGTCACATTTCCATAGTCTTACAAAACATTCAGAAGCCGCTTCTCCCGAAGACTCACACAAACAACAGGAGAATGCTATGAATAGATTGGACCAGAACGTACCACACCATGGTGGCACTTCTATACACAAATGAAGCTGGTAAGAGATGACAACAACATTTTGTCTATCAGACATAATTATTTATTACCTGTAACAATGCCACATAACATTCTTAATAAGTGATCTGAATACTTGAGTGCACCACATGACCCCAACCACAGTCACTGAACACCAGGGTCTCCAACACAGATGTGCAAAGGATTACAGCTTCCCTATGCCCAGCTCCTCCTCTCCCCCCAGCCAAACATGTCTAATAGCCACTTACTGATTACTCACCCAGGGGTGCCCACCAGCATGTGTCCCCCACCCCAAACACTCAAACTCACAGCCAGATTGGTGGTGACACACTTTTGCCACTCTATGGCTGTGCCACATAGTTAAGTGGCTGCAAAAGAAGAAATAGCTTCATGCTGTGTGATATTTCTGCTGATGACAAGCCTCTAAAAATTTAAAGCACGTGAATAAAAGCTTTTGTGGTCAGACAAATGGCCCATATGCTGGCAATTAAATTATATACGGGCAATATGGTTGATTGTCAGCTACCAGAACACAAAAGGTCTTTCTGACTTTCAGAAACTCAGCTGGAGCTTCACATACTCAAGAATCAGAATCCACAGCACCACAACAGGTCCCTGAGAAAAGGGATTCCTCAGTGGGCCATAGGGCAGAAAGAGGGCTGGAATTGCACATTATCCCCCAGGGAAAGCTCTACTGTGCAACACCTCCGTGGCACTACCCTGAGCTGTGTCTCTGGGCTTTCCCATCCTTCACACCCTCTCACTGAGAAGCCTTCACATCCTTTAGTCTAGAGTTTCAAAGCCCAGAGCTTGGTTTTAACTCCTGTCCAGCTGGCTCCACGCTCCACTCCCTAGTGTGGAGAGTCAAGACACGAGCCAATTGCAAACACAAACCAAATCCCTTCCAAGCTCCTACTGGCTTTAATCTGTTGCTTATTGCAGTAACCCTGAATTTACAGATGTTACTTGCACAGAAAGGAAAGTTGGTATGGCTTTTTTGGTTTATATACCTTTACAAAGTCAGCCCCCAGTGTTTCCTACACATAGCTAACTGCTCTTTCTGCCCCCCTTTCAGACTATGCTGCTTCACTAAAGCACATCATTAACAAATGCATCAGTTGACTAAAATGCCACTTAATCCTCAGGAAAAAAAAAATCTGGTAATAAAATTGCATCTAGTAACAGGTCACTAAAGACTAAGCTGAATTCATGGGTGAGCCTTACCCTGCACACACACACACTATTATTTCACACACAGACATATTGGTGTCACCCAGATGTTGCTCTGTTTGTGACACTTGTTAAGACAATAGCGACATCTGAAATACATGCACTAAATCTGTCCATTCATAAACACAGACAAAATCCCAGGCACTGCCCATGTTTTGATTCCCAGCATATAGCTTGTGTCTGTTTTAACTTAACTTTGTGTTTCACATTGCAGTTGATAAATAAGACAGGGCACAGCATGACTAAAAGCTTAATTCCTCCCTCCATAGCACACACCATCTCCCTAGGATTAAGACAGGTCCCATACAAGAATAACATCAGAGTCATGGCCAAGAGGGGTCTAATAGGGAAAGGCACCATTTTCCACACCAGAGCCTTGAGCTAGGAACACTGAATCTCACCAGAAAGCCATTACACCATTACATCACAAAATTGATATTTGAATTCCCGTATACAGAAGTGAAATAATTTCCTTTTCATTTCCTGAAGGCAGGAAAAAAGTCTCTCTGAAGGAAGGAAGTATTCCTCTTATAATTAAAGTTTGGATTCAGAGTTTTACAGCAAGGTACAGCCCTGGGTTTGCAGATATGTCATTAGCCAAGATTACTTGGAAGATCCTGTGAAACTGAAAAATGAGATGGTCAAACTCCTGAATACAGAAATAATTGCTTTTATGTTGGATTGCTTTGCCTAATTTCAGAGGAAGGTAGTCTCTGATAAACCATACTCCTTATCACATTTCCAAATGTGTGATGTTACAGTTCATTTAAGTTTCCCTTCCTTATCTATGCCTTTCCTCAGTACCACTCAAACTTCAAAACTCATTTCACTTCCCTTCTTATACCAAATAGTCATTGCTATTGTTGCTGCTCTAAAGAAACTAGAGTCTGTACATATAGAAGGAAAATATGCAAAAATGTAGAAAATCTTGGCCTTGAATTCCCTCAGCTCTTCTGCACTTTTTTTTTGAACTTGAAATACCTCCCCAGCAGAACTCCACAGATGTGAAGCGGTATGTGGCTTGCATCTAAAACTTAAATCATCCCTTCCTATCTGAGCAAAGAGCAGCCATACTACCACAACTAAACAGAAAACATTTTGCCATCTACCATACAGGTAAAATGGTCTGGCAAGAGTTTCATTTTCTTAAGAACAGAGTAATCACTGAAAATTTCCCATGGCAACGAGGAGACAGAGCAATTAAGAGACAGCCCAGAGGGCTGACCAACACACTGCAGAGTTCCCAATGACTTGTGAAAGCTTTCTGACCAAACTGGTGGTTTTTATTTTTCCCTAGAAATCAGAGTAATCTATCTCCTGAAAACACAAAGCAAACATAACACCAAAAAAATAATAAAGGGATAAGAGAGAGAGAGAGATGAAATTGCTGATGGATGTTGCTGGCAAAACTTCTGTGCAAGCCTACCTTCTGCTCTCTTCAAATGGTCTTTGCCACACTGGGACCATTTGTTAGACCACGGCCTCTGCCAAACTGCAAGATGATACCCCTGACAGTAACACAACTCATTACATCCTGATTTATGGAACAAGAGCTCAGCAGGGGCCAGCACACAATCTGGGGGAGGAACAGGCCCCCAAATCCATCCACAGAGGTGACATTTAATAGGTTCATGCATTTTATAGTAGCCTTAAGTGTGCTCCTAAAAGATGCAGGGGAAAAAGTGCTTATTCAGAAGGAAAATTTACCACTTGTATCTCCCAGTCCACTTTATTATACAGGAGCCCATGGCAAGTGCTCCATTTAAAGACTTGCAGCACTCTCCAAGAGAGCAACATTCGGGCATAGATGCCTCCAGGGAGAGACACCAACATGTTTGGAGAACACCTTGCAGAGAGAGCCAAAGCACTCAGCTTTAAGTTGTAAAGATATTACACTTGACAAATATTCACGTCACAAAAGAAACACCCCTTTTATCTTCTCCCCTTCTGGCCTTCAGGCTCACAGACCTGACCACCAACCCTGCAGCCGGAGCTGTTTTCCACACAAGTTCATCTCACCTTTGAGTATAAATATTGGGAGCAGTTTGGGATGTACAGGGAGCCAACAAGAAGCACAGAATTCAGGATGCCTCCTGGCCTTTCTTTTTCTCCCACTGCCTCCTCATTTCAGGTTGAGATCTGCAAGGTGTTCCACCCTAGAAGCTGGGAGCAGTACAGCATCTTGCAATCCTCAACAGGAACGTCTAAGTCCCAGCCAGGCACATGGAACATACACCGCAGCAGAGCTCTGCAGCATCTCTGCATGTCATAGCCCTCAGACCCCTTCTCCCATGGGAAGGACTCTGCTGTCTTGGCTACTGCTCAAAAATTTCTCAAGCAACTGCCACAAGAAATAACAAGTTACTTCTGACACCCTCAGCATTGCCCACAGACAAAAAGTTTATTTAATCTTCCAGAAAAGCCAAGGAGAGCTCATTTAATCTTCCAGGGAACTGAGATGAAAGGGGCCAAAATGCCTGCACAGAGGTGCACGGCAGGCACCCAAGCACCCCTCGCTGCCAGAACAGTCAGTCCTTTCCTTGTTAAGTTTCCAAAGACAAACTAACTGTCCATAAGGAGTTTGGTGTGTCCCTGAGCCCACTCCCCAACCAAACTACCCCCTGAGGCTTCCAGGAGCCCTGTGGTAAGCAAAATTTCACAGCACTCTATTGAAGCGAGTTGGTACAGATCAGACAAGAATGCTAAATGAGGTAACAGCCAACACACCAATCCATCCTTCAGAAACACCCACATGCGTGTTCCAGGTGATAGTTACTAATGTAAAGTACTGGATTTACCTGACACTTTGCCCAGGAGTTTAAACTGAACTGCAACACGTGAAAATTGACAGCCTGGAGGTGGCAGTGAGGAAACAAAGCGAGGTGACAACTTCATGTTTTAAAAAGCATGCTGTCAGTTTGGGAGGAGAAAACACGTGTTTCATTCTGTCCAAACCAACGGAGCAAGGAGCAGAAAACACTATTAATTTCTGTATGTCACACACCGAGTGTGTGCAACCCTGCCCAAGATCCTTCCCACTCCCCTGCTCCAACTGCTTGGGAAACATTACCAAAGAAGTTAAAACAAGAATTAAATCTTTAAACAGCTTGTGTTTGCAGGAAAGAATGGTGTCAATGAAAACAGTGCAATTAGTTGATCATACTGAATTGATAATAAAACAACATATGAAAGTGCTATTTTAATGTTCTTTAAGATGACAATATTTAAGCATCTTATTGCAGAACTAATAAAATCTTGTCATGTTATTATTACACATTACTAGAACAGAGACAATCAATGAATTAATACACACTAATTACAACACTCAACTACAGCACTTTGATTAGTAAGAGAGAAAAAAAACAAATGATTCAATCCCAGTAAGAAATGGGAAGGATTTACAACTTTCCAACAGCAGCGTTAGGAACAGCACATTAAATCTCAGACAGATGTTTCCCTATGCAAACAAAGAGCTCAGTGACAAGACCTCTAAGGCTTTTTTTTTTTTTTTTACACCACGGAGCAGCACTGTTGCAGTTTGCAACGCCAGGCAGGCAGCCAGGCACGTACGAAACCACACGCACACACTTGAAAAGCATGAAACACTTTCTCCTCAGCCATGCCACAGCCATCAGCGCTTGGTTCAAAGCAGTGCATTACAAGAAAACCACCAACTTCAGACTTTTAAACTACAAAAAGTTAATTTACTTTATTTGTACATAGTAAGAGATGATCAACCAAGCCATTTCCAGCAGGCAGATCTTTCATACCTTTCCACGTGGTCACCACAGTCAAAAACTATTAAATTCCAGAGATTTTCAGGATAACCTTTACATTAATTCCAAACAAGGAGTAGACAAGGAAAAGGACAGGGGGAAAACAAGATGTGCAAAGCCTCTACAATAGCTGGAGTGTACTGTCACTGCAACAGCCTGGATGGTATTAAAATGTTTCAGGTAACCTACTGCAGACTGCAAAACTCATTTAGCACCAAAATGTATTTGGTATTCTCTCCAGGTACCTCAGGTACCTATTACTGCACTGCTTATGATAACACAGAATTTGAGAAAGGCTAACAGACACCCTTTAATTAAAAGGGATTGCACACGTACTTAAGGCAGCACAGTTGGTCACAGGAAAAAAAATAGTAGTGCTTTCCTTCATAAATTTGGAGCTCTTCTGTATAAAGGATATGGATATTCTCTTCTCTTGCTTTAACTGAACTGAAGCTACTTCATTTTGGTTTGCCAGGAGCTACTCAGAACTCAGTCCTACCACGCTGTGACCCTTCCCACATCAGCTCCTCAGCCAGAAAGGGAAAAAAAAAAAAAAAAAAAAGAAAAATCAACTTTCTTCTCTTTAGACATTGCCAGCAGTCATCATTTGACAAACTTCTGCCTTTTTTGGCATTACACTTAAAAGTTGCATCATTCTTTCAACTGCACAGTTAAAAGACATCACCACACTCAACACTGATGCTTTGGAAACCTGACCTCATCACTAACGAGAAATAAATACTGCTTTGGACTGCCTTTCCCTCCCTTCCCCAAGGTGATGATGATGAAGTCTTGTGCCTGCCACTTCAGGAGATTCACTGTAAAGCTGAAGTTCAAATTTATGACAGAGGTATCACAGTTACCATTCTACCTAAATGGTGAATCAGTGCGCTGAGCTGATGCGCTGGGATGTGTAATCTCACATCAAATGGAAATGCAGCTGCCTGACATGGCTTTTTTAATAGTGAAACCTGATTTTACACTCCCTGTGTGCAAGTCCTACAAGGTCACTCAGAGAGGTTGATCAATGCAAGGTGGCAGCCTAGGCTGTGTCCTCCCTCCTCATCATACCAGTGTTTTACACAAGAGCAGTGATGCAATGCTTTGCCCAACTAAGTACTCCTATGGTTTTCTGGAGCAGACTCAGAAAACAAAAGCTTTGCGGCCAGACCTCAAAAAGAGAGGGGAAAAAAATAAAAAAAAGGAAAATGAAAAAAATCCTCTTAGGATAAAAAAAAAAAAAAAAAAAAGCTGTGAAGCTCAGCTGGGCGAGAAGGACAGTCACATTCCCAGTGCTCTGCTCAGACCCTGTAGGTCAGTGCTGCAGGAACTGCCAGGAACCGCTGGGTGGGATCCAATGGCTTGAGTTACACTGGTCAAGCTTCATGATCCAACAGTCCCGCTGACTTAAAGTCGATAAGCCACATTAACTAAAAAAGATTTTATAAATTAAACATGTGCAGAGAACAGTGAGAGAGGATCTTCTGAACCTTGACTTGAAAATTCTTTCCTAAAGGGAATAGTAAATATTTTTAGAACTACACTTGTGAAAGACAGATGTGATCCAGAATTGTTATTAAGCCTTAAGACTAAGCATCTCACTGCAGGAGGGATGAGGTACAGAAGAGAAGGAAAAAAGCCATTTCTTACACAGACAGTGCAGTTATACCTCTGGCCACCTTTGCATTAAAGGTCTGGAGATTACTCCAGTTGAGTTTTGGCTAGTAGGTAACAGACATGGTTTAACAAAGTAACTGTCATTTCTGGTACCTGCATAGATATAATCCCTCTATTTAGTATTTACTATAGTTACTATGTTTTAAATACATATAGTGTATATAGAGAGATACACTAGATATATACACACTACATACAATAGTATATATAATTTATATAATTTATTGTGTTTACTTCTAAGCAGTGGCGACAGAGAAAGTCTACCATTTCAGTAATGCTTTGGGTACAAGGGTAATATTCACTATAGGGAAAACGCAATGAAAAATAAATGCTTTTGAACCATTTGAAAAATCATCCCTTTATCTTGCTGACAAAAGTGATAGGTGACACTGTCATTTATCAAGTCAAACACTGATTTGGAGAAGGTCTCATGCTTCACTTCTGCAGTACGAGCTATTTGTTAGGGAGATAATGCAGCAACTTTTCTTCAAGGAGAAAACACACTACATTAAGTTAATTTCAAATCCAACAGCTTTCTTACTTCACTTGAATCCTTAATCACAGTGCCTTTCAAACAAATGGTCTTCATTTCTTCTTTCTCTTGGTATTTTGATAATGAAACTTTTTCTAAAAGGTTTCAGCACCAGCAGGAAACATACTTTCCCGCTGTGGAAAGGAAGGATATTTGCAAAAGGGAAGACAAACCCTCTCACACGCTGCACAAACAGACCAGGAACTAGATGACAGTCAGTTGCCAAGTGATAGCTGATGCACAGGGCTAATAATAATATTTTTTAAAAAAAATTGGGTATAAACCCTGTATATCAAAGCTTCACCACCTGTAGTGGGATGGAGATTTGTATTGTTAATGAATAACACAGTCCCAATTTCCATAGTCCAGACTACACCCTCCGGTTCTCCAGCAGCTGACAGCAATTTCAGAAGTCAGGTTTCCCCAGGTCCCAGGCAGGTACATGCTTCTCTCTCCCTCCCTCATGC
This sequence comes from Pipra filicauda, assembly GCF_003945595.2. Classification (NCBI taxonomy): domain Eukaryota; kingdom Metazoa; phylum Chordata; class Aves; order Passeriformes; family Pipridae; genus Pipra; species Pipra filicauda. Next base: position 2,688,789 of record NW_024104798.1, on the reverse strand, counting down.
TTTCAAGGCCTTTTTTTGCATACCACCATCTGGCAAGCTGAGCAGACATCAAAACTGCCCTTTTGAAATAAAGGGAGCAGAAACTAGAAGTCAAGCTGTGCATTTCCAGCCTGAGGGAAGGAAGAACAGCCTTTGCAGCTCCCTCCTCCTCTCCAAACCCATTCCCTTGCTGTGGCTGGGAGTCTACCCCTCACATCCCTGCCCCAGTGCAGGTGGGAGGCGAAATTCCTGGCTCAGCATCTCTCCCAGTGACGAGGGTTCTCCCAGGTGCCGCCAACGCAAACCAGGCTGGCTCCCGATTCTGGGTCACGCTCCCCTTCCCAGCCTCACAGGCTGCTGCCAGCAACTAGTTGCTTGGCTTCTTTTTCTTAATTTAAATGCATCTGCCAAGACATCTGCCAAAGAATGGAGGTGCCCAACCCAGCTTGCTCCAGGGCACCCTTGAGGACATCCCTCCACAGCCCGTGCCACCTCGCTTTACACCATTTACAACCATTCCGTAAAAGTCACTGATCTTGCTCCTTTTACAGCTTGTGCTGTTCATTCTTCATTAAATACACCTCTCCTTGGAAAAAACATTTGCTCTAACAGGAACACCACACATTTATTAGTGGCAGACAGCAGCCCATAATGTTGACAAATGCTATAATGATTGGTAAAACACTTACTGGTATAGCAGGCTTTGGGCTTAATTTCTAACACGCTGACAGCACATGGTGATAAATATCATGTTTATTTGTACTTGAGCAGCAACAGCACACACAAGTGGCCCCTCTGTGCCCAGGTAATGTCAGCTGTAGCTCAAGGATACTGCGGATCACACACCACCTTCCAATTTCTTACATCTTTTGCCTGGGCCAAGCTTCAGAGGCGACGGTGGAAATTCACAGGACGGCTTTCCCACACACTACGTGCCTCAAGCCCCGGGAGCACAGACGGTGGGGAATGCGAGCGAGTCGCAACACATTTTTTTTCTATGAACACAATGATTCAGCCAAGCCAGGACTGCTCAGGGGAGTGTGCTGCTTTTGAGGAGGAAAGCTACTTATTTTAAGAGAAGAATTTCTGGCAAAACCAGCAGGATAGAGGGAGGCATGCTTGCTCCTCTGGCATGCGAGGGGAAAGTATCCAACTCTGCAGCACTCAGCTGAAATCAGGAACTCAAGCTTGGGTGTCTGGCTATGCTGACGAGCCCCTCAGCAGGAATCACCCACTGCTCTGCAAGGAGCTGCTATCATGCCCTTTCCCCTCTCAGTCCAAACATTTCAGACTTGGCATAATCCTGACATGGAACAGTAGCTTTCCTGAGGTATGAAAAAGACTCCTCTAAGCAACAACAAAAAAAGTAATTTCTTATTTTGCTGTTGCCTGTAGTCTAATCATCACAGCAGTACATTCAAACTCATCCTCCTGGCTTTACCAAGGCTGCAGCCTGCATGTGCCTGGTGAAATTATCCCTTCTCATCAGCAAATAACACACTCTCCCCTCCAGCAAGGCACAGGAAGGGCCACGCTGTGAGAGGTCCATCCCTGAAAACAACTCAGCTACTCGTTCCTCTGATAGGACACAAGTTACTGCTCAGCAGGGCACGGGGAAAACCCACTTGGACTCATATTTTATGGATGCCCACAGAGGTAGTTACACAAAAAGCTATTTTAGATGAAGGTCCACAACTGGCTAAACCCATAACATTGCTGCACACTAAATAAAAACAGATTTCCTCCTGTAATGCTGGCTCACAACAGAGAAGCTATCTTTGCATGAGTAATTCATAACAGGTCTGCATTTCAACAGCAACCAGAAAACAAATGACTCTGCCATTCTTCCCACAACATTTTAGTAGTACGATAAATAAGTTCAAAGTATTTTCTAGGCTTTCTCAAGCTGCTTTCCACTATTTCTGAGTGCTCACCCCAGGAAGCAACCATGCATATATAGTTAGCACTTGTGAATGTCTGTCTTCATATTTTCAGCAAACTCAGATGGAACAGCATCTATGGCAAGCCATGGCAAGACTGAGAACCCGAGCCTGGGAGCCCGGGAATTTGGCTACAGTCTTGAACATCTCTGCCAAGAAGGACCAGGATATTGCTAGGGGTGGTGAGAAGAACAGGATGCACAGGGAAGAAGGAGGCAGGCAGCCTCTTCTTCATCTCTTCTCTACTTTTTCCTGGGTCAGTCTTGGAGTTCAGAGGAGCAGAAGATAACAGCAGTTACCAAACACTATGAAAAGCCAGAGCTCAAGAGAAACAGAGCTATGTTTCCCTGAAACTAGTGATTATTAGTTTTCTGACAGTTTAAATATTGTATTCTGCTTACTGACTGTCAGTAAATTTACAAATAGTTGGCAGCTTGGCTTATGACCAGGACCCAAAGGAATGTTGACTGTAGCAATTTAATGGCCTGTTTCTATCAGCAACAGCAGCAACGTTTAAAATACTTCTCATTGCTAGAGAATTCATCTTAAAAAAAAAAAAACCAACAGCAGAAGAGATGCTAGTTTTACATTTTTCACCCTGCTGAGGCCTCATATTGGATCATTATTCATTCCACACACCCCCAGCCACTTCTCCAAAGCTTTGAATTTTGCTTCATTCCAACTGCTAGGATTGCAAACTCGGTGACGAAAATAGACAGCTCCTGGCTTTTTAACAAAAAGCAAAAATTCCTCACTCCCTAACAAAGGCTTTATCCAGTATTTAAGCGATGATGAGTCAGCGATGCTTCGACACCAAAGACTCTAAGACTGGGCATTTTTCTCAAAGTTTCCAAATTTGTTGATGCCAAAAGAGAAGACACACAGAAAGATAAAAGCCTTAAGAGATGGGTGGTTTGAACACTTATAGAGCTTACAATACTCCAGTCTCTCATTTACTAGCCTCGTACTGCACGGCATGTTTTTCCTGAAAAAAACCAAAACACCGCAGCTCTCATCCAAGAGGTGGTTGCTTTGTGCCTTGTGTGTTCACACTGTCCCCTTTCCCATACCCTCACAAGTGCAGCAGCACAAGGATGAGTCTGAGCTCACAGAGCTGTACTGAAACCTCCCCACTGCCCACAGCCAGAGATGTGCTGGCACAGGCGGGCACTCAGGGCTCTTCCATCAGCAGCCACACAGACAGAAGATCAGCCTCTCTCCCTGGATGAGCTCCATCCTGATAATTTTCACCAATAACACTGATGAAGTAGATCATTTTAAAATGACATTTCCATGCTGTCCAAGTGTGGTCAGCCAGCATCAAAGAGCTCTGGTCAGCACTTGCTTTGATCCAGCAACTTCACCAGCAAAGCGCTCCAAGCACCAGCTGCATCTATGCAAGGAGAGCATCCCAATGACACCACACACTCCAGCCACATGAAGCATAACCTGGTGAAATATTTCCTTTACCATAGTTTCCTCCATCTCAACCTGCTTCCTGTGAATTTCTCAAACTTAGCCCTAAAGACTGCACTAGACAGGTTAAGATATGCAGTTCACAGCAATGAAATAAATCCATGTAGAGGGAAATGGTTAGTTAAAATGATCAAGAGATTGCACAGGGTGAACTGAGTGTGGGAAAGGCATTCAAATGGTATCAAAATAAATTCAGGATGCCCGTCTAGGAATGTGAACTGTTGCTTTCCACACAATTATATAGGAGACAAATCATAGCTCTGGCTAAAAATGTAAACATATCTATAAGCAACAGGGGAGGAAAAGCAGGGTATCCAAACTAAAAGGCTCTCACACCATTATATGTAATCACTAAGCAACTATTAGTCAGTCTGAAGAGAAGATGAAAGGATAATGGAGGGAGATATGGGCTGGCAATTACAGTGGAAGGGAAGTGAAATAGTCCACATTTATTTTTGGTTTTGTTAAACTTCCACAAATACTAAAAGCCAGATTGCACAGTGGGGAAGGAATGGAGGAAAAAAAGTAAAAACAAAAGGGTTGGAATTAGTCTCAGGTTCCCTAGAATCCTTCTCCACAGCCTTAGAGACAAAGACCATCTCATGGCCACCCCAGCCATGGACAATGGGGTAACACCTCTGGGTGTGCAAATCACACAACTGAGTTGGAAACTTTTGCTTGAACTAAGATGAGATCCTTTTGGACAGCTCAAAAAAGAAGCAACAGCATCAGAAGAGATTCATAGCAATGGCAACAATGAAAACAAAACTTGCTTTTTGTAGGCCTAGGTTTTAAGGATATAGCCATCTCCCCAAGCAAAGCTCAAAGAAATTGGCTGCTATGATTATCATTCCTTCACAGGAACAACATGTTGAGATCATCTTGAAGACCAATGCCTGGACTCTCCCTCCCACCAGACCACCTTGTTTTCCTCACAGCTACTCCCATGTGAGGATTGAACTGAAGGGTTCCTCAGGATTTTATACAACTGCTTCCCAGCCCCAAATGCCACATCAACAGTCCATTGACTTCAAGAAAAATATGCAAAATGCCCTATCTATTTCACTGCCTGCAAGAAAACAGAAATAATGGTAATTTTTAAAGAACCACCTCACTGTATTTAAGAATTAGCATTACACAGCTGCATCCATGGGAAGATGTGCAGGCAGTTACATGCTACGAATCATTATTGGACAACTACTCACAGCAGAATGTGGACCATCCATTGATGCTACAGCACTCCTTTTAAATCTGCCTACCAGAAAACTCAGAAGTATATCTGAATCAACACCAATACTCATTCCAACAACAAGAACGTGTCCAGAATTCACAGATAAGGTTCCAGATGACATCATTCTAGCAGAGAAGTACAGTAGGGTTAATTTTTAAAGTGCTGCAAGAGAACCTGCTCAGGGAGCAAGATGACTACGTGAGGAATATGCATTTTGGAACCTATCTTTACAAAGATAATCTATATTACATTTCAAAAAATGGTTTGAAACATTTGGTGAAGAATCCAGAAAAGATGTTTCCAGAAATGCTTCCTTAAGGCAAAGCTGGAGAACTGCTTGGAGTGATGCCTCAGAATTCAAGAGCAACTTGTGTCTATGCATCTGGACCACCTGAAGGTGGGCTCAACAGAGGCTCCCCTCCATCCCTGCCATGCTGAAAGTCCCAGTACAAAGCAGGATTAGTCCTAGGGTAAAAATGCATAACAAAAGGCAAAGAGGGAGCTCTGCAGGACAAGGCTTGTCATCTTTGCTACATGCTGGCTGCTGCCTAGGATGACAAAAACACAAATCCTTGCCTGCCCTCATGAAATTATACCACTGTTCTCTGCATTTCCCCTTTCAAATAGTTACATGGAGGAGCCATCAAACAAATAAACCGCAGAAAATGCCGGTGCTGTTTGTAACTCATTTCTGACATTTGCTATTCTGAGCTGAATAACAAGTGACAGCCATAAAAATAACAAAGTAATATTTGGATAAGCAATTGTATACCAGATAAAATGCTAGGAAGACAGGTTACAGTGCCAGCATGGCATACATTCCAATGGCACTGTCAGTCCAGGACTCAGGAATTATATGCATCTTTTCTGCAGCAGTATTAGCAAAAGCACAGTCATTCTGTATTACCTTATAAAATGATACTGATTTCCCACAAAAATCTCTGTTGCTTGTCCAGGACACAACAAGCAAATACAGATAATGAAGACATCTCCAAATAACATTTGAAAGACATGGTTAAAACTTGGGGGAAGAGTAAAATCAGATTTTTATCATTTAGCAATCTGAACTCTGTTACAGACCTTTTATTAATGGCACAGAAATGCATTTTACTTGGATGCATCATATTCTTAGAACACATTAAAGCTTTAAGCAGAAATAAAATTACCTGGTAATATCACAACTGCATTGCCTCATCTCACAGTCACCCAGCACCCACCACGTACCTACACACAGACACACATCACTTCAGTCATCTCCAAACTTGGATCCTGAGATTTCCTCTCTCTCTCTGCCCTCAGCAACCCAGCAGCCCTTCTAAGAAAAAAGTAGATCCCCAGTGAAACACTAAAAAAAAAAATGAACCTAGATATTCTGTTACATTTGGCAGCTGTTCAAATTCACACAGCACATACAGTAATAAACACACCTACTTTGAAACCAGACAGAAATGGGTTTAAGTAATAAATCCTGACTCAGAATTCACAAGTCATTTGCAAGCAAAAGGACCAGACTCTAATTCTTGTACACTGAAACCTTCACATTCCACCAAAAGTCAAAATTTTAGAAGTAATTTCAGAAGGGAACTTGCTACTGTTTCAGCCAGGCAGGAAGCAGAGCAGGAGTTTAATAAATGATTCTTTACAACAATTAGAAATTAAATTAAGCCTTTCTGGAATCCCACTGCAGTCCTGGCAGCACACCCCAGGCTCCACTGCCAGCAGAACTGCAGACAGCAAGCCAGACTTACCAGAATAAAACCTGATGTGATACTGAATCAGGAGCATACTCCAAATAACCGAAAGCTTTTTTCAGCCTTCATATGAACAGTCAAGTCATATGCATTTTGCAGCCATCAGTTTTGGCACAACTAATTCCATTTTCTTTTAATGACTTATTGGAGGGGGATTTTTTCTTGGAGCAGCAGTCAGCAGAAATAAAGAATGACCTCCTTTCACAAGATCAGAGACTTATTTGCACATAAACAGCTGAAGAAAACTGGACTCAACAGTCTGCAGATGCCCATGATATAATAAGAACAAATAAAAAGCTTATGACACTGTAACTCTGCACCAGCAAAAACATAAATCCTGCTAGAAGCATTGGAGTCAGATGGCCTTTGAAATCACTCACAGGTTCTAAATTTCCTGGCAATGGGCAGCAGGGCTGGTATTACACACAAAAACCTTCTGCCAAACAAATACTAAGCAATAAATAACAATTGTAAAGTAGAGACAGATAGACCTTTGAATCCATTGGTCAAGAAAATTGGTATCTCAAAGACAGCACAGATCTGTTTTATGGGACCTGGTCAAGAGACTGCAGCAGACACCCTATAGCACCCCATTCCCCACATCCCTGCTTTCTCCAACAGGCAGCATCGCTCTGCCTGGGAATGGGGAGAAGGAGGCAGCAGAAACCAAGGGAAGTGGACTCTGACTCAGTGTACAGGGACATGACCATAAAAATGCCAAAAAAATGGGGGTGGATTCATCACTGACAACACTCAGGTTAAGGACAACTCTGCTGACCTGCCTTTATGAAAACTGAGCTGGGTTCCCCAAGGCTTTGGCAGCATTTGCCATGTGCCAAGCACTGGTAAGTGCCCAGGGGGCAGCAGAAAAGGCCCTGGGGGGGCAGAGGGGACAGGCAGGGCAGGCAGGGGTGGGCAGACACCAGCCCCACTGCCGGTCCAGCCAGCCACTCCTGCACAAGCAAACACCTCACTGCAGAACCCATATCCAAGCCTCTACATTCAGTGGAGAGGATTAAGATGTGATGAGTCCCATCAACACTGAGCTGGAAGAAGAAGAGAGGAAAAATTAAATACCAAATCATTGCTGAAAAACAAAACACAATAGATCCCCATGTAAACAACCAACTCTGGGTATTACTTTTTTTTAATCTGTTTTTACATCTAAGAACCCTGACTAAGTTCTTGCTCCCTCATCCAACCATATGTGCCTTCTCAACACTTAATAGCAAAGTGATATAGATTGGATCAAACACAGCCTTCCCATTAAGCCACAATATACCAAGAATCACTCCATGAGCCTTTAGTATTCATGGGCAGGCACTTCCCCCTCCTACAGCTACACCATCATTCAGCCAGCAATTACTTTCAAAACAGGCTGCAGCACAAATAGACCTGTGATTATAGAAATGCTAATACAAAAAAAAAGATAACCATTAGTGTGAATCTAATGACCAACACAGAAGCACAAATAGAAAAACATTTTCTTAAGCACACTCCCAGTAATCCTACAGAACACGTGGAGTATATCCTGACTCTGAAGGGCTAATCGGGTCACAGGTTTCTAACACTTCCCAAAGTTACTCAGCTGTAAAATGGGGGATTCATTTTACAACCAGAACTGGATGGAATTCAAAGCAAGGGGTTATTAAAACCTGAAAGCGTCCAAGTTTTTCTCCTCTTCAGAAAAGTGAGCAAGCAAATGCATTCAACAAAAATGACAGCACATAGCAAAAAAATTCATTTAGTCTTTCTTTTGTTTTTGTTTGTTTATTTTTAATATATATATATATATAATATTGCTCAACACTGACATTTTTCCTTAGGAAAAAAACATAAAACAAACAGGTCTTATTTCAGTTTGGAGGGCAGTTCTTACCATGAAATCTTTCCTGGGGAGACACCACAGTCTCTGAGCACCTGATCTTCTTCCCACTCCCCAGATAAGCCAAATTCACTTTGGTGAACACACACACAGGCAGCCACCCAGAAGTGCTCATTAAATCACCTCAGTAATTCACAAGGTGACACCACACTGGGACCGGAACAATGACTCAATATGGCACCACTGTCACTCAGGAGAAATTAAAGACATTTTACACACCCAGATCTAATCTTCTATTAGTATTTATAGGTAACAGATTCATAGGGATTTATAGCCTCAGGGGATCCCCAGATAATCTATTCCCATCTCCCCACATAACACAGGCCACATCATATCAATCAATTCCTCCCTGGCTTCTGCTTTAACTAGAGCATTTCCCTATACATCAATCCTTGATTTAACGCCTTCCACGACAGGGAACCCACTGGGTAACATTTGATAAATTGCTTCAGTGGTTAATTATCTGCTCTGGTAAAAAAAGTGTATTCTATTTCCTGACAACGTATTACTTGCAAAATTACAACAGAGTTTTAATAAAATGGCCTTTTTTAATCTCTAGTTATTGAAAAGTGGACTAATAAGAACATAATCTCCCAATTGCTTGAACTAAAAGGACACAAAAGAAGGTACTACTGTATAGAAAAGATGAGGAAGAGATGTTTAAAAATACTTTCCAGAAAAAAAGACAGCAGCAAGTCCCAGATCACTCACTCAGCAGTACCAGTGGGCTGTGAAAGAAGACTATTTTAATACACAGTTTTAAAATCACCTTCATTCAGCAAATAGTTAACAAAGATGCTAAATCCCTGGACAACGAACCCTGTGCACAAGAATTAAGACCCCTGTGATGCTTTTGGCCCTTTAAACAGCCTCCGGGTCAGGATAACAAGATCACACTACATATGAAAAAGCCTTTCTTTGCAGAAGACCTTCTTCAAAGGCCATTTAAGCAGTTCCCCTTTGCCATTAATCGCCCAGGTCCATCCTGCACAGGTGAAGTGAGAATGAATTCTGCCAAGCTTAGTCTAATGATGAATATCAAGTTGAATCAATGAGGCAACATTTAGTGTGGCAAAAGCAAACAGAGAATCTCTCTTTTTCAGGCTTCTTTTAAAAGCATCTCAGTGAGCAAAGAGTTACAACTTCCTTTTTCTGCATACATCCAATATTTCAAGACATAAAACAAGCTACACACACATAAGCTTCTTCTGACACATATAAAACCCACATCATACTTAACCTTGGCCTATAAAAGTGATTGGGCCTGAACCAGCATTTTTAAGGCTTTCAGAATCAAACTCTTTAGTGCTCTGCCCAGCTCATTTATAACAATGATTTAAAAAAGGAGACGGAAGGAAAAAGAAAGGGGGGCAAAGAGTCTTTACTGCTTTAAACAATTCTCTACTGATGCATCTGCAGAGGGCTACAGTCCACAGCCCTGCTGCCACCATTACTTCTCAGTAATGGCAACGCGAGCTTCAGCCTAGGCTTTATCAAAAACTGGTGAGGACTCAGACACCACCTCTGTCATCAGCCTGAGTCAAACTCCTCAGGAGGTTGAGATGAGCCTCCAGTAGGTGAGATGTTACCACGGGCCACCTTGCAGCACTTCAGTGCTGGCTGCACATGCAGTTCACCCATTCCCTGTTGTGGGCCACAAAACAACACAAGTCCTGGCCAAGAAGCATCAACATCCAAGACACAGCATCACCACAGTGCTTCCAGGATCACAGGGTTCACAGCTAGCAATGGGCCAACCTAGGACCATGACAGAAACAAAGCCACTCATGGTTCCTGAGGCACAGTTTGGGAGCTAACAGCATTTATTTGAGCCATCTGGTTTCAAAGCCTTCAGCTGATTAGTGAAAGCAGAAAGTCTACTCAGAGCCACCTTTCCTACACCGCTTCACAGCATTTCACAAAATGGACATTAATCTCTCTTTGTGCAGACAGAAAATAAAAATTATTTTTTTTAAGGCATGACTTACACATAGGAAAAATCCTAAAGAAGCAATAGGAGTTACTGTTCAGAGGTGGCTCAGAGCTTCCTTACAGGTTAAAAGATAGGAGTATCCTGTTGGTTATTAAAACTCCCTCTAAAAATCAAGCTGCCTCTCTAAAAACCTTCATCCTCAAAATTTGATATTATTCTTAAACCCTAAGAAAGAATCCAGACATGATAAATGCTCTCTCAACCCAGAATCCCTCTTATTATTATCAAAAGAATTGCTTAATACAAAGTCATTGCAACTGTAAAATGCCAAGTGTGCAGTTAATATGCTGATACCAAAACCTGAGTAATATAGCTGGTGAACATCCCAGACCTTCTGCCAACTTACTCATGGTGAGAATATGGAGGGGAAAACAAAAAAAGTACTACACAGCTTTAAGCTGTCAACAGATTTTATCCTAAACAGTTTTTAAACCAAACCAAACCCACAGGCAGCTGTGCCTGACTCAGGTTTACTGGCAGCCAATTAATGCTTTACTAATTCCAGAAAGAACAAATGCCTGCTGCACTGCTGTTGGGTTACCAGGCTGTAAACGATTCTGCATTGCTTTAAAGCAGGCAAGGAAGAAGATGCTGAGGAGCTCAGCTCTTCCTCCAGCACTGCATCCATTGGAAAGGTCGAGTGTATCGATTGTGTGCACAGGGGTGCAGAGGAAGCCAGAAACCCTGAGCTCACTCGTGTGCCTGTCAGAAATCAGTCTGCAGTAAGCAACCAGGGTAAAAGGTTAATGAAATACAAGCTGAGGAAGTAAAACAAGGACACAGATGACTTGCCACAAGGCCCCAGGGCTGGCCGCACTGGCTGGAGCCCTCTTGCCAGATAAGGGGGAATGTTACTGGAGTTATGAAAACAAGTGACATAAGGCTGTTTCTACCTCCCATGGCGGGGGTTAACATGCCCTTGAAGGCACCATCACCTAATTCCCAGGCAGGAACAGAGTCCCCACTGTGCTCCCTTCTGTGCTCCACACAGGAAAGAGCTGGAGGGCTCACAAGGAAGGAAACAGATATGGAAATTGGGCAACAAAAGCTTTCGTAACATAAGGTCACTCACTGGGTACAGATTTGGGTTTTACTTTAAAGTAGCAGTGAAGCCACTGGTGACAGCAGAGACCTCGGTGAGGGGAGTCACGAGCACCACAGTACCCCCAGCTGGGCTGCCCTCACACACCAGCTTGAAACTCACTCCTGGAAATCCTAATCCAGAGTCTCAACTTCAAAGCAGACTTGACATGGCAACATGGGACAAATCCTAAACTGATGGGATGCTCCAAATTAGCACCTTTGTTTGGTACCTCCGGTACAGGAACCTTTATAGTCAGATCCATCAACGTGCTTTACTTTCTGCTGTTTACTGTTCAGGTTTAAAATCAAAATTAACGGTGTAAGGTTTTGCACAGGGGGTCTGAATTTTTTTTTTCTTACAAGGATAACTAATTTTTCTTATGCATAAACATTCCCATGCCACATTTATGCCATCACTATGGATTTCTGTAAAGGAAGGGGATTGGCATCCTCTGGGCTTCAGATACAATTATTAGAAATTATTTCTTCTAATCCAGAAGTTCAAATAAGCTCCTTGCATGATTTCATTGAATAAAAAAAAGTTATATTTTAATATGAAATTGGTACTGTTACCTAATCAGGTAAAATACATAAAAGAAATTAAAAAAAAAAAAAAAAAAAAAAAAAAAAAAAGGAAAAAAACCCCAACACACAAATCAACCAAACACCAAAACCACACACTGGAGAATTTCACTATTTCACCTATTTACTCACAAAGTGTGAGAAACACATAAATAATCAAGGACCTTCCCACTGTGGTGTGAGAGCCATTTAAGGACATAAATTCAAGAATATCTATACAGTATAGAAGCTGCTATTGGACCAGTCACATATGGTGAGTAGAAAAATGATCTGATATTTGGAATCACTTTTACAACCAGCACGCTAAGGCAACAGACTCAGGAAAATACAAATGCAATGCAAGACTAAACCAAACAAATGCCTCACACAATTCACAGCTAAGACTCTGCCAGCATTTTACCAGGTGAACAAAATTAGCAACCTGACAATTAGCAAAAGGAATAAATCCCCATAAAAAGCAAGCAGAAAAGAATTTTCAAGTGCATAAATACAAATTCTTGGCTTCATATACTTGCTGTTGTTACCAGTGCAATATGTTTACCCATTTCTCTATGGCATATGAAACTCAACTTAATATGAAAACAAATCACTAAAAGTCTTGGCAGATTAGTAAACGCCAGATCAAATTAGACCTTCTCCTAGACTATGCAGGGGCTGTACAAATTTATCAGAGTCTCACAGATTCTTTGCTCTCTGACATGAATAGGTCAGAACAGCCCAGAGACAAAAGGCTATGAGATCAGAAGACTGAAAAAGCACAGTTTTGGAAGGCCCCTTATTGTCAGGCTTTGTTTTACCATTTACCATTCAACTCATTCACAGAGAATTAGTTTTGGAGATGGATAATGCCCCAGGAGATAGGAAACAGCAAGAGAAAAAGCAGCTTTCTCTTCTCCAAGCTCTCCCTGAAAGTCAGGAGCCAGGCAGCCCACCTCCCAGGCCTGAAACCTCTGCTGTGGCATGCAAACATAGCAGGGAGGTTTCAGATCACTCAGAGAAACTAGAGTTGAACCAAGTGTTATACAGTAGGGACACATCCCTCAAGCTTTGCTGTCAGAAGATTCTACAGAGATAAGGTAAAGCCTCTGGGCTCCAGCAGCTTTACTTCAAGGGGAAAAGGGAGAGAAAAAAAGAAGGCAAGAATCTGCTTTGCAAAGGACATAATTAGGATGAGCAAACAAGAAAACACAAAGTTTTCCCTGAACTGTCCTCACTTTCCCATCATCAGACAAGCACAGGGAGGAACTGAGGAGAGCTACCAGTGATGCTGAAGCAAGGAATGGCAGAGTACCCTGACCACAGCCCACAGATCCTTGAAGGGAAAACAGTCCATATCCACCTCAGGTGTCTTTGTCACCCACAAACTATGACAAAAACACTGCTGAAAAGTGTTCAGGGCACACCAGCAAAGTACAGCAGTAAGTAATTCTAGGCTGGGGTAAAGTCTTTCAGACTCAGCAGCCCAGCTGGCAGTAAGCTGCTTTGGACATGAAAGTACATCAGCTCCTTCTCCCTGATGAAGAAAAACAACTGTCCTGCCACATTCCTGCCCTGGGCAAGGGGCAGGCACGGCAGCAGCACTAACACCACTCAGCACCCACCACCCACCCACCCTCCTCCCAGCACACTCACATTGTGCCTACGCCTACAGCAAAGTCCCCAGCATCTCTGAGTGTTCCAGAAGGATTTACAACTCTTGCTCACCTCGTGGCATCTGCTGGGCAGGTCTCCTCCTCTCCCTAGAGCTGGGTCCTTTTGCTGACTTTGCTTCTGATACTTCAGGGTCTTGGAGAACACTGCCCCAACAAGCTCCTCTCACAAACATTCTCCATGTATTTAGGAGTAGTCCCCTGCGGCTCAGTCGGGGCTATAAATGCAGACCTTTCCCATCAGTCACCTGGGAATCATTTGCACTGCCCAACAAGATGATTAGGGGTGGGGGACTCTTACATCGATCACCAGCCCTTCAAAGCAAAGAACAAAATCTGCCCAAGCACCTTGACGATCTCCATGACATGCAGGTGCAAGGGAGAACAAGTTAAGGCTGAGTTCAATAAGGTATTTGAGCCCATGCTTAGGTCTGTGAACCACAGGTTTTCCCAATTTCATGAGCCCTACCCAATGCCCATGGACTGACATACCTCTGCTCCAGCACCAAGCCACAAGCAACAGGAGGCTTTGAATTTAGGAATTCACTGAACACACGTGCAGAGTGATCCCTGCTGGGACGATCTGTGCCACAAGAACCCTTCAGATACGGACTTCCTCTATTTACATCACATTGTATCAGAAGTTAATGACTCCCAGTTACATTAAGTGTTTTTTAAAATCACAGTACAACTAGTTCCAAAAAACAAGGAAGTATCCACCAACTTGATTTCTCATTAAGAAAATCCAATTATAAACAAGAAACCAGTTACTTACTACAGATACCAGAGCACACACTGTTTACAAAAACAATTGTCGTGTTTCTGTATGGCAGGATCATCTTGTGCTTTTTATTTAAGGAACACAATGGTAAAGAATACAGAACCATTACTGCACGGAAAGCAACCATGCTTGGAGGGTTACTTTGCCTTTTTAAAAGGAAATCAGGAGCACAATAATGTTTTATTGTTATTCTTTCAAAATACACAAGTGAACAATATATTGCTTAAAAACAATTTCTTGTAAACAGCTTTAATAGTAAAAGCAAACAATACCTCAAGTAATAAAAGGAATTTATATCCTGAAAGATCAATTATTATTTTGGCTTGTTGATATGAAACAGAATAAACTATTTATTAGAGCTCAAATCATTTAGGAACTATAACCACAAGGATCTATAAGTAAAGGTCATGGCAAGAAACCAGAACCGTAACATAAATATTTAGGATTTCAATGCAGTAAAGAACACACACAACTTCTTAGCTACACAGGGAGAGTGTTAGAGCACTGCCCTTTCTGGCAGCCACCTAAGGACAGCCAGGGAAAGAATTTTACTATTTCACAGAAACAAGAAATTGAAAAGGATTGATTTTTTTTTTAAGAAACAAAAAATACCCAACAGCTTTTCTTGATAAAACTTGCAGCTTGTAAACCTAATTTCCAAAAACATAAGCTGGAGCCAAAGCTGACAGTGGCACTGGGTGTGCAGAGAGGTACTGCAAGCTGGACTGACTGATGGGCAGCCCTGCCCTGCCAGCCCACAGAGCAGGAACTTCATTAGACAAACCCAATCCCCCCAGGCTCTCAAGATGGCTCCGAAGGATGGGGAGAGGGAGTGAACAAAGAGCTGCAGCAGCCGCTCGGGGGGGATGCGCCTTCGGAAACTCCTTCCAGACTCACTCTTACTCAAGCCTCTTCCTCGTGTCCTAGGGAGAGGACAAAACCTGCCCTGGGATTCAGTCACTCCATGCAAGCTGGTGCTCAGCACTCCTTACCTGCTGCCTTCTCTTGCTCCCTCCCTGGTTTGGGATCCCCAGGCAGAGACAGATGAGCTGCTGGCAGGCGCTCTCTGCTTCATACCTGGGCGTGGGACACTGAGCATGCTCCCGCTTCCTCCCAGGCCAGGTTTCAGGGGGAAAAAAATAGCTTCCTTGAAAGTAGATTAGAGATGTCCCAGCAGTGGATGAGCTTTATCCTGGATCCGTTTCAAAGCATTTCCACTCAAAAGGGGATAAAGCAGTGAGCAAAGCACATGCAGCCATAGCTTGTTTTAGCAACTGACTCTGAATCAACCCACATGAACAAAAAGTCTTTTACAACAAAACACCGGAGTTCTGGGTACCATTTTAGGACAAAACACACCTGCATGTTTGGTTGTGCCTCAGCTTCACATATATAAGGAGCAGCTGTGAGGGCCTGGTTTATTCCTTCATTTGCTTGCCTTCCCTGTAGCCCATTTGGACAATGTACAGCATTTTACAAGGCATTTTTACAATACCTAAGACAACAGGACCTTGACCTCTATTATAGCTGCTAAATAGTATCACGTTGCTTGCATCACTGTAAACCCAGAACTTAAGCAAATAAGGAACAGCTCCCAAGTGGCTGTCAAAAAAAGTCTCCTCTAGTATCCAAACAGTGCCAGCAATATAACCAAAGCTGCTGGAGCAGAGATGTGAAATCTTATAGATCGGAAAGGGAAATGGGCAGAAGGATGAAAAAGGCAGGCTGCTTTCCTGCAGCTGGAAGTGCACATTTGGTTCAGGGACTACTGCTTCCCTGGAGTCAAAGGTTGCCAGAAATCTTGCATCAGAATCCAATCCAATTTCCATACAGCTTCCTTATGTCACCTTCACTCCAGCACAAAAACCCACACTTGGCCGAACAGCCGCTGCTCCCCCAGTCGGAAGACTCACTCTGCCCATTTCACAGCAGGATCCCCGTGACACGTCCATGTTGCACCTCAGGTGAAAATCCTAAATCAGCCAACATTTTATAAATGTACTATCTATGGCAGACACTGGTGCCAATCTGTCCAGACGGCTGGGACGGGGACCAAGGCTCCCACGAGTGCCCGTGCAGTGGCTGGCATCCCCGCCGCCAGGCTGGGGCAGAGCTGGCACGCTGATGTGCATGTCCAGCACAGAAATATCCAATTTTGACATATCTGCCTTGTAAATTATGCCATTTCCCCAGGTCTTCCCAATCTGCAAATATGCTGGCTCTCAGCAGGAGTAGAAGTAGCTCAGTCACACTGAAAGCAGACAACTGCAGTCCAGTGTTACCAGTACCCCAGCCCCCATGGGGACCCAGGCAGAAGCTGTCAGCATGAGCACAGGTAACACAGTTGTGATCCTGCTCTCTTCTTCCTTCAGGTCTCTCCTGGTGCTCACAAGAGCTGTGGTATCAAGCTGGTTCACTTTACTTTGAAATTTAGCACAGGTTAAACTACCTGAAAAGGCAACAGGAGGTTAGCCTGGAGGATGGAGAGGTGGAGGTGAAGGTTAGCCTTGAGCAGGAGTCACACACCTTTCCCAGGGGTCACAATCTCTGTTACCACGGGGCACTGGTGGGCAGTGATGCTGAGGATGGAGAATCTGGTGGTACCAGGCAGCCTCATGCTTTACCATGGAGCAGGGAGGGGTCAGTGTCCAGCTCACAAAACCCACAAAACTCAAAGACGTTCAGGTGAAATTTCAGGGTCTTTCCTTACAAAGGCCCAGCAAAGTAGCCCAAGAGGCCATGCCAGTCTCCACCAGAATGGCTTTGGTCTCCTGTTTCACAAGGACTTGCTTTCAGGACCACAGCACAGTTCGAGACACCCAATGGGACAGTCATGTGTCACCTGAGACAGGAAAACGAGGAACCTCCAAGCATCCCAAACAACAAAGGTGTACAGTGCATCTCCAGGTACCAGCATTTACAACCTCAACATCAACAGCTTGCCAAGAGCAAAATCCATGTTTCCCCAAAGAAGCTATTTGCACTTCTCCAGGATTTCACCTCTAAAAGTCAAACAGTGCAGTGAATAAAGTTTTATCAAGTGCAGCAGAAAATAAACCTCAAAATATAATCGTATGCACTTGTACTAGGAGCTTTCAAACAGCCAGGCTGTTCAACACACCAGAGTGCTGCAACCTCCCTGGTCCCAGTACGCTCAGTTCTGAGCAAATACAGCACTGAACTTCTTAACGACTTCAATGCTGCCAACACTGATGATTTTCACACATATCTGATGGTTTTCTTAAAAAAACTCAGCTCCTGGAGTCATGCAATAAAGTAGAAACACACACTTTTATTAAGTAAAAGGCTTTTAGATCATCATTTTTGCCCAGGGAACAAGAAAAATGAACCTTTACATTACAAAACTGGAAAAGGACCCTTCCACAGTTACCTCTGCTTTAAATCTCAGGGGGGAGCGGACACTAAATAAGCTAAATGCTTTCTTGTTTGCTTGTTTGCTTGGTTTTTTTTCCCCCAGAAATTTATGCTGTGAGTAATTCTGAGCAGTGAATAAATTCAAGGAAATTATGTGCTCTCTATCACTACTTCAACAATATGAATCAGGGTGACATGCACAGAACGAATTCCCAATTATACCTTTAGTTCTTCCTGTCACTACAGAGTGCTTTGCCTTTAAAATAATAAATTAAAAAATTAAACACAACCCAGAGAGCTGTGAACGCACAGACAAAAGGCCCCACGTTCCACTGTAAGATCTTCTCCCCCACCTATGCCCTACTTTTTGAGGTGAAACTCCCTCTGAAAGCTAACAGAGCATTGCCTGGTGGTGCCTGCCAACTCTGAGCCACTCCAGGAACAGAAGCTCTTCCAAAACTGAGGAACCCCAGGGGCCATTCCCATGGCAATGGAGAGGTCATGGAGGATCTCCTGTCCCCAGCCAGGATAGCTCTGGTGCAGGGAGGGGGAGAGGTGGCATGGCAGTGCTGCCAGGAGGGAGTCCCAGGGCAGGTGAGCCCCAGGCCAGCTCACACCACACTGGTGCTGAGACTCTGTGTTTGTAAGAGGTTTTTGTGGAAGCCAGAGGCCAGTTCTGCCTGAGCAAAGCCACCGTCACTCCCATGGGAGCAGCCTCAAGGCTGCCCCAAGCTGTGCTGGACTCAGACCACCACTGGCTGACATCCATTTGCTGTTCTCCCACCATTTATTGGGCTGTCATGTGGGAGCCAAACTCCTTCCACAGCTCAGGCTGAACTCGCCACCCTCCTGCCCCGCTTGACCTGGCACCCTTGAGGCCC
This sequence comes from Pipra filicauda, assembly GCF_003945595.2. Classification (NCBI taxonomy): domain Eukaryota; kingdom Metazoa; phylum Chordata; class Aves; order Passeriformes; family Pipridae; genus Pipra; species Pipra filicauda. The sequence continues at coordinate 2,670,183 of NW_024104798.1, read as the reverse complement.
AGGGAAGCAAAGTCAACAGCAGCTCTTCTCTCCTGTGTGGCTGATTCACTTGGTGGCTGCAGGCAGGAAAGGACCGAAGCTCCTCCATCATCTCATGATCCACATTTGAACTGCCTCCAATGCTGCGGGAGAGTCTGGGACAGGCGGTTGGGAAACCTCCTCCTCCTCCTCCCGGCGACAGGAGCGCCGAGCCGCCCGCTACCCCAGCGTGCCGCTCCTCCAGCGACAGCCGGATTCTTCCCACAGCAGAAGGTGGCTCCGAGCGCTCCGTGTCCTCACGTCCTCCGAGCGCTCCGTGTCCTTGCGTCAACTCTTCACCCTGCCTCATTAAGATGTTCCTCCCCGCTGCCCCCTCCTCGCCGTGAACCTCCGCAAGCACTAATGGGCTCCTTTGCAAATCCGGTGCACATCCCGTAGAGCTCGGCGGGCTTGAAACGCTCATATTTTCATACACACACAGGAAAGCAAGTTTTATTCTAAATAGAAGTGGCAGCTTCTAATTTAAGGCTGTATCATTTGACTGCCAGGCACAACAAAAGCCACCTATTGCCCACGTAGGCAGTCAGTCTGCTCTAATGCTGACCCCACGTGCAATTGCAAATAAAGGCAACTGATTCTGCACTCAGACAGTGCATGGGCTCCCTTGTGGGGTTCACTCCCCAGCAGCCCAGATGTATTTCTTTATGGATGAAATTCCACTCACTCCTTTAATGCCATCAACCAGTCGCCAAGAGCAAGAACTGCATTAAATTATTTCATCCACAGCCAGACTGCCTGTGGGGGAAGGGGTGAGAGAGCAGGCGGAGGGGAGGCAGCCAGGGATCAGAATCCCACATGATCCCAGACACATACAGGGCTTCTTAGCTGCTTTTTAAAAATGCTTGCATTCTTCTCTATATATGCATACATGTATTTGCATATGCATATACACACGCAGGTTTAAATCATGCACATTGCCACTGAAGTGAATATCAAGTGTCTTGTGTGCATATCGCCAACAGCCCAAGGAAAGCTACAACAGCCCCACACACATGGTCACAGCTGCTCCCCAGGCAGGACTGGGACCTGCTGCACCCCACATGGCTCAATTTCCTTGCTGAAATGCAGGAAATCAAAGCTTCCCACTTCCAGGCACTGGACCCCAGATTGAACCGGGTACAGCTTCACTCCATAGGAAACATCCCCATCACACAGATCCTGAGTATGATGCACACAGCTTGATCCGCTTTATTTTTCAACCTGCTGAATTGCTAGAATATGTTTAGCTGTTATACACAGACCCCAGATCCATAATCCCACCCTCAACAGCTGTTACATTTGCTGTGGTATTTACAGCAGATGTTACGGCTCTGTAAAAAGGTAAAACAGCGGAGACTTCCAAAACTGGGGCTAGAGGAGCACAGCAGAGCCCAACCCCTGGACCCAGCTGCAGCCAGGCTCAGAGAACCAGCCATGGATGCACCAACACGTGAGGTAAAGAGCCACATCACAGCCTACAGCAGCTTAAGGAAGTTTCAAGTGTTACCATTGTGGCATTAAAAAGCTGTCAGCTTCCTGTGAGACAAGCAGCAGAGGCTGGAATTCAGTGTTTAAAGGATGATTAAATGTAAGTGACTTAAATTATACATTCCAGTTTCTGGAACTGACACCATTTAAAACACACCATCTATTCCCCATTTCCTCTGACACTGATTACTACCCACTAAAAGATGAGCATTTTCTTACAGGCTCTCAAGTACCAAACTAGGGATTTATGAATTGGAGATAATTAAACGGGTTTGCATTACAAATAGAGTAAAACATTTACATTCCATGGGCCACCTGAGAACACTCAAAGAGTCAAAATGGACATTTTATACCTGAAAACCTGCCTGCTCTCTGTCAAGGCTGCTAATTGAGGCACAAGAAGCTTGGAGCTATTTTATAGTGGATTCACAGTCAAACATTTGCTGAGCTTCTGGACAACTTGAGACAGACTCGGGACCCATCGTTAATTCTCCCACATGGAGCTCTGTAAGCTGAGGCTCCATTAAGCTGACACAAATAAATTGCCTGTTTCTCCTTGGTAAATACACAGAGATTTGCAAGCCGTTACTTTTCAGATTTCAAAGACAAGGAGCCGTAGGATTTTCTTGGCTAGCAACCATGGCACTTCACCAGGAGCAAGAAGAAGCACGAGGCCATGAGAACTGGGAGAGCCTCTTCTCCATCCACCCAGAGCACCTACAGCCCCTCTCAGAGGTCAGTTTGGTCAGCCCCTATCAGTCTAAACTTATGATCTTGTGCAGGAAGCCGGACTCTCCACCCCAGTGACAATGCACATGAAGGGATTAACACCTGCCATTATGACAGCAGGCGCTGGAATTGCACATGGGCATCTCAGTAACTTCAAAGAAGGTCTTTTTAACATGATTTTTCTTCCTTGCCTGAAATTTTCAAGCCAGAAAAAGCAGTATCGATCTCACTGCCTGGTAGAAATGAGATAGGGACTAATTGAGCACAGAGATCTCAGGGAAGGAGTCTCCAAGGAATCTTTTGATTTGAACAAGGACCCTTACAAAATGCCAGAAGAAAGAGAAAAACAAGAAAAAAAAAGAAAAAAAAGGCTAATCCTGAATCTTGCCTGTCAGCTTGCTTTTCCCTGCACTCACAGGAGTGCTGAGCATCATGGACTTAAAATAGAAGGGGCTCCAAGATACTGGGAGGAGAACTGTGGCTGCAAGTGTAAGACAGAGGAATAGGAGAGGCAACGGGAATGGCAGCAAATAAAAACAGTGACTCATGAAACAGCAAACAAACAACACTGTAAGAGTTTTTGCAATTGTAATTCAAACCAAAATAAACAAGAATGATAGTTCAGCACAAGGAAAGGGAGGATGACAGTGATGGGAGGGGGGTGTGGGGACTCCATTGCCTTCACATCTGTTGCTCTCATAGCATCTCAAATGAGCAGCTCCAGAAAGAAACAGAGAGAGGAAAGGAAAGATGTATGGGAAAGCAGCAACTTCTTGTGATCTGCATCTGTGCCTGAAGTTTTCATGACTGCACTGAGAGCAGAATTTATATCCCAAAGCCATGCAATAGCCTACAACCCTGCTACTGGTTTTGACCCCTGGCCCCTGAAAGCAACTCTAGCAACAGAAATAAAAAGTCCAACTTGGAGGGTTAATGAGTGAAATAGACCTTGAGTGGTGGGTGGATGGACAGAAGGCAACAGAGTGGGGGAGAAATCACACCATTGGCAAGAGGCACTGATTTAACTGCTCTGAAAATCCTCCAGTCAAGCATATTCACAATCTCTTTTGCTCTTGCTTCATTACCTCCTAGTGAGAAGCTCTTTCCCAATCTGCACCTTGAATATTTTTTTCAGGAAAATGAAGGTATTTTTCCCCAGTGGGGACTAAAACCTGGTGATCATCCTTTTTTACAGAATTTTTCTATGCATCAGAAAATGTACTGCCTGCACTCAGGCTTATATTTCCAAATACAAGTCCTTCAGCTATTCCTCTCCAGCCTCATTTCCTGAGCTTCCCATTTGTGTGGTTCATCTCCAGACATGGAAGTGTGACCGTTCTCCTGCCTTGCACTGCCCAGCACCCCTCAGTGCAGCAGGAAGCACTTACCCGCCCTGTCTTACACACAGAGCTTCTGTAATGATGACTCAGAGAGAGATTTCACTCCTTTCCTCAAACCTCGGGACGCTGTTGGCTTGTTTGAGCTGCCCATCCACAACAGCCCCCATCACCATGTACCACCCTGCCCACTGCCCTCGGTCATTCAGCTCCTGCTCCCTCAGAGCCACCTCTGCACACTCCTCTTCCCTACACATCATTATGTTGGTTTTGTTGTTCCAAGACGGTCCAAAATCTGTTCCCAAGCCTCAGTCACATCAGCAGCCCTCATCACATGCTAATGAGCTATCCCATTAAAGAGGGAAGTTGGACAGATTTGCCTATTTGTTTTTCTTTTTAAGTCAGCTTTTCTTTTGGACCCCATCCTCCTCCTCTCTGCTGTGTACAAAAGTGCTCTGGAACTTTTTTGAAGAATTAGGGTCAGATTCTCTGATCCTTCATTTTTTTGTGTCTTCCCTTTTCCTCCCTATGAAGGTCTGGAGTGGGCTTTGCTGCGCTCTTCTTCCTTCCCCATCACATCCCTGGGGTTGATGGAATCACCAATGATTGCCCCGTGTTCAGAGCTTGCTCAGACCAGGTTTTCCTTGTAATTATACCTGGAATAATTTCACCAAGTCCAGCAGACATGAGTATTGGATAATCTCTTCTCTACTCACATTTCCTTTCCTCCCCTATTTGGCCAAGCCCCCCGTCTCTGTATGTCATCAGCACCACAGTTTTGTGAGGACCGAAGCAGAGGAAACACAGAGCACGTCTACCTATTGAGACCCCTTCATCTCTCCAGCCTTGTTTTGCTCCTCTATGCCTTTGTTCACACATTCCACCTTTTTTGCAAGAACTTCCCCTAATTTGGAAGCCTTCAAGTAAATAATTTTTCCACTAGAGGGCACAAAGACAATTTTTCCTACATAGAAACTGATGTTAGAATTAATAAAATAATCACTAATATGTCACCAAAGGTATCTCAAACTTCAGAAAAAGAGCATTCAATAATTAAGATGTAGCTCCAGCTCCCCAGGTACTACACCACCACCAAACATCTCTAACATGTAGAGACTGAAAACCTAAAAATCCCAAAGTGACGCTACTCTAACAAGATTTCCTATACAGCACTGAGCACTTTATCCTGCAATTTCTCTGCTTCCCACAATTTCTCATTAGACACAGACCACGACACTAACACAACAATGGAGACGGAAAATCCATCATAGCATTTTCTAAGTTGAACTTACCCAAATTTAGCATCAAGTCAATGAACTTGTTTAGGCTTTTGTTTCCTAAATCAAAAGAAGTTTTATACCAGCAAAGATCTTCTGTTTGCAGATACTTTTAGATCATGGTAAGTCACCTCCTGACCTGCCTTGGGTAAACTAAAGAGATTTTTTTGCCCTTAAGGCTCTTCTATTCAAGCAAGCTCTTACAGCTTTTAACCTTCTCTTGTAAATTTGTTACAGGTTGCATCTATAACAATGGCACACTCACAAGGAATGGCACCCGTCCACGAAAACATATAAACTCAATGGGAAAGCACTCAAGTCAAACGTTTGGTTACACAAACCTAAGGAGCGGCATGACAGCGACAATTTCAGAGCGTTGCACGTGTTGAGAGCACCGTGGCCCTCAGGGTTCAAAAGCCTCCCCAGCCCCACCAACAGCTCCAGGCACAGCCCTACCTTGCCGAGTCCTGTACTCCTGGCAGCCTGCTCTGCCCGGGCTGAGGCGATGAGCCAGCGCCCGGCAGCCCACCCGTGTGCCCACGCTGCCCTCCATCCCACCGCCACAGCCCGAGGGCAGCGAGGTTTGCCTTCTGCCTGCCACCGGTGCCTGTGGATTCCCACCGACTGGAACGTTTGGCTTGAACGGAGTCAGCGCGGAGACTTTTGCTAATGGAAGAGGAGAGACAATAGCGACACGCAGGTGCTTCCTCCCATTTAAAGTGTTTACTTGTGCGGCTCAACGCAGTGACGCTATTGTGAATTAGATCTGCATGCTGGTTTGCAGAGTTCAAAAGGTAGCACGTAACAAAAGGAACCCCAAAATACTGCTTATTAAATTAGGAGTATTTTTTTTCTGTCCTTTTAAAGTCTGCTTCCTTTGCCAATGCCAAGTAAGAGGGTTTTTCCAACCATACAATAACAGCAGTTTCAAATGGGAAATGATACATACTGTACCAAAACAAAACACCAATTCCAGCACAAAAGCACAGAGTTTATCAGTGTATCTCCACTGCCTATGCAGCAGGTTCCTGTGGCATGGAAAGGAGAACTCCATCAGCCAGCAGTGAAGGCTGAGCTCAAGACCAGTGCACGTGCTCTGAGAAAAATCAAGGAGATCAAGAGGAAAGGGAGGGTATAGCTAAGCCACAACACAGAACTAAGGAAAACATCAGTCCAAAAGAGGAACAAAGGCGTATTTGTTTTATAAGATAAAGCAAACAATTCAACTGTATTCCACAGTAAATCATTTGGCTTAGGACTGAAACAGGGAAGGAAAAAAATAGGGAGCATCTGATTCTAATTTTGTTGTTCTAAGCTTACTTTACATGAATCAAGATGTTTACTAGAGGTACCAGGCATTCAAATCCATGCTTGGATCTTGTACATAGGAAGTATCAGATGTGCTGAATGTCTTACAGCTCCTTCTACAGTCAGACAAGGCCCAAAGGGACTCAGCACTTAACACTAAAATAATAATAAAAACAATAACAATAATAAAAAGTGTGAAGACATTTTTCCTAGTATCTAAATGAAATCCAACCTCATAAACATTGATTTGTGAAAATCTCAGTCCTCCCAAAAGCGCCTTTTTACTGGTTGAGAAGTTTCAAATAAATTATCACCATATTAAAGATTCTGCAACTGAAGACTGCACCTCATTTTCACAAACTGTACCTCAAAATGCCAGACATGCTGTAACCAATGGCACACACATTTTCAATCAACCCCATTCTCTTAAACTCAAAATAAACAGTATTACGTGCTTTTGTCTGAGAGCCATATTATTTGTCCTCTCCTCATGACTACAGTTATTTTAGATGTGCTTTCACGTTGACTTTCCTTCTTGGTGGGAACAGACTGAGTGGGATTTGCACTTTGCTACTGCCTTCTGAGATCTGGTGAGATGATTGCTCAGAGAATGTCAGATCCAGACTACTTCCATTCTCTATCATCAGTGAAGCCAGAAATGGCAATTCAAATCCCTCTGTCTGCTGCTCCCTCACAGGCATCTGCCAGAAGGCAAGTAGTAAGTGCTGCTTTCATTGATGCCAGCGGCAGAGGAAATGTAATGCCTTAAAATTAGCAGGTTAACAATTTTAGAGTTGCTTTTGTGCAGCTCAGCAATCCTGTGTCCGGCTTATCAGACTTCTCCTTGAAGTAACAAAAGAGAATGGGCAGATCTGTGCTAAGAACAGCTGCAGCAACACATGAACTCAGCTGTTGACTAACAGTTTGGACCAAACTCGTTCTACCTGTGCTGAAACAGTCTGTCAGCATCCCCACCCACCCCCAATCCTCATTTGAAACAGCACTGGCAAACAGCAAGTGGGCTTCAGAACCTCAAACCACCTTGTCTGTTGTGCAGACAAACCTCTGCCAAGCAAAGGCTAAATGAGCATCTATAGTTGGCTGTAAGTTATCCCCCAAAACAAAGGCAAGGCACTGTGTGCAGTGTGGTCTAAGGTATGAGCTCAACTCCAGGGTAACTGCTAGGCAGTCTCTGCCCCAAATCACTCAGCATCACCATGAGCAACCCATCCTGCTCCAGCACACCTTCCAGCAGCCCTGCAGAGGGGACCAGGGACCTTGCGAGGTGGCTGACAGAAAGACAGCACCCCTGTGTCTCTTTTATTGTCAGGTTAAGTCTTGCTGCGCACAAGCAACCAATTTTATTTTTATTGCTTTCATTCTACTGCTGCACGCAGTTCCTGAAGGGACACACGATGCCATTTATTTAGAGGAGATCCAACTGAAAAACAATTTAATGCACATTCACTGAAGGAACATCAGAACGTAAACATGTGAAAGTAACTTCATTTACCAGCAGTGGCTTATGGATGCTCAGAGACACAGATTTATTACATACTGCCTTGGGTAGGTGGAAGGACAGCAAGAGGAGAGATGAATTTCTGGCTGTAAAGTGCCATAAATGCCAAAACCCAAATGAGTCTTTACAAGATCTATTACTTGTACTCACTCTGAAGCTGCAAGAAGGTGGCGGCCAGGGGTCCAACCCACTGCTAAGGACACCCAACATCCTCCAGGACAACAATGCAAGTACAGGTCTTGGTCCTACCAGGACAGGAGGAGGCTGCAGAAGAGCTGCCCTCTCCCAGTGCCACTACTGGGCACCAGGTGCCAGTACACCAAGCCCTGCACAGTTCAGAGGGAGAATGGGATTAGGTGGCATTAATTAGGAAGAACGTTAGGAAAGCTTTCAAAAAGCTCTTAGCACGTCAGAAGAGGACAAATAACACAAATTACAAATAATAACTACAAGAAAACACCCCTGGGGGGAAACACTTTTGCAAAATCCTGAGCTGTTGTTGTTGGTTTGTTTTTTTTTTAATTAACTAAAAACAGAAGAAACAATTCCCCCAAAGTACAGCAGCCTGAAAAAGCTGAATCCTGCAAGCAGGAATGCACAGAAGTTGGAAACGAACACAGCTGCAATTGGCAAGAAGAACAAATGAAAGGTTTTCATTGTGTCAAATGAGGCTTTCGAGTGGACCAGCAATAACACGATGTTCAAAACTTTGTTGCATGACTTTTATGATGCCTCCCAGCAGCATGCAACAAAACATATCTGAGTTGTAATCAATTTCTTACTGCCTTATATAAACATTATAGGAATTTTGTCCTCTGTAATACTTCTTGCTCTCAAGGCTGCAATAAATAAGCCACTTACAACCCCACTGCCACTCTCTCTCCCATCTCGCTGTCTCAAGTCACTGCTTTTATTTCTTTTAAGCTAGCAGTGTAACCACTTTCAGCTTCCACAAACACTTTAAATGTAACCTGTAGCTAAACTCCAGGCAGAATGAAGCATTTTACATTCAAAGGGAAGGAGTGGAAAAGCTATTTTACCCTTTTAACCCTACCTTCCTTTCATCTACAGTCTCTCTTCAGTATCAGGGAAGGGAATTATGGTAGCAAATCTCTCAACCAACAACTCAGAGAGAATTGGGTCTGGAAAGCAGTGAACACATCAGCCACAGAGGATGAGAACACTGGCCCTTGCATGTACTTGTCAAACCACCTTCTCCAGTGTCACCTCACTGCTCAAGGACAGTATTCTGGCTGGAAATTACGGAGGCAGGAGCGTACCAGGACAGGCAGGAAGGGCACATGCCAATGACCATCCAACTTTTGAAGGTAGAGACCTTCTAGGACATGAGTCCCTCACTTCAGCCTGTCCTCAGGTCCTGCCCAAAGCACCTCACACAGGAGATCCCAGCATAACTACCATGCTGGATTCTGAGTTGTAGGGACATTTGAGATGGATGTGCCTGGGCACACTTAAGGGTCAGGACTCAAGGCGAAACCTGATGGTTTCACAGCCATTCAGAGAGCTCTAACAGAGCTCTGTATCACTCAGGCACTGCTGTCTTGCTTCAAGGCACTCGCTTCCTTTTGTCTATGAAGAATGGCCATAGATTGTCAGACCACATGTCCACCCATCCCACAGTTCCATCTCAAGGAACAGCAGCAGTAACTGCTTCAGGAGGAATCCCAGAGGAGGACAAGGGCATGGCAGTACTTCCCCAAAGAGTACTCCACCTGGCAAAGGCTCTGTGCCTCAAGGACCACCTGAGCCAGAAACATTATCTCTGTATAGCCTTGGTTTGGTTTCTCCAGATCATTCTCTCCCTCTGTTCCATCCAGTGAATTACAAATTCACCCCCCCACTACGATAAAGCACCAGGGAGGCTGGGGAGGGGAGGGAGGGAGAAGAGACACCTGAGCCAATTTCAAAGGTTTTGCATCCTTTGAACACTTCACTCATACATAATTGAAAGAGCTGTATGTTTGCACTACAAGAAAGTAAATTTTTTTTATCCTACTACCAGACCCATCACGTGAGGGATGCTGTCATATGATAGCCTTGGGGGAGGTTTGCAAACTTGGACAATTTACTGAGAAGCAAAGTAAACTACTACTGACAGCAAGTGGACCAGAGCCCGGATCCCTGAGAGGTTCTGACAATGGGAGGACTCAGAAAAAATAAGCCAGCCTTGACCCGGCACCGGGGGAGGCCGAGAGGAGCACATGCATGTATTTTATTTCACAGTAACCTCTGTTTGACCAGTTATGCAAATAAATCTCTGCTTGTCCCAAGTACACTTCTAGAGACTGAGGGAGAATTTGGAAGACTTCACAATAGAGCCAGACTTGCCGGTCACTGCATTGCGACTGAACTTCTCAAGGAATGAAATATTAAGCAGGCAGGAGTGGCATATACAGCCCATAAAACAAGGGAAGTTCTGTCCAAAAAAAAGGAATCCAAGCTTTGAAGAGGAAAAAAGTAAAAAGTACTTAAGAATTTGATACATGATCAAGATCACTTCAGCTCCTTGCAGGCAGAGAAGCAGTATTTGGTCCCTGAAGAATACATCAGAAGGCAGTGAGAGATATGGGACCAGTGTGCCACTACAGTCCCAACACTGACCCATGGGAACCAGACATACTTGCTGCTGCAGGGAGTACAGCAGGGACCTGGGGCCTTTATGGGTAGGGAAAGCTCCATGTACATAGGGCATTTTGCTGATAAGAACAAACCAAGATGTGTATATGACACCTGGGCTGCCCTCAGCGCAGGAGGGACCTGGCACCTCTTGTTTTCCAGCAGCACACATCCTGCAGTGCTGGCAGCTGCCCATGTCCCTGTACTGCTCCCCTTGGAGCAGAGAGTCCCCAGGGCAGGGACCACACCATCACCAAGGGATTTACACTGTCCCTCACACTCCATTCTCCCAAGGCTCCATTACTGAGGCTGTTCAGAGACTGCTGTCACAGCTGGCACACTTAAACTTGACTTCAGCTTCCCCTTGCTTAAATCAGTGTCATTCAGACATTCACTTACCACTAAACCTTGCAGCGCCAGCTCAGCCTAACTGTGACAATATTCCAGTGAGCTTGATGTGAACCCTCCTATTTTCTAATTGTTCTGGTTACACAGCTGCTTTCTTCCAGCATGGCAACACTTCAGAACATCAGCATGAAACCTCCTGAGACTAATACAGTAACTGCATACGGGCTTGTGAAGGGGCGTAACTCAGCTGAGGGCAAGAGTGGAAGCCAAATCCTGAACTCTTACACACACCAACTTCACCAAGCCATCCTCTGCAGCTGGGAACAGCAACTGTCCTACATCCTCTGCAACACTGAGACAGACTGTGTACAGCTGACCCTGAGCAGCACAGATGATCCAGCCCAAGGCACGCTACTCCTTGGAGCTGGTCAGGAGAAACACAGCACAAGTCAAGTGAAAAATAAGAAAACTTTCATTCTGCTTAACACATTCCCACTTGGAGGCTCACCCACCCCCACCACCTGTCCTGCATGCCCTGCCCACGGCAGATGCTGCCCACTGAGATGGCCAAGGCTTGACCCGAGCTTCCCATGAGGAAGGTTCAGCTCAGGCCTCTGCAGCACAAGAAGCTGCAAACCAGCAATGCAGAGGAGAGGGAGTCACTGCTTCAGTGCACTGATCCATACAGACAGCAAGAGGCAGGAGAATGGGAAAAAAAATGCACTAAAAATTCTTTTGACAGGGTGAAAAATGAAAGCAAAGTGAAACACAGCTCAATCTGTCAAAACAAAATCACAGCAAGCCCACTGAAAAGAAAAAAACCACACAGCTCAACTCGCATTTTCTAGTAGGCAATAACTGGTACATTTGTTTTCCTGAAGATAAGCGGGTGAGTTAAGTTTGCCAGACAACACTGAACAGATTTGAAAGGTAACCACGGCAGAAGCACAAAGTATCAAATTTGCCAGGGACACTAAGGACTTGCTCACTTCCACCTTGCCCTTCAACAGACTCTCGAAGAAGCTTTTACAGTCATGCTGCTGAGCCGAGGGATGGACTCCAAAGTGCCTAATCAAGACAAGATTTGCCTTGTCCCTCTGAGCTCATCATTCAAGGAGGAGGAAAGATGATGCTCTTAGTAGCAAACAAGTCACAAATTGGCATAGCAAAAGGTCCCATACAGTGAATTTTTGATCAGGGTGGCAAAGGCCAACATAATGTTCAGGCTACAGAGAACTCATTAACCTGGTAAGAGAGTCCTAACAACATTACCCAGAGGGTATTTTGACTGGTGAGACAGTCTGTAATTAGCTTAGGTGGGCCAACCTAATTTCATGGCCTGAGGAAGCATCTCTCAATGCAAGAGATGTACAAGATATATATTTATAGTTCTTTCCCGATAAGCTCATTAAAGGTTTCAGAGATGAATGACCACAGCATTTGACTGTTTTCTTATAACCTGGAGATGCAATCAGTAATAAGTGAGAGAGCCAGGAGAACAAAGGCAGGGGCTGCACAGTGCTCTAAGCAGGGGGAAAAAACACACACTAAATAAAAACCCTTAAAAAAACACCAAACAGACTTCTGTTACACTACATTGTGAAACTGCCATTTTTACCTTCATTTTGAAATGGACAATTATATGCACGTCCATTTCCTATAAATGTGTGAACAAGCATTTCCATAAAACTCATTTTAACAAGGCCCCGAGCATTACAAATAGGAAATACTACGGTGGAAGCAGTTAATATAGATGTGTAACACCCCATATATATTCAGAACTGCATTTGCACATTAAAAACTTAAAACCAGTCTTCCAAATAAATCAGCATTATAAAAAATTCTAATTTCCCAATGTTTCCATTCCAGTAAACCTTTGCCTACTCAGATCTTTATTAGCCAGAACTGGGTTGCAGGTGCACACAGTAATCAAACTGGGATCTGGCACAAGATAGATGGGAAGGAAAACATTTCTTTTTTAAGTTTGCTTTTTCTGTTTCTCATTTACTATTTTTTAGGGTATCTTCTAACATGTCTAAAAGTCTCCCCAGCAAACACAGCTTTTCCAATTGCAGCTGCAATGTTTTAACCTCTCCTGTTTACCCCCCTACTCGTTGTCTATTTTTGCCAGAGCTGAAATTCTACTACTTCTGTTACAGAAATTCTCCACTTTCTCCCTCAAGGTTTCCCCTTTCATTAGACATTAACTCTTCCCTGTTATACATCAATCATAGGCAAGTGCTTGGTATCAGGCACCATATTCCCATAACACCCTTGCACGAAGCCAAGAGCATTAAGCCACCCCACATCTTAATTTTGGTGTCACATTATTTGTGCTTTTCAAGGTATTAAGAAGCCCAGCATATCTTTCCACAGAAACTTAATCCTGCAAAAATAGTACTCAAAGCTGAGAAAGAAAAACTGAAAATAAAACTCCTTGATAAACGCTCCAGAAATTTCCTCATCCTTATGTATAACATAACTGGAAATTATGTGCTGTTTAACAGGGTAACATCTGGGAACTGCCAGCAGTAAATGCCATGGCAAACCCTGCTTCCTGCCTTAGCTGTGGCCAGCAGGAGACAAAACGCCCTAGAAATTAGTCACCTCCAATCTTCACTATCACTAAGAACCTTAACAAATACTGATACACACGAAAAAAGCATTTAGAGAAACATATGGGTTTTTAATTAAAAACCAGAACAATATTACTCAAACCTCTCTCCTTGTCAGCCCGAGGAAGGGGCTGACAACACCCAGTTGTCTGACAGGTCTTTGGGGATTGTAGACCCCACTTGCCACCCAGTGTGGTGCTAGACCCTGCCCAAGGAGCCCCTCAAGCCTCTCCATGGACCCCTCTGAGCCCTCCAGCTCTGCACATCACTCCCAAAAAGGACTGGGAACTTGGCATCTTCCTCCTCTGGAATGCCCTGCCATGCTGTGGCAAGCGAGCTCTCCTCTATTTCATGCCTTGGTTTCAAAAGCTTTTGTTTCCTCTACTGACCACCTTCCTCCTACCAATCTGCTCATGTCTGGTCTCAGCTCTATTTCTCCATTAACAACCTGTTTTACTGGAGATATTCCATGTCCTGTTCATCACCACCTCTGCATCCAGGAGCACAGGAAACCCCTCTTTTACTCCTCTACTTTCAAGAGAGCTGCCTGTTACATAGGGCTTGGGAGCAGATATGTAATTACAGAAAATGTATTTAGGAAGAGCAGATTACCAAAACAGGAACAGTGGGAGAGATGAAAGCGGGTCTGTGCTGCCAACAGTGTGCAGCAATGTCTGAGTGTCCAGAGGCCAAGCAGAGAGGGCACCCTCGCCTGACCAAGAGCTGTCTGCTTTCTGTCAGATGGTTGAAACCATCCACCACAAACTGCATTTTGGATGTAGAACTCTCCCCTGCACGTGGCCAGCCAGTGGCACACCCACCACCTCAAAGCAGCTGAGGCAGTTTCAATTGTAACCCAGCTGAACCCTCAAAGCCCATCTCCAGCATCCAAAGTGGCATTTTGCCGTTCCTTTAATGGCCCAAGCAGTGACCATCTCTCCTCCTGAGAGGCTGGACTCATCCCTGCTGGGAGGCAGGGCTGGGCAGAGAGCCGCTCGTCCAACATGGATCCAACCTGATCCTGCCTGTCCACGTAGCAGCAGATACTAAACTGGTACCCTGGAAGCCGTTTCTTGGATACCAAGAAATGGATTATCCCAAATGCTCAGCAGAGGGTTTCAGGCCACCCAAGCCGAGCAGCTGGGATGAAGTGTGGGTATGAGGCACATTAGCAGAGGCGAAACGTGGAGCATTTCAACTTCCAAGGCTGCAGCTTTATCATCTCACACAGAATTCAAGCACTTACTAACACAGTGATGGACAGCAAATTGCAACAAGAATAATGGAGCAGCAAGGGGGAAAAAGGCAAATTAACAAAAATAAAGCTGATTCTGATGGCATGAAATTCTTGTCACTCCTAGATTAGCCTGTACTCCATTTATCATCCACACTGGGTTTTGATTTTGTTTCCCTTAATTCTAGGGAGGTCTTTTCAGAAATGTGGCATTTCTTCACTATCTAGGAAAAAAACCCCTCATCTGCACTGCATATTTTTAAGATTAACAATCCAAGGTCAACCTCTTGAAAGGAGTTGTAGTGGTGAAATATTTTTCCAAACCATATTTCAGTGAAGGAGGAATTTCATGTTGACTTGGGATACTTGTTTTTAACTTTGATGGATTCTGGGGTTTTTTTTGGCTTCTTAAACATCCACCAATTAGGACTCTAAGGTTTGATTAAATCAATACCCTTCAGGTTAATGCTGATCACCAAAAAGACAAAGATCAAGTACTACAGAAAAAAAATAATGACCTCAGGATGGACAGAAAAGGTGTATAAATACTGTTCTATTCTTGTTTTGCCAAAAAGAAAGCCAAAGTCAGCAGTGCCTAACAACAGTACACAGTACCTGAGTGGAGCTATCAAGAGAGGACTGAATTAGTGAAAGGGGCCTTTGCTTGGCCAAGATACCCTTTCACTGGGGCAGAAAGACCTCCTTGTCATGGGAGGCAATTAAGGCTGGTTGGAATAACCTCTTCTGTCTCCATTAGCGTGTGTAGATGAGGACAATTACACAAGTAGAGGTGATTTTGCAAATGAGAGGATTAAAGGAGCCAGGATTAAGCCTGCCTGTGTGTGCTCCCACCAGTCCAGGTGGCTTTGATGGAAGAGATCATGATCCAGCTACATCAGCCCATTTGCTGATGGTGGGCACACAAGGAAAAGAAGAAGGGGGGGGGAAAGGAAAACTAGTATCTTTCGACTGACGAAAATTTCCTGGGATATGCAGAGAAACCTGTTCTTCCTAATGCCAGCAAATAGGTCAGAACCAGACCTAAAATCCAGAAATCCATCTCAAACCCATGGCTTGTATTTATACTTTGCTAAAGAAAACTGGCAGAACAGAAAAAACTGGCAGTTTCCCCCAGAAACTGCTGATCTCTGCAAGCTCCAAGGACATGTAAAGAAACTTTTACATGACAAGTTTTAAAGTGTAAGAGCCACAGAAGAGGGCTGTTTGTTTTTAAAACCTGTTCCCAGGCTGAAACCCTCAATTCCAGAGTGAGACTAATGTATACAGAGGTGTTTACAAGCCTCTCCAATGAGGATTTTATAAACGGAAGAGCCGAGACAAGCTGAACTGCAGCCTTGAGAGTTATGA